>NW_027362761.1:719692923-720331843 GCF_046119375.1 Phyllobates terribilis | reverse complement strand
AGACACATCTCTACAACAACTGTTAAGAGGAGACTTTGTGCAGCTGGCCTTCATGGTAAAATAGCTGCTAGGAAACCACTGCTAAGGACAGGCAACAAGCAGAAGAGACTTGTTTGGGCTAAAGAACACAAGGAATGGACATTAGACTAGTGGAAATCTGTGCTTTGGTCTGATGAGTCCAAATTTGAGATCTTTGGTTCCAACCACCATGTCTTTGTGCGACGCAGAAAAGGTGAACGGATGGACTCTACATACCTCGTTCCCACCGTGAAGCATGGAGGAGGAGGTGTGATGGTGTGGGGGTGCTTTGCTGGTGACACTGTTGGGGATTTATTCAAAATTGAAGGCATACTGAACCAGCATGGCTACCACAGCATCTTGCAGCGGCATGCTATTCCATCCGGTTTGCGTTTAGTTGGACTATCATTTATTTTTCAACAGGACAATGACCCCAAACACACTTCCAGGCTGTGTAAGGGCTATTTGACCAAGAAGGAGAGTGATCGGGTGCTACGCCAGATGACCTGGCCTCCACAGTCACCAGACCTGAACCCAATTGAGATGATTTGGGGTGAGCTGGACCGCAGAGTGAAGGCAAAAGGGCCAACAAGTGCTAAGCATCTCTGGGAACTCCTTCAAGATTGTTGGAAGACCATTTCCGGTGATTACCTCTTGAAGCTCATCAAGAGAATGCCAAGAGTGTGCAAAGCAGTCATCAAAGCAAAAGGTGGCTACTTTGAAGAACCTAGAATATAAGACATATTTTCAGTTGTTTCACACTTTTTTGTTAAGTATATAATTCCACATGTGTTAATTCATAGTTTTGATGCCTTCAGTGTGAATGTACAATTTTCAAAGTCATGAAAATACAGAAAAATCTTTAAATGAGAAGGTGTGTCCAAACTTTTGGTCTGTACTATAATTCCACATGTTTTAATTCATAGTTTTGATGCCTTCAGTGTAAATGTACAATGTTCATAGTCCTGAATATACAGAAAAATCTTTAAATGGGATGGTGTGTCCAAACTTTTGGTCTGTACTGTATGCCCTGACGGAACTAATCAATTATATAATAGTAGAGAACTTGGAGTTGGCTATTGAATGCCATAAACTAGGTAAAGTTTCATTCCTTCATGCCCTAAGGGCCTGATTGCCAAGTATTACAAAAAATGATTTCCTCTCCTCATCTCTCATCTGGTTAGCTTGTGTAAACATATTTTCAAGACCATCTTGTCAACCCACTTTTTCTTATGGATTTGATTACTACAATGCCTAATCTTTGCAAATACCTTTTCTACCCATCTCCTTTTCAGTTTTCTAAGGGTATGTTCACATGGAGTTTTCAATGTGGACTTTGAAGCTAGTGACTTTTTATTTCACATGGGAAATGTTCTTCCAACAAATGTATTGGGTTCTTCTAAAAATCCAATAAATACCTTAAACCCCATAATACATATGATGTTTATGCTCTGTTTGTCCTGATGTGAAATAGATTACTGCATCAGGATGTACATATGGCACTAGCACAATAGTTGTACCTATGCCATCCACAGCAGGAGCAGCTGGGAAATACAGTTGAGCTTGTGCTGCAACTCCTGACACCAGAACTAGCTTAATTCGCAACAGTTTAACCCCTCTGTCAAACTCCTGAGATGCCAGGAATCTTAAAAGCGGTAATGTGCTTTCTGTTATCCCTTCAGCCTCCTACAATTTAATCAAGGGGGGCTGATGAGTTGCAACTACAACAGAGTCTAATACTCCAGTATAATACTGACATTCTGAGATAATACACTGCACTGCATAAATGATCAAAAGATAACATGGTCAAGTCCCTATTGTAGAAAACAAATGTGAAAGACAATGCCAGAATTGCTTTTTTTGTTAATCCCCTCTCACAAAAGTGAAATAAAAAGTAATCAAAAGTCAGACAGTACTGTTCAAAACTTTTAGGCAGGTGTTGGAAAAACTCTACAAAAGTAAGAGTGCTTTAAAAAATAGAAGTCTTAATAGTTTACTTTTATCAATTTACAAAATGCAAAGTGAATGAACAAAAGAGAAATCGAAATCAATTAAATATTGGGTGAAGCCACCCTTTGCATTCAAAACATGCATCAAAGCATAAACTTTTCCAGGTACAAATACACACAGCTTTTGAAAAAACTTTGGTCGGACATTTTTCCAAACATCTGGGAGAACTAACCATACATGGTTGGAGGTTGTAGACATACACAAATTATTCTTTCTCTTCATGTTATCAAAGTTAGACTCAATGATGTTGAGATCCGGTCTCTGTGGTGGCCATATCATCACTTCCAGGACTCCTTGCGCTTCTTTACGATGAAGATAGTTTTAAATGACATTGTCTGTATGTTTGGTTGTTCTTCTGCAGAATATATTTGGAGACAGTCAAATGCGTCACTGGTGATATTGCATGACAGCTAAATATTTTCCTGTGTTTCTCAGCAAAGAGGACCACCATTTAATGGATCACATTGAGGACCATAGACACAGTAGTTGGCCAAGTAAAATTAGTGCAGCAGAGGAAAGACACATAATGCTTACTTTCCTTCAAAATTGGAAGATGTTCAGCAGGGTGGGAAGGAAAAATATAATCAATAAGGGAAAAGCATAACATGAGTAGAGTTACAGTTAGTTGACAAAAGGATGAAACTGGATATACAAGTATTGCAAACACAAAGGGGCATTTGCTGGAGGTGTCAGCTCCTGGACCCTGAGCTTCAAAGAGAAACAATTGGTCTGTAACTAGGCAGGATATTTCCTATTTTCTGTATAGAAAGGAGTGGGGGAGACACATGATATTTCAAACGCAAGGCCCTTAGCTGACCATCTAATCACAAACAGTAATTTTAAATAGTCCAATCCAGGTGATCCTGGAAATATGAGCCTATGGTCAGGACTATAAAAAGCTGGGTGGCACAAAAGAAAGTTATTCACGTGAGAGCTGCATATGTTGGTATGATCCATAATTCAGTTCTCCTTCCCTCAAGGAAACAGAAGATAACTGTAGACAGAAACATTTAAGTATTTCTGTTATTTCTCCATTTTTATTTTATTACTGTTTTGCATATTTGTTTGCCATTGTATTTTTACCTTTTTATTGTATTTTTACCTTTTTATTGTAAGTACTGTATATTTTTACATTAAAGCTTAAATCTTTAAGTTTGATCCTTGTATGCTCTAAATAATCCATAGCCTTTCAGAGAGTGTGTGACTTTTTTGATTATCAGACAGCAACATATTTTGGGGACTCGTCACCCCATGTGTTTGATAAGGGGTGGCAACATGTTAAGTAATCGGGGTGTGTGGACTGTGTCGGGGCATGATTTATGCTCACTTTATAGCCTAGAACAGAGGTTTAGTGCTGGATTGAGTGAGAGGAGATAAATTAAAGCTTGCAGGCACACCCCACATCACGTGCTGGGAAGTGTGTGTGTGACAACTTTGTGGCAATCGGTGGGATAGAGCTTTATTATATTAGAGCATTACTGCTTGGTTTAAGCAATTATTCCCTGTACTAAAGAACTGGTATCCTTGCGAGGAGTGGACCAGTTCTACAA
Source organism: Phyllobates terribilis (assembly GCF_046119375.1). Taxonomy (NCBI): domain Eukaryota; kingdom Metazoa; phylum Chordata; class Amphibia; order Anura; family Dendrobatidae; genus Phyllobates; species Phyllobates terribilis. The sequence continues at coordinate 720,328,265 of NW_027362761.1, read as the reverse complement.
GGTTCCACTCAGTGCTTACTTAGACAGCAAGAAAATAGAAGTGCATGGGGTGGCACACAACAGGGATAAAATCTTGTTTTATTCACATAAGAGTAAAAGCATGGGTACGGGGGAGCGGGTCTCCAGTCAGACTACCAGTCTCCGGCTGGAGACCCACTCCCCCGCACCCATGCTTTTACTGTTATGTGAATAGAAGAAGATTTTATCCCTGCAGTGTGCCACCCTGTGCACTTGTATTTTCTTGCTAGGCTATGAACTTTACCTGAGGAGGTGTTGCACCTGCTAATGAGGGATGCCGTCCCAGCTGTTTCTGTCTCCGGAGCTCCATTTGGAAGGTATGAGCAGTGTGAATAGTGCCGGTTACTGAACTGTTGTGCTTACTTAGACATACTTGCAAACAGTTTCCCCCTACCTCGTTTTTCTATTTTATCTTTTACTTGGCGATAAGCTGTCTACCGATTTGGCAGCCGTATACAAGAAGCAGAGTAAGGAGGCTCTGATTAACCTCTGTGAGCAGAGAGGAATAGAGACAGCAGACAAATCCAAAGATCTACTAAATGGTGCCTTGATGGAGCTGGACTCAGAGCAGAGTACCGTGGCACATGGAGAAAGAGAAAGCTCAACTCAGAGGAGCCAAGCAATGTACCTTGTCCTGGAAATAACTTCTGGGGGTACCAACTATGCCAGTTCTGAGGCAAGCATGGACTTTTCTTTGCAAATGGCCTTACAACAGCTGGGAGAATGTTATGCCAGTATGTGTCTATAGCTTATTCTATAGTACCAACAGGCTGCAAAACGCCAGGCCGAGAGAGATTTCCAGCTTCAGATGGCCCGACTAACAAGTGGTAACAGTTTTCAGCTACCCAATTCTCAGGACATAAATTCAAGGAGGCCTCACTTGGAAAACTTCCCTGTGATATAGAAAGATAGAGACTTAGATACTTTTTTTGGGGGGGTTGAAAAAACTTGCAGGCAATACCATCTGCCCCATGATCAGTGGGCACAAAATTTAACTCAAGGGCTGAAAGCCAAAGCCTTTGAAGTTTTTGCTGACCTTTCACCGGAACTATTACTTTATTAAAGAGGCCTTGGTCAGGGAATACAACCTCACCCCAGAAGTGTATCGGAGAAAGTTCCGGAATCTACAGCGGGGATCAACTGACAGCTATGTGGATGTCATGACCCGTGAGCACCTTGAGGACCACATTCCATCAGTGGATCCGAGGACTTTCTGTTACCAGCTTTGAGGAACTAGAGGATCTTATGGTCAAGGATCAATTCCTCTACATATGTCCATTGGATGTATGACAATTTGTGTTTGATCAAGACTCAAAGACTGCTGATCAGGCTGCAAAGATTGCTAACTCTTATGCGGCCAACAGGATGCCAGAACCCCGGAAGCCTTCGGGATTCGGCTTGAAGGGAGGTACACCAGTTGGGAACCCCTCTCCCTGCAGTCCTCTCCCAGCAGGTCTGACTGTTAAGCCAGGGAAGTGTCTGATAGCCATGCTGGAAGTACAATACCTTGGACACCATGTGGTGCAGAGAGGTGCTAAAACTTGAAAAAGGAAGGTAGAAGCCATCACGGCCTGGCCTACCCCATGAACCAAGAAGCAGGTTATATATTTTCTGGATACGGCTGGCTATTATAGGAAGTTTGTGTCGAACTGAAGTGGTCTGGCTAAGTTGTTAACGGATCTGACAAAGAAGAAGCTTCCCGAAATTATTTTCTGGACTTCTCAATGTGAGAAATCATTTGGTGCCCTAAAACCAGCATTGACTAGCTCGCCCGTCCTTCAGGCCACAAATTTCACTCACAGGTTTGATGTGCAGACTAATCACTTTTAGGCTAGGTGCGGTTCTCAGCAAGGTGAAGAGCACCCAATTCTCTACCTAAGCAGGAAACTTCTGCCCAGAGTGGTTGCTTATGCCACAATTGGAAAGGAGTATTTAGCAATTGTGTGGGCTCTGCAAAAAGTTCAGCCATACCTCTATGGGCGCAACTTGACCGTGATCACAGGCTCAACAGAGTAGTAGGGGAAAATGGGAAATTGCTCAGATTAAGCCTCATTTTGCAACAATATGATTTTACAATTCAACATATGATAGGAATTGATCATGGCAATGCTGATGGTTTATCTCGCCAAGGGGGGCCGGAGCTGGATATGTGCTAGGGAGCTGACAAGTAAATCAAACTCTCATGCAGGTTCAAAAGGAGGGAGGTGTGAAGGAATTATATAATCAGTAAGGTAAAAGCATAACAGCAGTAGAGTTACATTTAGTTGACAAAGTGGTTTTACTGTATATACCAGTATTGCAAATACAAAGGGTCTTTTGCTGGAGGTGTCAAACATGGCACCTCAGCTCCTGGACCCTGAGCTTCAAAGAGAAATAAATGGTCTGTAACTAGGCAGGATATTTCCTGTTTACTGCATAGAAAGGAGTGGGGGAGACACAGAATATTTGAAATACAAGACCCTTATCTCACCATCCAATCAATTTTTAAATAGTCCAATCCAGGTGATCCTGAAAATATAAGCCTATGGTTAGGACTATAAAAAGCTGGGTGGCACAAAAGAAAGTTGTTCACATGTGAGGGCTGCATATGTTGGTATGATCCATAATTCAGTTCTCCTTCCTTCAAAGAAAGAGAAGATAACTGTAGACAGAAACGTTTAAGTATTTCTGTTATTTCTCCCTTTTATTTTATAACTGTTTTGTATATTTGTGTGTAGTTTTATTTTTACCTTTTTATATCTTTCATTGTAAGCACTGTATATTTTTATATTAAAGCTTAAACTCTTTAAGAAGTTTGATCCTTGTATGTGCTAAAGAATCCATAGCCTTTCAAAGAGTGTTTGACCTTTTTGATTGTCAGACAGCAACATATTTTGGAGACTCATCACCCCGTGTGTTTGAGTGGTGGCAGCGGGTTAAGTAACTCTGCTGTGTGGACTGTGTCCGGGGCATGATTTATGCTCACTTTGTAGCCTAGAACAGAGGTTTAGTGCTGGATTGAGTGAGAAGTAATATATTAAACCTTGCAGGCGCACCCCACATTACGTGCTGAGAAATGTGTACATGACACAGGGCAATCAGCTCAGAACTGAAAGCAACCAGTGGGACCCACCTATCCCCATCTACTGTTCGGAGATGTCTGGTCAGAAGTGATCTTCATGATAGAATTGAAGCCAAAAACATACTTTCAACATGAAAACAAAGCAAAGTGATTTAAGTAAGCATGAAAACATAGGAACTGGGGTGCAGCACAATGGCAGCAGGTTCTCTGGACTGATGAGTCAAAATGTGAAATATTTGGCAGGCAACAGTGAAGCATGGTGGAGGTTCCTTACAAGTTTGGGTTTTTATTTCAGCAAATGAAGTTGAAGATTTGAACAGGATTAATGGTGTAATCAATGCTGAGAAATACAGGCAAATACTTGTCCATCATCCAATACCATCAGTTAGGCATCATATTGGCTCCAAATTTATTTAGCAACCGGACAATGACCCCAAACCTATAGCCAATGCCATTAAGAACTATTGTGGTGTTTCTAAAAAAAATGGCCAATACTGTGTGTATATTTATATATTTAGATTTAAATGTACACACATATATAATGTGTGACTTTTAGTATAAAAGTAGTGAGTATAAAAAATATATGAATTACATATTGTATTGAGCTGCAGAATATAGTTAACATGTCAATTATGCTAAATGATAAACAATATTTAAAAATAAAATCCAGAATCTTATTTTTAGATTTTTGCTTTTCCTCAAAAAGTGTAATAAAAAAGTGATCAAAAATTCATATGTACCACCAAGTAGTGTCAATGACAAATACAAATAAAAAAAACAAGCCGTCATACAGTTTACAGCAATTAAAAATTAAAAGAACGATGGCTTCTCGATTGTGACGATGGAAAAAAAATTGAGAAAGCATGTTTAGTCTTTATGGTGAAAATACGCCTGGTCCTTAAGTGGCTTTAACAAAGAATGCTTTTTCCCATTAAAATCTTAGGTTGCTACCATGGATCTGTTGTGCTAGGCCCCTGAGCAATTGCCTGGTTTGCCAATCCTTAAAATTAACCCTGTGTGTGATTTTATGAAGTCAGAACAGATTTCCTAGTGAATGACTTAAAGGAAAGATGTTGTAAACTGTGAGAAATTGATATACAATATCATATATGTATATTCAATGAATACACATTGTTTGCTGGAACGATAATACCCCTTTAATAGTTACCATGTTGGTATAGTATGTAAGTAAATATATTAATTGATTCTTTTTTTTATCTGATACATTAAGATGATGCAAACCATTGCACAAGCCCTCTTTTTTTAGCACTGCATCGCTGGTAGTTAGTAACATTAGACACTATTTTTAAAGATTTATTATAATTATGGTTTAATATTCTTTACAGTGTCCACTAGAACTACTCATGTTCTGTTACAAGTATTCCAACTGTTTGAGTAAGCTTACTTACTGTTTTTTTCTTTCCTTTTCTTCATGCTGTCGCTTAGAGCCCTTCAGAGAGACAAGTATGGGAGTAAAACTAAATTTTGCTTATCAAATGTAATTCTTAATTGAATTTATTATATTTATTAAACATTTACCTAGCATTACATAATTGGTGGACCTTTTGATGATATTTTCTTTAGTCATTTGCTGTATTTTCTGGTACCTTGTGTTTTATACAACTTAATTTACCAAAAGATTTTATTTTTATTTTTTTCAAAATATATTTGCTTGTGTAGTTTAGTTATTTTAGTTTATTTTTTTTCAATTTAATTGATTTGTATAAGGTGCCAAACCATACAGCAAACTATTTATGTTGTTGGTTCTAATGAAGCAGTGTGTTTCATGTTAATTAGATTGTTTAAAGAGGTTCTAAAGTTTTAGCAAACTGAGCATTAATAAAACTTTTTAATTGACTTGTGTTAAAAAAAAATAATTGGTCTCCATACTGAAATTCCAGGGACCATAGCTGTACAGACATGATGTACACATTCTTTTTTATTTAGAGGAAAGTGCAGACACTCTCAATTACATTGTGTGTCAACAAGAAGTTTTACCTATTTTAATGCTCTTTTACAGGGTTCCAGATGACAGCTATAATGATTGCAAATGAAACTAAGCAATGTCGACACGGTGATGTCTGCAGGTTGCCAGAATGTAGAGTACATGATATTCTCTAAAGGCTTCAGTCAGTTTATCAGACATCAGCCTATTGTAAGCTCTGCAGTTTGTCAGTCTACAGTTTAGTCTATGGCTACATTTACACATCCAATGTACAAGTCTGTGTGCTGTCTGTTTTATAAATGACCTGTAGAATTTAATTGATCCATACACACATCAGTTTTAAAGACAGATCTGTGTTATTGATCCGTGAGTCTCAGAGTAGGCTCTATTCTCATTCGTTTTCAATTGTAGAGACCCTTTAAAAATGGATGAAATACTCAAAACATACTTTTTACTTCACTATCCCATCCATGTTTCATCCTTTTCATTGATCCGCTGTTAAAAATCAATGGACAAATACAATTTCAGACAGTTTATCTCTGTCAATTTTTAAAAAAACAAAAAAAGCGGATGCAGAACGGATGACACATGAGAGGATGTGAAAATGTGAATGTAGGATAACTCTGTGGTCTGCCAGTTTAATGCATATCTCGTGGTCAGTTTGTTAAGTCAAGTGTAAATGCTTTCATTATCTCACATGTAAAGTTGCTTTTTTATTATTTTATTTTGTAATAAAAAAAAAAATTCTGGCCTTACCATTAAAATTGTATATAAGCACTCTTTACTAATACATTAGAACCCCTTTAAATGTTGATTTTATTTATGAAAAATACTATTTTGTCATGTATTGAAAACTAAAAATTATACACTTGAAGAATGTCTGTATGAATATCCAATGACATACGTTTATCAAGGTGTGAAAATAACATTGTTATTTTCATCATGTTGATTTCTATTACTCCATCAATAATTCTATCAAAGAAAATGTGTACCCTGGTATGGTTATATACTTACCTTTATGCTTATCTTTATATTAAAACAAAAGTTAAAGCAGTTGTCCAAGACACAGTTCGGCACTGCCTCTGCACTGCTGCTTTTTTCTCTGTGGACAGGACTGGCTGCAGCGGTGACATAATGACTACAGCCAATCACTGACATTAGTGTTTTTTCGGGTGCAGCTGTTACAGACCTCAGTGATTGGCTTCAGCGGTCGCTTGTGCTGCATTTCTAACGTCACCTCTTCAGCCGATTAACAAAAGCTGATGCAACGGTGGAGAGACAGCGCTGGGCCTGGAAAGGGCAAATATAACTGAGTTTGTTATTTTCTGCATAAAAAAAATGCCCAAAAAACAAATTGATTCGATATCCCAGGTAACACCTATAGGTTACATGCACACATTTAGTATTTTTCGAGATTTTTTTACATCAGTCTTTGTAAGCCATAACCAGGAGTGGGTGAAGAATACAGAAGTGTTGACGTGTCTCTATTATACTTTTCCTCTGATTGTTCCTCACCTGGTTTTGGCTTACATATACTGATGTAAAATACTGACCAAATACTGAACGTGTGAACATGGCCTTAGAGAGTGTTATATAAAGGAATTTATAGAAACCTAGATACCTAGGCAATTGAAAGTAGATGTGGCAACTAAATATGTTGCTTTATGTAAGGTCAGGCTATTGAAGCTGCAGGTCCATAATCATATTATCAAAAATCTCCACAAAAAATGTTATGCAGATTAGGTTGTAGGATCAAGGAAAGAATACTGTGAATTTATAGTTATAAATCTGCTTTATTCATGAGGGATTGAGAAGGCGAGAAGGTGTCGGTTTGTTGCACATTTTACCCAATTCTATTCTTGTAAGCTGCTGACTTTCTCTGCAGCATGTGAGATGTATTAAATCTGATTCAATGTAGATACCGGCTTTTACAAAGGGACTTGTTACCGCCATCCCTCTCCCTCAACACCTGTGTGGTAAACATTTGAGGTGTCTCCCTCCCTAAGGTATGCCCCTGAAGTGTTAAATAACATTAGAGTGACTTCTCAGTGCAAAATCTTGCACTATATCCATGATCCAAAGAGATATGATGTCCCACACATTCAGGAGTAACATGAAAATACTGTGAAATTTTCCTTCATTTTTTTTTATTTCTGAGGGATATAGCAATCACCCCCTGTTTTTATCTTGAGAACATCAACTATAATAGAGAGTAGAGTTGAATTCTACTCAAATGATACAAATTTGTAATTTGCTTCTTGCGGATTCAACAAGATGGTAGCCATTTTGCTGAACCGTAGAGGGTCATCCAAGGTCTAAAAAAATAATTAATACTCACTTCACCGCTCACCTACTGGCCTCCACCACTGCATGCTCTTCATGTATTGTCCTGTGTTGGGACGTTGTGATGTCAGGATGTGCACTGCGACCGGTCACTCTAGGACTTCCATTGTGACTATGCGCAGAGACATCCTGGCCTAGTGTAAAGATGTCTGGACTTACAGCATTAAGCAGTAAGAATATGCTTGTAGGACCTTACGGGGGACAATGAGCAGTGAAAGTGACCGGTGCGGTGAGTATTGGTTGTTTTGTTTTTTTTCCTCTACATTTTTTATTATATTCTGCAATATCTCCAAACCCCAGAGAATAGTTAGGGACAGACAATTCACAGAGAATAAATTCACTGCAAAATGAATTTGCCAGTGAAATCTGGTGGATTTGTCGAATTTGAATCCAGTCCGATCCATTCATCTCTATTAGAGAGTGTAGAGGAATATTAATCACACAGATGTAGGAACCACACAGTCTGTAGTATTAATGTCTTTCAGCACATGGGACTTCATTTTGGGTTATATGGAAATGAAGCTAGTGAAGACAGCAGCCTTCTAGCTGCACACATCTAGCATATATTAACAAAGTAAGGAGTTAATCCAAGTCTGCCAAGTTAGGAGGAAGACAGACATAGTTACAGTTTTGTTGCCGCCAAATTTTTCATAGACACAATCTGATACTTAATTTAAGGCCGGGGTCACGCTAGCGTGTAGCATCCATGCAACGGCATCGGATGCGATATACTAATGACACTCGACTCAAACTCTGCGGCACGCTTGAGCCGAGTGTCAGCGCACTGTGTTCCGATTCTCTCGCTTCAGAGGATAGCAGCATAGGTCTTCCATTGCCGACATCCGCGGTAATCGCACTGCACTCCGATGACATCCGAGTGCAGTCCGATGTTTCGCACGCACACATAGACTTGTATGGGTGAGTGCGATCTGCATGCTGCTATTGTTTTCTTATGCCAAATCTGCCCCATAGAATAACACTGGTCCGAGTGCTATGCAATGTTTTATCGCATAGCACTCTGCCATGTTATACACTCATGTGAGCGAGCCCTTAGAGTTAATTTTCTTTTTCCAGAATTGCACCACTCCCCTGCCTCCAGGTTTCCTGATTGCTAGGAATTGGACACTCCTGATTGACAGTTCTGGCCAGCAGCATCATCAGACTGCGGGCCTGAACTGCATGCTTTTGATGCTGTTATATGAGGTAACTTGTCTCTACAGTATCGGAAACTCAGTGGAACTGAAGCTGGCTGGGATCAAGAGCTTACATCATGCTCCAGCAATCCCTGCCAGCCTCTGTGCAGTGCTTACAAGCTCACTATGAAATAGCTTGTAACCTTAATGGCAGTTTGAGTTACATTGTCCATTTGAGACTGTGACAAAACAGTGATATCAATGGGCTAGGGATGTCGGTATGCAGAATAGTCTGCAATAGGAATCTGGCTATATGACCATGAGGCCAGAAGTATGGTCCTATAGATTGGCTTTAAGTGATAGGATCTATTCATCTGAAAAGAGCCAAGGCATCGATCCTTGTACAATCTCTGCTCAGCAGCACAATACCTACTTAATGTGACAAGCACCATTAAGAAATGGGTCCTAAAGTGAGACGAAGCATTTAAAATAAAGCTTTAACTGTATTTATGTAGATAGGGATATGTCAGATACAGTGGTTATCATGTAACACAGTCCAGATAGCTGCATTAAGTGCTGGTCCAGAGAATAGTAGATAATGTGCCCAGGCAGATAGCCTGAGCAAGTGGACCCAAAGACTGAAACATTAAGGGAGGTCTAAAAATCAATAACTTGCTGTGGGTAGATAGTTTGAATGACATACCAACCCCATCAGCATCTCTGGGTAAGGTAAGGATCTCTCTACATACGAGGGGCGATCCAAAAGTAATAATAATCAATACTAAACACAATGAATATAGTAAAAAAAAAATTATTTTTCTACATAGTCTCCTAACAAGTCTATACATTTAGTCCATCTCTTTTCTAAACTTAGAATTCCCTTCGAAAAAAATTCTTGATCTTGACCCTCAAAAAAATCCCCAACAGCTGTTATCACGTCGCTATTGTCGTCATATTTCTTGCCCCGGAGGTGTTCTTTGAGCCGAGGAAAGAGAAAGAAATCACTGGAGGCTAGATCTGGCGAATAGGTGGGGTGTTCCACCAGTTCAAAGCCCGCTTCTTGAATGAAGGCCATGGCAACTGCAGCTTTGTGAGCCGGCGCGTTATCTTGGTGAAACAGCACTCCAGCCCGCAGTTTGCCATGCCTTTTCTCCTTGATAGCCTCCCGCAATCTTCTTATTTGTTCTGCATAGTAGGAGCTCGTAATAGTGTCTCCCTTCTCCAAATAGTCCACCATAATAATTCCTTCAGCGTCCCAAAAAACGGACGCCATAACCTTCCCTGCTGAGCTTGAAACTTTGAATTTCTTCGGCATCGGTTCGTTGGCTCGTTTCCATGTCATCGATTGTTGTTTCGTTTCGGGATCAAAGTGGTGGATCCAGGTCTCGTCCATGGTCAAAAAACGTGACAAAAAATTCTCCTTGTCTGCTTGGAACTTTTGAGATTTGCTATTGAAATGTCAACTCGTTTCTTCTTTTGCTCGTCGGTTAACATTTTTGGCACCCAACGCGCCGAGACCTTTCTCATATGCAATTCTTTTGCAAGGATTCTTTGAATACTGCCATATGAGATCCCTGTGACCTCAGCTACATGCCTGATAGTCACTCTTCGATCGGCCAATACAATTTCTTCAACTTTTTTCAAGTTTTCTTCATTGAGGGACGTGGATGGGCGTCCTTCACGATGTTCATCTTCCGTCGATGTTCTTCCCAGCTTAAATTCCTTGGCCCAGCGTGCAACTGTGGAATATGGAGGAGAAGAGTCCCCCAATATTTCCACCAAGTCGCTGTGTATGTCTTTGGTAGTCATTTTTTTCAAGCAGAGTTATTTGATGACAGCTCTGAGCTCGTTTTTTTCCATTTTGATGTTCACTCCTCGGCAGTTCCTATTCAAATGAATGTAGCTCCCGGGAATAGTGGCCTATTTAAGTGATTTTTTTTTCCTGGACTAGTGGGTACCTAAGAGAGAAGAAAACATTTTATTTTAATTTCTGTGTGCAATAGAAATAACCGATTATCATTACTTTTGGATCGCCCCTCGTATGTAATTAAGATAACCAGTAAAACAGATAAATGTGCTAAAGCAACTCTGGACCCAGAACGGGGAATGTGCTTAGTGATAGCCTGCAGAGTCATTTTGATAATATTGATTCTCACGAACCAAGAAAAAATGTTATGGTTCTAGGACTCTGTATCTGCAACCCTGTGAGGGATGTGACCTATTTGGTTCCACCAGCATAGCCATTTGAGGGCTTGTTTTTAGTGGGATGAGTTACATTTATCAGTGGCACAATTTTTAAAATAAATAACTTATTCATTAAGTAACTTTGATTAACTATTTATGGTGAGAAATTGAAAAAAAGAGCAATTCTGCCATTGATTTTTACAGTTTAAAGATTACATGCTACACAAATGAAATGTTACCTTTATTCTATGGCTCAGTACATTTATGTCAATACTAAGTTTATATAGCTTTATTTATGTTTTATTACTTTTGCACAATAAATAAAATGAAAAAAAAATACATTTGTTTTTGTGTCATCGTATACCAAGAGCCATGATTTTTTCATTTTTTATTTATTGGTACCATTTTGTGGTGTCTATGAATTTCTGATCACTTTTATTACACTAAAGTGTGTCATAAAATTAGCGGGGAAAAAAACAGCAATTCTGGATTTTCCACAGTTCACCATGAGTTAATGAGTTATAATTGGCATGTTGGTAGATACGATATTGAATATTAAAATTATACTTTTTTATGTTTTATAGTTTATTTTAAAAGTACAGTCTTTTTTTTGGTTGCCAAATTCTGAGACCTGTAACTTGTTTTACGCTTATGTAGAAAGTGCTTTGTGGAAGCTTGTTTTTTGTGGGAAAGTGGGAGATTTCACTGGTGCTATTTTGGGGTACCTAGACCTGTAATTAAATAGTTAACAAAATGTTCTAACAAAGGAATGTCAAACTCCTTTGATTATGTAATTGCCTACACCACGGCATTCATTGGGTTAAATTGCTGAGTTAACTGTTTTACTGATGCAATTATCAAAAGCCCATCTATGCTCAGTGTTTCAGTTGGGCTCCGGCAGCTGATTGCTTGGGTTCAGAGAAAATACTCATGCAATCTGTCATGGAACACTAAATAGCTATGTGAAAAGCTACATGAGGCAAAATGAGACACTCATAGATAATGTTTGGACAACTTAATTGGCTTTCAGAGACTGACTGAAAAGCTTCTCCATTATTCTCTAACAGAGTCATGTCAACACTGCAGTGCTCAATGTGGCATCCACTACCTTAGTTCCCAACAGTCCTGAATTCAGTGGTACTGTCCCGATCTCAGGGGCAGTCCCGCCAGGGAAGTTATGGAGTGCATATAATAGTTGGGGCATCCAAATCATTTTAATTAAGTTTGTGTATCCCACTACTGACAGTGGAAGCTTGGACCAAGTTTCCTTTTTTTTAAAAAAAAAATTCATAAGAGTTGGGGTAAGTTTAAAGGGGTATTCCCATCTCCAAGATCCTATCCCAATATGTAGTAGGTGTAATAATAATAATATTAGCAAATACCTCCAATTAGAAATGTAGTATATTTTTTCTGATTCACTATCTCTCTTTCCTCATGTGCAGGCATCGCAGGACCTTAGGTATCCATGGTTACGTCCACTGATAAAGTCACAGTTAGTTAGTTAGTTGCTAGTGGTCATAACCATGGATACCTAAGGTCCTGCGATGCCTGCACATGAGGAAAGAGAGATAGTGAATCAAAAATACTATACTACATTTCTAATTGGAGGTATTTGCTAATATTATTATTATTACACCTACTACTTATTGGGATAGGATTTTGGAGATGGGAATACCCCTTTAAGTCAATTATAGTCATTCATTTGCGTCATTATGTAGATACCTAAATATTTAAATTCGGAAACCACTTGTAGGCCAGAACTTGCATAGGAAGGCAGATTATCTCTGCTATCCAGCGGGAGCAGAACTGACTTATTCCAGTTAATCTTTAGACCCAAATATTCCCTAAATCTTTCAATAATTGCCATGCCACTGGTAGGGTATTGGAAGCCTCTGCCAGAAACAGTATGGTAGCTTCCATTACTGAAACCTATTTTGCCCAGATGTCTCCTAATAATTGCAGCAAGGGATTCAATGGCTAATGCAAAGAGGAGAGATGTCTAGTGCCGCTGCCAAGTTCAAAAGCCAATGAATGTTGTCCATTTTGCCTTAGCCTAACCACTGGCCTACCATATATAAATTTTACCCCTGAAATGATGATAGAATCCATGCCGACTTTTTCTAGTACTGCCCATAAAAATTCCAACTCAATAGAGTTAAATGCCTTTGCGTTTTGCATTATCTACTGAGATTTGAAGATTGAGGTGCAGTTTACAAATGTTTGTCGCTGTAGATCTAACGGGCATCAAGTCCGATTGGTCTGTGTCTATTACCTTGGAAATTACCTTATTAAGTCTATTGGCTAATACTTTGGCTATAATCTTATTATATGTGGGGAGCAAGGATATGGTTCTGTAGGAGTTGGGATTAAGTGGGTCTTTACCTGGTTCAGGTATGATTACTATAATGATTACTATAAGAGTTAGGTAGTGCCTCTCCTTTACAAGCCTTCTGAAAGGTACTTAACAAATGCGGTAATAGAATATCTCAAAATTTGTTATAAATTTCTATAGGTAATTCACCTGAACCTGGTGATTTATCATTAGCCATAGAGGCCACCGCTAGTTGTGTTTCTTAGATTTGGAACGGGTATTCCAAATATTTTTGATCATCTTCTGAAAATTTGGGAAGCTTTAATTCGTCCATATATGCTAAGATTTGATCTCTATCAAAGTGCAGCCTAGATTTATAAATATCCTGGTAAAATTCTAAGAAGATTTTTTGTGTCTGATCAGATTCAAATAATAATAATAATAATGTTATTAAAGTCTCCCATGACAAGTTCAATGACTCCCGGAGTTTTTTCTATAAGTGTTGCTATCCACTTCATCACCTTGTTATTATACGGAGGGGGGATATAGACAGCTATCAACAGAAGTTCTTTGGAGAATATTCTGTAGTGGACACTGACTAACCCGCCTTCCCCATCAATTCTAGAGGAAATAACTTAAAATGGAATAGATCTATGGATCAGAATGCTAACTCCTCTGGGATAGCTTGAAAAGGTGGAGTGGAAGCTATGGCAGATCCATGTGCCCTTTATAGAAGTGGTTTTGTCCTTTTCTAAATGCATTTCCTTTAGGCACACAACTGCAGGTAAATAGTTCCAAATAAATTTCATAACTGCTGATCTCTTGGCAGCGTCCCCTAATCCTCTAACATTCCATGAGACATTATCAGCCATAATGATTATCTATATATGGATTAAACCAAATGTGAGAAGTAGACACTGTTAAATTCCAAGTGAAACCCATCCAGAACTCCCCAGTGTCCCTGTTTGACCATAAAGGAAAATTTGGTATTACCATATACTGAACTATATAGCAAATTTTTTAGAAAACAAAATCCCTAAAAACAAGTAAACCACATAAAGTTATTTTTCCATCTGACACAGACAAATGAAATAAGGTGCGGGTTTATCCTGCAAAGCATAAAGTAAACTCACAGACTGTTCACAGGGAATGGTAGTTTCTTGTCAGCCTGCAGTAAAAGGAAAACAGAAACGATATCTGGTTACACTGGTCTGTGGGTTAAATAGCAAGAATTATGACTCCAACAAACTGCCGGATAATTCACGATGGCAACTGACTTAAAACTTTGAAACTTCAACGTTGCAGGTAATGGTATACTCTTTGCTTATTCAAAACCATTCTGTAGGGTGGGGCTTTTAGTATGGTCGAGGAAGAGAGATTCTTCCAAAGCTGCCCCTTTAAATCTCTCCCCCAAGTAAGACATGGAGCAGTAAACCCCCTCACTAACCACATGGCCAGACCTGGAATTCCAAAACCATCAACGCTGCAGGCTGCAACATAATCTTTTCTCATTCAGGTCCAGCCAGTGGAGTACATCTTTAGGATGGTCGAGTAAGAAGGACACTCTCACTCTTGCTGGATAAAGCATGGAGTAGGGAATTTGCCGACTGCTTAGCCACTGGCCAGCATTTTATATCCTGATACTGTGCTGTCCCTTTTGAGACTTCGGTGGAGTCGTTTTGGAACAAGGATATTTTTTGGCAGTTGAAGGATATGTCTCCTTTTTTGCGTGCAGCTTTAATAATGGCATCTCTGTCCTAATAATGAAGCAGTTTTCTTACGACTGGTTGTGGAGGGGTGCCTGATTACAGTAGTACTCTATGAGCTGTCTCCATGGCATAGAGTGGGGACAGAGATTCTGCGCCAAAGAGTGACAGGAGCCATTTTTCAAAGAACTTAGTAGGATTATTAGCCTCAGATTTTTTGGGGATTCCCACCACCCTTATATTATTTCTTCTGAGTCTATTTTCCATGTCATCCACTTTATCAAATAAAGCTGAGATCTACTAATATTGTCTGGTGGAATCTCTATTTGGGGCACTCTATCCTCTAAATCACTTATTCTGCCTTTGGTTGCTGAGGTATGGTCAGATACTTTCTGCAGGGCTTGTCGCATATATGAGAATTCTTACTTTAGTTGGCCCATTTGGTTGTTGACTGAGGATATAACAGAGCTGCAGTGTGTTACAGCCATAAACACGTCTTTTAGTGCGGGCTCAGTAATCTGCTGGTCTGGGTTATCTTGTTCAGCTTCTATATGAGGCTGCAGAGCTGTAGGGTCCTCAGAATTATTTGTCCCGGTCTCTGTATTCCCCCATATGTCCTGTGAGATGTTCATCACTTTCCCCAGATGGTGTAAGTTGTTCTTTTTGGAGAGAGACCTTTCTTCTTGGTGCTGTTCTGGTAAAGCTGGCCAGTTTCTCCATCACATTAGATGTAACGGCTCTTCCCGCTCTGATACTTGCTGCAGGCCCTCCAGCACCATCTTGAATATCCCTGCCCGCCGAAGCCAATGCCTTGCGCCACTTCCCTCCGACTCCTTCGGCCATGAAGATGCCGCTCACCAATATCGCAAGGTGTTAGGGATGTTCGGGTAAGTATTTCAGTCCATTTTTTTTATTTTAAAGCACCCAGTGGGTCAATATATAGGCGTAATTCCACAGACCTGCTACACTGTAATTTAGTAGTTTCCCAGAAAGCTATGACACACTTGTACTTGCACTAGATGTGCGACTAGATGGTGAGCTTCCATTAGAGTATGGTAAAAGCAAGTAAAAGTGAAATATAGAATGCAAGCAGTAGTTACGTGTCCAGGATTGAATCTTAATTAAGGGGAGTCTGTGAACTCAAAACTCAGTTTAAGTTTAAACACATCAGGTGGTCATATGGTTGACTTATCCCTTATAAAAATCGTGCTGCCTGTTCAGTCTTCTTAGCTTAGATTGTCCAGAAAATGAACTTTAATCCTTATGCAAATGTAGCTGCTCAGCGCACCATTGGCATGGCCAAAGCTCTCCCTTCCCCTTTATTGATTGACAGCCCTCGCTTGCACAGAGCAAGCACTGCCTGAACTGAAAAGTCAGCTGTGTCTGCAAAGATTGACCCAGCAGGAGCAAAGCATACACGTGCACATATAGTAAATATATAAGTGCCTGCTCTGCTCCTGCAGGAATGGTGCATGGAGAGTTTTGGTCATGGCAAGGTTGCACCCTGCTCCCACATTTAATAACACTGGATTTTACTGAAAAGAAAAGTCATCACACAACTGCAAAGTTTGGAAAGCTGAAATGAATCAACTGATAAAGCAAAGTACTGTAATCATCAAAAGGCCAGATGTGTGATAAAAGAAGATGACACTTCATGTTTTGCAGCTGCATCTAATACCAATATAAGCATAACAGTAGAGCATACATGATGCAAGCATGCATAGACTCTGGAGCAACAAGTAATACTAATAACAAAAGCTTCTTCTCTAATCTTGACCCCAGCAAATCAGTACAGTTAGCGAATGTTCAGTACATGATTTCAGAAGGAATAGGAGATGGTTATCTCCACTTGCAAGTCTCTCTGATACAGACAGAAAGTTACCATAAAGGATGTGCTCTATGTTCACAGTCATTTAAGAAATTAGTAGGCAGTAAAGAAACTCACAAAACGGGCTTGTAATTACATTCTAAGATGACAAATGCATCATCAGAAAAGAGGGTCACACTCTTTCAGGACAAATAAAGGATGAACTGTACCAGTTGGAATGAATAAAAGCTGTTTATTCTGAAAAGTAAGAACAACGTAATAATTGTATCCTTGTGTAGCACAGACATCCTAATTAACTATTCATGATACAAGTTTGTCTACTTACTTCACTGCAATCTGCAAAGCTGAGATCTCAGACACTTGAACACTATCTTGGTGAAACACCTAAGGCCACATGCGCACGTTCAGTATTTGGTGAGTTTTTTACCGCAGTATTTGTAAGCCAAAACCAGGAGTGGGTGATAAATCCAGAAGTGGTGACGTGTTTCTATTATACTTTTCCTCTGATTGTTCCTCACCTGGTTTTGGCTTACAGATACTGATGTAAAATACTGACCAAATACTGAATGTGTGCACATGACCTAACACCTTGGGAGAATGCCAAATACACTGCATGCCAACAGTGGAACTGAAGACACAAGTGGTAAGACTCTAGCCATTTTAAAAAGTTACAGAATTATGTCCAGACTACCATAACATACAACACTAAATAGAGGACCATAACTCTGTGAAAGTGGAATAAGTATTCTGTTTGATGCAGACATGCTAAAAACTTACCGGAAAGAAGCAATCATGACTGCTTGCTATTTTCAATAGAATATATGTGAGCAATGGAGCAAAAAGAAGCTAGATCCTCAACACCTAAGAATATTTGAAGGTAAAGTGTTTGTGCATGTTCCCAAAGGAGAGCATACCAAGTGGAAATTTTATGCAAAGTAAGGAGTGATGGTAGACTAAAATTAAACAACAAAAAAAAAGAATATAGACTCCTCTATCCAGAGACTAAAAGGTTAACAATCAGCAGAGATATACTGATTGATGAGAACTCTGTAGAACTGAAATTTTATGAAGTTGTACCAGTATTTCAACCTGAGCAACAAAAGTAGCATTCTCAATCACAAACTCAAAATAATGAAAATGACATTGAAGCTTGGTTAGGATTTACCACTTCTTAAGTAGAGTAAGAAGTACCAGCTCAACCTTTAGTCAGGAGATCCACAAGATGGAACAAAAGTATCCCAGCTAATTGTTTGTCCTACATTGTTAGGACACTTCCAGAGCCAGAGGCACATTCATGGGTGGAGCAGCTGTCTGTCCTTGAAATTCAGGAGTAGATTATAGTGTTGTCCGCTAGTGGACAACCTCTGCTTAGTCAATACAGGACCCCAATTAAAATAAAAGCAATGGTTACCTCTAACATTGGCGCCTTTCCAGCAATGTTGGCACCACTGTTCCCCAAGAATGGCATGACATTATTATGCTATTTCATCAAAGCAGATATCTGACCTGATGGAATATTGATGAACTGCAGTCAAACTGTGGCCACTCATTGATTACATCCTACATGTGACATAATAATGTCACATCACTCTCCAGGATCAGCGTCGTTGTTATCGCTGGAAAGGCACCACTGTGGGAGATGTGTATTCATTATGTTTTATTATAATTGGGGTCCTGAATTGATTAACAAATGATTATCCATTAGTGATCAACCCCTTTAAAGCTGCTGACAAAAGATGAAGTTACTTCCTCACATCCAGACATGGCAGCCTAATTACTACAAGGAGAAAAAGCAATGGGATGTAAATGGGCTAAGTATGACTATGGGTGCGTGCCCACGATGCGTTTTTCACGAATTTCCGCAGCGTAAACGCTTGTAAAACGCTTGGTAATACGTGCCCCCATGGTCTCCAATGACATTCCGCAAGTTCAATGCCCATGCTGAGGAATTTTCCGCAGCGTTTTTGATGTGAGGAAAATTCCGCAGCATGTCCATTATTTGTGCATTTATGCATGCGGAATTGCCTTCTTCAATGCATTATAAAAACGCAAGGCAATTCCGCATGTGCAAAACGCTTCAAAAACGCGCGAAAAACACGTGTGAAATTCCGCATGCGTTTTTCCAGGCAAGGACATGCAGAAATGAAGCGGAAATTTTCCACTTCATTTCTGCATCATGGGCACATAGCCTAAGAAAGAAAAGTTCATAGATTTAAGGCAAGAATAGTTTTGAAAGTATAATACTTGCAAACATTTGGAGAATATTATGATGGTACATTTTGACCAGTTGCTAAACAAACCACATTCTGGACTTTCATAGCTGTAGCTGCAGTAGAACAGATAAGAGTGAGACATTTTGACATTTAAAACAGCTTTAAGGAGTATATCAAAGAGAGGAAAGAGCACCTTGTTTGTAAGATAGAAAAAATCTTTGTGTCCTACAGCAATCAACAAGATCATGGAACACTAAGTTGAACAAAGTTTTTATAGAAGGATTTTAAAGAAGTCAAGTTGATCCAGTTACTAGTGATCATACATCAAAAAATGATTACTTGCTCAAATTACAATGACAAATTTAGTGGTCTCTCAAAAAACAGGAGTCGGTTGCATTATCATGTGGAGAGGCACAAAATGATTCTGCAGCTCATACCTGCCAAGAAGTATTTTGTATGAACCATCTGGTAGAGGATATTGGTGATCCACCAACTCTGATTTATGAAGACATCAAAGGACATATTATATTTTCCTAAAGGGAAAAAAATCTTTTTAAGGTCTACTCAAATTGATCCAAAACATCACAACTTTGGTTGATGTTTTGGAATATGGAGTAAGTGAGCTTATTTTTCTAGCAAGAGTCAATTTCAAGAACCAAATTTGGAGAATTAGGACTATTACAGGACTTTCCAGGAAAAAAAAAAGAATATGGTACTCGAATTGTGTAAGATTGTTTTCATTCAAGAGCATTGCCCTCTATAGTCTCCTAATATTCTCTTACAGGGGTGTACCTGACGAGGCTGTGCTCCAGAAAAGCACAACTCTATTTTCAGCTTCATAAATTGTGTTGTATTGTCGCTACTGTATCCCTCATTCGTGTAGGGTATCAGTCTTCTCTGGTGAAAAATGAAGTACTGAAAAATCATCACTCTATTACATATGTTCAAATGTTAAATAACTGTCTTTCCTGTTGATTGTGAATATGATCTCGTGACGATTGTGATGCACAATTGAAATACGTGTCATGGAATAAAACTGAGTGCAGCATAAAGGCGTTTTTCAAACTTTTATACATTTTTTTTCGGTCTTGATTTATTTTTAAGCAAGATGGCACTGAACACCCATCAGATATCTATTTTTAATATTTTTTTCTGCATTTTCTGATAGGACTAAGGCTAAGTTTAGATGTCCATATTTCATGGTCTGTATATGGACAGCAATGTCCAGACAACCCGGACTTAGTCTCATATGCATATATGAGGTTGTAAGTGCAGGTAAGGAGAGATCCACTGTAAGTCAATACATTGCAGGCCATATTTGGATTGTGAAATATGGCAGTCTAAATCAAGGCGGCCTAGCAGGATAAGTAGTCTTTAATTGGGGGTATTGGAATAATACTTCTTATTGTGGTTATTTAACAACTACTTCAGTGTGTACATGACCATCTGCCATGTAACATTGTTAATAAAGTTAAAAGACATGGAGAAGAGTGGACGAGATGGTTTAATACTGAAACTGAGGTACTGTACATGGTGGGATTTTATACTGGGAGAAATACAGTGGTGTGAAAAAGTGTTTGCCCCCTTCCTAATTTAATTGTGAAAAACATGCAAAAGAATAAGAAATGTTTCAGATCACAGAACAAATTTAAATATAAGACAAATATAACACAAGTAAACAAGAAATGCAGTTTCTAAATGAAGGAAAAAGATATCCAAACCTACATGGCCCTGTGTGAAAAAGTGATTGCCCCCCTTTAAAACATAAATTAACTGTGGTTTATCACATCTTTGGGAAAATGAGTTCAAAAAAGGTTATAAAGCCATTTATAAAGCCTTGGGACTCCAACAAACCACAGTGAGAGCCATTATCCACAAATGACAAAAACATGGAACAGTGGTGAACCTTCCCAGGAGTGGCCGGCCAACCAAAATTACCTCAAGAGCACAGCAATGACTAATCCAAGAGGTCACAAAAAACCCCACAACAACATCCAAAGAACTGCAGGCCTCACTTGCTTCAGTTAAGGTCAGTGTTCATGACTTCACCATAAGAAAGACTGGGCAAAAATGGCATGCATGGCAGAGTTCCAAGACAAAAACCACTGGTGAGCAAAAAGAACATGAAGGCTCATTTCAGTTTTGCCAGTAAACATCTTGATGATCGCCAAGACTTTTGGGAGAATACTCTGTGGACTGACGAGACAAAAGTTGAATTTTTTGGAAGGTGTATGTCCCATTACATCTGGCGTAGAAGTAACAGCATTTCAGAAAAGGAACATCATACCAATAGTAAAATATGGTGGTGGTAGTGTGATGGGGTTGTTTTGCTGCTTCAGGACCTCAAATACTTGCTGTGGTAAATGGAACCATGAATTCTGCTGTGTACCAAAAATTCCTGAAGCAGAATGTCTGACCATCTGTTCGTGACCTCAGGCTGAAGCACACTTGGGTTATGCTGCAGAATAATGAGCCAAGTCTACCCCTGAATGGCTTAAGAAAAACAAAATTAAGACTTTGGAGTGACCTAGTCAAAGTCCTGACCTTAATCCATTGAGATGCTGTGGCATGACCTTAAAAAGGCGGTTCATGCTCGGAAACCCTTCAATGTGGCTGAATTGCCACAATTTTGCAACGATGAGTGGGCCAAAATTCCTCCAGAGCGTGTAAAAGACTAATTACCAGTTATCTCAAACGCTTTATTGCAGTTGTTGCTGCTAAGAGTGGCCCAACCAGTTATTAGGTTTAGGGGACAATCACTTTTTCACACAGGGCCCTGTAGGTTTGGATTTCTTTTTCCCTTAATAATAAAGACCTTCATTAAAAACTATATTTTTTGTTTACTTTTGTTATCTTTGTGTTATATTTAAATTTGTTTTGTGATCTGAAACATTTAAGTGTGACAAACATGCAAAAGAATAAGAAATCAGAAAGGGGCCAAACACTTTTTCACACTACTGTACTTTATAAGTTTTGTTCTTGGATATGCTACTCTTTACATATCTTGACATGAGTCCTGAATGATGTTCTGCTAATAGAATCTTTTAGTTATTGACTTTCTCTCTCCGGGTTCAACTCCTAAATATGGCTTATAAATGTTGATCAAAGTCGCCAAGATGTGTAAGTAAGTGAGTGTATTTCTGCTCGTTGCACTCATACTTGGTATTAAATAAATTGAGATGTTTTGAAAATTTAGTTTCCATCTTTTCATCATTAATAGTGTTGAGCGAGTATGTTCTGTTCCGAGTATTCTCGGGCTGAGCTCCGAGTATTTATAGCTGCTCTGTGATATGGTTGAATTGCTCCCGTGTGCATGATTTGCAACTGTTTGACAGTTTTATTACATGTGAGGCATGTGTAAGAAATAGACATTCCTCACATGTAATAAAGCTGTCAAACAGTTGCAAATCATGCACACGGGAGCGATTCAACCATATCAACGAGCAGCTATAAATACTCGAAGCTGGGCCCGAGCATACTCGGCGAAAGGGTTAATAGAACATACTCGCTCAACACTAATCATTAACCTTTCCACTGATCTTATGATTTTTCTAACTCCATGACTTTTCCTTTTTGGTGTTGCAATTACAATGTTGAGGAGTGTATATGCAACATGCACTACTTCTTCATAATAGCTATGATTTAGGATGATAGAAAGTGATACATATTATAATAAAGTACGGGGTATACTGTAGAGATGAAAATAATGTTCATATTACAGATATACAGTCATGGCTGAAAGTGTTGGCACCCTTGAAATTTGTTCCAAAAAACAAAGTATTTCTCCCAGAAAATTATTGCAATTACACTTGTTTTACTATACTCATAAAAAAGTGGACATAATTTCACGCAAAACCCCAAAAATGGGTGGGTCAAAATTGTTGGCACCCTCAACTTAATATTTGTTTGCACACCCTTTGGAATAAATAACTGCAATCAATCACTTCCTAAAACTATTAGCAAGCTTCTTACACCTTTCAACTGGAATTTTGGACCACTCTTCTTTTGCAAATTGCTCCAGGTCTCTCATATTTGAATTGTGCCTTTTCCCAACAGCAATCTTAAGATCTCTCCAATGTTCAATGGGATTTAGATCCGGACTCATTGCTGGCCACTTCAGAACTCTCCAGCACTTTGTTTCCATCCATTCCTGGGTGGTTTTTAAGTATGCTTGGGACATTGTCTGCTGGAAGACTCATGAACTAGGATGCAAACCCAGCTTTCTGACAGCACGCACTAGATTGCGACCCAAAATCCTTTGGTAATCTTCAGATTTAATGATGCATTGCCCATAGTCAAGGCACCCAGTGCCAGAGGCAGCAAATCAACCCCAAAACATCTTTGAACCTTCACCATATTTGACTGTAGGTACTGTGTAGGCCTCATACCGTTTTCGGTAAACAATAGAATGATGTGATCTACCAAAAAGCTCTGTCTTGGTCTCATCTGTCCATAAGATGCTTTCCCGGAAAGATTTTGGCTTACTCATGTACATTTTGGTAAACCACAGTCCAGCTTTTTTATGTCTCTGTGTCAGCAGTGGGGTCCTCCTGGGTCTCCTGCCACAGCGTTTAATTTCATTCAAATGTCGACGGATAGTTCACGCTGACACTGATGCACCCTAAGCCTGCAGGAAACCTTGAATTTCTTTGGAACTTGATTGCAGCAGCTTATCCACCATCCGGACTATCCTGCATTGCAACCTTTCATCAATTTTTCTCTGCTAACGGCGTCCAGGGAGATTAGCTACAGTGCCATGTGTTGTAAACTTCTTGATTATGTTGCACACCGTGGACAAAGGTGTTGGTATATGCAACCAGGGGCGTACATAGGTTTAATTGGGCCCCATATCAGAAGTTCAAATTGGGGCCCCCCCCAAAAAAAAAATGTAAATAATTGTCAGGGTCACAGAAGAGCAGATCACACAACCTTCCAGCCTTTACATAGTAATTTTCCTCCTGCTGACGTCCTAGGCCCCTCTTTCATTGTCCCATAAAGTGTGATACCAACAAAAGTGTCCCCCAAACACAGTATGATACCCCCATGGTGAATTTCTCCACATACACAGTATAATGACCCTACTGTACCTCACCTCAACTCCCAGGGCAAAGTTTGCTGACCCCAACACAGTATGATCCCCCAATTGTGAGCCCTAGAGCTAGAGAGGATGGTAGGTAATAAGGGAGAGTGTTATACATAATAAAAGATGAAACTATATAACTAAGGACAGCGCTATACATAATAAGCGAGTACACTAAATACTAAGGGCGTATGCTATACATAATAAGTGAGTACACTATGTACTAAAGGACTGTGCTATACATAATACGGCTACATTCCTGCATCTGTGTGCAGTGTCGGTGTGCTGCCCTGTTTTACAGACGCATTGAGCATGTCCTATTCTAATCCTCAAAATCGGATCAGAACAGGACATTCTCTGAC
Source organism: Phyllobates terribilis (assembly GCF_046119375.1). Classification (NCBI taxonomy): domain Eukaryota; kingdom Metazoa; phylum Chordata; class Amphibia; order Anura; family Dendrobatidae; genus Phyllobates; species Phyllobates terribilis. Next base: position 720,304,081 of record NW_027362761.1, on the reverse strand, counting down.
CCTCACAAATCTCATTCTCAAATCCGTGATTTTCATGGATGTGTGAATAGATCTATAAAACTCTACAAGTCCGTGGACCATCCGATAAAAAAATCTGACATTTCACACAAATGTGAGAATGCAGCCTAAGGGATTTTACATGTAACATTATCACTCCAAGTCATACAGCGCAGATACAGAATAATATTTACATCCAGGCACTTACTGCTGACGTCTCGTCTGATCAGAGTCGGTTTCTACTGCTTCTCCATCTGGTCAGACCTTCATGTCGACATCTCCCAGTCACGATTCGTCTTGTCATGATGATCTCCAGCCTGGATAATAACAAGGTCACATATATTGTATATATACATGTGTCTCCCCCGCACTGCGCCCCTGAATACAAATCTGTAACCCCACATTAATATACTATTAGCCACTTAGTAATCAAAACATAAAGTGATAAGCAGCACTGTGCCCCCCATTAACTATAATCTCGACCTGCCAATAATATCAATTATTCAGTCTCTGTGACTCCCCAATTAACTGTAAGGCTATGCGCACACGGAAAATATACAAGCACCCCCATCATTGCTCTGTCCCAGCACCTCCATCATTGCTCTCTCCCAACACCCCCGTCATTGCTATGTCCCAGCACCTCCCGTCATTGCTCTCTACCAGCACCCCCAACATTGCTCTGTCCCAGCACCGCTGTCATTGCTCTCCCAGCACCCTCGTAATTGCTCTCTCCCAGCACCCCTGTCATTCCTCTCTCCCAGCACCCCCGTCATTGCTCTTTCCCTGCACCCCCATCATTGCTCTATCCCTGCACTTCATCATTGATGTCTCCCAGCACCCCCGTCATTGCGCTCTCCACGCACTCCCATCATTGCTCTGTCCCAGCTCCAGTATCATTGCTCTCTCCCAGCACCCCCATCATTGCTCTCTCCCAGCACCCCCGTCATTGCTCTCCCAGCACCCCCATCATTGCTCTCTCCCTGCACCCCCGTCATTGCTCTTTCCGAGCACCCCATCATTGTTCTCTCCCCGCAACCCCTGTCATTACTCTCCCAGCACCGCCATCATTGCTTTCTCCCAGCAACCCGTCATTGCTCTCCCCATCCCCGTCATTGGTCTACTAATCCCCATCATTGCTCTCCCCGCTCCATCAGCCCTATCACTGCTCTTCCCAGGGCCACCATTGCTCTCCCCAGACCCATCAGCGCCCTCCCCAGCCCCATCAGCCCCACCATTGCTCTCCCCAACCCCATCAGCCCCACGATTGCTCTCCCCAGCCCCATCAGTCCTACCACTGGTCTCCCAAGCCCCATCAGCCCCACTAGCCCCACTATTGCTCTCTCCAGCCCAATCAGCCCCATTATTGCTCTCCCCAGCATTTCAGTAAAAATAAAAAAAAAGCACTTACCTCTCTGCCCGTTCCCCCGCAAGCTGCAGCATCACTGCTCTTCCTATCCCCACGATTGCTCTCCCCAGACCCATCAGCGCTCTCCCCAGCCCCATCAGTCCCACGATTGCTCTCCCCAGCCCCATGATTGCTCTCCCCAGCCGCACCAGCCCCACCATTGCTCTCCCCAGCCCCATCAGCCCCATTATTGCTCTGTCCAGTCCCATCAGCCCCATTATTGCTCTCCCCAGCATTTCAGTAAAAAAAAACAAAAAAAACACTTACCTCTCTGCCCGTTCCCCCGCAGGCCGCAGCATCCTTGTTGTCTGCAATTTCCTCCCTCACACAGGCCTGCGCTGCATGATGACATCATCAAGCAGCGCGTGCCTGTGTGAGGGAGGAAGCGGCGGGCAGGAAGCAGAGGACGGATATCTGCAGCTCCGCTGCCATTCTGTCCTGTCAGCAGCGGAGCTCAAGGGATCGCTCCCTGCCCACCACGAGCAGGGAGACGCTGCACCATCAGCGGTATGTCCACCCCTGAACTGCTATGGGCCCCAAAGCTTACGGGCCCCATAGCAGCCGCGTGGTCTGCCGCCATTGGCGGTGCGCCACTGTATGCAACAGTTGTGGACTTCTTTGTTTGTGTGAAGGAGGACTTTATGCTGATCTGACAGTAGATGGCGATGTTGTGTAAAGTTTCCTTGTTTACTGTATTGTAAAAGAAAAAAGTCTTACTTCCTGTTGCAGTACTGTGTGACTGTGCTTTTTTTTCCTTTACCTCATGTTCTGAGAAGTAAAAGCTTGTTATCCCATGTAATCTGATCTGTGAAGTTTCTACCGCAACTGAGGGTATCCAGAAGCTGTGCAGCAGGTTATGGGCCCAAGCACCGGGGACCCCAGACACCCAGGACACCGGAACTCTCAGCAAGACCCTGGTGAATGCAGAAGAATTCTTCAGTACAATTCTCTCCAAATAAGTAAGACAAGTTAAAGATGACAAGTAGCACAGAGCTAAAACTCACAGTAGCTAAGCTGAATAATGAGAATTATCAGTTATGGAAGTTCAAAGTAGAAATGTTATTGTCTAAAGATGATTTATGGGAAGTAATTACTACAGATAGACCTGATGAGGATAATCAGACATGGGATAAGAAAAATAGACAAGCAAGAGCTACCATCAGCCTATTAGTGGATGATGCTCAATTAATCCACATAAGGAATGAGGATACAGCAAAGGGAATGTGGGAAGCACTAAGAAAGCTACATGCAAGACCCAGCTTAAATCGCAAGTTTTTTCTGCTAAGAAAGCTTTACCGTATGAGATTAAGTGCAGACAATGACATGCAGAAGCATATATTCTATATTATGGAAGTGATATCACAGCTGAGATCAATTGGTGAAGATATTGAGGAAAGTCATGTAGCAGCAACATTATTGTGCAGTTTACCGGATTCATATGCTGCTTTGATAAATGCAGTAGAGACAAGACCTGAAACAGACATTACATTAGAGTTTGTGAAGACCAGAATCCTAGATGAATATCAAAGAAGGAAAGAACAAACAAATGATTCTTCTACTGAAAAAGAAAATGGAAATGCTCTTAAAGCTGCAGAATCAAAAAGACCCTATAATAAAAAGACAAAAGAATGTTTCAGATGTAAGAAAAAAGGACATTTAAAGAAAGACAGTACTATATGGCAAGCAGAACAACAGAAATTACATCATAAAGAGAATACACAGAAGGTGAAAAACACAATTTCTGATTAATGTGAAAATAATTGGAATGGCACATTTAAAGTGACTGATAAGAAATCATCGTTGGGTTGGTTTATTGACTCAGGAGCAACAAGTCACATGACAAGTAATAAAAATTTCTTTACTGAACTTAATTTAAATAAGAAGGAAGCCATTTATCTTGCAGATGAAAGCAAAATAACTGCAGAAGGTGTTGGACAAGGAATGCTAAACTGTTCTAACAAGTTTGGGCATGATTCAAAAATACTTGTACAGGATGTGTTATATGTTCCAGGATTAGAAGGAGGATTGTTATCTGTAAAACATCTAACAGTTAAAGGACTTACTGTAAAATTCAAAGATGATGAGTGTACAAACCTAGCAGGAAACAAGGTAATAACCAATGTCAAGGCAGATGAAAATTATATCATCTAGACACATTAAAGGAACAGATGAAGTTGTGTACACATGATCGCAAGAATTGTATTCACATGTGGCATAGATGTCTAGGACACAGACATCCTGAAAGTATAATGGAGCTACAAAGGAAGGAATTGACAAAGGATCTATTGATATCTGATTGCTCAATTACCGTAAAATGTGAATGTTGTATAAAATCCAAAGCTGCAAAGATATCTATTCCTAAATAAAGTGAAACGAAAAGCACAAGACCACTTGATTTGGTGCATACTGACGTATGTGGACCCATGAAAGTGACTACATCAGGAGGCTATAGATATATGGTGACTTTTTATAGATGACTACTCAAGATACACAGTCACATACTTGATCAAGAACAAAAGCGAAGTTTTCAATAAACTAGTAGACTACGTGACAAAGTCGAATAACAAGTTTCCGAGGAAGCTAATTGTCATTAGAAGTGATAATGAAGGTGAATTCACGGGACACCAAATAGAAAACTAGTTAAGAAAAAATGGTATAGAGCATCAAAAGACTGTTCCATGCACACCTGAACAAAATGGAGTAGCAGAAAGGAAAAACAGAACTCTGAAATGATAAGGTTTATGCTGACAGATTCCAAACTATCAGAAAAATATTGGGGTGAAGCAGCAATGACAGCTACATATCTACAGAACTGACTTTTTTCTAGAAAACTGGAAAAAAAACATATGAACTGTGGCAAGGTATGAAACCAAGTGTAAATCACGTAAGAGTTTTCGGTTGTAAAGTTTTTGTATTCATTCCAACAGAAAAACGTTCCAAACTTCAAAATAGGTCCATGGAAGGAATATTTGTTGGATATAGTGAAAATTGAAAAGGATATAGAATCCTAGATCCCAAAACATGACTCTACAAAGAGATGAGAATGGGGGCACCATAGCGCTGTTACCCAGGCAAACAAAATTAAATAAGTGAAATATGCTCACCTTGCGGGGTTGTGTCATGCACAACTCATATATTGAGCATGAGAGAGGGCCGCTGGAGACCAAACCTTGGTGGTTAGCAATATAAAGGAAAGATGAAAGGTGTCGGTAGTTCCGCGCTCCTCCGCTAAAACAGATGATACAGAATCCAATGCTTGTATTTTAGATTTATCTAAACAAAGGAAAACCACCAATACGCCTTTCATACAAGGCAAGTACAAGTAAAATTTATGAGCCTACCTCTTGGGAAGACATATCTCGACTTCCTGAAGAAGAAGCCAATAAATGGATAGAGGCAACAGAAATAGAAATAAAATCCATGCATGACTCAAAAACATGGACACTGACAGAATTACCAGAAGGAAGAAAAGCTGTAGGATGTAAATGGGTTTTTAAAGTAAAGTACCGAACAGATGGTGCAGCTGAATGATACCGAGCAAGACTCGTAGCTAAAGGTTATTCTCAAAAATATGGAGAAGACTATGATGAAACATTTTCTCCAGTTGTCAAACATACTACAATAAGAACTTTGTTTGCAGTTGCAGCAATGAAACAAATAGATCTGAAACATCTGGATGTAAAGAGAGCATTTTTGAATGGAAGTTTAACAGAAGATATTTACATGGAACAACCTCCAGGATTCAAAGATAAAAGTAACCCAAACATGGTTTGCCAATTACAGAAAAGTATATACGGTTTAAAACAAGCTGCTAAAGTGTGGAATGATAAAATCACGGAGGTGCTCACAAATGAAAAATTTAAAAGAAGCAAAGCTGATCCTTGCCTGTACACAAAAAGACTAATGGACAGATGGATCTATGTACTCATATATGTTGATGACATTTTAGTTTGTTTTGAAAAAGAAAGGGATAAAGAGGACATACTAAAAATCCTGAATCAACATTTCGAGATCAAAGACTTGGGAAATGTGAAACAGCACTTAGGAATACAGATAGAAAGAGAAGTTTCCTACTTAATCAAAATCACATGATTCAAGACATAACCGAAACATTTGGATTGAAGGATGCAAAACCAGCAAAGTCTCCAATGGAAACTAATTATCTTAAAGAGATGAGTAGTGAGAAAAATGTGTTACCAAATAATGAAGAGTACAGAATGGCAATAGGAAAATGACTGTATCTAGCGACTGTTACAAGGCCAGACATTGCAGCAGCAGTAGGAATTCTGAGTAGAAAAGTGTCCAAGCCAAATAAAGCGGATTGGAATGCTGTGAAAAAGTAATATGTTATGTGAAAGGAACCAGAAATGTTAAACTTGAAACTGCCTACAAGTGATAAATGCATTTTAACTGGATACGTTGATGCAGATTGGGCTGGAAATCCAACTGACGGAAAATCTACCAGTCACTATCTTTTCTTTCTCTCAGGTGGACCAATTAGTTGGACTAGTAAAAAACAATCAATAGTAACGCTGTCGTCAACAGAAGCAGAATATGTTGCAGCAGCACATGCGAGTCAAGAAGTTCTGTGGTTAAGACAATTGCTAACAGACCTAGGACAAGCACAGTTGGAACCAACAAAAATAAATGAGGACAATCAGGAATGTCTTGTTCTTGCTCAGATGGAAAGAGTTAACCCAAGAACCAAGCACATTGATGTGAAGTATCATTTCTTCAGGGACCATCAGGAACAAGGAATCCTGAAATTAGAATATTGTCCAACTGAAGATATGACAGCAGACATTTTCACAAAGGCATTGAATGCTGAAAAACATCAGAGACTAATGAAGAAATTAGGTTTGACTGAATAAGTCCTTACTGTTGAGAAAGGGTGTTGGTATATGCAACAGTTGTGGACTTCTTTGTTTGTGTGAAGGAGGACTTTATGCTGATCTGACAGTAGATGGCGATGTTGTGTAAAGTTTCCTTGTTTACTGTATTGTAAAAGAAAAAAGTCTCTCTTGTACTTTCTGTTTTGTTCTTACTTCCTGGTGCAGTACTGTGTGACTGCGTTTTTTTCCTTTACCTCATGTTCTGAGAAGTAAAAGCTTGTTATACCATGTAATCTGCTCTGTGAAGTTTCTACCGCAACTGAGGGTATCCAGAAGCTGTGCAACAAAAGGAACATCAAGATCTCTGGAGATTGACTTGTAACCTTGAGATTGTTGATATTGTTCAACAATTTTGGTTCTCAAGTCCTCAGACAATTTTCTTCTCTTTCTGTTCTCCATGCTTAGTGTGGAACACACAGACACACAATGCAAAGATTGAGTAAATTTCTCCCCTTTTTATCTGGTTTCAGGTGTGATTTTGATATTGTCCACACATGTTACTTGCCACAAGTAAATTTGAATGAGCATCACATGCTTGAAGCAAAGCTGTTTATCCACAATTTTGTAAAGATGCCAACAATTTTGTCGTTTTGTGTGAAATTATGTTTCATTTGCCTTTTTTTTCTCAGTTTTTTTTCATGTTACAATACATACAAAGGAAAGAAACATGTGTATAACAAAACATGTGTAATTGTAATAATTTTCAGGGAGAAATACTCATTTTCTGGAATTTTCAAGAGTGCCAACACTTTTTGTCATGACTGTGTACACTAATATATAAAAATCATGAATGCCAAATTAACACATCAGTATCTTTTTTTCATATATTGGGGGAGTATCCAGAGGAAACCAATGCAAATTCAAGGAGAACATAGAGTTACCTTTATTCAGATTTAAACTCAGGACCCCAGCGCTACAAAGCAGCAGTGCAACCCACAAAGCCACCATTTTCCTCATTAGGCTGTTGAGAAATTAATTTAAGTCCTATACAGTGGCATGTAAAAGTTTGGGCTCCCCTGGTCAAAATGCTGTTATTGTGAACAGTTAAGCAAGTTGAAGATTAAATGATTTCTAAAAGACCTAAAGTTAAGACACATTTCCTTTGCATTTTAGGCTAAAAAAATATATTGTCATTTTTTACATTTTAAAAACTACAAAAAGGAAAGTGGGCCAATGCAAAAGTTTGGGCACCATGCATGGTTAGTACCTAGTAGCACCCCATTTGCAAGTATCACAGATTGTATATGCTTTTTGTAGCAAGCCAAGAGTCTTTCAATTCTTGTTTGAGGGATTTTCATTCATTCTTCCTTTGAAAATGTTTCCAGTTCTGTGAGATTCCTGGGTTGTCTTGAATGTACTGCTATTTAGATGTCTAGCCACAGATTTTCAATGATGTTCAGATCGAGGACTGTGAAGGCCATTGTTAAACTTCAGCTTGCACCTTTTGAGGTAGTCTATTGTGGATTTTGACGTGTGTTTATTATCATTATCCATTTGTAGAAGCAATCCCCTTTTCAACTTCAGCTTTTTTTACAGATGATGTTATGTTTGCATCAAGAATTTGTTGAAATTTCATTCACTCCAATCTTCCATCTACCCTTTGAAAGGGACTTGGTACTCACTCAGCCGCTTTTGAGGTAGTCACAGGAGTCAGTTTCTTTAAATTGTCCAAGGTGGGTTTATTCGGACTCCATAAACCGCACTCTCCTAGTAAATGAAACATAGCCTTTTCCGACACAAAGTAACAAAACACCGCCTTGTCTGGCACAAAGTAACAAAACAAGAAAACAGTACATACAGTGCTGCGGGTTTGCCCGCTCACAGTCATTGTCCTGTAGCACAGACATGCTGGAGGTCTCCACACCTCCAGCCACCAACACTGAATGAGACACTCGGTCTCCATTTTATACACAGGCCTTGGGGTTGGGATATTTGAGCAGCCAATCCCGCCCAACTGTTATGGCTGCTCGTAAAAACTGGCCCTGACACACCCTATTAACCCTCTCAGCACTAACCGTGCTGGAGCATGCTTTCCCGGTTTTACATCACCGAAGCTACCAACCTGAGTGATACATATCTCCCGTCAAGGACCTGTCCGGTGGCCATCTTACATAACCCCCCACTGCCCAAAGCCGGGGGGCTTGGCACCTTCCGCTAATAAACACTGGACCCTCGACAATGCGTCAGCATTTACATGCAGTTTCCCGGGCCTATGCTCTGCACGGAAGCTAAAATCCTGAAGGGCTAGGAACCACATGGTCACTTTAGCATTGTTCACCTTCTTCTTGCTCATCCACCTTAGTGGAGCATGGTCTGATATGAACCGGAACTTCCTACCTAAGAGTTAGTACCTTAGGGTATCCAAGGCCCGCTTAATGGCCAAACTTTCCTTCTCCACTATGGAGTAATTTTTCTCACAGAATGTCAGCTTCTGGCTTAAATACATTATGGGGTGCTCTTCCCCGTTCACCTCTTGTGATAGGACAGCACCCAGTCCAACATCTGACGTGTCCATCTTGATCACAAACTCCTTTGAGAAATCCGAAGCTATCAGCACTGGCTGTTTACACAGAGCCTGCTTTAGTTCATGGAAAGCCGTCTCCGCTTATGGAGACCACTTAGCAATAGCCGACTTTGTCCCTTTAAGGAGGTCTGTCAAAGGGGCGGCTACCATGGTGAAATTGGGGCTGAACCGGCGGTAGTAGCCCACGATGCCCAGGAACGCTCTGACCTGCTTTTTTGAGAGAGGTTGTAGCCAACCCTGAATTGTGTCAGTTTTATTTATTTGGGGCTTGATCACGCCTCTGCCCACGAAATAGCCCAAATACTTGGCTTCCTCCATGCCCATTGCACATTTCTTCGGGTTGATAGAAAACCCCGCCTTCCGCAGAGCATCGAATATTGCCTGGACTGTAGATCATGATATCATCCAGGTAGGCCGCTGCATACTTCTTGTGGGGAGCTAGGATCCGGTCCATGGCTCTCTGGAAGGTAGCTGAAGCTCCCTGCAATCCAAACGGCATCTTGGTGTACTGGAAACACCCATCTGGAGTTGAAAAGGCTGTCTTCTCCTTGGCATCTTGGGCCATAGGAATTTGCCAATTCCCTTTTGTGAGGTCAAGGGTGGTAATGTACCTGGCTGGCCCTAGCCTTTCAATTAGTTCATCTACCCAGGGCATTGGGTACGAATCGTATTTAGAGGCCCCATTCAGTTTCCTATAGTCGTTGCAAAGCCGCCATTCTCTATCTGGTTTTGGCACTAAGACTATGGGACTAGACCAGCCACTCTAGGATTCTTCAATGACTCCCAGGCTTAGCATCCGCTTCACTTCTTTCGAGATTACCTCTCGGCCGCCTTCGGGAATCCGATACGGCTTCAGGTTTACCCGGACATGAGGCTCTGTAAGGACCTCATGCTCTATGATCTGGGTACAACCTGGTAGTTTGGAGAACAGGTCCCTGTTCCACTGCAGCAACTCTTGGCACTGTTGCTTTTGGGCATGTGACAGCAACTCAGCCACCTTAACCTCTTCCACATCAGCTTTAGACTTCGCCACCAAACACGGAGCTTCCACAGGCTCCCCATGGCTTGATCAGGTTGATGTGGTACACCTGGTAGGGCTTTCTCCTCCCTGGTTGATGAATTTTATAATTGACATTGCCAACCTTTTCCACTACTTCATAGGGGCCCTGCCACTTAGCCAGGAATTTGCTCTCCACTGTAGATACCAGCACCAGTACCCAATCTCCAGGGTTGAAATATTTTACCCTCACCGACCTATTGTACACCCTCAACTGTGCCTCTTGTGCTTTGAGGAGGTGTTCTTTCACAATGGGCATTACTTCGGCAATCCTCTCTTGCATATGTGCCACATGTTCCACTACACTCCTCTAGGGTGTAGACTCAGTCTCCCAGGTCTCCTTTGCTACATCCAGGAGTCCACAGGGGTGTCGGCCATACAACAGCTCGAAAGGGGAGAATCCAGTAGAGGCCTGTGGGACTTCTCTGATGGAGAATAGAAGGTATGGCAGTAGGCAGGCCCAGTTCCGGCCGTCTTTCTCTACGACCTTCTTCAACATGGCCTTCAAGGTTTTATTAAACCGCTCCACCAAGCCATCTGTCTGTGGGTGGTAGACTGAGGTCCTGAGTTGTGTGATCTTCAGGATCCTGCACAACTCCGTCATCACCTTTGACATAAACGCTGTCTCTTGGTCTGTTAGAATCTCTTTTGGCAACCCCGTCCTGGAAAAAATATGGACCAACTCCCGGGCTATACACTTGGAGGAGGAGTTTCGTAGTGACTTGGCCTCCGGATACCATGTAGCATAGTCCAGTATGACCAGGATGTACTGATGTCCTCTGGAGGACTTGACCAGATCTATGGCGATACACTCAAACGGATCTCAACGACAGGCAGAGGCACTAAAGGGCTATGGAAGTGAGCCACCGGGGAGGTGAACTGACAGATGGGACACAACCTACAATAACGCACGATCTCTCTGTGACACCCGGGCCAGTAGAACCTCTGGAGGATCCTTTCTTGAGTTTTTCCTACTCCCCAGATGACCACCCAAGACATGTGCATGGGTCATATCTAACACCCTGCGTCTGTATGGCACTAGTAACTGCTCAGTTACCTCCCCTCTGAGTTTGGTGACCCGATATAGTAAGTCCCCATTTACGGCAAAGTGCGGATATCGGGATATTGGGTATCAGCCCCTGGCTCTTGAGCAACACCATTAAAAACAGTTACATTATTAAACGCCCCTTTTAGAGTTAAGTCCCTGGGCAGTTCCAAAGTTTCCCCCGGACACCTCCATTTCAGGGATGTGGGCCTTCGGGGATGCTGCCTCATCTTCATCCCCAACAAGCACACAAAAGGGAAACTCGTTGGCTGCGGCCTGCGATGAGGTTTCTTCAGGGGTGACTTGGTTGTTGCCCGGACAACCCGGCATCCTCCTATTCTCCCACAAGTCTCAAAACAAGGCAAAGTCCCACCCTATTATAACAGGGTGCAACAGGTCCTGGACTACGCCGACCTTGAGTCTAACAGAGCAGTCACTTGCATACCATTCACCGACATGAGGCATGCCTGCAGTCCCTCGCCTGGTTGAAGGACAGCACTGCAGGCAATGGGGTGGTGTGGTCTGGAGTCTCAGTCTTGCAGCATGGGTGCTGTGAGGCACCAGTCCGCCCGCCCTACTGTTGCATTGTCACTGCAGCAGTGGTTAGTGCGTGATGCCACTCCTTTAAGGCAATAAAAGTTAGGACCCACTGAGAGGTTCGTCGTGACATCAGGTCTAGTAATTTTTTTTATCATCCCCTTTATTTTATGTGATTGTATATACTGTACTGCTTTGTCCCCTTTAGTAATAACTTTTGTATATTGTTATAATCTCTGCCTACTTTTCAGATTAAATATATAAAATTCAATATCTTCATTCCTTTTGCTCTATAAACTGCATCCCTGAAGCCTCGTGAAGTCATACGTTACCAGCAATGAGTGTCCAATCGGCCCGTATGAACGATTGCATAATTGTCCTGACTATTGGAGACAGCGGAGTACTTGTTTGTGACAAAATTGTTGGTAGGGGTCTGATATAGACGATTAATGATCTGGTTTGAGCAATTATTGCTGTCACTAAAAACTGGCATGGTCCAGGATTCTTTGCAGAGTTTTGAGGAACATTACTGTATGTGTAGCAGTTACACCCCCCTCATCTTGTTTTTCTGTACTATCTTTTGCTTGACAATCATGGCTGCAGTTGGGGTGGCCTGGTACAAACAGCAGACCAAGAAGGTTCTCTCTGCCTTGTCAATGTTGTGCCTGATGATGATGTGTTCATTGTACAGGAGAACTTAGCCATCAAGCTGTGGGGCTGATGTTGCTGAGGATCCCCTCAAGGGAGTGAAAATCAATGCTAAGGGTGATGGGGACAGGCACGAGGACCATGAGGAAGGTGGTCACGTGCAGCTGGCCAGTGTCATTACGGACTGTGACATGGCCGGTGGTAGCTGCCCCATGATTAGCTCTGATCCTGAGGTCTTACAGGGTGATGGAAAAGTGTTATCCACAGACTGTCAGGAAGATGGAAAAGTGTTATCTACTGCCTGTCATAATGGTGGACAAGTGTTACCCACAGCCTGTCAGGATGATGTGAAAGGGTTGTTATCCCCCGGGGAGACAGCCTACATGGCCACTGTCACCTTCAGTCTGAGGATTCAGAATGCTGGTAACCCTATGCCTTCTGGACCCGCGTCATCCATCGGGATAACAGAACCAGAAACTGACACAGCACACAAATGACTGAAGTGCAGGACACACACTTAGCACATTCATCAGACAAGCACAAACAGACACAGTGCACATCACATAAGTATTACCTAATTCCTAACCTAGAAGATGCCGTGCCATACGCCTACCACCGCCAAAGCAACAGAGTACCAGCTGGGGGAGCGACCCATGTCTTTTGCTACAATTTTAGCTTCTTGCATGCTGTCCCCCTCCTTTTTTTGTTTCACTTGGATCTGTATTCCTCCCATTTGTTTTTAATTAGTAGGAGACGGCAAGAGGGGTTCCTCCTATTTTGCCTTGCAGCGTGGTTGCTGTGGGGCTCCCCCTGCTGGTGCACCGTCACTTCGGCAGCGGTCGGTGCATAGCGCTACACCTTCTAGGTTAGGAATTATGGACCCATTGAGAGGTTCACCGTGATGTGATAGTGGGCTTCATACAGTCTGATCATAATGTTAAACTATGAACCTCATGTTCATTTTTGCAAACAGTGTATGAATTTTGGGATGTGCGGTCCATGTGTTTTGCTACAGTTAAAGCAAATTAACTTTATCATAAAAAAATGTTAATTTTTAATACTTTGTAGAGAAACCTTTGCAGGCAATGATTGACTGAAGTCTGGAAGCCATGGACGTCACCAAACGCTGTGTTTCCTCCTTTGTGAAGCTTTGCCAGGCCATTACTAGAGCTGACTTCAGTTGTTGCTTGTTTGTGGGTCTGTCTGCCTTAAGTTTGTCTTAATCATGTGAAATGCATGCTCAATGGAGTTGAAATCTGATGATTGACTCGGCCATTGCAGAATATTCCACTTCTTTGCCTTAAAAAACTCTTAGTTGCTTTTGCAGTATATTTTGGGTCATTGTCCATCTGTACTGTGATGCGCCTTCCAATCAACCTTGCCGTATTTGGTTGAATCTGAGCAGAAAGTATAGCCTTGTACACTTCAGAATTCATTCGGCTGCATCTGACTTCAGTCGCATCATCAAAAAACACTAGTGACCAAGTGCCATTGGAAGCCATGTATGCGCATGCCATCACACTTCCTTCCACCATGTTTTACAGAGGGTGTGGTGTGCTTTGGATCATGAGCTGTTCCGAGCCTTCTCCACACTTTCTTCTTCTCATTATCCTGGTACAGGTTGATGTTAGTTTTAATTTTTCTGGACGTACACAAACACACTTTATACAGTATGCTCATAGATACACATACATACTTATATTATGTATACACAGGCACATACAGTAGGTATGGAAAGTATTCAGACCCTTTTAAATTTTTCACTCTTTGTTTCATTGCAGCCATTTGGTAAATTCTAAAAAGTTCATTTTTTTCTCATTAGTACACTCTGCACCCCATCTTGACTGTAAAAAACAGAAATGTAGAAATTTTTGCAAATTTATTAAAAAAGAAAAACTGAAATATCACATGGTCATAAGTATTCAGCCCCTTTGCTCAGACACTCATATTTAAGTCACATGCTTTCCATTTCCTTGTGATCCTCCTTGAGATGGTTCTCCTCCTTCATTGGAGTCCAGCTGTGTTTAATTAAACTGATAGGACTTGATTTGGAAAGGCACACACCTCACAGCTCACAGTGCATGTCAGACCACATGAGAATCATGAGCTCAAAGGAACTGCCCAAGGAGCTCAGAGACAGAATTGTGGCAAGGCACAGATCTGGCCAAAGTTACAAAAGAATTTCTGTATTACTCAAGATTCTTAAGAGCACAGTGGCCTCCATAATCCTTAAATGGAAGAAGTTTGGGACCACCAGAAGTTTTCCTAGACCTGGCCATCCAGCCAAACTGAGCAATCGTGGGAGAAGAGCCTTGGTGAGAGAGGTAAAGAAGAACCCCAAGATCACTGTGGCTGAGCTCCAGAGATGCAATAGGGAGATGGGAGAAAGTTCCACAAAGTCAACTATCACTTCAGCCCTTTAGTGGCAAGACATATGAAAGCCCGCATAGAGTTTGCTCAAAAACACATGAAGGACTCCCAGACTATGAGAAATAAGATTCTCTGGTCTGATGAGAAGAAGATAGAACTTTTTGGTGATAATTCTAAGCGGTATGTGTGGAGAAAACCAGGCACTGCTCATCACCTGCCCACTACAATCCCAAGAGTGAAACATGGTGGTGGCAGCATCATGCTATGGGGGTGTTTTTCAGCTGCAGGGACAGGATGACTGGTTGCAATTGAAAGAAACATGAATGGGGCCAAGTACGGAGATATCCTGGATGAAAACCTCTTCCAGAGTGCTCTGGACCTCAGTCTTGGCTGACTGGAGAGGATCTGCAAGGAAGAATGGCAGAGGATCCCCAAATCCAGGTGTGAAAAACTTGTTGCATCATTCCCAAGAAGACTTGTGGCTGTACTAGCTCAAAAGGGTGCTTCTACTCAATACTGAACAAAAGGTCTGAGTACTTATGACAATGTGATATTTCAGTTTTTCTTTGTAATAAATTTGCAAAAATTTCTACATTTCTGTTTTTTTTTCAGCCAAGATGGGGTGCAGAGTGTACTTTAATGAGAAAAAAAATGAACTTTTTAGAATTTACCAAATGGCTGCAATGAAACAAAGAGTGAAAAATTTAAAGGGGTCTGAATACTTTCCGTACCCACTGTACATACATAAATACAGTACAAGCAGCACAGACTGTATGCAGAAACAAACAGCTCCACCAGGTATAATTACATCTTTCTTCATAAGTTGCAGAATTTTGTGTCCTGGTCTTCCTCTCCTCATGTGACTGGTGTGGCAAGGAGCAGAGGATGTGGAGATGGATGTGCACGCTCCATCTTCCTGCTGTCCCCTCAGCCCTGCTCACACAGCGCTCCTGTCCTGCATGCCTGTTCTTAGCATTGGCTGCTGATGCTGCAGCCTTTAACGTCTCCTGAGCAGTGAATTTGCCGTCTTCTCCCTTGCACTCTCACTCAGCAGGAGAGGAGGTGTAGTTTACTTGTAGAGCGTACAGGGGAGCTTTTCAACATGAAGAGCCTCTTACTGGTTCTGAGGCCCATCAGGATTCAATAGCTTCCCAGTGAGACAGTTTAAGTCGCGCCATATACTTTACTTACTACAGAGTTCATTGCCCTTTTCAAGTGTTTGTTGGCACCCCTCCCCTCTGAGCTCTGGTGCAGGTGCATTGGCTATATGTCTGTTCCTGGTCTCAGATTTCTATGCTCTACAGGTCTCTTCATGTTATGGAGTTAATTGATGTCTGGAAGATACTGCATCCACAAGCCAAAGACATGATTGACTGGGTTTTGATAAGACTCTATCTCTTGACCTCGCATCCAGAATCCAGAATCGGCTCATTGATAGGGTCAGACCATTCCACGGGGTTCTTGTCAGATTTTTCTGGTTTGATTTCTTGATCCAGGCAATGCCTAGGGTTTTCTTAGTTAAGGGCATGTCAGATTTTCTTGGCGCTTTATGAGGAAGCTACTACAATTTTACTTTTTCAGTGAGATCCAAAACAAACAAAAAACATTTGTATTGCACATTTCTCACAATGGACCCAAAGCGCATTATGCATGCGATAATAATCCTATATGATGTTTAACTTCAAAGAGACAGCTTGGATAAGATTGTTAAACTTTCCCGGAGAATCTGAAATATGGAGTCTCTGCCATTTAACTGCAGACACATTATTAGAACTAAATTAAACAAAGGAGATGCTCAAAAAAAAAATTTGTTATCCAAATGCATGCCATAATTCAGGAGGAATTTTAATGAATTTGTATGTCAGTGTGGTCACTCTTTACCCATATTTATTCATTCATGAACCTTAATAATGTATATACCAAAAATTAAAACTTGTGACGACCGTGACTAGAGATTGCAGATTCAGTTCTGCAGTTTTACAACTTTTACTACAATTAAAGTGACCTATGCATTTCATGTCTCTAGAGACTGTCAAGATAAAGCCTGATGCATTTAGTATGTCAAGGAAACTGTTATTCCTTTCTTCCATTTGGAAGATATGGAGAGTTTAGATGAAGATGTCGCAAAGGAGAAGGTGGGCTTTGCCATTAAGAAATTTCTACTAGACAAAAGTCCGGAGTCCTGATGGCTGATGACCCTGATGGGGTCCAGGGCCCTGATGGCTTTCATAATAAGATTTATAAAACATTTCTTAAGCAGTTATCTACTTTCTTAACTATGGTATTTCATTTGATTGATGAAGACAACACTTTTGCAGCACAATCCTTGGCATTTTGGTGCTTCCCAAGCCTGGAAGCAACTTTTCACACTGCTCCATTTACAAACCAGTCTTCGTGAATAATTTTGACATTAAAATATTCACCAAAATTATATTTTATAGATTGTTTTACCAACTTGAATTAGCAACTATCAAAATGGCTTTGTTAACAGTTATGCAAACAGTGGCAACATTAAAAAAATCTTGCTGCTGGTTATTCCTGTCCTGACAACGAAGCAGGAGATTATTTAATCTCAATAAAAAGCATTTGATAGGGTCAATTGGGTGTTTCTCCAGTCTGTTCATGACCAGTGGTAAATGGGCCACGGGATTTTACTGAAGTCATTTGCTCTTTACAGCAGACCTTCAGCAAAAATAAAGGTTAATTGGGATAGTTTCATCTTCAGCAAAACTAAAAAAAATCTCGCTTTTGTATGTTTGCATATTGGAACATCTGGCAAATGCAATCAGAATTAATCCAGACATCCAGACAGCAGAGAGATAGTTACAGAGAATACACAATATTAATTAGCCATGTTTGCCGATGTTTTACTTTTCATCACTAATCCTATAGTTTCATTTCAATTTGTGATCAGGGAAGTAGAAATGTATAGTCAGGTCAGCAACTACAAGATTAATTATTCGAAAAGGGAAAAATTAAAGGTTACATTGCAATCCTTCCAACAGTTTCAGTTAGCTAGTGTTCTCCCATTTAGATGGGAATGTGGTCATATACCGTGAATATAAGCAGTCTACACACGCCTGTTAAAATACAATTGCTTCTCACTAAATTAGAATATCATCAAACAGTTAATTTATTTCAGTTCTTCAATCCAAAAAGTGAAACTCATATTATATATAGTCATTACAAACAGAGTGATCTATTTCAAGTGTTTATTTCTGTTAATGTTGATGATTATGGCTTACAGCCAATAAACACAAAAGTCATTATCTCAGTAAATTAGAATACTTTATAGCAACAGCTTGAAAAATGTTTGTAAAATCTAAAATGTTGGCCTACTGAAATGTATGCTCAGTAAATGCACTCAATACTTGGTCGGGGCTCCTTTTGCATCAATTACTGCATCAATGCGGCGTGGCCTGGAGGCGATCAGCCTGTGGCACTGCTGAGGTGTTATGGAAGCCTAGGTTGCTTTGATAGCAGCCTTCAGCTCGTCTGCATTGTTGGGTCTGGTGTCTCTCATCTTCCTCTTGACAATACCCCATAGATTCTCTATTGGGTTAAGGTCAGGCGAGTTTGCTAGCCAATCAAGCACAGTGATACTGTTGTTTTTAAACCAGGTATTGGTACTTTTGGCAGTGTGGACAGGTGCCAAGTCCTGCTGGAGAATGAAATTTCCATCTCCAAAAAGCTTGTCGGCAGAGGGAAGCATGAAGTGATCTAAAATTTCCTGGTAGACAGCTGTGCTGACTTTGGTCTTGATAAAACACAGTGGACCTACACCAGCAGATGACATGGCTCCCCAAACCATCACCGATTGTGGAAGCTTCACACTAGACCTCAAGCAGCTTGGATTTTGTGCCTCTCCACTCTTCCTCCAGACTCTGGGACCTTGATTTCCAAGTGAAATGCAAAATTTACTTTCATCTAAAACAACACTTTGGACCACTGAGCAACAGTCCAGGTCTTTTTCTCCTTGGCCCTTGTAAGACGCTTTTGGCGTTGTCTATTGGTCATGAGTGGCTTGACACAAGGAATGCGACACTTGTAGCCCATGTCCTGGATATGTCTGTGTGTGGTGGCTCTTGAAGCAATGACTCCAGGAGCAGTCCACTCCTTGTGAATCTCCCCCAAATTTTTGAATGACCCTTTCTTAACAATCCTGTCAAGGCTGCGGTTATCCCGGTTGCTTGTGCACCTTTTTCTACCATACTTTTTTCTTCCACTTAACTTTCCATTAATATGCTTGGATACAGCACTCTGTGAACAGCCAGCTTCTTTAGCAATGACCTTTTCGTAGCTTACCCTCCTTGTGGAGTGTGTCAATGATTGCCTTCTGGACATCTGTCAAGTCAGCAGTCTTCCCCATGATTGTGGAGCCTACTGAAACTGACTAAGGGACATTTTTAAACGCTTAGGAAGCCTTTGCAGGTTTTTTGTCATTTATTCTAATTTACTGAGATAATGACTTTTGTGTTTTCATTGGCTGTAAGACATAATCATCAACATTAACAGAAATAAACACTTGAAATAGATCACTCTGTTTATAATGACTCTATATAATATATGAGTTTCACTTTTTGTATTGAAGAACTGAAATAAGTTAACTTTTTGATGATATTCTAATTTAGTGAGAAACCCCTGTATCAGGTTTTTGTCATGTAAAAAATTCTACAGAATCATTTCTGATCTTTTTCCACCTTCATGTCACCCACAATCTGTACAATTCAAGTGAAAAATAAACTGAAATCTTTTTGAATGGAAAAAGAAAAATAAAGTATCCGCGCACAGTAAATTTACACAAATCCCTATTCTCAAAAATGCAG
Organism: Phyllobates terribilis; assembly: GCF_046119375.1. Classification (NCBI taxonomy): domain Eukaryota; kingdom Metazoa; phylum Chordata; class Amphibia; order Anura; family Dendrobatidae; genus Phyllobates; species Phyllobates terribilis. The sequence goes on along the minus strand of NW_027362761.1, from coordinate 720,284,780 downwards.
ATTTTTTTTTTCGTATATTCAAGTAGAAATCAATTTCATTCCAATAAAGTTGTTCAACTCTACTTTGTATCTTACTTTGTATTGATCTCTACAAGTTTGGAACCTTTCCTTGAGAATCCTACTTCCCCCCATAGGGGGTTAAATCTTTCTCTTTATTCTTGATCGCTCCTCTTTTTAAAACAATTTTTTTAGTTTTGCTCTGCCTCGCTTGGGTATTAGATGATTATCAGTCTTCTTACTCATGAGGAATTCAACATAGATGCAGATTAGCAAAATGTGCAATTCTATGTAGAGTTTGTTTGCCTAATGTGTTTTTATTTACTATGTTGCATACTTAAAGGGGTTGTCCACTACTCATACAAACTATTCTCAATCATTTTGTTTCCCTCTTATAAAATAATAACCACTATACTCACATCCAGTGCAGGCACTGTTCTAGCCGTGTCAGCACTGGCTCTCCTGGGGCTCCCATGACATTTTTATGTTGTGTGAACTCTGTGACCATTCAGGAGCTGCCTCACTCTACCCTCCTATGGACAAATCAGATAAATGGAGGAAGTCAGAGAGCAGCCGCAGCTGTTTGGCTACAAGGCTTGTGTGACATTGTTATGCCCTTTTAAAGCCAGTGCCGGCACTGCTAGAATGGTGCCTGCACTGGAGGTGAGTATGGGTGTAATTATTTTATGAGGAAGCAGATAGTGATTGAGAAGGGTTTAATTATTGAGTAGTGGACAACCCCCTTAATGCTGTTTCTCTCCTTGGCTAGACTCATTGGACTTTTATTATTTGTCATCGTATGCCTTTCATTCTGCTTTTGTGACATTATTACTGATGGAGTTGTTCACTTTTCCTGTCTTTTCCATCTGGCCCAGACCGACACAACTTCTTCCAGCCAGGACTCATCTACAGAGATTACAACACAGACATATTTGACTCATCATCCTCATCTATTCCCAGCCTGCATAAACTCCTCATCCTATTGGTACCCCAATGCTGAGCCGCTGCATGTGTCCCTATTTCTGCAACTGATGTTTGGCGCAAAAACAGTGCTCCTCTTACTGCCCTATACGGTACAGACCAAAAGTTTGGACACACCTTCTCATTTAAAGATTTTTCTGTATTTTCATGACTATGAAAATTGTACATTCACACTGAAGGCATCAAAACTATGAATTAACACATGTGGAATTATATACTTAACAAAAATGTGTAAAACAACTGAAAATATGTCTTATATTCTAGGTTCTTCACAGTAGCCACCTTTTGCTTTGATGACTGCTTTGCACACTCTTGGCATTCTCTTGATGAGCTTCAAGTGGTAGTCACCAGAAATGGTCTTCCAACAATCTTGAAGGAGTTCCCAGAGATGCTTAGCACTTGTTGGCACTTTTGCCTTCACGTTGCGGTCCAGCTCACCCCAAACCATCTCGATTGGGTTCAGGTCTGGTGACTGTGGAGGCCAGGTCATCTGGCGTAGCACCCGATCACTCTCCTTCTTGGTCAAATAGCCCTTACACAGCCTGGAAGTGTGTTTGGGGTCATTGTCCTGTTGAAAAATAAATGATGATCCAACTAAACGCAAATCGGATGGAATAGCATGCCGCTGCAAGATGCTGTGGTAGCCATGCTGGTTCAGTATGCCTTCAATTTTGAATAAATCCCCAACAGTGTCACCAGCAAAGCACCCCCACACCATCACACCTCCTCCTCCATGCTTCACGGTGGGAACCAGGCATGTAGAGTCCATCCGTTCACCTTTTCTGCGTCGCACAAAGACACGGTGGTTGGAACCAAAGATCTCAAATTTGGACTCATCAGACCAAAGCACAGATTTCCACTGGTCTAATGTCCATTCCTTGTGTTCTTTAGCCCAAACAAGTCTCTTCTACTTGTTGCCTGTCCTTAGCAGTGGTTTCCTAGCAGCTATTTTAGCATGAAGGCCTGCTGCACAAAGTCTCCTCTTAACAGTTGTTGAAGAGATGTGTCTGCTGCTAGAACTCTGTCTGGCATTGACCTGGTCTCTAATCTGAGCTGCTGCTAACCTGCGATTTCTGAGGCTGGTGACTCGGATAAACTTATCCTCAGAAGCAGAGGTGACTCTTGGTCTTCCTTTCCTGGGGCGGTCTTCATGTGAGCCAGTTTCTTTGTAGCGCTTGATGGTTTTTGCAACTGCACTTGGGGACACTTTCAAAGTTTTCCCAATTTTTCAGACTGACTGACCTTCATTTCTTAAAAAGTAAACAATGGTGCAGCGGTCTCAGGGAGCGCCAAAGGAATACTGGACAATTTAATAGATGGCAACCGACTTTTATTCTTCCTCCAATACCACTGCCACAACGCGTTTCAACGGTCTAAGCCGTCTTGATGGAGGAAGAATAAAAGTCGGTTGCCATCTATTAAATTGTCCAGTATTCCTTTGGCGCTCCCTGAGACCGCTGCACCATTGTTTACTTGTGAAATATCTCCATACGGAGCTAAAGCGGCAGGAACAGCCTGGTCTATTTGGATATGTGAGGACCTGCGGTTATCCAGCCACCGGGTTAAACTACTGAGGACCTGCGGTGACGTGGTATCTGGTATCTGGTCCGGCAGGATCGTGTGACCACTTGAAGAGCACGGAGTTGCGAGGCAAACACCGACAGGACGGTACTATAAATAGAGGTGACCCGGAGCCTCATTAATCACACGCTTAATCTTGGTTGTGAAGACGTACACAACCATCACAGGTGAGTGTACTGGCACTTTTTAAATTATTTAAATAGCCCTGTGAGTCTACACATGCGCCCTTTCTTTTCTTTTCGCTTCATTTCTTAAAGTAATGATGGCCACTCGTTTTTCTTTACTTAGCTGCTTTTTTCTTGCCATAATACAAATTCTAACAGTCTATTCAGTAGGACTATCAGCTGTGTATCCACCAGACTTCTGCACAACACAACTGATGGTCCCAACCCCATTTATAAGGCAAGAAATACCACTTATTAAACCTGACAGGGCACACCTGTGAAGTGAAAACCATTTCCGGTGACTACCACTTGAAGCTCATCAAGAGAATGCCAAGAGTGTGCAAAGCAGTCATCAAAGCAAAAGGTGGCTACTTTGAAGAACCTAGAATATAAGACATATTTTCAGTTGTTTCACACTTTTTTGTTAAGTATATAATTCCACATGTGTTAATCCATAGTTTTGATGCCTTTAGTGTGAATGTACAATTTCCATAGTCATGAAAATACAGAAAAATCTTTAAATGAGAAGGTGTGTCAAAACTTTTGGTCTGTACTGTATATACTGAACAAAAACATAAACGCAACACTTTTGGCCTCACACTTTATGAGGACTCCCATCAGATCAGAACAAAAATCTAAATCTAAATATGCCTTTTAAATCCAACACTAATATCACTACTAAAGATAGAAAGTCACATGCTAAGTCCTACACACAAAAAGTCTAAAATCGCAATGAAAAGTTTGATACTAAAATGCAGATTTTAAAATTCAAATACTTCAAATCCCATAATGAAGTCTAAAAAATTAATACAAAATGTGCAGCAAATAAATGTGGCTAATTCTAATCTAAGGGCTCGCTCACACAAGCGTATAAATCGAACGAGTGCAATCCGATAAAAAAAAGGGATTGCACACTGACCAATGTTATTCAATGAGTCTGTGCAGATCTGCATATTTTTTCTCAGCTGTATTCGGCTTGAGGAAAAAATCGCCGCATGCTGCAATTTCACTCCGAAATCTGATGCATGTGAGAAAAAGATCAGATGCCATATGGACCATCAGTATAGCATCTAATTTTTACAGATACAGTGGTGGCCAAAAGTATTGGCACCCCTGCAATTCTGTCAGATAATACTCAGTTTCTTCCTGAAAATGATTGCAATCACAAATTCTTTGGTATTATTATCTTCATTTAATTTGTCTTCAATGAAAAAACATGAAAAGAATTGTCCTAAAGCCAAATTGGATATAATTCCACACCAAACCTAAAAAAGGGGGTGGACAAAAGTATTGCCACTGTTTGAAAAATCATGTGATGCTTCTCTAATTCGTGTAATTAACAGCACCTGTAACTTACCTGTGGCACCTAACAGGTGTTGGCAATAACTAAATCACACTTGCAGCCAGTTAACATGGATTAAAGTTGACTCAACCTCTCTTCTGTGTCCTTGTGTGTACCACATTGAGCATGGAGAAAAGAAAGAAGACCAAAGAACTGTCTGAGGACTTGAGAAACCAAATTGTGAGGAAGCATGCGCAATCTCAAGGCTACAAGTCCATCTCCAAAGACCTGAATGTTCCTGTATCTTCCGTGCGCAGTGTCATCAAGAAGTTTAAAGCCCATGGCACTGTGGCTAACCTCCCTAGATGTGGACGGAAAAGAAAAATTGACTAGAGATTTCAACGCAAGATTGTGCGGATGGTGGATAAAGAACCTCGACTAACATCAAAACAAGTTCAAGCTGCCCTGCAGTCCGAGGGTACAACAGTGTCAACCCGTACTATCCGTCGGCGTCTGAATGAAAAGGGACTGTATGGTAGGATACCCAGGAAGACCCCACTTCTTACCCCGAGACATAAAAAAGCCAGGCTGGAGTTTGCCAAAACTTACCTGAGAAAGCCTAGAACGTTTTGGAAGAATGTTCTCTGGTCCGATGAGACAAAAGTAGAGCTTTTTGGGAAAAAGCATCAACATAGAGTGTACAGGAAAAAAAAAGAGGCATTCAAAGAAAAGAACACGGTCCCTACAGTCAAACATGGTGGAGGTTCCCTGATGTTTTGGGGTTGCTTTGCTGCCTCTGGCACTGGACTGCTTGACCGTGTGCATGGCATTATGAAGTCTGAAGACTTCCAATAAATTTTGCAGCATAATGTAGGGCCCAGTGTGAGAAAGCTGGGTCTCCCTCAGAGGTCATGGGTCTTCCAGCGGGACAATGACCCAAAACACACTTCCAAAAGCACTATAAAATGGTTTGAGAGAAAGCACTGGAGACTTCTAAGGTGGCCAGCAATGAGTCTAGATCTGAATCCCATAGAACACCTGTGGAGAGATCTCAAAATGGCAGTTTGGAGAAGACACCCTTCAAATATCAGGGACCTGGAGCAGTTTGCCAAAGAAGAATGGTCTACAATTCCAGCAGAGCATTGTAAGAAACTCATTGATGGTTACCGGAAGCGGTTGTTCGCAGTTATTTTGGCTAAAGGTTGTGCAACCAAGTATTAGGCTGAGGGTGCCAATACTTTTGTCTGGCCCATTTTTGGAGTTTTGTGTGAAATGATCAATGATTTGATTTTTGCTTCATTCTCTTTTGTGTTTTTTCCTTGCAAACAAATTAAATGAAGATAATAATACCAAAGAATTTGTGATTGCAATCATTTTCAGGAAGATACTGAGTATTATCTGACAGATTGCAGGGGTGCCAATACTCTTGGCCACCACTGTACATTGCAGTTCTGTAAGATGGGAAACTGTAAATGGTCCTGTAACTGATTAATAGCTGCTGAATAAAAAAATGGTTTACATACGGGCAGCACATGGATGGCACTTGAAAAAAAAATTGTCTCAATTTTCTGGATGAAAATTGGACCGATTTTTTAAACGCTCATTACCTAACCAAAATTCTAGGACACCAAATATAATTGGAAGCGTCCAACTAGCTGCTCGTTGGATAATGCTGAGAAAATCTCTGGTAATTTGAAAGAAAGCAAAGCCTAACTAAGTACACACTCTTAAAGTGTAATAGCATTTTTAGAAAAAAAATGTGACATGTCAAAAATGTATGGAGCCTATCTTGAGCCTTCTAAAAAGAAAACCAGTGTTCAGGTGGCCACTTCTACTTCTTCACTCTATCAGCTGGTTGAGATCTCAGCTCCTGGACCACTACCTATCAAAATGTTGCCTATTCTCTATGATTTTGTAAAATTGCAGTAACTGTATTAAAGGGAATTTCCATATTCAAAGATTGGTACAATTGTAAAGTGCTTGTAAAACAAGCAAATTTCCAATTTGTTGTTTATTAAAATCCACAATTCTTCCCATAATAAAATTGTATTTTTTTACGGCCTAGCATTTTGCTTCCACGTACTGCATTAAGGTTGTCTGGGATCACTGTTAGGTTTAAATTCTGGCCATCTTTAGTGATGCTATGGTCCTCCGATGCTGCTTTATGATGCAGCTATGTGCACAGTGGTCAATCAAACAAAAGAGCCCACCTCCAAGCAAGCAGGAAGTCGGGAGGATGGGGAAAAGTGTACTCCCGAAAAGCAATAATGGAAGCAACCCTTTAAGCATATAAATATTTGCATCAGACAACTGATAGACTTGACTTAGCTGACAGATATTATTATTATTATTATTATTATTATTATTATTATGGACATTTAATTTATAAGGAACTCAGGGAAAGACTGAGTTAGAAGCAAGACCCTGATATTACAAGACTCTTGTATTACTAAAGTTACATAGTTAAATAGGTTGAACAAAGACCAAGGTCAATTAAGTTCAACCTTTCTCCACCAATGATAAATTCTTTATCACTAAATTATCTATAGTACACAATGTTATGTGTACTGAGGAAATCATAACTATCACCTTAGGAGGGCACCATCCAATAACTGGGATCTACCTGCAACATGTCATGCATTAACCATGCCAATATCAAAAAGAAGAAAGGAGACGTGTACCCAAGCAGTGATCACCAAGAATAATAAAACAATGTTTGAAAATAAGTTACATCAATTTATTTCAATATCTTCTGACACATATATACACTGTGTTCCAAATTATCATGCAAATAATATTTTCTCAGATTTTCCAAAATTACCTATTTGAATTGCAGTCATTGTAATTTTGCACCCCCCTATCTGATACATTGCTCATGCAATCTCACCATATGATTGATGAACAACCTGGAAAGTATTTCAGATTTAGGTTACCCCAATAATGAAACAAAGTGAGCTTGTTTACTGAATCGGTCAACTACCACCCAAATAACAGTTTTCCCACCAGACAACAGCAAATCAGTAATGAAATCCATGGATGGTCTTTTTGGCACTGGCAGTGGAGCCAACTCCCTGGCCATCTGGTTATGACTAGTGTTGAGCGAATTTGTTTGGCATTTCAAATTTGGGTTCGTGTTCGGGGTTCTGACTTTTTTGCGCCAAAAAATTGGCTCCGCCCATGAACATTCCTGATTTGCCACGCTGTCACGCAGATAACATCAGGGATGTTCATGGGCGGAGCCGATATTTTGGCGCGAACAAGCCGGAACCCCGAACCCGAATTTGAAATGCCGAACAAATTCACTCAACACAAGTTATGACAGACTTTAGCGCTTCCACAAGGTTCACAAGCGGTTACAAAATTCTTAATATCATTATACATGGATGACCACCAAAAGAGTATAGCAATAGCTTTCCATGTAACAGATGCAATCTTAGGTACACCAGCCAAAATAATTTGGGACCTGGTGTAGTGGAAGGGGACAACGTCTGGGCTTTTCGGATCTCTGCATCCAACTCCGAGGATACCATAGAAACCACAATACCCTGAGGAAGAATGAAGGATGGAGGAGAAACCGAATCAAGGCTGTGTGATGAAGTGTCAGCTCTCACATTCTTGCACCCAGGCCTGAATGTGATTGAAAAATTCAATCTAGAAAAAAATAAGGACCATCTGGTATGTCTTGGGGTTAATCATTTAGCTGATTCAATATAGGCAAAATTCTTATGATCTTTTTCCACCGTCACTTGATGAACTGCCCCTTCAAAAAATGTCTCCATTCTTCAAAAACTAATTAGACCACAAGCAGCTCGCGATTCCCATCATTACAATTTCTATCGGCAGATGAAAATTTCCTAGAGAAAAATGCATATGGTCACAAGTTGGTCAGTATTTTGGAACCTTGAGATAATACGGCATCTAACTCGACCTCTGAAGCATTCACTTCCACAATGAATGGTTTCTGGAGATCAGGTTGAATTAAAACTGGAGCGGACAACAAACACTCTTTTAATTTATTAAATGCCTCAATAGTATCCGGAGGCCAAAACTCAAGATCTGCCCCCTTACATGTGAGATCGGTGAGAGGTTTAACAATCTGTGAAAAACCCCTAATAAATTTTCTGTAGTAATTGGCAAATCCCAAAAAACGTTGTAACACTTTAAGGTCACAAAATTGAATCCAATCAATTATGGCCTGCACCTTTCCAGGATCCATCTTAAACGCTTCAGCTGATACAATGAACCCCAGGAACGATATCTCTTGGACAGAAAAATTACATTACTCCAGTTTATCAAATAAAAAATTCTGTCTAAGCTTTTTTAAAACAAAACGGATATGTTCATGGTGTGAATCAAAATCGGGCGAAAAAATTAGAATGTTGTCCCGGTATTCCCCAATAAACCTTCCAATGCAATTTGAAAAGAAATCATCAAATTTTAAAATACCGTTGGCGAATTGGTTAAACCAAAAGGCATGACAAGATTTTCAAACAGTCCCTCAAATGTTAAAAATGCCTTTTTCTACTAATCACCTCTCTAAGATCCAGTTTACAAAACCGTTTAACCCCCATAACTGATTATATAAGTCAGGGATGAGTGGAAGTGGCTAGGAATTTTTAACCGTAATTTTGTTTAATTCACAGAAATCGAGGCAAGGATGAAGTCCCCAATCTTTCTTTTTAACAAAGAAAAATCCAGCAGCTACTGGTGAGGAGAAAGGATGGATATGTCCTTTAGATAAACTTTCATTTACATATTCTTTCATGGCAATGTGTTCAGGTCTCGACAAATTATACAGGCGAGCTTTAGGTAATTTGGCATTAGGAACAAGATCAATAGCACAATCATAAGAATGATGAGAAGGTAAAATCTCTTTTTTTCCGAGAACACATCTCTGAAGTCTTTCAGGTACGCCAGCAGACCCACCAGACTAGCATAGCAAATTTATACAGAACTAAGACATTTCTTAAGACAACTGGGGCTCCACTTAACAACATCCTTCCGACATCAATTAATGACAGTATTGTGAATATATAGCCAACGAAGCCCCAAAACAGGTAAATTGTCCAACACATAGCAGGAGATGGACTCAGAGTGAAGTGTTCCCACTTTTAAGTGTGAACTCCACTGTTACCAGCTGGACAAGATTCTGGATTAATGGTGCCTTGTCAATTGCAAAAATTTAAATGGTTCTTTACAACCTATCTGTCCCTAACCCTAATTTCAAAACCAGTCCAGATTCAATGAAGTTGGCAGGAGACCCACAGTCAAGGAAAGTTAACGTAGATAACCGTTGGTTCTTAAAAAGTAGTTCCACGTTTAGCAGTATTTTGTCTGAAGAGTAAAAAGGTACCTGGGAGTCTAGGTGACTTCCTAGACAACCACCCAGACTTAGGCATTTCCCTTTGGCTTGCCGGCTTAAGGGCATGCCGAATAGTCCTTAAGGAAATGTCCAGCGCGACCAAAATAGAGTCCGAGTCAGTGATCGCGCCGACTTCTCCTCTTAACGGCCTGAGAGCTGACAGCTCAAATCTCCATTGGTTCTTCCTCAGGTAAGTAGACGGACTCAAGAAGAATGACCGAAACCCCTGTGTCGCTCATCAAATCTGCCCCAAATTATTCGATCCATTTGAATGGCCTGATTCATGGTCTTTCCCAAGGAACAAGGTGGAGCATGCAGAGCTAGAGTGTCATTAAGAGTATCAGAAAGACCTCTGTGGGACTGGCACCAGAGAGCTGTATCATTCCACAAAACTTCAGAGGACTATTGCCGGAACTCAGAACTATAGTCCTAAGCGGTGTGGCTCCCCTGTGTCAGGTTCATGATCTTTGCCTCCACGACCTAAACCCTGTCAGGTTTGTGATAGATCCCTAATGCGTCAAAAAAGGCATCAACAGAAGACCGTTCTGGGGCTAGTGGGGACAAAGAGTATTCCCAAGTCTGAGGAGGACCCTCTTACAGTAGAGACGTGATTATTCCCACCCACTGGGACTCATCCCCTGAAGACCGGGGTTGTAAGGTAAAAAATTGTTCAGCTCTATCTAAATACCCTAAACTGGTCTTTCTTCCCCGAAAATGTATCAGGAAGTGCCACTACTGGTTTGGGAGAGACCCGCTGCATGTCAGAGGGTACAGAAGTAATAACTACAGTCAGTAGCAGAGAGCTTTGGGAAGCACCCATGGTACTAGAAAACTGACCCTGCAGCTAGGAATGTGAAGATTTTAGCTTCTGATTCTCCCTGGAGAGATTCTGGACCATTTGGGTAAGATTCGCCATCTGATCACAAATTGTACGAACTGGATCCATTGATGGGGAAAAAAAGTATACGGCCAATCGTAATGTGATATTAGTCACTATTATGGACAAGCCATGAGGCAGGATAGTCAAACGTTCCGGCATCAGATACCAATAGAACACATCGTAAACTAAAGGGAAAGACAAAGGCGTAGTCAGATCACAGTACGAGGTCAGAATAACAGGAATATAGTGGATCAGAGCAAAGGAGATAGGCAAACGGATGGTAAGAACAAGGTCCAAGATCAAGCAGCAATAGATCAACAAACAGCACAGGAATACAAGGCAAACAGCACCAGCAAGCAAATGCTACGATTAGCAGAGATCTGGGACTGACAGCTTATCTAAGTAGCTGGGTAATCACTTAGTACTAGAGATGAGCGTTGTTCTACTCGAACTGTTCGCCAATCTCAAATTCGAGCTGTTTTGGGCGGTGTTCGAGCCGTTCGGCGAACACGAACAATTTGAGAAAAATTCGGCTGTTCGAGGTTATGTTCGATAACTGTTCGTGCACCAAAATCATAACTGGATTTTTTCTCAGTAATGATGAAAATTAATGTTAATACGCAGTTTGAGTGTACAGCGGGGTGGGGGGAGGGGCAGGGGATGGATCTCTGCAGGAACAATGAAGATCTCCATTTTTTTTTTCTCTTTCCCGCATTTACAGTGGGGAGGTGCAATCTGTCAGCCTATCAGCAGCGCACACACGGAGCGAAGTGCTTTTTTTCACACAAGCAAGGGCATGTGTCATTGGCAGTGTATGTCACATGTCCTTGCCCTATAAGACCAAGCCATTTTCCCCGTCGCCACCATTTTCTCACTGCTGCAGCTGCGTGTTAGACGGCACCGCTGTTGCTGTGTGCGCTATACCTTGTTAATTTCAAGCCAATTTTCGCACAAATCTACAGATAGCTTGGGAGTAGGGAATAGTTGTGATTGCAGTCCTTTTAAGGACTAGGTTACAGCATTTCCTACGACTTTTATCAGGCAGGTCTGTGCTCTTAAATAGATAGATTGTGGGAGTAAAGACTAATTGTAATTGGAGTCCTTTTCAGGACTAGGTTACATCAGTTCCTATCAGTTTTTGCCAGGCAGGTCTGTGCCAGTGCTGTGCAAGTTTTTTTCACAGCATTTGGCTGAATCTAGCAAAGCTAATCCTTTTTGGCCTATTGCAGAGTGTGTTAGTCAGTGGAGTAGCCTATCTGTGTTGCAAGATATACCACCTGTGTATAGAATACCAATTTTTTTACTGCACCTAGTGAAGTAAAATCTTTTGGGCATAGCATCATTCTATTAGTCCATCTATACTGACCTCCATCAGGTTGCAAATTGAATATAATTTTTTTCTGCATCTAGCTCTGAAAAAATATTGGGCTTCTAGCTGTGTGTGGGACTTGTTGTATTAGTCCATCTATACTGACCTCCATCAGGTTGCAAACTGAATATATTTTTTTCTGCATCTACCTCTGAAAAAATATTGGGCTTCTAGCTGTGTGTGGGACTTGTTCTATTAATCCATCTATACAGACCTCCATCAGGTTGCAAACTGAATATATTTTTTTCTGCATCTACCTCTGAAAAAATATTGGGCTTCTAGCTGTGTGTGGGACTTGTTATATTAGTCCATCTATACTGACCTCCATCAGGTTGCAAACTGAATATATTTTTTTCTGCATCTACCTCTGAAAAAATATTGGGCTTCTAACTGTGTGTGGGACTTGTTCTATTAATCCATCTATACAGACCTCCATCAGGTTGCAAACTGAATATGTTTTTTTCTGCATCTACCTCTGAAAAAATATTGGGCTTCTAGCTGTGTGTGGGACTTGTTGTATTAGTCCATCTATACTGACCTCCATCAGGTTGCAAACTGAATATATTTTTTTCTGCATCTACCTCTGAAAAAATATTGGGCTTCTAGCTGTGTGTGGGACTTGTTCTATTAATCCATCTATACAGACCTCCATCAGGTTGCAAACTGAATATATTTTTTTCTGCATCTACCTCTCAAAAAATATGTGGCCTTCTAGCAGTGTGTGGGACTTTCTCTATTAGTCCATCTATACTGACCTCCATCAGGTTGCAAACTGAATATAATTTTTTTCTGCATCTAGCTCTGAAAAAATATTTGACCTTCTAGCAGTGTGTGGGACTTTCTCTATTAGTCCATCTATACTGACCTCCATCAGGTTGCAAATTAAAAATAATTTTTATCTGCATCTACAGTACCTCTGAAAAAATATTTGGGCTTATAGCTGTGTGTGGGACTTGTTCTATTAGTCCATCTATACTGACCTCCATCAGGTTGCAAATTGAATATAATTTTTATCTGCATCTAGCTCTGAAAAAATATTTGGCCTTCTAGCAGTGTGTGGGACTTTCTCTATTAGTCCATCTATACTGACCTCCATCAGGTTGCAAATTGAATATAATTTTTATCTGCATCTAGCTCTGAAAAAATATTTGGCCTTCTAGCAGTGTGTGGGACTTTCTCTATTAGTCCATCTATACTGACCTCCATCAGGTTGCAAATTAAAAATAATTTTTATCTGCATCTACCTCTGAAAAAATATTTGGGCTTCTAGCTGTGTGTGGGACTTGTTCTATTACTCCATCTATACTGACCTCCATCAGGTTGCAAACTGAATATATTTTTTTCTGCATCTACCTCTGAAAAAATATTGGGCTTCTAGCTGTGTGTGGGACTTGTTGTATTAGTCCATCTATACTGACCTCCATCAGGTTGCAAATTAAAAATAATTTTTATCTGCATCTACAGTACCTCTGAAAAAATATTTGGGCTTCTAGCTGTGTGTGGGACTTGATCTATTAGTCCATCTATACTGACCTCCATCAGGTTGCAAATTGAATATAATTTTTATCTGCATCTAGCTCTGAAAAAATATTTGGCCTTCTAGCAGTGTGTGGGACTTTCTCTATTAGTCCATCTATACTGACCTCCATCAGGTTGCAAATTGAATATAATTTTTATCTGCATCTAGCTCTGAAAAAATATTTGGCCTTCTAGCAGTGTGTGGGACTTTCTCTTTTAGTCCATCTATACTGACCTCCATCAGGTTGCAAATTAAAAATAATTTTTATCTGCATCTACAGTACCTCTGAAAAAATATTTGGGCTTCTAGCTGTGTGTGAGACTTGTTCTATTAGTCCATCTATACTGACCTCCATCAGGTTGCAAATTAAAAATAATTTTTATCTGCATCTAGCTCTGAAAAAATATTTGGCCTTCTAGCAGTGTGTGGGACTTTCTCTATTAGTCCATCTATACTGACCTCCATCAGGTTGCAAATTAAAAATAATTTTTATCTGCATCTACCTCTGAAAAAATATTTGGGCTTCTAGCTGTGTTTGGGACTTGTTCTATTAATCCATCTATACAGACCTCCATCAGGTTGCAAACTGAATATAATTTTTTTCTGCATCTAGCTCTGAAAAAATATTTGGCCTTCTAGCAGTGTGTGGGACTTGTTCTATTAGTCCACCTATACTGACCTCCATCAGGTTGCAAATTCAAAATAATTTTTTGTCTGCATCTAGCTCTGAAAAAATATTTGGCCTTCTAGCATTGTGTGGGACTTTCTCTATTAGTCCATCTATACTGACCTCCATCAGGTTGCAAACTGAATATATTTTTTTTCTGCATCTACCTCTGAAAAAATATTGGGCTTGTAGCTGTGTGTGGGACTTGTTCTATTAATCCATCTATACAGACCTCCATCAGGTTGCAAACTGAATAAAAAAATTTTCTGCATCTACCTCTGAAAAAATATTTGGGCTTCTAGCTGTGTGTGGGACTTGTTCTATTAGTCCATCTATACTGACCTCCATCAGGTTGCAAATTGAATATAATTTTTTTCTGCATCTAACCCAGCCAATAGTTTTGGCCTAATACCACAGTTTGGCCACTCAGCTCTGCTCGGTTCCCATCCATTGTTTTTTTGTGCAAGCAACTCCAGAGTTGTGAATTAGTTAACCACCAAAATGAGTGGAAAAAGGCTTGCTGCTGGTGGAAAGGGGAATAGGCGTGTTGGGAAGGGGAAAAAAGGTTGTGTCCGTGGGGTAGGTGTTAAAGCAACAGTAACATCTGCAGAAGAAAGACCATCTTCCAGCCAAACTAAAATGTCTACTTATTTTAGCGGACAATGTGATAAGATCCCTTTCTTACGGCCACGCCAATCGCTACAAATTCCAGATGAGGCACAAAAACAGCAGGTGCTTCAACGGATATCAAGTGCTCCTTTAAGTGGGCTCTCCTCCACATCAACTTCAACATCACAAATACTCCAGTCCTCAAAGGTGTCACCCCAATCGCACTTGCTTCCTCACAGCTCCCAAATCTCCAGCTGCCTGTCTGAGTATGAGGTAGAACAGATGGTTGAGTCTGCAGAGCTGTTTACTCATACTATAGCCTGGGAATCAGAGGTCGACTCCAGCGCTTCTGTGAATCCAGACGAGGAAATGATCTGCACTGATGCCCAGAATCTTTATGAGTCGGATCCAGGACCAGACGCAGAAGGTTCTGACCATAATGTAGACCCTCATTCCCAAACTGTAACTCCTGTTGGTGGAGACAATGAGGAAGACGATGATAAGACTCAAATACCTGATTGGAGCGACAACTTTAGTTTTTTGTCAGGGCAGGAACAGGTTGGCTCTGAGGACGACGGGTGTGATAACGCACAGGGTGATGATGATGAGGTTGGAGATCCCACTTACTGTCAACCCACAGTCAGCCAAGAGATGAGGTCAGCAGAGGAGGTGGAGGAAGATGCTAGTGACGACGAGGTCAGGTTGCGCCTTCCTGGACAGAGACGTAGTACTGGAAGCACGTCAACAACTGCATCCTCAAACACAACTCTGCCTCTCACCACAAGTCGTGGTGGCTCTTCAGGTCGCCTGGGTGCTAAGCCTTGCATAGCCTGGTCATTTTTTCAGATCGATAAAGATGACCCAACTCGTGTTATCTGTAACATTTGTCAGCAAAAGCTAAGTAGAGGCCAAAAAATACATAGTTTGAGTACTTCATGCATGAACCGGCACATGGACATGAAGCATAAGTTGCAGTGGGAAGCTCAGTGTGCTACAATGCGGCCTAGCCGGCCGGGCCAACCACCGTCTGCCATATCTTGTGCATCCGCGGCCTCTTCATCCTCTGTGACTGTGGGGACAGCAGTCACACCTGTTTTGGGGCGCAGACCTGCCACCTCTTTACCCGCAACAGCCAGCGTGATTGGCAGGTCATCATTTTCTTTGGAGGTGGTAACACCAGCTGGTGTTGAGCGCTGTCCGACATCGATAGCACCACCTTTGGATCAAGGCAACCTAACATGTCCGCCTGCATCTTCCTCACAGACCGGCAGTTTGCCGGGGACACCCTTATCAACCCCGTCTAAGCACAATAGCCAGCCCTCGGTCCCTCAGATGTGGACAAGTAAAAGACCATTTCCTCCTAGCCATGAGAAAGCTAAGAGGTTGAATTTCACCATCTGCAAGCTCTTGGCTACAGAAATGCTGCCTTTCCGCCTGGTGGACACAGAGGATTTTCGAGACCTTATGTCCGTCGCAGTGCCCCAGTACCAGATGCCCAGTCGGCACTACTTCTCAAAGAAAGGTGTGCCTGCGGTCCACCAGCATGTCGCACACAACATCACCGCTTCTTTGAGAAACTCTGTGTGTGACAGGGTGGATTTCACCACAGACACTTGGACGAGTAGGCATGGACAGGGGCGTTACATGTCGCTGACTGGGCACTGGGTAACTATGGTGACAGCAGGACAAGGGGCTGCTGTCCAAGTCTTGCTGTCCCCACGAGTTGTGCGTCAATCCTCTTTATGTCAAAGTTCCTCCACTGCTTCTGCCTCCTCAACCTCCTCTCGGTCTTCCACCTGCAGCCAAAGCCTGTCTGGTCATGCCACAAGCTTTCTAACTGCGCAGAAGGGATCCTGCACACCTCCTTACTATGCTGGCAGTAGGGCTCAACGTCATCAGGCGGTTTTTACATTGAAATGTCTGGGAAATGTGAGTCACATAGCTGAGGAGTTGTGGTCAGCTCTGGAGACCCAGTTTCATGAATGGTTGTCTCCACTGGACCTGAAACCAGGGAAGGCCGTGTGCGACAATGCTGCAAACCTGGGTGCGGCCCTTCGCCGGGGCAATGTCACACACGTGCCTTGTATGGCTCACGTGTTGAACCTGGTTGTCCAGCAATTTTTAGCCCACTATCCCAGACTAGATGGCCTTCTGCAGAGGGCACGGTCGCTGTGTGCTCACTTCCGCCGTTCGCATCCCGCAGCTCAGCGACTTACATCTCTACAGAAGTCGTTGGGCCTGCCACTTCACCGGCTAAAATGCGATGTGCCTACCCGGTGGAATTCAACTCTGCACATGTTGCAGCGACTGTGGCAGCACCGACAAGCCCTGGTGCAATACGTTCTGACGTATAGCCTGGGCCAACGAGATCCAGAGGTGGGGCAAATCACGCTGGAGGAGTGGTCTCAGATCAGGGACCTATGCACCCTTCTGCACAGTTTTGAAATGGCGACGAAGATGTTTAGTGCTGACGATGCCATTATCAGCATGACTATTCCGGTGATTTACATGCTGGAGCACATGTTAAACAGAATTCGGAGTCAGGTGGTGGCACAAGTGGAGGTGGAGGAAGTAGAGGAGGAGGAGTTGTATGCGGAAGGGCTAACATCTGCAAGGTCCAGACGGTCGGCAGCACCAAGGCGGCAGGCATGTGAGGGTGGGGGAGATGGTTTTACCACGGCACATGGTAGCAGCCAAACTAGTGAGGAAGGTGCAGGAGCCCAAGAAGAAGTGGAGGACGAACTGATGGAAGACTCATCAGATGAGGGAGACCTTGATCACATTTCTGTTGTGCGAGGTTGGGGGGAGAGGACAGAGGAAGGAAGCATGATTGTTACCTCGCCACCAACACAACAGGGACTTGGTGCTCCTGGATGTGCAACACACATGAGTGCCTTCTTGCTACACTACCTGCAGCATGACCCTCATATTGTCAGAATTCGAAGTAATCATGACTACTGGGTTGCCACACTCTTAGATCCCCCAAACTTTTCGATCAACCTTTTCATTTTAATAAAGACCAAAAAAATGGTCATTTTTGAAATTATAAGCATTAGCAGGTTGTTAGAAACTGAAATCAAACAGTTTTCAACTCAAAACTTTATTCTAGGTGATGTTACATTTTCACATAGGACCCCTTGTTCGAAAGGAGCTTCTGAACTCTCTCGTCCATTGAATTTGTCAGGTTTTGGATGGTTTCTGCTTCAATTGTTTTGCATGAGGACAGAATACCCTCCCAGAGCTGTTGCTTAGATGTGAACTGCCTCCCGTCATCATAGACACTCCTTTTAATGATGCTCCAAAGGTTCTGAATGGGGTAGAGGTCAGGGGAGCATGGGGGTCACACCATAAGTTTGTCCCCTTTTATGCCCATATCAGCCAGAGATGCAGATGTTTTATGTGCAGCATGAGATGGTGCATTATCATGCAAAAAAATGATCTTGCTGTGAAATACACGGTTCTTCTTCTTGAACCATGGCAGGAAGTGCTGTTTGAGAAAATCCACATACATTATGGAGTTCATCTTTAGCGCCTTCAGGGATCCTAAAGGGGCCGACAATCTCTCTCCCTATGATTCCAGCCCAAAACATTACTCCACCTCCTCCTTGTTGGCGCTGTAGCCGTGTTTGCGTGGGGTGTCCATCAACCAGCCATCCTCCACTCCATCCATCTGGACCATCGAGCGCTGCATGGCACTCATCCGTGAACAAAACAGTTTTGAAATCAGTCTTCATGTAATGTTTGGCCCACTGGAGCCGTTTCTGCTTGTGTGAAGTGGATAGAGGAGGTCGACAGGATGGCGTATGCACAGCTGCAAACCTCTGAAGGACCCTGCATCTTGTTGTTCGGGGGACGTTGGAGGCACCAGCAGCTTCAAAAACTTGTCTGCTGCTATGACAAGGCTTTTTTGCCGCTGCTCTTTCAACCTGACGTAATTGCCTGTAGGAAAGAGTCCTCAATTTGCCCTTATCAGCACGCACACGTGTGTACTGTGAATCAGCTACATACTTCTTGATTGCCAAGACACTTCATCCTGATCATCGCACAATGTTGATTGTAGTCATGCCTTGACCTAAACACTCCACAATTTGTTGCTTCTCAGCAGCCGACACATCCTTTTTCTTTCCCATTTTGGCAGAAAATGTAGGCTGCTTAATAATGTGAGACAGCCTTCTTAAGTAGTCTTGCCTTTCATTGGACACACCTGCCAAACTAATTAGCACAGGTGTCTGCAATTGCTTACAGTGATATAAAGAGCCCTGACACACATCACCATCAATGAGTTTAACTGACAAACAAACAAATTCTTCCCTTATCACTCCTAAACACTTTTTGCATAATAATTTGGAACACATTGTACATGTGCTTTTCCACAAAACACCAGTGGTTCACGTAGTGAATCTTACAGTTCTAACTTGCCAACCGTGGTCTGTATGGAGTTGTTCAATAAAGGGCCCAAAATTAAGATAACATAGATGGGAGAGGTCTCTATGAATAGGAATTCCTAAGTATTTGATACCCTGTGAGGGCCAGGCAAAGGGAAAGTTGGACTGGATGGAATCCTATATGGATTTGGGGAGGGAGACATCGAGGGCCTCAGACTTCGCTGCATTGATTTTAAAATTTGACCATGTAACAAAGTGATCTATTTCAGCCATAACAGCATGGATGGATATATGTGATTGAGTGATATATACTAGGACATCATCAGCAAATAGAGAGCACTTGTACTCGGTGCCTCCCACCTCAATCCACCTAATATTGGGGTTATGGCGAATTGATGAGAGCAGGTGCTCCGTCACTAGGATGTATAAGAGAGGGGACAGAGAACATCCCTGCCTTGTCCCATTGGTGATTGTGAAAGGTGATGAAAATGTTCTGACGCGCCCCCTGGGCCTTGGGACACCCGGAGCCGGACCCTTTTTGGTGGATGCTGGTGGTTGTAGTCTTCGTGGCGGCGACCCGGTTCCGTGGCTCAGGGCGGTCAAACCAGTGGCGGAACTATTTATGTGGTTTTGATGTTTAAATGTCCGACTACGCCACCCGTGGATTGCGGTCAGAGTGAACCGCCGCTCCAGGGCAGACCGCTGAGGCTGGTGTTGTGGGTGCAGCAGAGCGTAGCATAACTCCCCACGGGAGGAGTATAGCCTCAGGGCAGTGTATGCGGAGGATGGGGGTGATGGTGCAGGGCAGCAGCAGTAACGACACGGAGTCAGTGATGCAGTCCAGGGCCTTTACTCACAGTTCTTATTATCCAGACCACGTCTGCAGGTAACGGCTGCCCACGTCGTACTGTGCTCACCAGGTGAGGGGCTCAGACAACTCCCAGATAACTTTGGAGCGCTTCACAGGACCCCCTTTGTGTGTCCTTTGTCTGGCCTTTCTTACCAACCCTTCTGTCCGGCTGCCTCGGGCCTCCTCTTGGTAAACTTGGCGCCAGTTTCCCTGACCCTATGTGGTGCCTTCCTAGCGGGTGTAGCGAGGGGCTGCGCCACATAAAATGTCACAGCCTCCTGTTTCTAGCTGAGGGTCGTTTCCTGCCTCCACTAGTTTCGGGGACCGGTCTCCCCCTTTGGCCTGACCCCTCCACGCAGGTGGATTCGGGCGTGCGGTGGCGACTCGCCCGTCCGCACCCCTGGGATCCCTTCGTTCCTCGTTCCTGGAGCCTTCTCCGCTCCTCTTCCTTCCTTCTCCCTCTTCCAGGCCTGGGCCTCTGTTACTAGGCCCGCCTCCGGAGCAGAGCTCATGCAGAGCCCCTGCTCCCTGCCACTTCTGCTCAGACTTCTCTGCACTGAACTAAGATGGTGCCCACCTTTTATACTCCCTTCTCAATGCACCCAGGAACTGCTTCCTCCCTGCTCCTGCACTACAGGGTTCCCCTTCCTCAGTGTTCCCTCCCCCCACTCCAGCCAGGGACAGGGACTGTCGTGCCCATCTCAGGGGCATATTGGTCGCCCTGCCCCACGGCAATGTGGTGTAATGCATGCAGGTGTCGGGTCCTGATCCACACTACATCCTTAGCTGAGAGTGAGATATCACACCTCTGGGTGAGGTGCAATACCTCTGTAGCAACCGAGCCCTCAGGGTGCTACAGTTCCATTTATCTTCAGCCTAGGTGACGTATTGCGATACAGGGCCGTGATTTTGGCTATAAAAGGGTCCCCTAGACCCCTACCCCAAGCTTTTTAAGAGAATCATATATGGCGTGCCAGGAGACTCTATGGAATGCTTTCTCAGCATCCAACGAGAGTATCTAATTACAAATTTTTAACTGCATCTAGCCCAGGAAATACTTTATGCCTAGTAGCAGTGTCTGCTAGTCAGCGGATTATCCCGGCTGTTAAGCAAGCTACACCACCTGTAGTTTGGACACTTAATTTTTTCAAAGGAAATGCTTCGGGACCACGGGATACTCAGTGAAGAGCATCAGGAGGCACCCCAAGGCATAGGGGCTGGGACTGGCAGTAGGATGCCTTGCGGTGGACAGCCGAGCTCGATCCTTATAAAAGCTTTTTAACTGCAGCAGCTTTAGTGGACGCTACTGGAGCTGGAATTACGCGGCTGCTGGCATGAGACTTGCCCTCCAATAGATCCTTGTAAATGGATTTAAAGTGTATTCATTCAAATTAGAGAGACAATTTAAATTAAAAAGCTTAGAGCTGCCTCCACCACAGGGGGGCTCGCTCGACCCACCAGCGGACAGGCACCAGTATTGGGAGAGGGGGGCTGGCCGTCAGGGTTCACCGCGGCTCTGGCACAAACCCGGCGACGCGGAGGTGGCACGGGCAGGAGCGGACTGAACGTGTCGGCTTCTCACTTTTTGGATTTTAGAAGGGCATGACATGCCTATATCTGTGTCTCCCCCTCCTTTTACTCCTCCACCTCTTTTCTTTTCGCATGACTATATGTACTTGTCACTTTTCCATGTGTTAGTTGTGTCTTCTGAGCAGTTTGTCAGCTTTTGGACACCTTTGAAGGTGTTTTCTATGTGTTTCTATGTGTTTTTGTTTGCCTGCCATTGGTTTTAACGGTGTTCGAAGGTGTTCGACGAACAGTTCGACGGACAGTTCGGCGAACACACGGGTGTGGCTCAACACTACTTAGTACAGGGAACACCTGAAGGAAGCTCAGCACTTCCCAGTCTCAGATTGGATGGCTGAGCTGTCTATCAAAATACTGACAGCATGCCCTTGCACTAGATTGGATGACTGAGCTGTCACTCACTGCGTCCAAGACACGCTGAGTGTAGATCCCTGGAACAGTCTGTTTATTGGTGAACACGGATGAGAAGTACCTGTTATTTTAAAAAGATGTCTGAAATTTCTATAACACATAAACTTCTAATGGATGAAGTAATTGATCTGGAGAACAAGTTTATAATATCTAAATTGGTTAAAGGAGTTGTTCGGTCTAAAATAAAAAGTCTACAGTCACTCAGTGTGACTGCAGACTTTTGAATCCCCCCTTCACACGCACTGTGCACTGCGAGGATTCGCCGGTTTCTGAGCCGGGAACGGTTGCGATGTATGTGATATGCAAACTCCAAAGCATAGTTGTGCTTTGCATGAATCAGGGAGCAAGCTCCCTTAATGCAAATTTAAATGTTTCCCTCTGAAATTCTGATGCATTTAGAGAAAACATAGTTTGAACATGGAGCTATGAATGAAATGACTGGACATGAGGAAGGCCCTTCTTTCTGCTTGCTCTGCATGATTGGCAGGTCTTTTCCGGTGTGTGTAAAGGAGAAATACTCTTCAATTTTGTTGATTCTGCAAGGGCCTCATTGTGAAGAGAAACATCACATAAGTGAAAAAAGCGTTATTTGATTTGAAGTGCTGTCTCTTCTTCCAGGTTTTTGATTAACAAGAAGCATTTTATAATTGTTTTTTTTCAAATGTGTCTATTTATACCGGCTTCTGCTGAACGTATGTCTATCGTGGTTGTCCTGAGGAAGAAGTTTGAAAACTTTGAAACGCATTGACAAAATAAACCACTTATACTGGATTAGCATCCCTCATCCTTTCCACATGGCAGCGCAGAACTAAACTCATTTGTTTCTCCATTAATGGACTACACCCTGACTAACTGCCGGAAACCCAGATATTCTTTTCTATAAAACGACTCTCAACCCCTCCCAACTGATGAGCTAATCCCTGGGTTAACTGTCTAGTGTCTAAGCATTGTAATGCAAACTATATCCCTACCTATTGTATGGTTCCCTAGTTGACAGACCACCCGCATTCCCAAGGACGGCCTTAGACAAAGCCGGTTGGAGAACCGGCCATACAATAGCAGCCATAGGGATAAAACACAGCAAACTTTATCACACTAATATAACATGCAACATAACACATTCAACCCACTTGGGGCCACAGTGTCTTCATCAGCCCACCACCCTTCTTCAGTAAATCAAATTTCCCTTCAAAATCTGCATGGTTTGATGAATTTGAATCTCAGCAGATTTGATCATTTCTAGTGAAGCCAGTTTGGTCATCATGCACAATGTGGATGACTACCTTTTCTAATTATGCTATGTGAAGGAGCATAATTGGAAAAAGAATGAAAACTTCGCCCCGTGCATTCACTGGCATCATTCAATGGTTCAGTTTGTTTACAGTAATACCAAATCTACTTTTTTGTCAATGTTCTACTATCATTTCATGATAATATCACATTTTCTGGAAAAAAAATGGTTTTATGTTAATTTTTTATTTCATTTTTTGAACTTATGTTCACAGTGTATTTATGAATCTATTTTGGTGGTGGTGGAGGTTATGTGAAAAAGGAAAGAAAAACAATTCCGCTGCAGACTTGTGTGTTTTACTAATTCATATGGGGTTATATATAGCATGTTGCCTTATTATTTGGGTTGTTACAATTGTGACAATTACTTTTTGCCAAATAAACCCATTTTTTATGAAAAGCTTTTTATTTATTTATTATTTTATTACCTGTCAGCAGGCGTTTAGACCCCAAAGTATTATCATCAAAATAAGGTACCTTCTCCAGAATTGCAGACAATTTGCACAGGTGCCGTAATTCCCAGAAGCAGCGCATGTACTGTAAGGTCATGATGACGTGGCCACAGCCAGACTATATATCTGCGCATGTGCTGCCCGAGGAAATGAAAGCTCCTGCATGAGAAGTCATTCTTTGCAACCTTCACCTTTGTCCGACATCTCATTCCCGGGTGCATGCGCCGATGAATAGTCCGGCTCTCACACCATCATCATGATGTTACTGTGCATGCATCGACCCTGGGAATGATGGCACTTGTGTGAGAAGTCGGCTGGGGGAGCCGGTCACAGTAACCTGTCAATAAAAGGCCGGAAGGTGGCACCGGGAGGACAAAGAGGCCAGAGAAACTGGAGACCTGTAAAGTGCAGGCCAAAATGTGTGGCTTCCCGTGGACTTGCAACCCAGTCGCAACTGTGACCACTAAAAGTTACGACATGGCCCGTAAAATAGATTGCACTGTCCACAAAAAGTTATTTAAAGCTGGGCGTGATACATTTATAATTGACTAATTGAATAAAGTACAAAAATTCAACCTGAAAGACTCATAATCAGAGATATGGGTGGTTTACAAGACAAAAAGCCCACTTCATAGAAAATTATTGCGGAGTATAGGCAAAAGTAAAGCATCAGTTCATCCACACCATCCTCTGATACACAGTATAAAACTAGCATAGGGCAGCATGTGTTCAGTGTCCTGCAGACATCAAAGAACCAGGCATCAAAGTCTGTTAAAACAAAACCTGCAGATAGGGAGGCAACAATTTGTATGGCTTGCAGAGGACATCAATGGTAATGAGCAGCCATAAATAATAGTAAAAACTAAAAGAGAAGTGGGGTGCTGCAAAGTTGAGAGGATTCTTTGCACACATGAAATTGAGAGGATAGGAAGAAGATGCAAGGAAGTGCGCTCATTGTGTGAATACCGGACACATCTCAGCTTGCAGTACAAATCAGGTTATGAGCTGCCCCCAACTCCCGAAAGTTGGTCAGGCTGGTAGGTGTAATCTCAGTCAGTGAAAAATGAAGATAACAGTAAAGAATGGCAGCTGCTGAACTAAATAAGTTAAAAACAATATTGAAGAAGACACCATTTCTATTTTGAAACGCTTTTCCCTTTTTTACATATCATTTTTAACTTATTAAGTTTAATCATTTTCCACTTCTTGGATTTCACTTTTGAGCTTCTTTTAGTCAGCAGCACTAGAATTATCATTTCCATTATTTCTCCCCATTTTTTTCCTGACGGTAATAATGATGAAAAGCTGTTTCGCAGCAAAAAATAATAGCTTAAAGGGCTATTCCCAGCTCCAAGATCCTATCCCAATTACAGCCTACAATGAATGGGAAGTAGATGCCATCATATCAGAAAACATATCAAACTTTATTGAGAATATTTAAAAAAAAAAACACATTTCATTTAAAAATTTAAGGGGAAAGAACCAGCAGAATAAATTCATCCACAAGTCATATACAAGTCAGTCCATGAGAGGGAGCTCGTGCTCCATTTCATAAATTAGATGTAGATTCCCATCATAAATTCATGTAGATATAGAGACAATTTAACATATTCACTAAACTCAGAGAATGAGATAAAACAGTGCTCAACGCTATCCAGAGGGAGATCAGTATGCTCTTCACTGGCCTGACTCCAGGCAAATGTCAAAGTGACAATATAGGTTCAAGCAACTGGTAATTCACCTTAATATAATTTAGTGATCAAATTCAGAAAAATAAAATAGGTACAGTTATATGAAAAAGTTTGGGCACCCCTATTAATCTTAAGCTTAATGTTTTATAAAAATTGATGTTTTTGCAACAGCTGTTTCAGTTTGATATATGTAATAACTGTTGGACACAGTAATGTTTCTGCCTTGAAATGAGGTTTATTGTACTAACAGAAAATGTGCAATCTGCATTCAAACAAAATTTGACAGGTGCATAAGTATGGGCACCTCACCAGAAAAGTGACATTAATATTTAGTAGATCCTCCTTTTGCAAAAATAACAGCCTCTCGTCGCTTCCTGTAGCTTTTAATGAGTTCCTGGATCCTGGATGAAGGTATTTTTGACCATTCCTCTTTACAAAACAATTCCAGTTCAGTTAAGTTTGATGGTCGCCGAGCATGGACAGCCCTCTTCAAATGATCCCCCAGATGTTCAATGATATTCATGTCTGGGGACTGGGATGGCCATTCCAGAACATTGTAATTGCTCCTCTGCATGAATGCCTGAGTAGATTTGGAGCGGTGTTTTGGATCATTGTCTTGCTGAAAGATCCATCCCCTGCGTAACTTCAACTTTATCACTGATTCTTGAAGATTATTGTCAAGAATCTGCTGATACTGAGTGGAATCCATGTGTCCCTCAACTTTAACAAGATTCCCGGTGCCGGCATTGGCCACACAGCCCCAAAGCATGATGGAACCTCCACAAAATTTTACTGTGGGTAGCAAGTGTTTTTCTTGGAATGCTGTGTTTTTTTGCCGCCATGCATAATGCCTTTTTGTATGACCAAACAACTCAATCTTGGTTTCATCAGTCCACAGGACCTTTTTCCAAAAAGAAATTGGCTTCTCCAAATGTGCTTTTGCATACCTCAGCCGACTCTGTTTGTGGCGTGCTTGCAGAAACGGCTTCTTTCGCATCACTCTCCCATACAGCTTCTCCTTGTGCAAAGTGCGTTGTATAGTTGACCGATGCACAGTGACACCATCTGCAGCAAGTTGATGCTGCAGCTCTCTGGAGGTGGTCTGAGGATTGTCCTTGACTGATCTCACCATTCTTCTTCTCTGCCTTTCTGATGTTTTTCTTGGCCTGCCACTTCTGGCCTTAACAAGAACTGTCCCTGTGTTCTTCCATTTCCTTACTATGTTCCTCACAGTGGAAACTGACAGGTTAAATCTGAGACAGCTTTTTGTATCCTTCCCCTGAACAACTATGTTGAATAATCTTTGTTTTCAGATCATTTGACAGTCGTTTTGAGGAGCCCATGATGCCACTCTTCAGAGGAGATTCAAACAGGAGAACAACTTGCAAGTGGCCACTTTAAGTAGCTTTTCTCATGATTGCATACACCTGACTATGAAGTTCAAAGCTCAATGAGGTTACAAAACAAAAAAAAGTGCTTTAGTAAGTCAGTAAAAAGTAGGTAGGAGTATTTAAAACAAGAAAATGATAAGGGTGCCCATACTTATGCACCTGTCAAATTTTGTTTGAATGCAGATTGCACATTTTCTGTTAGTACAATAAACCTCATTTCAAGGCACAAACATTACTGTGTCCAACAGTTATTACATATATCAAACTGAAATAGCTGTTGCAAAAACACCAATTTTTATAAAACATTAAGCTTAAGATTAATAGGGGTGCCCAAACTTTTTCATATAACTGTAACATAATGGCAGCATACCTAACATTCTACTAAGATACCTGATTAGAAACAAATTACATGATGATACAAAAGTGTTTTATATAGTGCAGAATAGGGAGACCCCATTGGTCTAATGGAGGTAGATAAATATAAGGTGCTATGGTGTGAGGTAAATCAATAGGAGACAAGTAGTATATATGACCTGAAAAGACGAATCACTGGCCCCGACGCGTGTTTCGCGGTAGCTTCTTCCAGGGGGAGTAGTCAGTTGATATGTTTTCTGATATGATGGCGCCTACTTCCCATTCATTGTAGGTTGTTGTTGATTATGGAAGTGCCTTACGATTTAATTGACCGTGCTTAAGTTGCATCCTATCCCAATTAGTAGTAAGTGTAATGTTAATAATATTAGCAAATACCTCCAATTAGAAATTTATAGATTAGATTAGATATACACTTAGATTACTATAGTACTTCTGATAGCTATGTCACTTACCCCATGTTCAGGGCATAGCGGTAGCTATCCATAGTTATGTCCACTCATCTAGTGACAGTTAGTTAGACAGCTCTTAGTGGTCATAACCATGGATATCTAAACTACTGCAATGCCGTACATGTGGTAAGTTACATAGCAAATCTGAAGAATTATACTACATTTGTAATTGGAGGTATTTGCTAATATTATTATTATTATACCCACTATATTTGGATTGGATCTTGGAGATGGGAATACCCCTTTAAACAAGCCAAGTACTCGATGATGCAGGCACTTCCCAGGCAAAAGATATCTACTATCCATTCTTGTAAAGTGGGTCAATGATTGGTTGTTTAGGATCGTATTATATGGGAATTAATAATGTCTACTTTTGGCCTGGAGTAAAGTAGGTCACGTAGATATGGAATGAATGAGAAGGGCTGTAATTCACAAAAGCATACACTGTGGATATGATTGGTTGTCTCAAAATGGGAAGGAGTTTGAGGAAATCATAAATCCTTCTTATTTGTGGAATAGATTGTCAAAAAGAGGTCATTCATATTGAAGGGAGTATACAAAAATAGAAAAAAGCCTATAGAAAAACAAAAATCTATAAAATAATAAATATTGATTAAATAAATACATGCACAAATGATTTTTAAAATACATTAACAAGGTTTTACTGCAGAAACAGACATACTGGTGGTATATAGTAAAAAAGATAAAGTTTTTTCCAGCTCACCAATATGCTGTAGGTCCCTCCGGCAGTGCAAGGAAAATTAGCTGTGTTGGCAGCAGGGCGAAACAAGTAGAGGTCGGTATCCAGCAGCAGGTCCTGGAGAATTTGATTAAAAACAATAAGTTTATTTACAAATTCATTAAAAAAGCAAAAAAAGAGAAAAAGAGAGCAATTCTCAGGAATATAACAGTCTGTCTAGCGTGTTTCGGACTGTCATGTTCTTAATCATAGTCCGGATATACTTTTTATATCCACTGTAAGTAGTACAGCATATTGTTAAAATGTAAAAACAAAAGATATAGAAAACAAATCCAAATTCTAGTTTTAATAATAAAATAATGGTTTATTTGTGAAACCAACCCCCCGCAAAAACTACAAATATCTGTAAAAATCCATTCTATATACCACACAGTCAGTGTCATTAAAAAATTATTAAAAACTATGACATAGTTTCTGTTTCCTAAAGCCCTCATATAGCTTTGTAAACAGAAAAAATGAAAAAGTAAGGCTAAGTGCCCATGAAGCAGAAATGCTGAATATTTTTTCCGCTTCTCCCTGGCAGGAAAAATGCATGCGGATTTTACATGCGTTTTTCCTGCCAGGTAGAAGTGTTTGTCAAGTGTTTTTGCATGGATTTCTGCATGCGGGTTATCAAGCGCTTTCCAAGCGATTTTAGCATCACTTGGAAAAGTGCTTGACAACTTGGTCACACTATATAAATCAATGCAACCAGCATGGATTTATATAGTGTGACCAAGTAAATAGTTAAAAAAAAAGAATAAGAATGGTAAAAAATAAAGATTATACTTACCTTCTGATGGCCCCCGGTCTTTTCTCCGCTGCGTCCGGTCTCTTGTACAGCCCCCGGTGGTGTGAAAGGACCTTTCATGACGTCATTTAGTCATGTGACAGGTCACGGGACCGCTGACGTCAGCGGTCGCGTGACCTGTCACATGACAAAATGATGTCATGTAAGGTCCTTTTAGACCATCGTGAGCCGCCCAACACACCGGACGCATCACTATGGAGACCGGGGGCCACCAGAAGGTAAGTATAATCTTTATTTTTTATTTTAAATTCATTTTTTAACAGGTACCATTGTACCCGAGTCTGGAGGAGAGTCTCATCTCTCGGGTACCATCTGCAGATTGAATTGCTTAATATGCCTGTGCACATGTAGTGATGCGGATATTAAGCGATTCAATGCAAGTCAATGACGGCTATTACGCTGCGTGTCCGCAAAATTAATGGATATGGAATTAATGGATATTCCGCGGCAAAAACGCTTGAAAAATGCATAGTGGGCACGCAACTTTAGGATTTTCACAATATGATAACCAAAAAAAGTGATTTTCTTGCGTAAAAATAATAAAACATAAAAAAATAATATCAGCGTAATCACATACTTGTCACATTGGATAATACCATTAACCTGCAGATATAGGGTTAATCTTAAAGTTGATAGCTTTAGAAAGGTGCTGGTACTGAATGTGAAAATTAACTTTATTTCTCCTGGGATCCACCAGCTTTTAGTCATACATCATTCAGGTGTGCTGGTGTGGCTAACGTCATCTCTCACAGTACTGTGAGCAATACCTTTAAGCACCCCCTGACACTTTGACAACCAGCTCAACAGTGTTTAAGTGCAGAGTCGTGTGATGATAGAGTAGCAATTTGGAAAAATAGGTAACAAACTAAAAACTGCAACTGACCCTGCTGGTTCCTGCACAGACTAGAGATCTTGACCAACAGTCCCTAATTGTTCCTGCGTGAGCAAAGATAGCCCTAACCACAGACTTGAAGATGGCAGCTTGGACCTATGCTGCCTCAAAGGCCATAGTGCGCTTCACGTTACTCCTAAAGAACCTGAAGAGCAGAGTGTGAATTACCTACAAAAGGGAAAGTGTGCTGAAAAAGGAATGATCCCCGAGTGACTAAAGTAAACCACGAAACACAAAATAAAGTATAAAGTACGTACTATTAGATTATATGCTGTCTACTTCCTAACATGAAACAGAAGGTAGGTGCAGAGTAAAGAGCTGAAATAGCAAGGAAATAAACCCTAGCTGGAATTTCACTGACTGGCTTTAAGCTACAGCAGAATGGCTGAACATCCAAAAGAAACTATCACCAGCAGGAAATGCCAGCAGGGGGACAAAATATAAAGCTGCACCCGAAAGGTGATAAGACAGACAAATGAAAACACCTGTCTTATGCTAAGCAAACTACAGCCAGAATAACAGAACCTAAACACCTGGAGAAAAGGTGTGTCTGCTGTGGCTTGGCGGACAGAGAAGCCAACCACAAAACACAGGCTCAAGGGTTTGAACCCAGGAGCATGACAAGTCAGCTGTAAGTTAAAGCGTCGGGATGTGCTTACAGCCGCTGCTTACGATGTTGTGAGCTGTGATTATAGCCGTGCTTGTATGCCTGGATGACAGAAAGCCAGTGGCTCTCGGAAGGAATAAAGTTAATTTTCTCCTGGGTGCCGCACATACAGTAAGATGATCGATCACCTTTCTAACTCTATTAACCTGCAGATTTACCCTTAATAGTAATATTCAACATGACAGATTCCTTTTATATAAAGAGCCTTACATTGTCTTTTATTTGGTATCAAGTAAGGGACATGTTGTGGTCCGTCTAGGAGAGCAAGCCAAGAAACTCAGTAACTTCGGTAGTTCGTCTAAATGCACCAGATATTTTATTCATGTCATGATAGCATTTTTAGCTTTGCAGCAGTAAAGAGGACAATCTCTTTCTGATAAAGGGGTTGTCCAGCCGCACTCCTGTTACAATGCTGACCGGACTCTCCTCCAGTCTGTGTACTTCTTGTTTGGTTCAGACTCACAAGTGACTGCTGCAAGATTCTAAGTGTTAAGAAAAAAAAGTTCATCGTTTGCTGGGCAGCTCTTTGTCTGGTAGTTTGTTAGTTTAGCAAAAAATAACCTTTGTACTTGATTAGGGTTCATGGCTCAAAAATCTGGTGGTTTTAGCATTTGAGCATTGCTGCTCCTAATCTCCATCATGACAGTCTTAGGCAGGCTGTGTAAGACAGGAGTGGCTATAATTTAATGAAGTGATATTGGTTATTTATATTTTTTAAAATTCACTGTGTGATAAAGAGCTATAACTGTTTAATTTTCATGCAACAGCCATGTGAGTGCCTGTCTGTTTGTTTTTTTGGGGGTACAGATGATTTGCAGAAAAACTTTTAGTACTTTTTGGGTGGAATTGAAAAAAAAAATTGCAATTTTTTCATTTTTTGAACAGTGTATAAGTGACAATTTAATTTTGTTCTACATATTAGTACAATTATCACAATACCAAAAAAAGTATCATTTTCTTTTGTGTAATAAAATCTATTTATAATCATTTGTTTTGTGTTCCCATATTGTGAATACTGTAACTTTTTTATTTTTTTCATCAACGGAACTGTGTGAGGGATTGTTTTTTGCAAGATGAGTTGACATTTTTGGGGTACATGTCATTTTTTGATTGCTTTTTAGCCTATTTTATGGGAGGTGGATGACTATAAACAGTAATCCTAGCTTTGTTTTTTTTTCATGGTGTTCTCCACATAGAGTAAATAACATGACATTTTTATAGCTGGGCTGTTACTATTTGTTTGTTAAAGAAATAGTGTTAAGTAGAGATGAGCGTTGTTCTACTCGAACTGTTC
Source organism: Phyllobates terribilis (assembly GCF_046119375.1). Classification (NCBI taxonomy): domain Eukaryota; kingdom Metazoa; phylum Chordata; class Amphibia; order Anura; family Dendrobatidae; genus Phyllobates; species Phyllobates terribilis. Next base: position 720,253,085 of record NW_027362761.1, on the reverse strand, counting down.
GCCAATCTCAAATTCGAGCTGTTTTGGGCGGTGTTCGAGCCGTTCGGCGAACACGAACAATTTGAGAAAAATTCGGCTGTTCGAGGTTATGTTCGATAACTGTTCGTGCACCAAAATCATAACTGGATTTTTTCTCAGTAATGATGAAAATTAATGTTAATACGCAGTTTGAGTGTACCGCGGGGCGGGGGGAGGGGCAGGGGATGGATCTCTGCAGGAACAATGAAGATCTCCATTTTTTTTTCTCTTTCCCGCATTTGCAGTGGGGAGGTGCAATCTGTCAGCCTATCAGCAGCGCACACACGGAGCAAAGTGCTTTTTTTCACACAAGCAAGGGCATGTGTGATTGGCAGTGTATGTCACATGTCCTTGCCCTATAAGACCAAGCCATTTTCCCCGTCGCCACCATTTTCTCACTGCTGCAGCTGCGTGTTAGACGGCACCGCTGTTGCTGTGTGCGCTATACCTTGTTAATTTCAAGCCAATTTTCGCACAAATCTACAGATAGCTTGGGAGTAGGGAATAGTTGTGATTGCAGTCCTTTTAAGGACTAGGTTACAGCATTTCCTACGACTTTTATCAGGCAGGTCTGTGCTCTTAAATAGATAGATTGTGGGAGTAAAGACTAATTGTAATTGGAGTCCTTTTCAGGACTAGGTTACATCAGTTCCTATCAGTTTTTGCCAGGCAGGTCTGTGCCAGTGCTGTGCAAGTTTTTTTCACAGCATTTGGCTGAATCTAGCAAAGCTAATCCTTTTTGGCCTATTGCAGAGTGTGTTAGTCAGTGGAGTAGCCTATCTGTGTTGCAAGATATACCACCTGTGTATAGAATACCAATTTTTTTACTGCACCTAGTGAAGTAAAATCTTTTGGGCATAGCATCATTCTATTAGTCCATCTATACTGACCTCCATCAGGTTGCAAATTGAATATAATTTTTTTCTGCATCTAGCTCTGAAAAAATATTGGGCTTCTAGCTGTGTGTGGGACTTGTTCTATTAATCCATCTATACAGACCTCCATCAGGTTGCAAACTGAATATATTTTTTTCTGCATCTACCTCTGAAAAAATATTGGGCTTCTAGCTGTGTGTGGGACTTGTTCTATTAATCCATCTATACAGACCTCCATCAGGTTGCAAACTGAATATATTTTTTTCTGCATCTACCTCTGAAAAAATATTGGGCTTCTAGCTGTGTGTGGGACTTGTTCTATTAATCCATCTATACAGACCTCCATCAGGTTGCAAACTGAATATATTTTTTTCTGCATCTACCTCTGAAAAAATATTGGGCTTCTAGCTGTGTGTGGGACTTGTTCTATTATTCCATCTATACAGACCTCCATCAGGTTGCAAACTGAATATATTTTTTTCTGCATCTACCTCTGAAAAAATATTGGGCTTCTAGCTGTGTGTGGGACTTGTTCTATTAATCCATCTATACAGACCTCCATCAGGTTGCAAACTGAATATATTTTTTTCTGCATCTACCTCTGAAAAAATATTGGGCTTCTAGCTGTGTGTGGGACTTGTTCTATTAATCCATCTATACAGACCTCCATCAGGTTGCAAACTGAATATATTTTTTTCTGCATCTACCTCTGAAAAAATATTGGGCTTCTAGCTGTGTGTGGGACTTGTTGTATTAGTCCATCTATACTGACCTCCATCAGGTTGCAAACTGAATATATTTTTTTCTGCATCTACCTCTGAAAAAATATTGGGCTTCTAGCTGTGTGTGGGACTTGTTCTATTAATCCATCTATACAGACCTCCATCAGGTTGCAAACTGAATATATTTTTTTCTGCATCTACCTCTGAAAAAATATTGGGCTTCTAGCTGTGTGTGGGACTTGTTGTATTAGTCCATCTATACTGACCTCCATCAGGTTGCAAACTGAATATATTTTTTTCTGCATCTACCTCTGAAAAAATATTGGGCTTCTAGCTGTGTGTGGGACTTGTTCTATTAATCCATCTATACAGACCTCCATCAGGTTGCAAACTGAATATATTTTTTTCTGCATCTACCTCTGAAAAAATATTGGGCTTCTAGCTGTGTGTGGGACTTGTTCTATTAATCCATCTATACAGACCTCCATCAGGTTGCAAACTGAATATATTTTTTTCTGCATCTACCTCTGAAAAAATATTGGGCTTCTAGCTGTGTGTGGGACTTGTTCTATTAATCCATCTATACAGACCTCCATCAGGTTGCAAACTGAATATATTTTTTTCTGCATCTACCTCTGAAAAAATATTGGGCTTCTAGCTGTGTGTGGGACTTGTTCTATTAATCCATCTATACAGACCTCCATCAGGTTGCAAACTGAATATATTTTTTTCTGCATCTACCTCTGAAAAAATATTGGGCTTCTAGCTGTGTGTAGGACTTGTTCTATTAATCCATCTATACAGACCTCCATCAGGTTGCAAACTGAATATATTTTTTTCTGCATCTACCTCTGAAAAAATATTGGGCTTCTAGCTGTGTGTGGGACTTGTTGTATTAGTCCATCTACACTGACCTCCATCAGGTTGCAAACTGAATATATTTTTTTCTGCATCTACCTCTGAAAAAATATTGGGCTTCTAGCTGTGTGTGGGACTTGTTCTATTAATCCATCTATACAGACCTCCATCAGGTTGCAAACTGAATATATTTTTTTCTGCATCTACCTCTGAAAAAATATTGGGCTTCTAGCTGTGTGTGGGACTTGTTCTATTAATCCATCTATACAGACCTCCATCAGGTTGCAAACTGAATATATTTTTTTCTGCATCTACCTCTGAAAAAATATTGGGCTTCTAGCTGTGTGTGGGACTTGTTCTATTAATCCATCTATACAGACCTCCATCAGGTTGCAAACTGAATATAATTTTTTTCTGCATCTACCTCTGAAAAAATATTTGGGCTTCTAGCTGTGTGTGGGACTTGTTCTATTAGTCCATCTATACTGACCTCCATAAGGTTGCAAACTGAATATAATTTTTTTCTGCATCTACCTCTGAAAAAATATTTGGGCTTCTAGCTGTGTGTGGGACTTGTTCTATTAATCCATCTATACAGACCTCCATCAGGTTGCAAACTGAATATATTTTTTTCTGCATCTACCTCTGAAAAAATATTGGGCTTCTAGCTGTGTGTGGGACTTGTTCTATTAATCCATCTATACAGACCTCCATCAGGTTGCAAACTGAATATAATTTTTTTCTGCATCTACCTCTGAAAAAATATTTGGCCTTCTAGCAGTGTGTGGGACTTGTTCTATTAGTCATCTATACTGACCTCTATCAGGTTGCAAATTCAAAATAATTTTTTGTCTGCATCTACCTCTGAAAAAATATTTGGCCTTCTAGCAGTGTGTGGGACTTGTTCTATTAGTCCATCTATACTGACCTCCATCAGGTTGCAAACTGAATATAATTTTTTTCTGCATCTAACTCTGAAAAAATATTTGGCCTTCTAGCAGTGTGTGGGTCTCATTGTATTAGGCCATCTATACCAAGCTCCACCAGCTTTTCAATTAATAATAATTTTTCGCTGCATCTAGCCCTGAAAATAATTTTTCTTCCCAATAGTGGTAGCAATAGAAATATGGGGCGCGCTCCTGGCTTACAAAAATATACGCTTCATAACAAAAAACACCAGCTTAGCGCACTGCATTAATAAGATGGCATCATCGTCTCTCCCAGTGCTAGGCCTACTACCCAGGCTAGCATTCCTGTGCCTAAAACACAATGTATGGGTCCGCGCTAGCCACTATGCTGAGGGGTCTAAAGCTGCTGCTAACGCTTTATAACAATTCAATTGGCAGATTTTCACAGAGCTCTTCCACAATGCCCACCCATCGGGACAACAGTTGCCCACCTTCCCTATGGGATCTAGTGGCGAATAGTTGATGCCATTAATCAGAGCGTCAGTTGCCCCGTCGACGTGGCAAGCATACGGTAAGGCATGGGAAGAGTGGACACGACTAGTAGCAGGCAGACGGGTTGACCAATGTGAACAAGCCAGATCACAAGTCACCATAGAATTTCTCCACCAGCTAATGATGAGGGGCATATCAGGGGCGTCAGCGCAGCGGTGTCTGACCGGAGTAGCATTTCACTTCCAACTACTGAATTGGGGAGATGTGACAAAGATTCATCATCAGACAATCCATAAAAGGGTGGAAAAGGGGTCAGCCAAGTCAGGAGTGTAGACGTCCCGTCCCGTGTCACTAAAACTGATTTCTCACATCATATCCCTAACACCATTAACATGACACTCACAATTTGAAGCAACACTACTGTCTACTGCATTTGTGATCGCCTTCTTCGGGGCTCTATGCATAAGCGAATTAGTCCCTCAATCCAAAATTAGCACCAGTGGAGGCTTATTATACCAGGACGTAGTCATAGGCAATAATGCAATACGTCTACGCATACACAAATCGAAAATGGTTCCAGCGGGCAGGGGCACTTGGGTACTTCTACAACCCACAAACGGTACACTGAGTCGGGTAACAATAGTAAAACCATATCTAATCATCAGATCACAAAGTAATTTGTTCCTATCACACATTGATGGGACGCCATTATCAAGATACCAGTTCCAAGCTATATTTAATAAATGCATAACATCGGCAGGGAACCACCCCAAAGATTACGGGACACACTCATTCCGCATAGGCGCGGCCACAGAAGCAGCAAGAGCAGGACTGTCAGAAACGGAAGTTCAGAGGATAGAGAGATGGTGATCCACGTGTTTGGCAAGATACATAAGACCGGACTTGTTATCCTAACGTGGTTTGTTTCTTTTACAGGTGACGCTAAGCCAACAGTGTGGGTGATAGGCCACTCGTATATATATTGGGCAGATTAAAGGGCGAAAGTCCGCCCAGGCGGGAGGAAATTAGAGTTTCATAACACATATTTCAACTGGAGAGGTATTAGAGGCCTGCTATGGCCACAGGTACTAATGGAGGTAATCAAGGTAGGGAGAGAGGCAAGATGTCTGGTCATCTTAGTTATACAGGCCGGGGGAAACAACCTAGGTCATCACAAGAGCGCATAACTAATGGCAATAATGAAACTAGACACTGAGCGCTTCAGAGAATTTTTCACAAAACTAGCTATAGTATGGTCAGAGATTGTGCCGATAGCGGTATGGCAAGGTGCGCGAGACATCATGGCCATCGAACGGACAAGGCGGGTAATAAATATTCGGATGGCAAAATTTAGAAGAGACAGAGGCGGTGTAGTGGTACGACACCGACAACTGGAAGGAGATAAAGCAGGCCTCATACGGCCCGACGGTGTTCACTTAATGGATATTGGACTGGACATATTCCTGTCAGGACTCCAGGACGGAGTGGAACAAGCGTTAAGAGTGATGGGTGGGGGTCAGAGTCCTGTATACGAGTACGCAGGATCCTCCGTGGCCTGGAAATAGAAAGGACATGTTGGAGAGTTACACTTGTTGGCCAAGTTGCCGGAGTGGAGACCCAGGGCATGCTGCAACAAGCTGAATTATTTTAGAAATAAAATGTCTTTCTAATGGAATGAGTATAAAGAGTTAATAAAGCTGTGACCGATCCTCACCCATCCAGTTGTAAGAGTTACATTATTGTATTGTCAAGGAAAGGGGGGCGGTAGGGGGGCTGAGCGTCTGGGTTTGGTTGGGGGTCCCCACAGTCTGCCTAGGCTAGATGCATTTAAAAATTCTTATTAGATACACAGGCGGTGCAGCTTGCTTCGCAGCTGGGCTACTACGCCCAAAGTATTGCCTAGGCTAGATGCAGTTAAAAATTCTACGCTGACTAGCAGACACTGAAGATTTGGAGCAGACCTCTGAGTAAACAGCTCTTCAGACTCAATCATCTGTGTTACCCCAAGCCATAGTGTATGTAGTTTCTTACAGTTAAAAGGGGGGGGGGAGCGACCCAACCCACCTGGAATTGACGATGCCAACGTCACGTAAGACACAGCAAGGGGACTCCAAAAAGAGTTTCCATTTTTTCCCAAAATTGTGGCACAGACACCACTTAACCCTAGAACGCATACCTGGGGCCTCGCAGTCCCGCCCTGTTAATTGTTTTCTATTTTCTGCAAGATTACTTTAGTTAGAATTTTGAAACTCTAGGTATTCTTCATGTATATAGTTGTTTGTCATTTGAGTTTGAGTTATTCAATGTTATTTGCACACGGGCCTAAAAGGCCCCAGGTATATGAAAGTGTAGATTTTTATGGTCATGCGTTCTAGGGTTAAGTGGCATCAATTGCCCCACAGTTGCTTAAAACGGTTGGTGAGGTGATATTACCAAATCCTCAAGCTTTTAGCCTCCCAAGGATAACACAGGATTAGAAAAGTCCTTGCGAATCCATGATTTGTTCATCTTTATGAACGTGAGTCTGTCTACATTCTCAGTGGACAGCCGCGTGTGCTTATCTGTCAGCACACCATCAGCAGCGCTGAACACACGTTCAGAGAGAACACTGGCTGCAGGGCATGACAAGATCTCCAAGGCGTGAGTGGCGAGCTCCGGCCATTTTTCCAGATTGGAATACCAAAATGAGCAAGGGTCCAGTGACACAGTCATGGCTTCGATGTTCACTTGGAGATACTCCTGCACCATCCTCTCTAGGCATTGACTATGTGTCAGACTTCTTGTCTCCTGTGGCCTTGCAAAGGATGGTCTAAAAAAGTGGTGAAACGATTTCACAAAATTGCTGTTACCAGCAGATACTGTGTTACTGTTACGGTTTGAGTGATGAAGACTCGACAGTCCCGCGGTTGGCAAGTTAGAACTGTGAGATTCACTTCGTGCACCACTGGTGTTTTGTGGAAAAGCACATGTAAGATTCTGCAACAGCGTCTGCAGATACTCCTGCATGCGTCAATCCCTTTTTATGGCAGGAATTATTTCGGCAAATTTACTTTTGTACCGGGGATCTAAGAGTGTGGCAACCCAGTAGTCGAGATTACTTCGAATTCTGCAATCTGAGGGTCATGTTGCAGGTAGTGCAGCAAGAAGGCACTCATGTGTCTTGCGCATCCAGGAGGACCAAGTCCTTGTTGTGTTGGTAGCGAGGTAAGAATCATGCTTCTTTCCTCTGCCCTCTCCCCCCAACCTCGCACAACAGAAATGTGATCAAGGTCTCCCTCATCTGATGAGTCTTCCATGCCCATCGCCAGTTCATCCTCCACTTCTTCCTCGGCTCCTGCACCTTCCTCAACAGTTTGGCTGCTACCATGCGCCCTGTTTAATCCCTCTCCCCCACCCTCCCATGCCTGCCTCCTTGGTGCTGCCAACCGTCTGGACCTTGGAGATGTTATCCCTTCCGCATACGACTCCTCCTCTACTTCCTCCACCTCCTCTTGTCCGACCACCTGACTCTGAATTCTGTTTAATGTGTGCTCCAGCATGTAAATCACTGGAATAGTTATGCTGATAATGGCATCGTCGTCAGCACTAAACATCTTCGTCGCCATTTCAAAACTGTGCAGAAAGGTGTGTGGCGCCCCTGAGGGTGCAGTCACCACAGAGTTACTGCATCTCACCCAGAGGTGTGGTATCTCACCCTCAGGTAAGGAAGGCGTATGGCTCGGGACCCTAACACCTGCATCCAACACATACCCGCAGTGGGGTTAGGGCGAGATTGCTCCTAAGGGAGAGCACAGTCCCAGGTCCCTAGCTAGTGGGAGGATCCTATGTAGTGGGTGCTTAGGGGAGCAGCTTAGGGGAGCACATGACAGGGAGAGTATAAATAGGAAGCCATCTTAGAAAGAGCAAGCCAGTCAGAGGAGGAAAAGTGACAGGAGCAGAGGCTCGGCATGAGCTCTGCTCCGGAGGCGGGCCTAGCCTGGGAGGCCCAGGACTGAAGGAGAGAAGAGAGGAGTGGGAGCAGGAAGGCTCCAGGAACCGAAGGGACCCTAGGGCTACGGGCCGTGCAGAAGGCCACCTGTACTCCCGCTGCTACCAGGAGGTAGAGGGGTCAGGCCAGATAAGGGGAACCGGTCCCTCAACTAGAGGAGAAACAGCAAGGCTCAACTAGAAACCGGAGGCTGCAGAATTTCATGTACTGCAGGCAAAAGTCCACACCAGTCTCACTAAGAAGGTAGCCACATAGGACCCAGGGGACGGAACACAAGTCGCCCGCCAAGGCCCGAGGATACCGGATAGAAGTGTCACTGGGTGTGAGGTGCAGGGAGAAGGCCAGAGAAAGGACACACAGAAGGGGGTCCTGCTAAGTACTCCGGAGCTATCTGGGGGTGGACTGAGCCCCTCACTGAGTACGCACAGCACGACGGGTGAGATAGCTCTGGTACCTGTAATCTGGACTGCAACAACTGTGAGTAAAGATCTTGGGACTGCATCACACAGACTCTGTGTTCATTACTGACTCCCTGCACTACAACCACCATCATCCACCCACACTGCCCTGAAGCTACACTCTTCCTGTGGTGAGTAATAATACCATTGCAGCAAAACCACCAGCTTCAGAGGACTGTTCCGCAGCGGCGGCCCCTTTGGCCGCACTCCACAGGTGGCGTAGTCGGACATTATAAAATCCATATATACAAATTACCGTTGGATTGACCGCCCTGGGTCACGGACCGGGTCACCGCCACAGTGACTACAACCCCCAGCGTCTACCGGCCCGGCTCCGGGTACCCCACGGCCCAGGGGGCGCGTCAACTTCATAGGTCCCTGATCTGAGACCACTCCTGCTGTGTGATTTGCCCCACCTCTGGATCTCGTTGGCCCAGGCTATACGTCAGAAACTATTGCACCAGGGCTTGTCGGTGCTGCCACAGTCGCTGCAACATGTGCAGAGTTGAATTCCACCGTGTCGGCACATCGCATTTCAGCCGGTGAACTGGCAGGCCCAACGACTTCTGTAGAGATGTAAGTCGTTGAGCTGCGGGATGCGAACGGCGGAAGTGAGCACACAGCGACCGTGCCCTCTGCAGAAGGCCATCTAGTCCGGGATAGTGGGCTAAAAATTTATGGACAACCAGGTTCAACACGTGAGCCATACAAGGCACGTGTGTAACATTGCCCCGGCGAAGGGCCGCACCCAGGTTTGCAGCATTATCGCACACGGCCTTCCCTGGTTTCAGGTCCAGTGGAGACAACCATTCATGAAACTGGGTCTCCAGAGCTGACCACAAGTCCTCAGCTGTGTGACTCACATTTCCCAGACATTTCAAAGTAAACACTGATGCCGTTGAGCCCTGCTGCCAGCATAGTAAGGAGGTGCGCAGTTAGAAAGCAGGTGGCATTACCAGACAGGCTTTGGGTGCAGGTGGAGGACCGAGAGGAGGTTGAGGAGGCAGAAGCAGTGGAGGAACTTCTAGATAAAGAGGATTGACGTACAACTCGCGGGGACGGCAAGACTTGGACAGCAGCCCCTTGTCCTGCTGTCACCATAGTTACCCAGTGCCCTGTCAGCGACATGTAACGCCCCTGTCCATGCCTACTCGTCCAAGTGTCTGTGGTGAAATGCACCCTGTCACACACAGAGTTTCTCAAAGAAGCGGTGATGTTGTGTGCGACATGCTAGTGGAGCGCAGGCACACCTTTCTTTGAGAAGTAGTGCCGACTGGGCATCTGGTACTGGGGCACTGCGACGGACATAAGGTCTCAAAAATCCACTGTGTCCTCCAGGCGGAAAGGCAGCATTTCTGTAGCCAACAGCTTGCAGATGGTGAAATTCAACCTCTTAGCTTTCTCATGGCTAGGAGGAAATGGTCTTTTACTTGTCCACATCTGAGGGACCGAGGGCTGGCTGTTGTGCTTTGACGGGGTTGAGTAGGGTGTCCCTGGCAAACTGCCGGTCTGTGAGGAAGATGCAGGCGGACATGTTAGGTTGCCTTGATCCAAAGGTGGTGCTCTCGATGTCAGAGAGCTCTCAACACCAGCAGGTGTTTCCACTTCCCAATGAACTGACGACCTGCCAATCACACTGGCTGTTGCAGGTAAAGAGGTGGCAGGTCTGCGTCCAAAAACATGTGTGACTGCTGTCCCCCCAGTCACAGAGGATGAAGAGGCCGCGGATGCACAAGATGGGGCAGACGGTGGTTGGCCCAGCCTGCTAGGCCGCATTGTAGCACAGTGAGCTTCCCACTGCAACTTATGCTTCATATCCATGTGACGGTACATGCATGAAGTACTCAAACTATGGATTTTTTGGCCTCTACTTAGCTTTTGGTGACAAATATTACAGATAACACGAGTTGGGTCATCCTTATCGATCTGAATAAATGCCCAGGCTATGCAAGGCTTAGAGCCCATGCGACCTGAAGAGCCACTACGACTTGTGGTCAGAGGCGGAGTTGTGGTTGAGGATGCAGTTGTTGACGTGCTTCCAGTACTCCGTCTCTGTCCAGGAAGGCGCAACCTAACCTCGTCGTCAATAGCATCTGTGACGCCCCGCTGCGCTTGGTATCACAGATCCTAGAAGAGTGTATTGATGGAATCCTCCACAAGAGGCCCCCATAAACATTCACACATCTCCACCTTCCACCTCAGACCAGCAGAGGGAGCCCGTTAGGGATATAAATAGGGAAGGTGGAGCTAGGCAGTTCAGTTCCTCTGAAGAGTTCCTGCAGTAGAGAAGCCTAAGAGAGGTCAGTCTGCAGTGGAGCTCAGTCTAGTCTAGAGAACTCAGTTAATAGTTCAGCAGTGGAGCACGAGGCTCCTGCTAGCTAGATTCAGGGAGCCCAGATAGAGCTTAAGGTGTGCCGGCGTCATAAGATCGGTGAAGCGCGGCAAGCTGCCGTTAGTGTGTATAGCCTATTGAGGGCCCGAGTAGGCCGAAGGCAAGTGGCGAGTTAGTACATAAGGGGCAGAGGAGCTTAACCAGCTCACCCCGAAGCATTTACCGGACTCCGGATCCGAGCTTACCGGGATCTCTATGACCCAGTAAGGCATAACCGGAATCCCTGGAGAACTACAAGTCCCAGGATCGCTAAGGTGCTGATACGTAACAGAGCCAGGAGACGCTTAGGCCCCGCATACTGGGAGCGTGAACTTCAAGAGAAGGCCCTACCACAAGGTCAGCCAGCGCAGGACAGAGACAAAGTTAGGCCTAGCTCCAGGCAGGTCAGAAACTTACTGCGCAGAGGCAAGAAACAGGAGGCCCTACACCCGCTCATTGGGGAGGATCCTGATATGCACCCTTCACCCTACAGTGCTCCAGGATGTGCCTGAATTTCCTCCAGTAAAAGGTACTGAAGTGACTACCGTGTCCGTTTCCGTTCTTGCTCTGACCCAGCTGGGTCTCGCCTGTCCTGCATTCCCCCTGCATACGCTGCCCTGAGACCTAGCTCCACCTGTGGGGAGCTATACCATCGAGCTGCCTTATCACGGGCCTCAGTGGACTGCTGCAGCGCTGGTGCTTCTCACCAGATACCACAGGTGGTGTCACAAACTCTTATAAAATTAACAATTATCCACCCTTTTAAAGAGTGACCCCAGGGTACGGGCCAGGGAGCCGACCACCGTGACATCCCAAAGGCCAGGCAAAGGCCCGGGTGACCTCATCGACTGGCTGACTGTGGGTTGACAGTAAGTGGGATCTCCAACCTTGTCATCATCACCCTGTGTGTTATCACACCCGTCGTCCTCAAAGCCAACCTCTTCCTGCCCTGACCGAAAAGTCAAGTTGTCGCTCCAATCAGGTATTTGAGTCTCATCATCGTCTTCATCATTGTCTCCACCAACAGGAGTTACAGTTTGGGAACGAGGGTCTACATTATGCTCAGAACCTTCTTCATCTGGTCCTGGATCCGACTTATAAAGATTCTGGGCATCAGTGCAGATCATTTCCTCGTCTGGATTAACAGAAGCTCTGGAGCAGACCTCCGTTTCCCAGGCTATAGTATGAGTAAACAGCTGTGCAGACTCAACCATCTGTGTTACCCCATCCTCAGATGGTCAGCTGGAGACTTGGGAGCTGTGAGGAAGCAAGTGCGATTGGGGTGACACCTCTGAGGACTGGAGTATTTGTGATGTTGAAGTTGAGGTGGAGGAGAGCCCACTTGAAGGAGCACTTGATATCCGCTGAAGCACCTGCTGTTTTTGTGCCTCATCTGGAATTTGTAACGATGGGCGTGTCCGTAACAAAGGGATCATATCACATTGTCCACGAAAAGAAGTCGACATGTTAGTTTGGCTGGAAGATGGTCTTTCTTCTGCAGATGTTGCTCCCCCCCCACCGCGGGGGGCACGACCCACCAGCGGACAGGCACCAGTATTAGGAGAGGGGAGCTGGCCGTCAGGGTCCACCGCGGCTCTGGCACAAACCCGGCGACACGGAGGTGGCACGGGCAGGAACGGACTGGCCGTGTCGGCTTCTCACTTTTTGGATTTTAGAAGGGCATGACATGCCTATATCTGTGTCTCCCCCTCCTTTTACTCCTCCACCTCTTTTATTTTCGCATGACTATATGTACTTGTCACTTTTCCATGTGTTAGTTATGTCTTCTGAGCAGTTTGTCAGCTTTTGGACACCTTTGAAGGTGTTTTCTATGTGTTTCTATGTGTTTTTGTTTGCCTGCCATTGGTTTTAACGGTGTTCGAAGGTGTTCAACGAACAGTTCGACGAACAGTTCGGCGAACACACGGGTGTTCGACGAACCGAACCGAACTCGAACACTACAGGGGTGGCTCAACACTAGTGTTAAGGTCAAAAACAGAACAGTAAATCACTGGTAGATTCACCATTCCGCTCCCATCAGGGTCCACCTTTAGAATCTCCCAGTATATCTTCAATTTCCTCATCACTTCATTCGATTGATTGTCAAAGGTCCCAATCAATTCTACCATACCCTCATTTTGTTGTTTTGGTTTTGGGACCAAGAGAAATGATCTATTTGCTGCCCTTGCATGATAATATGCCATGTCAAGGATCAGAGTTGGAGATCCTCGTTACTCAAACCTAATCTCCAATTTCTTTGCTTTTCCCTCAAAGTCCTCTATTGGGGAACAATTGCATCTACGACTAAGGAACTGGCCCTTTGGTATTCAAATTTTTAATGCTTTAGGATGTTGACTACTCCATTCCAGAAGGCTATTTGGTGACGTTGGTTTTCTATAAATTGTGGTTGAGAGATAACCTGCGTCATTGATTACAATATGAATATTCAAAAAATCAGATTTCATATATATCAATCACAGCAGTCAATGTAAGGCTAATATCATTATAGTTTAAAGAGGAAACAAATTCTTCAAACAATTGTTCAGTCCTTGTCCATAATATCAGCACATTATCAATAAATTGAAGTCAAATGGCAATCTGTGATGTCCATTTTTCATTGGCCTCATTGAAGAACATTGTATTCTCACATCTGCCCAGGAAGAGATTAGCATACGTAGGGGCACATGGGCTCCCCATGGCTGTTTTCCTGAGCTGGTGGAAGTACTAGTAATTAAACTGAAAATAATTTTATAGCAATAAAAATTCAAGAATGTCTAAAACAAAGATGTGTTTCTGTAGATATGTTCCTCTAGCACAGGGTTCCCCAACTCCAGTCCTCAAGGCCCACCAACAGGTCATGTTTTCAGGATTTCCTTAGTATTGCACAGGTGATGGAATTATTGCCTGTGCAGGTGATGCAATTATCACCTGTGTAATACTAAGGAAATCCTGAAAACATGACCTGTTGGTGGGCCTTGAGGACTGGAGTTGGGGAACCCTGCTCTAGCATACAAAAAATACATAACAGTTATTCATTCTACCTCATGTGGTATTGAGCTCAACAAGGCCTCTACATCTAAACTGACCAAAAACACACCAGACCCCACATGGGTATCTTCAAGTCTCCTCAAAACATCCATTGTGTCACAATATATGAGGAAAGGGCTAACACAAAAGATCTTAACACTGTATCAATATATGTACTAATGTCCTGTGTTATACTCCCTATCCCTAACAAAAGCAAGCATAATGAGTTTATAAATGCTCAGTGTCATTGCCACTGCATGTGGCTCATATTGTGACCACCAGAGTCACCAGAGTATTACAGGCTCTGGTACCAAAAGCAATAATAATAAAACAATGCAAAAAAAGGCGCATAGACCACACCTCCAAAAAATCATACATTTGATCTAATGTCTCTCGGCAAAAATATATGTAACTGAACATGAGGTTCTTAGTTTAACATTCTGATCAGACTGTATGAAGCCCACTGCCACGTCACGGCAAACCTCGTAGTGGGTCCTAACATTTCCTGGCTGAACGGGAGTGGAGCCGTGTGCCAACCACCACCGCAGCGACAGTGCACCAGCAGGGCGGGCGGCCTGGTGCCTCACAGCCTCACAGCACACATGCTGCAAGACCGAGTCCCCATGACTCCAGGCCACGTCGCCCCACAAGCACAGAGCCACAGCAACAATGGCCGACACACTGCACCAACACCACATGAAAGGAGCATTGTGACTCACCTTCCTCAAGCTCTCAAGTGAGAGCAAAAATAAGCTAGACCCTCTTTGCAGTCTCCTGCTAATTAAAATCGCCTGTGCCAAATGGGAGGAGTGCTGGTCCAAGAAAAGGGAAAGAATATGCAATGCAAAAAAAGGAGCATGGACCGCACCTTCAAAAAATCATACATTTGATCTAATGCCCCTCGGCAAAAATATATATAACTGAACATGAGGTTCCTGCTGGTGCGTTGCCGCTGCGGCAGTGGTTGGCGCACGGCTCCGCTCCCGTTCAGGCAGGAAATGTTAGGACCCACTACGAGGTTTGCCATGACTTGGCAGTGGGCTTCATACAGTCTGATCAGAATGTTAAACTAAGAACCTCAAGTTCAGTTATATATATTTTTGCCAAGAGGCATTAGATCAAACGTATGATTTTTTGGAGGTGCGGTCCATGCTCCTTTTTTTGCATTGCATATTCTTTCCCTTTTCTTGGACCAGCACTCCTCCCATTTAGCAGGAGATTGCAAAGAGGGCCTAGCCTATTTTTGCTCTCACTTGAGAGGTGGAGGAAGGTGAGTCACAATGCTCCTTTCATGTGGTGTTGGTGCAGTGTGTTGGCCATTGTTGCTGTGGCTCTGTGTTTGTGGGGCGGCGTGGCCTGGAGTCATGGGGACTCGGTCTTGTAGCATGGGTGCTGTGAGACTGTGAGGCACCGGGCCGCCCGCCCTGCTGGTGCATTATCGCTGCGGCGGTGGTTGGCGCACGGTTCCGCTCCCGTTCAGGCAGGAAATGTTAGGACCCACTACGAGGTTTGCCGTGACGTGGCAGTGGGCTTCATACAGGCTGATCAGAATGTTAAACTAAGAACCTCATGTTCTGTTATAGATATTTTTGCCGAGAGGCATTAGATCAAATGTATGAGTTTTTGGAGGTGCGGTCCATGCTCCTTTTTTTGCTTTTAATAGTAACACAGTCTCCTGATGTGCCCACCTATTACTCAAAATTACTGGGCTAAATATGATGAGGCTTATGTTAGGCCGGGGACAAGAGAACATATATTGTGATATTGTTCAATGAATGTCAGCTGATCATAAAAATAATTTATATTAACCAGCATGCCATGAGGATAAATTGAATATTAGTGAGATCCCCTAGTACAATATGAGGCTTTAGCCCAGAATTTACAAGATATTGTCTTCTCATTATTATTATCTAGCAACTAGCAATTCTTCAATACAGTTATGTAAATAGAGAGGGTAGGTTACCTTCTAGAAGCTATATCCTAATTAGAATTGCAACATTATCATATTTATCATTTATCATATGGTGCTAGATAGACGTGCACCTAGCATGATGGGAATGTAAATAGACACATTTTAATGTATTATAATAAAAGGTTACATTTTATCTCATTAATCCACTCAGGTCAGTGATACAGTTTGTAATTTAGTGCATTTAGATATATTGTGGGTTTGCATATTGTGATATTTATCCTGCTGCGGCTTCCTCTGTGGACTAACATTGTGGGTTTTTGTTTAAGAAGATACTCAACTCTGCTTGTGATTCCTTCATTTCTAGGTCTTCTTTGCCGGTTTCGTCGCATCCCGGCTTCTTGTGATATTTCAGCAAATTTGCATTGTCCATGTCACTGATGAAGATAGCTGAAATAGAGGTGAGATGCACTTGGCTATCTCCATCAGTCCCATAGACTTTGAATGTTCAAACTCTTAAAACTTTATCTTCTCACTACTGCAATGAAGTAGAGTGGGGGCAAGGATCTCCATTTTAGTAATTCGTGGTAGTCATGTGGATAGGTGATAAATGTTGATTGTAAGACAACACCTTTAACTGTTTATTTATATCCCAAGCAGCACTATTACTAACACTGTTAAATTTGCTCTCAAAGACTTGGAGGAAACTAACATTTTACCTTTCTAATATCCTCAGTTCATTTAAAACAGAACATTCAGATAGGTTATCTCATGACTTTAAGACTTTGCATTTCAGTACATGAATTATACTAAGAATAATACAATCATCATTATACTAAGAATCATACCATCATTCAAAGAATAACAGGACAGAGATAAAAATTGAAAACAAGCAAGCAAGGAAAAATAATCTAAGAAATTCTCTGAAACAGAAAATGTCATTGCATATAAACTCATTATCTAGGTTTTCACAACTTTTACATTTTCTTCCATAGAGGTCAGTAGCAAATAATAGCATTTAATAAAACATGTTTATTATCTTCATTTAAATGTAGCACAATTTTTGATTCACCCAGTGTGCCAAGTTTGAGATGTTAAAAAGATAATTAGAACTATATATGTCTAAATAGGACTGGGGCAAGTTTTGCTTTTAAGGCACCTCATTTCAATCATGAGGTTATTCACTGCCCTCTAGCAACACTCTAACACATTATACCTTGGGCCCCAGAACCAATTATTGCAGGTTTTACAGTTATAGTGTACTGCCCAGAAAAGCTAAAGCCTCAATAGTGTGCACTTCTTGGACTGATCTACTCCATCATCAACCTCCTCCAGTGGCTGTATCAGGTGCCACATTTTAACCACTTTGATCCTGAGCTATCTCCCAATGATAATTTGTGATTATATTTAGACGCTAATCAGCAATTTCATCTGCATGGGGCCTAGTTTAGTTGGCTTGTCAACCCAAACCATGGCTTTTCCTGGCAAATCCAGATGCACAACTTCATCTGCTAAGTGCGGTTGCACCTCTCCTCCCATAGGCGGACTCCTTCAGTACTAAAACTGCTCTAGGGGTAGTGGTCTCATGATGGAAACAGAGGGCCTGCACCAACAATACAATTAATTCATCATCTCAAGTCCCAGAGGGATCCAGCTATCAGTTAGACTTAATTGCTGAGCTTCATATGACCCTCTATGTCTCTACAATAAGGATTACTGCTGTGTGATTATTTCTGACTTCAGAGACTACAGACTCACCTCATTGTGTCCAAGAAAAACTGGAACACAGTGCAAGGCATAGCAGAAATTATAGTTTCGGGCCTCCACATCTACAATCCACTTTATTGTACTCAGAGGCCCTCCTAACAATTCCCACTTGTCCGCAGGTAACAGCACAATTCTAAAAAAGGCATTGTCTGAAGTTTTCTTGGACGCTTCTCACAGTCTACAACATTTAAAAACATGATTAAAGAGTATGAAGATGCTGAAGACTGTGTGACCCAACCACGTATTCATAAATCAGGTAAACCAGAGGGGACATGCCCCACATTTTAGGACTATGTGCAAAGCTCACCAAGCTATATACCCTAGTTTTAAATATCTCCATCTAAAATGAAATTTTCTTCAACCAAGTGTGACAAACCTCACCATCAACCAAAACTACTAGTTCTACTAAAACACTTGATGATGCCTATCCCAATTTTTATATGAACTAAAAATCTTCAGTATACAGTCTATGGAAGTAGACTTTCACCTCTAGACTATATTATTACAAGTTAAATATAATGAGGGAAACTCATTCTATAGAGGACCTGTCACTAGATCATCAGTGGACAGTTTTTCCTCTTATTTTATTAATTCTGCTCATACTGTTTCAGATAAATCAGCCTCTTTATTTAGTGCTACTTATTATGGTCTGTACTAAGGGTACTTGCTCACAGAGTAATAATGCAGAGCAGACTAAGGATATAAACCCAGAGAATCCTGTGAGCAATAGTCCCTTAGTGAAGACCATAACATTTCAGGAACCATATGGTGGATTTGTAAAGAACAAACAAACAAATCAAAAATACTCAAGGTAGTAGCGGTATTACAATAAGAAGAAAAACTGGCTACCTTTAACTTGGTTACAGGTTCTCGTTCAACAGACTTTCCCTGGTAAACAAAATCCTCCTGCAAACATGGACAAAAGCCTAAGGGCTTATGCAGACATCCTTGTAAGTCAGTCCAAGCCCGGACTGCAATGCATGGACTGGCTGTAGGTCTCCCTATCCAAGCATGACAGCTTTGCATATCTCTGAAGCTGTGATGCTCAGATTGGAAGAGCCGCAGCCAGTTCATGTATTGCAGTCAATGCTCAGACCAATTTCCATGGACGTCTGCATGAGCCCTAATGGGGAAAAAAGGCACTTCTGTCTGTAAAAACGAAAGGACCCTCAGATCAGTCCAATATTGAAATATTCATTAAAAGCAACTATTGCACTTCACAAAGTGCAACTATTCACTTCACAAAGCAACTATTGCAACTACAAAAATACTTATAATCAGTGGTATTATGCCCCTACTTATGATTCAGAAGACTCTGTAGTATTTCTAGTCAGGAAGATTTAGATAAGGAACAAAAAGACCTCTCAGTCTCAAGAACCTTCTTCAGGTGATTTTACTCCACCACAATGGAACCAATCTTGAAAATTTCTGATATATGAACACTTTTTTAGACAATTGGAAAACAGAGTGAAAGTCTTAGAAAACCTGTCCACCACCAAAAATGAACATGGGCTAAGAAAACTCTTAGAACTTACAATCAAAAGAGAAACCCTCTTGACCAAGTTATGTGCCTTTCTGGAAGATCATGAAAGCTGCACTAGGTGCAACAATGTCAGAAACAAAAGTCTACCTGAGTCAATTTCCAAAGGTGCACTCCCTCAACTACGGAAAGATAACCTTCACAAATTTCATCCTACAAGAAGACCCATAGATCTGATGATTGAGAGGGCACACAAAGCTTTATGTATACATGTAGAAGATGAATGGACAAGCTTTGCCATTCCTCTTAGCATCAAGGATTCGGGTAAGGCTATGGAATGTTGGCAACCTCCGGCAGCCCAATAATGTGGTAGTCCCAGCAGTCAGATACCCACCAAAGTTATTACCTATCCTGTTAGCATGTGATAATGTCCTCAAACCAAAATACCACTTTTATATTTTAAATTATATTTAAGTATTTTGGTCTGAGGTAACTGATCTCATTTAGTGGTAGTCTTGTGATACCAACTAACCCAAATGTCTGAAATGGCAATTTACATGAAGTCCAATAGCAGCATCATGTGTCTGTATCCTGGTACATAAAACCCTCAAGATTTTTTTTTTGTCAACCACACAACCAAACTAGGCACAGCTATGAAGTAAAAAACAGTCATTTAGTCTTTAAATACCGTAAAATCTCATGTACAGTACATTTCTTAATCCATTAATAAAAATGATCTTTTCGGGTTATTTAAGATGACTCAGTTTTCATCTTAGTCCAATCTTCTATACACCCTGCTCCCAGGATCAAGAGCCCACAGACATGCAATGAAAACTAATTACAAATAAAGAGCATTCTAACCACACTGCGTTATACTCACAAACAGTGTCTGCAAGTCAGCATTTCATATGTTGAAGTCATCAGTTGGTATGTTATTTTCAAAATGCAATTTATCCTATCCCACAAATGGAACCAAGAAAACAAAATAATACAATATACTGATTTTATCAATAAAATTTGTTTCAAATTGATTTTATTTATACTCACAAAAGTAGACTTACAAAAGATCATCCATCATCTAATTAGCACATTGCAAAGAAACAATTCAACATACAATGGCATGTAAAAGTTTGGGCACCCCTGGTGAAAATTACTGTTGTTGTGAACAGTTAATAGAGTTGAAGATGCAATGATCTCTAAGGGCTAAAATTAAAGATGACACATTTACTTTGTGTTTTAGGCAAAAAAAAAAATATATAGTCATTTTTTACATTTTAAAAATTATGAAAAAAAGAAAATGGGCTGATGCAAAAACGTTGAGCACCCTGCATGGTTAGTACCTAGTAACACCCCCTTTTGCAAGTATCACAGCTTGTAAATGCTTTTTGTAGCCAGCCAAGAGTCTTTCAAGTCTTGTTTGAGGGATTTTCATTCATCCTTCCTTGGAAATTTCTTCCAGTTTTGTGAGATTCCTGGGTCATCTTGCATGCACTGCTATTTTGCGGTCTAGCCACAGATTTTCAACTATGTTCAGATCAGGGGACTGTGAGGGCCATTGTAAAACCTTCAGATTGCACCTTTTGAGGTAGTCTATTGTGGATTTTGACATACAGTATATTTAGGATTATTAGAAGCCATCCTCTTTTCAACTTCAGCTTTTTTTACAGATGGTGTTACGTTTGCATCAAGAATTTGTTGAAATTTCATCTGAATCTTAACCGCCTCATATTGCAACGTACCAACAAGGCAGCAGTCAATAGTGAAGTTTCAGCTGCAGCACACACGGCTGAGTCACTCTGCGGAGCAACAACACTTAACCACCCATGAGTGAGCCTCCATGCAGGACGTGTGTGCCATGTTGCACTGCTTTGAATACTCCACCAATATGGCCAGCGCTGATGACACAATCATCAGCATTACTATACCACTTATATGCTTGCTGGAAAAAACAATTCAGGCCACGATGGATGAGATGGTGGCCCAGGAGGAAGAGGAGCAGGGCCAATTCACAACGTTATTGAGCCTGTCGTCCACACATAGCTCGGAGGGTGGGTTACTGTCCCAACAGCAGCCAGGCACCCAACTATACAGCCAGGGGTCAGTTTTAGAGGATTATGAGGAGGAGGAGGAACAATCGTGTTCTTAGCACTCAGATCAGCTCACAGGCATCACTGGAGCATGGCTGGGGGTATACAGAGAACCCAGATGATACACCTGCCACCGAGGACCACTTTTCGTTGCCTTTGGGCGGCCTGGCACACATGAGCCAATACATGCTGCTGTGCCTACGCAACGAGTGCCGAGTTGCCTGTATTGTTACCCGTGCAGATTACTGGGTGGCCACCCTGCTGGCTCCCCGGTAAAAGGACAACATACCATCATTACTTCCGTCACTGAAGCGAGAGCGCAAAATGTGTGAATACAAGCAGATGCTGGTCGAGAATCTACTGATGGCTTTCCCACCTGACAGCTGGGGTTCAGTGGAGCAACAATGCAGAGGCGGAGGAGGAAGTCACCAATGCAGCTGGTGTTCTGCCAGCACCTCGGAAGGCAATGCTAGCATGGCCTAAATGTGACAAAACTTTATGAGCAAGCCGCAACATCCAGCACCACTATCTAATAAGGTGTGTATTAGCAGGACTCAGCATTACAACAACATGGTGGAAGAGTACCTGTTCACATGTCTCCACCTACTAGCTGATTGGTCTGCCCCAATTAACTTCTGGGTCTCCAGATTGGACACATGGCCTGAGCTTGCCCTTTATGCTTTGGGGGTGCTGTCCTTCCCTGCGGCAAATGTCATGACAGAGCATGTCTTTAGCATCGCAGATGGTGTGATCACAGACAGGCGCATCCACCTGTCTACATCCAACGTAGGGAAGCTAACATTCCTTAAAATGAACCAGGCATGGATCCCACAGGACTTGTCCATACCTTTGGATGACTATAGACTATAACAGCCGCACTCAGCCAGTATTCTACTCTATTTGCCATTCATATCATTTGGGTGCCGACTCTCCGAATAAAAAGCCCAAAAAAGTGTGTTGGCTACCTCCTCCTCTGCCTCTTCCACCTACAGCGCCACATCCACACCCTCCATCTCCTTCTCCAGTTGGACCTCCGCCCTTTGGTTGTAGCTTGTTAGTTTATTTTGGGTTCATTGTATGTTGTTTGAAGTCAGTTCCCTTAAAAAAAAATAAAAAAATACAGATACAAAAAAAAGTGTTGGGTTACACACCCAGAGTGTTTTAAGTCTGTTCCATAAAACTAAATAAAAAAATTCATAAATAACAAAAAAAAAACAGTGTTGAATTACACTTTCCTTGCCTCTTCCACCTATACCGCCATGTTCATCTCTTCCTCCACTTGAACTCACGCCTCCTGGTTCTATATTTTTTTCTAAATTCTAGATTTTTGTAGGTTAGTTCCATAAAAATATTTCTATATTAAATTTGTTAAATTATAGGTTTTTATAAATCAGTTCCATAAAAATATAAAAAAATAAAATAACAAAATAAAAAAAAATAAAAAACACACAAAAAAAAAGTGTTGCCTTGCCTCTTCCACCTAGGCCTCCACGTTCACCTCGTTCTCCACTTGGACCCACGCCTCCTGGTTCTAGATTGCTAGTTTTAGTTTTGTAAATTATAGGTGTTTTTAAGTAAGTTTCAGAAATAAAATCCAAAAAATGTAATAAAATTAAAAACACACTGAAAAAAAGAAAAAAAAGTACAAAAATAACAAAGAAATAATCAGTTTTGGATGCCTCTTGCCTTTTCCACCTATACCACCATGTCCACCTCCACCTCTTCCACATCCTCCTCCACTTGAACCTCTTCCTCCTGGTTCAAGATTATTACTTTTTATTTCTGCTCTGCTTAGCGTAGGCACACGATGCATCTGTAGTGAGCGGCAGTATTAGGTTTTGTGTGTGTGCAGTTTTCCAAAAACACTCTATGTGTAATCTTCACCCGTGTCTGTGATAGTACTGTGTGCAAGGTGCCCAAACGAGGTAGTCATGGGCGAGCTGTAGCCCATGCTCGCTTTGGCACTCTACAGACAAAGTGTGTCCTCCCTCTGGTGCTGCTGTGTATGTGGTGTCGCTTCTTACTTCTGACCAGCCAGCCTTTTCTGACTCCAGAAATTCCTCTTCTGGAACCAGGGCAGCAATCAATTCAGAGGACACAGAGTTCATAACAACAACTAGAACTTTACTTGGTAACTGGTAGTATTTACAGTATTTACAGGGAGATATAAAGGATAAGACCCAACGGGTTGTCATCTTCTCCTCAGGTACTGGAAACAACTTCAGCCCTGGTTTCCAATCTAGGTGAAGCATCTCTGTTGTTTTCTTCTCTAGCCCTAGAGAATCTTCTTCACCAAAGACAGTATATCCGTATCCTAGTTCTCTCCACATCCTAGACTTGAGTCCTATCTTCTTCTGCAGGCTTGAAGACAGAATGTTCCCCTAGATCTCTGAAGACTCTCGAGGTTCCCAGGCCGGCTAAGGGGACTCTTGTGGAGGGATTCTTTTATCTGATGATCCACTGTCTGGCATACTAGGTCCACGTCTACCCTAGCAGCACTTATAGAACCTGTCAGCTCTTCTGCAGTACTGCACACTACTGACTGTGCCCACTTCCTGCACTAGACACTAGCACTGAGTTCCCCCTCCCTCTACTGGGCTGATTGTCACAGCTAACCCCACCTGGACCAAACTGCAGCCCCAGAGGGCTCTAACTTCAGAGGGAGACTATCTCCTTCACCACCACTACATTCCCCCACACTGTAATTGTGGTTGTCCTCGGCCATACTAGACAACCAATGCAAGTGTCAACATTTATCATATTATAACATATTATAAAACTTTGAGTAGGAGACTGGTCCTGATGTCTTCTTCTTGTGTGGTAACCGGCCCTTCTCGGTTAAGGGGCCCGGAACAGCAACCAGGATAGTTCATTTTTATAACATTTGAAACTATTTAGTAGCACCGGTCCTTCTTGGCAAGGACCCCGGAACCACAGTGTCCATGTTCATTTTATTAATTCAACAACAGCCCTCCATTTGCTTAAGAACAGAGTCCCGAGGCACACACTATCTTAGTTGTAGAGGATATCAATCCTCAAGGCTTGTCTCAGTACTTCGAATTCCAGCAGAAAAAGGCACAACAGTCGCAACAAAATAGCACTGTGGGTAAAAACACATTTTTACAATCTGCAACCGTGGGAGTACTTTGCCTAAAAAACACTTAAAAAAGTAAGGAGAGCATCAAATAAGGGATATGGATGAGCATATCAACTTCTTGTTTTTGCCATGTTGGTGTGTTTCTTGCTGTTTTATATCGGTATCATCTGCTGGAAATGAGTGTACATTTTGGTCACAAAATACATCTCTTCCACAGTCCACAACATGATAGCTGCTTTCCATGCATTTATTGACCGATTAAAAAATTACCTGATGGGCCGTACTTCATTTTGAACCGCGCCTTCTTCCAGAACATGACTCTCATTATGGACCAAACCCTGTCTTCAGTACATCACCTTTTCTAGGCCGAACCTTCAACGGGTGGATCTCTTTTTCGCGTCCTCGGGCGCTGTACACTCCCACGATGGGCCCGACTTCTCCACCTCAGACCACAGGTTGCCACCATGCTTTGAATAATCATTTTTTCAAGGTAAAAAAGGTATTCTTTAACTGCATAAATAGTAAGAAACTAAAAAAATTATAGTGTTGGCCCCCTTTAAAATAGTCTGGGTGAAATGGTGGATGAGGATGAGGAAAAAGCCACTATGCTAAATGATTTTTTTTCAACAGTATTTACACAAGAAAATCGCATGACAGAAAACATGATCATTGATAACAAAAATTCTCCATTAAATGTCACTTGCTTCACTCAACAGGAAGTACGGCGGCGTCTAAAAATCACTAAAGTTGACAAATCCCCGGGCCCGGGTGGGATACACCCACGAGTACTGCAGGAATTAAGTAAAGTCATAGATAAACCATTATTTTTAATCTTTAAAGATTCCATAATAACAGGGTCTGTACCACAGGACTGGCATATAGCAATTGTGGTGCCAATATTCAAAAGGGGACAAAAACTGAACTTGGAAATCATAGGATAGTAAGCTTAACCTCTACTGTGGGTAAAATCCTGGAGGGTTTTCTAAGAGATGCTATACTAGAGTATCTGAAGAAGAATAACCTCATGACCCAATATCAGCATGGGTTTACGAGGGACCGTTCCTGTCAAACTAATCTGATCAGCTTTTATGAAGAGGTAAGTTCTGGACTGGACCAAGGAAATGCAGTGGATGTTGTGTATATGTACTTTTCAAAAGCTTTTGATACGGTTCCACACAAAAGGTTGATACATAAAATGAGAACAATGGGGATAGGGGAAAATATATGTAAGTGGGTTAAGAACTGGCTCAGTGATCGGAAACAAAGAGTGGTTATTCATGGAACACACTCAGACTTGGTCACAGTTAACAGAGGGGTACCACAGTGGTCAGTATTGGGCCCTCTTCTTTTTAACATATTTATTAATGACCTTGTGGGGGGCATACAGAGTAGTATTTCAATATTTGCAGATGACACTAAACTCGGCAGGGTAATCAATACAGAGGAGGACAATTTTACAGGAGGATCTATTATTACAGGAGGATCTATGTAAACTAGAAGCTTGGGCTGATAAATGGCAAATGAGCTTTAATGGGGATAAATGTAAGGTAATGCACTTGGGCAGAGGAAATAAAATGTATAATTATATGCTTAATTGTAAAACACCGGGCAAAACTATCATTGAAAAAGACCTGGGTGTATTGGTGGACATCAAGCTCACGTTTGGTGGTCAGTGTCAGGCAGCTGCTGCAAAGGCAAATAAAATAATGGGATGCATTAAAAGAGGCATAGATGCTCATGAGGAGAACATAATTTTACCTCTATACAAGTTACTAGTGCGACCACACTTAGAATACTGTGTACAGTTCTGGTCTCCGGTGTATAAGAAAGACATAGCTGAACTAGAGCAGGTGCAGAGAAGAGCTACCAAGGTTATTAGAGGACTGGGGGTCTGCAATACCAAGACAGGCTGTTACACTTGGGGTTATTGAGTTTGGAAAAACGAAGGCTTAGGGGTGATCTTATTACTATGTACAAATATATGAGGGGACAGTACAAAGACCTTTCTACTGATCTTTTTACTCTGAGGCCTGAGACGGGGACAAGGGAGCATCTTCTACATCTGGAGGAAAGAAGGTTTAATCATAATCACAGATGAGAATTCTTTACTGTAAGAGCAGTGAGACTATGGAACTCTCTGCCGCATGATGTTGTAATGAGTGATTCACTACTAAAATTTAAGAAGGGCCTGGATGCCTTTCTTGAAAAGTATAATATCACAGGTTATATATACTAGATTCCTTCATAGGACGTTGATCCAGGGAACTAGTCTGATTGCCGTATGTGGAGTCAAGAAGGAATTTTTTTCCCCCAATGTGGAGCTTGGTGTTTGCCACATGGTTTTTTTTTGCCTTCCTCTGGATCAACATGTTAGGCTATGCATTGAACTAGATGGACTTAGTCTTCCTTCAATCTTAAAAACTATGTTACTATGTTACTATGTAACACTTCAGGCCCCCGGAACCCTTAGCCAACAGCATTGGGGAGGCGTCCCAAAGCAAAGGGGCTGTGACTGCCAGTAGCAAGCCTCTAGGTGGAACGCCAGCTTAATCTAAGATCATACTACCCGCTTTTCATCGGCGGCATTGATAACGTACGCTACTGGAGCAGACATTTTGGATATGGGGGGCTACTGTGCCCCATTGTCTGGGTGTGAAATTTTAAATGTGAAAACATGCTCTGTGTGTGAAATTTGTTATCCGCTTCTGTGGGTGTACTGTGCCCAAAAGCATCTGTGTACTCATCAGCCGTGTCTGTATGTATAGTGCACTTAAAAAATAATTTTACTCTTCCTTTGTGGCCGACCTAATGCTCATTAAAGTATTTAACAACTCATTCCAATTACATAGCCTCTAAGTTGTCATGGTTGGCTATTTTGTCTCACAATTTCAACTGCTGACTCAGTTGAGAAGTGGTTAATTTGCTTGACTGCTGTTGTCCTTGGATGTGGTGCACATTTATCTGGCTGCCGTTCCGGAATAGAACCTTGATTCTCCATTACTCGAGTGTAGTCTGCAATCCTGCCTGTGGGCAGTTTGAGAATGGATGGCTGAGAGTGCCTCCAGTTCCTTCACTTTGTGTTCCTCCAGGTCCCCTCATAATCATGGCCCCAGTTCAAACAAACAAGAAAATAGAAACGGAGAACAATTCCATTACCCTAGCTGAAGTATTCAGGTGTGGTTGCCTGCTTTGAACAGAATTTTTTTCAAGGTAAACTCTGCTGGATTCGGGACCTACTATTTTTTACTCAGATGTATTTGCAGTACACACAGTACTGTAGCGTAAATTTTTTAACATGTAGGGTATCATGCCCCATTGCTGTGTGGCTGAAAATGTGTGGAATCTTATGTGGGGGTATTGTTCTCTGTGTTCTGAGGCTGAAATGTTTAAACTTCTTTTGTGGGGGTATTGTGCACCATGCTCTGTGGCTGAAATTTTTAATAATTTATGTGGGGGTATTGTTCCCCATGCTCTGTGGGTGAAATTTGAATCAGCTTCTGTGAGGGTACTGTGCCCCATAGTCTGGGGGTGAAGTTTGTAAGCTGCTTCTGTGGGGATACTCTGCCCCATGCTCTGTGGGTGAAATGTTTAACTGGATTGGGGGTAGCAAGCCTCAATCCCTGTGGGGCACTGTTAAAATGTTTATGTTATTCATTTACTTCCTATTTTGTCATGATTGCTAAGGTGATATAACCCCTTTAAATATTTTCCTATCCACATTTTTTTGCAGGGCAAATGTCCTGCTCTTACCCCCATTTTTCTTCATTTTCCATCCCCCTAACCTTTACTCCAACCATTTTACAGCACTGAAGTTTGGGCCCCCATTGACTTATATGGGGTTTGGTGTCCATGGTCAAATTCGGGTCAAGTTCAGGTCCCGAACCAGACTTTTTAAAAAGTCCGTCCAAACCCGGCAAACCCGAACATCCACTGGTTCGCTCATCACTAATTAAGATGCAAGTTAGCCATTGTATATTACCTGTGGATTTAGAAGTGTGGATGGGCCTCTATCCTTGATACATATCCCAGGAGCATCCATCACAAATTTTATAAAGCTTGTGAAAATTGGTGTAATTTCCCCCTCACCGTTTTAGACATAACACATATCAATGATCTCTAAATTCAATTAGTTAAGAGTTATTCCCTAATATTCATTAAGGGCACAACTTTGTGGATTCAAACAATGCGCGCAGCCTAAAAGACATGACCCCAGAGAATCTTGTGTACACCATAAAAATTAGCACTAGATGAAAAGGCCTCTATCTGTGGAATCGTATATCGAATTTAAAAAAACCCTGAATACTTAGGGGTACAGGGGGAATAAAACAAGAGCAATAACTGGCCATTTTAAACCTTATAAATGTTCCTAACGTGATAATGTCACGAAAAAGATGTTTACACAATATAGACTCTATATATTCCAAAGGCTACAAGAACAAGACTTTATAGATTACTATACATCTTTATACGAAATTAGAAAGCATGACAGCTGTCAAGGTCATAAACATAGAACTCAGCTTCTTAGAGACTTCTTTTTATCAATCTTACCCTAACCATGAGCTACTACTTCAGTCTATCATGTTGAAAACCCCAGCTACCAAAGCTTCAGTCCCTGTCTTAGTTCCTATTTCAAATCCTTTTTAACAGAACTCCTACCTCCTACCTAGAAGGACATTCCTCCCTACTGTTAAAGATAGGGAAAGAGATATGTATTACAGCATTGACTCAGAAATAGTACCCCTACTGAAACCCATTAGTATTCCCACTCACTATGATAATACTTTCATGGCCCCTTCTAAAATTACCCCTCCCCCTCTTACATAGTATGGTGCCTGCATATTGAATTCCCCCCATACAATTGGCCCCCACAATACCTTTTAAACCATCACCGACATATGACATACTGGTGCATCATATGCCTCCTCCCTGACTTTGATGTGGGCTCATGCTGACTTTGATGCTGGCAGATAATGGCTAAGTTATTCAGCCATCATCTGTATCTAACAGCCACGAACGGAGCGAAGCTCTGCCCATGGCTTTTAACCTGTTAAATAACGCTGTCAGGGCAGATGCGCCATCAGAGGTGGGCACATAATTGTAAAAGCCCATCAGTGCTTCAAGGAATCTGCTGAAGACCCCCGTGCCTGTCATGACAGTATTCTTGTGAAATTGTTGGCTGCTTGGCATGCATAAATTTGCCAAATTATGTGCTAAGAATCTTCGTTTTTTCCTATTTTCTAGAGCAGTAATGCAATTCAAATTTCATATATTTCATGTTTTCATGCTGTAAAATTTTTAAAAAAATACAGAGTGCAACTTTATTTGTTAGTATTCTTGTGAAAGCCAGCTTGTGGCTGGCGCTCATAATAGACCATGATTTTTGCTATACATAGCAGTGGCTGTATATAGCACAAGTGATCAGATGATTGCAAGTTGAAGTCCCCTAAGAGGACTAACAAATACAGTAATAAGTGAAAAAATTGTAAAAACATTTCCCCCAAATAGCCAAGTAATCACCCAGAACGGGCGACACTTGCAGGAAACCCCACAGCGCCAGCCAGATTGGACAACTGAGTTGTCATTCACAATACCGACAGCTCAGCACACCCTTGCCTCAGATTGCGCTGCTGATCTGTCACTCATAATCCTGACAGCTCGCATGCCCCTAATACTATCGGGCAGTTGAGCTGTCAATCACAGTGTCCTTAGGACTCTATGAGTGGTGGAATCATGACACCATCTTCATTTTTCCGCAGGTCCTCCTCGCAGGGCGGAGCTGGTATCTCTCTGCTTTGCACATTTATTCAATTAAACTATTCTTTGATCTGATCTCCCAGGGAATCGAACCCACAACCTGCTTCATTGTAGGCTTTAGCTAAAACTATGTGCCACAGCCTACACTGATAAGTATTATGAGTTTTCTTTTTTTGAATGTGCATTGTAGGCTCTATAATCACAGCCAGATTGGACTGATATCTAGAAATGCACTGCTATAGATAGAAATGTATCTCTATGTATTTTTATTCTAGAATGAAAATAAAAATAATAGTATTTGATTCCTATAAAATTACTAAAATATAATGAAAAACAATTACAATAATATTATTTTTACTGTACTTTTATTTAAATAATAAACATCACAAATCAGCCAATAACATGGACATATTTGGTATCATTGTAATTGTAACGACCCATACAGCACAGTGTTTAGATTATCGGTAAACGGAGTAAAAATGAAACAATTGATTTTTTTTCTCCATTGAACTCATAAAAAATGTAATGGAAATGTAATACTGAGGCCATATTCACATGTAGAGTAAATGCTGCTTTCTATCTGCATACTTTCTTCGTGCATCGACACCATACAACAAAATAATAATCTATGATAATTGCATTTTTGTTGCTTTTTTTATACATTTTCCTCCTTATTTGAAGCGTTTTTGGTGAAGCTTTAATCTTTTTTTTATGGTACAGAAAAGCTTTCATTTTGCACTTAAAAATGCAATAACTTTTTTTCATGCATGTTTTCATGGTCCCCTTAGACGCTTATAGAGAAAAATGCATCAAAACTGCACAGTTCAGCAGCGTCTTTAGATGCACTGTGGACAGGAGTTTTGATGAAATCACATCCACTTTGCTTGGACATTTAGACTGTGTTCATACGTAGTGTAAATTCTGAGTATTTTTTCTACTGCTTCTTTTGCATAGAAATTCTGCTGTGCACAACTGTCCAAGTGAATTGGATGTGATTTCATGAAAACTGCGACCCACTGTGAGGCTGAAGATGCTGCTGAACGATTTGCAGGCCCCCTGTCCAGCCACCAGGTAGCACTGACCTGGATGCTGGACTGGAGACCTGTGAACTGATCCGCTTATCTCTACTCCTAACCGACCTGGATACAGTGGGACATTTCGGATTTGGGTCTTTGCCTTACTGTCCCGGTCGGTCTGGTAAATGTCACCTACTGCCACCGCCCCCCTCTGACATTTCCTCGTGCCAGGGTTGAAAGAAATGTAAAAAGTTTATAAATTCTAATCACCCTGCTTTTCCCATTTAACAGAAAGAAATGATGAATGAATGAAAAATATTGGCATATTTGGTGTTGCCGCATCAATAAAAATCTAATCTAACAAAATATAAAATGAACCTAAAATGGCAGCATTGCCACTCCAAAACATTGACTTTGTTATCCTTAAGCCATTTTGGCAGTATGCTTCGGGTCATTGTCCATTTGGAAGACTCATTTCCACTCAAGCTTTAACTTCCTGGGTGATGTCTTGAGATGTTGCTTCAGTATTGCCACATAATCTTCTTTTCTCATGATGCCATCTATTTTGTGAAGTGCACCAGTCCCTCCTGCAGCAAATCAACCCCACAACATGATACTGCCACCCCCGTGTTTCATAGTTGGGATGGTGTTTTTAGGCTTCCAAGCTTCTCGATTTTTCCTCCAAACGTAACGATAGTTATTATGTTCAAAAAGTTCAATTTTAGTTTCATCAGACCACAGGACATGTCTCCAAAAATTAAGGTCTTTGTTCCTGTGTGCATTTGCAAACATTAATCTTGCTTTTTTATGTTTCTTTTGGAGTAATGACTTCTTCCTGGCAGAGTGGCCTTTCAACCCATGTTGATACAGTCCTCGTTTCACGGTGGTTATTGACACAATCTTACCAACTTCCTCCATCATCTTCACAAGGTCTTTTGCTTTTGTCCTTGGGTTGATATGCACAATGTCAGACCAAAGCACGTTCATCTCTGTGACACAGAACCCATCTTCTTCCTGAGCAGTATGATGGCTGGACATTCCCATCTTATTTGTACTTGCATATAATTATTTGTACAGATGAACGAGGCACATTCAGGTATCTTGAAATTGTACCCAAGGATGAGCCAGACTTGTGCAAGTCCACAGTTATCTTCCTGATATCTTGGCTGATTTCTTTAGACTTTCCCATAATGCTACAGAAAGAAGCAGTGTGTTTCAGGTGTGCATTAAAATACATCCATATGTGTGTCTCTAATTAACTCAGATGTTGCCAAAAAACAATCAGAAGATTCCAAACACATGACAACAGAATTGTTTAAAGGTAGTGTGTGTCCAAACTTTTGGTCTGTACTGTATATATATATATATATATATATATATATATATATATATACATACATATACAGTGCAGACCAAAAGTAGTTTGGACACACCTCATTTAAAGATTTTTCTGTATTTTCATGACTATGAAAATTGTACATTCACACTGAAGGCATCAAAACTATGAATTAACACATGTGGAATTATATTCTTAACAAAAAAGTGTGAAACAACTGAAAATATGTCTTATATTCTAGGGTCTTCAAAGTAGCCACCTTTTGCTTTGATGACTGCTTTGCACACTCTTGGCATTCTCTTGATGAGCTTCAAGAGGTAGTCACCGGAAATGGTCTTCCAACAATCTTGAAGGAGTTCCCAGAGATCCTTAGCACTTGTTGGCCCTTTTGCCTTCACTCTGCGGTCCAGCTCACCCCAAACCATCTTGATTGGGTTCAGGTCTGGTGACTGTGGAGGCCAGGTCATCTGGCGTAGCACCCCATCATTCTCCTTCTTGGTCAAATAGCCCTTACACAGCCTGGAGGTGTGTTTGGGGTCATTGTCCTGTTGAAAAATAAATGATGGTCCAACTAAACGCAAACCGGATGGAATAGCATGTGGCTGCAAGATGCTGTGGTAGCCATGCTGGTTCAGTATGCCTTAAATTTTGAATAAATCCCCAACAGTGTCACCAGCAAAGCACCCCCACACCATCACACCTCCTCCTCCATGCTTCACGGTGGGAACCAGGCATGTAGAGTCCATCCGTTCACCTTTTCTGCGTCGCATAAAGACACGGTGGTTGGAACCAAAGATCTCAAATTTGGACTCATCAGACCAAAGCACAGATTTCCACTGGTCTCTAATGTCCATTCTGTAATGTCCTCACGGTACAAGGAATTCAAGAGAGTAGATTTTATCTGTGTTTTATTCTTCTCCTTCTTCCTCCAGCACACAGCATAACATGTTTCTAAGCAGACTAGAAACTGAAACTAAACTACAAACCTCCCCAACTCACTTCCTGTCTCTAACTCCCTAGTCACAAGACTTCCTTTTCTTAAAGAGATCGATCTAAACATTATACATTACATTATCCCTCTTTTTAAATGTGACCATAGAACTCCAATGAACTTTTATCAAATTCGCATTTTTCTTTGTTTAAAGTGAGTCCAGCAGAGAGCAGGCAATCGAAAATGGCATATAGAGCACGATTGTGTTCAGCTTGAGTTTTCCCAAAAACTAATATGTCATCACTGTAATTAAAGGCATTTGGAATGTGTTGGATGACGCTTCTTATCGTATCTTGAAAAATTTCCGCTGCTGAGCAGACCCCAAAAGTCAATCTCTTGTATCTTCTGGAAAATGTTGTCAAGTATCTGGATTCTGGACTCAGTTTCAATTGATGATAGCCCTTATTGAGGTTGAGCTTTGAAAAGACTGTTGCTCCATTTAATAAGTGGATGATGTCATCAATTGTGGGTGAGATATGTCTTTCTCTCTGAATAGCGGTATTGGGCAGGCGCATATCAACACACAGTCTCACCTGCTCTGGAGTCTTTGGTTTTGGAACTACCACAAGTGGAGAGACCCATGGAGTGGGACCAGTAACAGTTTCAATAACATCCTCATCCATGAGCAATTGGAGTTCCTTTTCTACCTTCTTTCTCAGGTGAAATGGAATACGCCTGTGAGCCTAGGCTACTGGACGAACACTGTCATCCACATGAAGATGCACTTGAGAGTCCTTTAGTTTTCCCAATCCACTAAATAGGGAGGGAAAGCTGTTCACCATGGCTTGTACATCCAGATCCGCAGGATCGGTAATGGCATGAATAATCTGGATGAGTCCTAGTTTCAAGGCAGTGTGATAACTGAGAAGACAGCCTCCAGATCCGTGCAATGTATGAAAAGTGGTTTTCTGCCTGTTTTCTTTATGGCTAAGTTCAGCGTCAAATTGTCCCATTGTAACTAGAGGTGTTTTAGATCCGTATGGAAAGATCTTAGTATGCACTTGCTGTAGGACTCGCTTTGTTTTCAATTGTTCATATGCATTGCTGTCTATGATATCCACTGAAGCTCCCGTATCTATTGTAAAAGTGATATCAGTGTTGCAGAGGGCGAGCGTGATACAGGGAGACTGCATTGAGCCAGTGACAGAGGTAGTGAACACATAATTCTCAGCCACCGACATTTCTTCTACATCCTGATTCACCATCTTTACATTTGCGGGCTTTGTCATAGGTAGAGGAGACTTGTGCACTGACTTGCAGACAGCTGCAAAACGGTTCCCTTTTCCGCATTTACTGCATTTTGTCCCATAGCTGGACATCTGTTCAGGGGGTGAGGGAAATCTTGTCCACATCTATAGCATTTCTTCTGTTTCGGGGCTTGCTTGTCTTGTGTACTTTTATGTTTGAGATTATGGACATGTGTAGCACCCTGAGGATTCGGCTGCTACAGGGGTATTGCACCTCAACCCAGAGGTGTGATATTCCACTCCCGGGTAAGGATGGAGTGTGGACCTGAGCTCGGTAGGCTGCATGCACTACACACATCCCATTTCCGAGGAGCAGACCGACGGTACTCCCACTTAGAAATGTGCAGGTACGACCGAGTCTGTTCCTGGCTGGAGTGGGAGGGGGGTGGAACATCCCAAGTAGTGTAGGGGCAGATAGGGGGAGCAGCCTGGGTAAAGATAGGAGCTCATTGGGTGCTGGTCACCTGAGCTCACACATAGAGGGTGTATATAAGGTGGGCACCATCAAAGAACAGGGTCAGTCAGTCTGTCATCCTTTTGTCAGAGCAGAGCAGAGGAAGAGGAGCAGAGCAGCCCCAGAGAGAGAGAGGAGAAAGCCAGAAAGACCCAGAGGGGGAAACAGAAAAGGAACTCTGAGAACCCAAAGTCCATCAGCGGGTGAAGAGTTGGCATCAGGGTACCGGAACCCAAGCTGGTGGGGGCAAAAACACACCCCAGCCAGAGACCGGAGGCCGTGGGCAGCGTCTGCCACGGCCACCCACCACATCCACCCCGAAGGCATACCACGTGGAGGGTCAGGGAACCCAAGGCCAAGGGTCTCCCAACAGAAGGCCCGAGGGAGCTGGACCTGGGTGGATCAATAGTGGGGACGGCCAGAGAAAGGACAGAAGGAGAGCTCAGGGTCACGCTCCGGACTCGCTTGGGGGTTGGCTGGATCCAGGACCTGGTGGATGCAGCACGGCTCGGGAGGTCACTTGAAGCTGGAGTGACCGGAACATCAGCAGTGAGTAAACACCCTAAACTGCACAACCCGACTCTGTCTTCATTTAACACCTATGCTGCACCACCACAACCCCCATCCTCTGCACCTGACCCCCTGAGGCTATACCCCACCCGTTGGGGGTTATACCATCACAAGCTGCACCTACACCATCAGCCTCAGCGGACCCTGCTGCAGCGGCGGCCATAGTGATTGCAATACAACGGGTGGCGTAGTCGACAATAAAGAACTTAATAACATCTGTAGGACTGCCACATACAACTGAGTTTGACACCCTGGGCACGGACCGGGTCACAGCCACTCGGAGACTACAACCCCCATCTGATCCGGCTCCGGGTATTCCCCTAAAGAATATGGCCCAGGGGGCGCGTCAACTTTGGCGTAGTCGGCAGGATTACGTGCCCGCAACACCCGGGTACTGCGTGCCTGAAGAAAAGAATGAGTTTACCTCAAAAAGAAGTCTCCTGCCGGTTCCGGAGGGTCCCCGCCATCGGACCCCATCACCAGTCGATTCCAGCCGGTTGTCCGCCATTAACAGCGTTTTCCCGCCATCTGCAGAGTTTCCCGCCACTGGGAAGCGATTCCCGCCATTTCCAAAGGTTTCCCGCCTTGGAAGAGCGGACGCCATTATGGGCGTGCCAGAGGGTGGCAGGAGGCCACCTCCCATCGTGGGCCAGGACCGAAAATGGCGCCAAAAGTGGAAACCGCCCCCACCAACAGAGACTGTGATGCTAGAGGTGTCTGTCAGCGTGAAAGAACTGCCCCTGGAGCTGACAGTCACCAAGTGGCCCCGGGACCGCCCTCGAGGTGGGAGGGGACGAAAGGAGAGAACAAAGATGGGTGCCGCTTGGAGCAGTCTAGAGCGAGCGCACCCGGAGGCAAGAAGCCTGGAGAAGAGTATCGGAGGAGCTTACCCGGAGATGGCGAGAAAGCAGAGCAGCACCGGCCCGTTGGCCAGGAGCCTGCTAGAAACCGAGGAGGGAGAGCAGAGCAGCACCGGCCCGCTGGCCAGGAGCCTGCTGGAGACGACTGTAGGAGAGCAGAGCAGCACCGACCCGTTGGTCAGGAGCCTGCTGGAAACAACGACCCCACTAGGACTGGTGGAGGTCCTAGCACAGCTCCCCCGAGACCGGGAGTGTGCACAGACCGCTCTGGAGGGCCTCGCAAGGAGGATGGCCCGGGTGCAGCGAGAGACGTTGGCAGAGTGGAGCCGTGAGATGGCCCAGCAGACCGAGACCTGTCAGCGGAGCACGCCACCCGAGACGAGGAAACAGACCGCCTCTGAGGATGGCGCGGGAGGATTGAAGGCCGGAGACGGCGCCGAGAAGGGAGCCGAACGAGTGGAGGCAGGTAAAGGGGACGTCTATACCCCAAACCGGGAAACCGCGTACCTGCCCCAGCTCCCCGTCGCAGAGCCCGAAGTCTATCCTGCCGTGCCCGTCGCTGCAACGTCACCGCCGCAGACTAGGCCTCAAACGGGAGCCGCGACCCCTGTGACGTCACACGCCTCGACCCCGAGCGTGACCAAGCAGGAAGTAACACCAGCCTGGTCGCAAGGCCTAGTACCCCCGGGCGCCGCAATACCAACAGCGCCCCCTACCTCCGTGGAGCCCCCGGCCTGGTCGCAGGGCCAAGTAGCCCAGGGCGCCGCCGTCCTTACGGTGCCCTTCACCTTCCAGATACCCCAGGCCTGGCCGCAAGGCCCGGGCAACCCGGGCGCTAACACCACCGCGCCCATAAGCCCAAAAGTGCCGCATCTGGGAGAAGACCTGTACGCCCAGCATACGTGCCCGGATGGGCAGCCATTTATATGGCCACCGGAGTTCCACCATCCCCGACTCCGGAGAGAGAGACCCCTGGATGAACCCCTGATCCCGGCTCCAAAGCCCGTAAAGAGGATCTCGCCCCCGCTAGCAGAAGCGCAGTTTGAGTGGGACCCCACCGGAGAAGATCTTATGGGGTTCACTCAGGAGACTCGGGCAGCTGCAGCGGAGCGTGCTGAGTGCTGCCGCCAACAGCTCGAGGTCTTTGAGAGGGAGCGGAGAGAGAGGCGGGTCCGGGAACAGCAAGCTCAAGTAAGGAGCGCGGAGCAGAAGAGCCGGGCCAGGAGAGACCCCCGTGCAGCGCATAGTCCCCGCACCACCGGGACTGTGATAAAGTTTAACCTGCAGCATGGGTGGGGCTTCATCCGAGACCACCACACCCTAGGCGACGTCTTCGTAACCAGGAGAGACGTTGAGTCCCACCTACCGGAGGGACACAGAGGTCGTGACCTTTACATCGGGGATGAGGTCACCTTCACCCGGCACAAGTGTGCCAAAGGTCCCTACGCCCTCCATGTGCATCGCCTGACGGAGGAAGAGCTGCGGTGTGAGGAGGAAGAACAAGAGGACCCGGACGGGTCTGAAACTAGAGTTAAAGGTAACCATAAAGCAAGAGCAGGAGGACGCCGTCGTTAAGTACAGCGAAGTAGAAGCTGTATATAGTTGCCCGTCGGGGCACTGTGAACTGAAACTGTAACTGTTGCTAATATAGTCCCCGTTGGGACCAGTGAGTGTGAACTGTTTACCCGTATTTCCCTTAAATCCCACTGACCGAGGACTGAGAGCGGTCATTCCTCCCTAATACCTGGCCGAGGACTGAGAGCGGCCACTACCCCTTGTAAATAGTTGCGCGTCCTAAAGCGCCCCCTACCGGTTTTATAGGAAAGCCACGAGTTCCAAAGACTGTCGCACTTTACCCGGTCACACGTTGCACAGTGACCGGAGGAGGAGCCAGAGGCGACGAGAATGTTTTATAAGAATGTTTTGCTGCTAATGTATGTTATTTTATATGTTTATACGATGTTGTTGATATGAAAAAAATTTGTATGTTTTGGTGTTGTTTATGTCTTACAGCCCGAGGACGTGCTGTGATTTACCAGGGGGGAATGTAGCACCCTGAGGATTCGGCTGCTACAGGGGTATTGCACCTCAACCCAGAGGTGTGATATTCCACTCCCGGGTAAGGATGGAGTGTGGACCTGAGCTCGGTAGGCTGCATGCACTACACACATCCCATTTCCGAGGAGCAGACCGACGGTACTCCCACTTAGAAATGTGCAGGTACGACCGAGTCTGTTCCTGGCTGGAGTGGGAGGGGGGTGGAACATCCCAAGTAGTGTAGGGGCAGATAGGGGGAGCAGCCTGGGTAAAGATAGGAGCTCATTGGGTGCTGGTCACCTGAGCTCACACATAGAGGGTGTATATAAGGTGGGCACCATCAAAGAACAGGGTCAGTCAGTCTGTCATCCTTTTGTCAGAGCAGAGCAGAGGAAGAGGAGCAGAGCAGCCCCAGAGAGAGAGAGGAGAAAGCCAGAAAGACCCAGAGGGGGAAACAGAAAAGGAACTCTGAGAACCCAAAGTCCATCAGCGGGTGAAGAGTTGGCATCAGGGTACCGGAACCCAAGCTGGTGGGGGCAAAAACACACCCCAGCCAGAGACCGGAGGCTGTGGGCAGCGTCTGCCACGGCCACCCACCACATCCACCCCGAAGGCATACCACGTGGAGGGTCAGGGAACCCAAGGCCAAGGGTCTCCCAACAGAAGGCCCGAGGGAGCTGGACCTGGGTGGATCAATAGTGGGGACGGCCAGAGAAAGGACAGAAGGAGAGCTCAGGGTCACGCTCCGGACTCGCTTGGGGGTTGGCTGGATCCAGGACCTGGTGGAGGCAGCACGGCTCGGGAGGTCACTTGAAGCTGGAGTGACCGGAACATCAGCAGTGAGTAAACACCCTAAACTGCACAACCCGACTCTGTCTTCATTTAACACCTATGCTGCACCACCACAACCCCCATCCTCTGCACCTGACCCCCTGAGGCTATACCCCACCCGTTGGGGGTTATACCATCACAAGCTGCACCTACACCATCAGCCTCAGCGGACCCTGCTGCAGCGGCGGCCATAGTGACCGCAATACAACGGGTGGCGTAGTCGACAATAAAGAACTTAATAACATCTGTAGGACTGCCACATACAACTGAGTTTGACACCCTGGGCACGGACCGGGTCACAGCCACTCGGAGACTACAACCCCCATCTGATCCGGCTCCGGGTATTCCCCTAAAGAATATGGCCCAGGGGGCGCGTCACATGTAAATTATCCCCAATCTCCATGGCGGTGGCCTGATGATCTGCTATCTCTATAGCATGGGCCATCTTGAGCAAATCATGCAGAGAGAGATCCTGCTGCAAAGCTTTACGTCTTATATTGGTAGACGAGCAGGTGACAATTACTTGAGTTAGAATTTCATCATCTACGTCCGTAAATGCACATCCATGTGCTAGCTCTTTTAGCCGTGTGACATAGGTGTCTATGGATTCTTCTGGAAGCTGCTTAGCAATCCTGAACGTGTATCTTTCATATCTGATGTCTTGTTTGTGGTCGAAGTAGTCAGTGAGAGCTTTGGCGCAGTTGCTGTACGTGTCTGTCTCTGCTGCAGGCAACGTGCTGTATATGTCATAGACTCCTCTGCCCGCGCAATGCAGGAGCACGGCTCTCTTTCTTTTCTCCTTCTTTATGTCCATAGCTTCCAGAAAGTTCTCAAACCGGTTTAGCCATTTTCTCCAGTTATGAGAGAGATTAATGACATCAGTCATATCAAACTGTGGGAATGTGTGCAAGTAGTCAGCCATGATGAAGTCTCTCAGTGACGCGGACGTGTGAAGCGGTAAAGTAGGGGTCAGTACTCACAGCAGCAGGTGATTCAATCCCATCCTCATCGCCAGTTGTAATGTCCTCCCGGTACAAGGAATTCAAGAGAGTAGATTTTATCTGTGTTTTATTCTTCTCCTTCTTCCTCCAGCACACAGCATAACATGTTTCTCAGCAGACTAGAAACCGAAACTAAACTAAAAACCTCCCAAACTCACTTCCTGTCTCTAACTCCCCAGTCACAAGACTTCCTTTTCTTAAAGAGACAGATCTAAACATTATAACATTACGCATTCCTTGTGTTCTTTAGCCCAAACAAGTCTCTTCTGCTTGTTGCCTGTCCTTCGCAGTGGTTTCCCAGCAGTTATTTTACCATGAAGGCCTGCTGCACAAAGTCTCCTCTTAACAGTTGTTGTAGAGATGTGTCTGCTGCTAGAACTCTGTGTGGCATTGACCTGGTCTCTAATCTGAGCTGCTGTTAACCTGCGATTTCTGAGGCTGGTGACTCGGATAAATTTATCCTCAGAAGCAGAGGTGACTCTTGGTCTTCCTTTCCTGGGGCAGTCCTCATATGAGCCAGTTTCTTTGTAGTACTTGATGGTTTTTGCAACTGCACTTGGGGACACTTTCAAAGTTTTCCCAATTTTTCGCACTGACTGACCTTCATTTCTTAAAGTAATGATGGCCACTCGTTTTTCTTTACTTAGCTGCTTTTTTCTTGCCATAATACAAATTCTAACAGTCTATTCAGTAGGGCTATCAGCTGTCTATCCACCTGACTTCTGCACAACACAACTGATGGTTCCAACCCCATTTATAAGGCAAGAAATCCCACTTATTAAACCTGACAGGGCACACCTGTGAAGTGAAAACCATTTCCGGTGACTACCTCTTGAAGCTCATCAAGACAATGCCAAGAGTGTGCAAAGCAGTCATCAAAGCAAAAGGTGGCTACTTTGAAGAACCTAGAATATAAGACATATTTTCAGTTGTTTCACACTTTTTTGTTAAGTATATAATTCCACATGTGTTAATTCATAGTTTTGATGCCTTCAGTGTGAATGTACAATTTTCATAGTCATGAAAATACAGAAAAATCTTTAAATGAGAAGGTGTGTCCAAACTTTTGGTCTGTACTGTATATATACTGTATATATATATATATATATATATACATATATATATATATAATATATTTGAATCACCCACTTTCCCCAATCAAAATATAACAAACTAAAAAACTAAACATATTTGGTACCACTGTGCCTGTTAAATGTCCAATCTTGGAATTTTTAGGATTATCCTATACAGTAAACGTCGTAATGAAAACCAAATCAAATGGCTGAATTGATGTTTTTGGTAATATCCCATCTCCCCAAAAATACAATAAAAATCTACCTCAAAATAATACCAATAAGAACTATAGCTTGCCACACAAAAACAAGCCTCCACACATTTTTTTTACCACTAAAATAAAAAACTGTACAAGTTTGGTATTGCCATAATCGTACTGACCTGTAGAATCAGGTTTCCTTGTCATTTCAACTGCCTAATGAACACAGTTTTCAGTACATTATATAGTTTCATTCAAAACTTCAAATTGTCCAATAAAAAGAAGCATAAGGCTGTGTTGACAAAAAAGAAAAGGTATGGCTCTTAGAGGAAAGGGAGGAAAAAGTGAAAGTGCAAAAATAGAAAATGGCTTGGTCCTGAAGGGGATAATCATTACATTTATTACATTGCTTCCCACAGACAACTGACTAAAGTGACCGATTGTTTAGTCAATTGTACTGAACCAACCACCTTTCTAATGGTGTGTTCACACGGAGTCTTTTTGCAGAGTTTTCAGAGTAGAATCTGAGCCAGACCTCCAAGTTTTAGAGCAATTTTGTGTTTTTTAAGAGGATTTGGAGAGTTTTCGCTCACTTTCTGCTTCAAAACCTCCTTAAAAACTCTGCGTGCATATACCCTAAGGCTACGTGCACGACGTCTTTTAATCTCAGGCGAGCCCGATGGGTTTTTCACGTAGAAGACGCTTCAGGAAACTGTGAAGTTTTTTTCCCTGAATCGTCTTTTGTGTTGTTTTTTTCGAATGTTTCCAGTGCATTTTTCTGGCGGTTTTGTCTACCAACTCTTTTCCATGGTTTTGTTAAGCATTTTTTCAGTTTTCCGATTATTTTTTTCACTGCATCGCATAATGAAGAAACCGCTTGCGGTTTTTGAGTTCTCCCATTGACTTGTATCGTAAAGTGCAAAGCGTCTTCTGAACTGAAGATTGCTGAAGAATGGACATGTCACTTCTTTTATCCACTTGACATTTTTAGATACCTAGAGTGGTTAAAAGACATTCAACAGCCTGAATGTTATGGTTATTTTTTGAACGTTTTTTGATAGGTTTTTCAGGTAATTGAAAAAACACGCAGCCTAAGTGCAAAAACTCCACGGCCAATTCCAGCATGCAATCACTTTACATTTCCTTTCTTATTATTTATTTGACAGCCACTGTGATTATGATCCAGCTTCCTAGTCTTTATCTCAGCTGACTGCTACATGTGACCTTATTCTACAAAAATGCTTTGCAATTAAATATGTTCTGATGGTAAATGGACAGCACCTGTTACCAAATGTGGATTGTACAATAAAATAATATGAGGCTGGCTTCGTATGTTGTGGTTGCCGTGCATTTTTACATACATTTTTCAAAATCGCGCCGGGCTTTTTAAGGCAAAACCGCTCCAGGAAAACACCAGGTGGTCGTTTTCATGAAGTGGCTTCGCCTTTGTCTCTTCTGATGTTTGTGTTGCAGCTCCACCGCCGGAGTCTTTTCCTCTATACTTTCAAGTATTCCTAGTGGAAGCTGCTTAAAGAATGAGTATTCTGAACCCTGAAGCTGTTAAAGGATGTGAATTAAGATGGAACTTGTCTGCAGAAATGTATTGACATTGCTGTACACAATATATCCAGATTCACTAAGAGGCGTATCATGAGCATCCATCAAGACTGGCATGAAAAATGTCATTCTTCATGAATGTATTCATAAAAGGGGTAATTTCTCTTTATTGTCCATACACAGAATATGTTTTAAAATAATAAAATCTGCATTATTTACCTGTTCAACTCCTTGATCCTCCATCACTGCCTCTCTGCTGTTCTCCTTCCGGGTACCACATTTCATCCCATTATTTCCAAGGTCAAGTCCTTGAAGGCCGCAAAAACTTTCAATCCACCAGACACGACTAACAACAAAGAACTGTAACCATCAGCTCAGTTTTTCCTCAAGTGACAATCACTTTACATTTGCTGTCCTCACTGCTACTCAAGAAAGCATACAGCTTACCAGACTCTTGTTTAGGACAGTTTCACACGTCCGGATATTTCCGGTACCGGAAAACCCATACAGTAGATATCCCTGTCTGTGTGTCCATGTGTGGCACAGGAGCATCGGTACCGGCACTTGGGAATCAGTGGTACAGTTAGCGCGAGCAAGAGACAATGATGCGAGTAGTAGTGTCTGCTCCAGCAGTGTCCGACTGTAAAAATAGGAATATAATATAAAATCCTTATACTCACCTGTCCTAAGTGTCCCCCGCTGTAATACAAGCGACCGCTCACACCAAGGAGCCAGGGAGAATGACTCCTGCAGGCCCCAGACCTCCGCTGAGCTCAGGAGCAGAGTCCTGTCACTCACTGAGCGCAGCTCCATGGCCACTCGCTGCAGCAGCTCATTCTCCCCGGC
Organism: Phyllobates terribilis; assembly: GCF_046119375.1. Lineage (NCBI taxonomy): Eukaryota > Metazoa > Chordata > Amphibia > Anura > Dendrobatidae > Phyllobates > Phyllobates terribilis. The sequence goes on along the minus strand of NW_027362761.1, from coordinate 720,209,255 downwards.
TCTTCTGCTGAGTGGTCGCATGGATTACAGTGGGGGACACTTAGGACAGGTGAGTATAAGGATTTTTTTGTTTTATTCTTATTTTTACAGGTGGACACTGCAGGAGCAGACACTACTACTCTCATCATTGTCCCTGCTGGTGCTGATCGCAGCACTGGCAGGGGACCATGATGAGGGCAGCATTCAGCTCCCGGCTCTTGGGAACAGTGCTGACTGTACACTGATTCCCAGGCACCGGTTCGTGTCACACGGATGGCATCTGTGCGTGGTACGTGTTTACATGGACCCATTGACTTGAATGGGTCTGTGTGATCCGTGCTGTCTTCCAAAAACGGACATGTCAGCGTGTTTTGCCCACAGACACACGGTCCGTGGAAACAGACTGGCATGTGCGCAAACCCATTCATTTGAATGGGTCTGCATGTGTCAGTGTCTCTGGTATGTGTGGAAACTGTCACCACACGTACTGGAAACACTGATGTGTGAAAGAGCCCTTAGGGTGTTTGCATGTGTCAGTGCAAAACAGGAGATCTGATTTAGCTGCATGAAAGGCGTCTGACTGGAGGTCTAAGGGGTAACATTCCTATTTGTGGAGAGTGCCCACAAGTGCCTATAAATCTTCTTATGTCGGCTTGCATGATCCACAAAGAAAAATTTTACCCCCAGGACTTCCTGTCTCATCCAGGCAAACTAGATCTCCTGCTTTGCACAGATGAGGAGAAAACACCCTGATTAAAGGGGTTTATAGAGGCTGTCCAGGAGATGCAAATGTTTTTATGCTTGTATAAAACAAATGTAATCACTTATCCTTTATAGCTCTTGTTTTGAGAATTACTGAATCCTTATTGATACAGTGTCCATTTTAGGACCTGATCAGATATCAAAATCAAACATCAGAATGGTGTCAGTTTGAGGCTAAATACCCAGTCTGACAAGTGATCCTGACAAGTGATTCTGACAAGTGAATCTGACAAGTGAATCTGACAAGTGATTTTGACAAGTGATTCTGACAAGTGAGTTTGACAAGTGATTTTGACTAGTGATTCTGACAAGTGATCCTGACAAGTGATCCTGACAAGTGATTCTGACAAGTGATCCTGACAAGTGATTCTGACCAGTGATTCTAACAAGTGATTCTGACAAGTGACTTTGATAAGTGGCTTTTACAACTATAATAATAATAATAATAATAATAATAATAATAAAAAAAAAGTCACTGTTCGCTGATAGGACTGCAAGTGTGAATGCAATTGTAAAGATATACTGGGAGTCTCCAAAAATAGTAACATCCATCTTCTTGCTGCAGACCATACAGTTTATGATGAGGTAAAGTCAGAGGCAGAAGAAGCAGTTTCATTCACTGATTCACAGGTGACATATTTTGTAGCTTCAATTGTACTCTTAGCTGTAACATCCCTGGTGGCATGCTGGCATGGTTTACCACCTCCCACCATGCAAGACTGCCATCTTACCTATCAGCCCAGGCTGCACACTTTGCTCCAGTACCTGCTGTGTGCATGTCTCTTGTCTGATTGCTTAGGGCGGTTACTGCCTGATTCTTATAGTTACTGTTTGCGCACTCCTAATGTGTCCCCAGCCTATTGTTGTGAGTCACTGAATACTTAAACCCCCTCCACTCAGTAGGAGGTGCCTGAGCAACACTTTCAGTGTATTCTGTGCAACTGAGTTGCCAGGTCCTGTCTTGTATCTTGTCTGTTCCGCCACCTTGGGGGCTGTATACCCAGGCCTGTTACCTATATCTGTGACTTCTAGTCTGTTCCGCCACCCTGGGGGCTGTATACCCAGGCCCGTTACCTGTATCTGTGACTTCTAGTCTGTTCCACCACCCTGGGGGCTGTATTCCCAGGCCCGTTACCTGTATCTGTGACTTCTAGTCTGTTTCCGCCACCCTGGGGGCTGAGTTCCCAGGCTCTTTCCTGTATCTTGTTCCAGGTTCAGTTCCTGTCTGAACTGTGTCCTAGCCCGTTACTTGTTTGTCTCTATGTCCGTACCTTCCCTTTCCCTGCAGTGTCTAAACCTGCACCTAACTCCAACTTGTTGTCTCTGTACTTCTGTTTGTGAGTTTTGTGTCCACTCGCTACTTCATTGTAAGTACCTGGTGTGTATCTGCTCTGCTTGTCTACCGCACCTGCGGGTTTTGCTCTGCTCTGCTTGTCTACCGCACTTGCGGGTTTTGCTCTGCTCTGCTTGTCTACCGCACTTGCTTGTTTTGCTCTGCTCTGCTTGTCTACCGCACCTGCGGGTTTTGCTCTGCTCTGCTCGTCTACCGCACCTGCGGGTTTTGCTCTGTTCTGCTTGTCTGCCGCACTTGTGGCTCTGTTCCTGTATCCTAGTCTGTACTGGTCCCTATCCTGCCTGCGTTCCTACCTGCCAGTACTCACCTGTCTGTATACCAGCCGTGCCTGCTAGTATCCACCTGTTTGCATACCAGCCGTGGCTGCCAGTACCCACCTGTCTGCATACTAGCCGTGCCTGCCAGTACCCACCTGTCAGTATGCCAGCCTAACCTGCCTGTTCCTGCATTCCCCGGTGTGGGTCAACAGCTGTGACCGGAGTCTGACCTGTAGTAGCACCTGGTCCCTCTGCTCGGTTCCTCCCTGGTTCACGGAGTCTATTGAGTCACCGAGTTGATACTTAGTCATGCCCCTCCAGGCACTCCTCGTTTCATGATCTAGTGGGATCACTAATTACGCTCACGCCAGTCAGTCCGGGCATGTGCGTAACCTTAGCTTTCCTTCTTCATCTGTCCCAGACCACCATGACAAGAGATTATTTTTTAGCTTCGCACTTTTTCAGTCACACAAACTCCTCACAGCATCATATATTGTGTACCCTTAATGTAACAGTGGCAGTGTGTCTCCCTGAATCTTATTATGCTACATAGTGTGCCATCTGAAAACAATACTGCTAGATACTGCGCCTCTGAATATTACGGTGCCACACATGGCAGACTAAAAAATGGGTGCTAAAAATAATAATTTTATGCCCTGTACCCTTCGATAATAGTCAGAAACTATCGCCCAAACTAACAGTGCCATATAAATCTAGGTTCTTCTGGAATCTGCCAGATGGAGATGCTTGTGCTAAGCCTGTCCGGGGTAGCCTTTTTGAGCCTTCGGCCTACATTAGAAGAGGTGTCCCAGGAGGTTGGGATAGTGTCCCGACTTCAAATATATCTGTGTCCTCAGAACAAAGATACAGTTGGATTTAATGGTGGAGAAGCTCCCAACAGATCTTCAGAAGATCTTGACAGGTATTTCAGGCACTACTTACACTGCCAACAGAGACCAGTTCATTAACACAGTAGCAGAAAACAGGGATGTAACAGGAAAGTGTAAGGCTATTGTGGTGGCATCATGCTGTGTGGGAGGGACTGAAGGGGCCATTATACTGTGTGGAGGAAGTGTGGGAGACATTAATCTGCATAAGTTGGTGGAGTTTGGAGGAATCATTCTGTGTTGTTGGACTGTGAGTGGCATTATACCGTGTGTCAGGGAATGTATTGTGGGAACATCATACCATGTGGGATAAATGTACTGCCGGGGGGCATCATACTGTGTTCAGGGAAATTTACTGTGGGGGGCATCATACTGTGTTGGCTAGCTGCGGAAGATCATACTGAGTAGGGAAAAATGTACTATGGGGGGTATTATATTGTTTGTGGGGAGATGCACTGTGGGGGCTTATACTATGTGTGGTGGGAATAAGGTGTGAAAGCATCATGTGTGTTGAAGACACTGTGGGTGGGCATGAAAGTTGCTCTGTACTGTGTGAAAACACAAATAGGCTTCACTAGCAGCAATATTTCTGTGTGGGCACATATATAGGACTGGGGAATGTTAAGGAACTGGCTTTTGAAAAAAAAAATGGAGAGGTGACCTCTATCCTTACAAACAGTGGGGAAAATAAGTATTTTATACACTGCTGATTTTGAAAGTTTTCCCACCTACAAAGAATGGAGAGATATCTATTTTTTATTGTAGGTACACTTCAACTGTGAGACACAGAATCTTAAAAAATACAGAAACCTTTGTTTGCAATTACAGAGGTCAGATGTTTTCTGTAGTTTTTGACCACGTTTTCACACACTGCAGCAGGGATTTTGGCCCACTCCTCCATACAGATCTTCTCCAGATCTTTCAGGTTTTGGGGCTGTCGCTGGGCAACATTGAGTTTCAACTCCCTCCAAAGATTTTCTATTGGGTTCCGGTCTGTAGACTGGCTAGGCCATTCTAAGACCTTGAAATGCTTCTTATGGAGCCACTCCTTAGTTGCCCTGGCTGTGTGTTTCAAGTCATTGTCATACTGGAAGACCCAGCCACGACCCATCTTTAACCCCTTTACCCCGAGGGTGGTTTGCACGTCAATAACCAGGCCAATTTTTACAATTTGGACTACTGTCACTTAATGAGGTAATCAATCTGAAATGCTTCAACGGATCCAACTGATTCTGAGATCGTGACATATTGTACTTCATGATAGTGGTAACATTTTTTTGATATGACTTGTGTTTATTTGTGAAAAAATCGGAAATTTGGTGAAAATTTTGAAAATTTCACAATTTTCAAAATTTTAATTTTCATGCCCTTAAATCAGAGAGATATGTCACACAAAATAGTTAATAAATAACATTTCCCACATGTCTACTTTACATCAGCACAATTTTGGAACCAACATTTTTTTTTGTTAGGAAGTTATAAGGGTTAAAAGTTGACCAGTGATTTCTCATTTTTCCAACAAAATTTACAAAACCATTTTTTAGGGACTACATCACATTTGAAGTGACTTTTAAGGGCCTTTATGACAGAAAATACCCAAAAGTGACACCATTCTAAAAACTGCACCCCTCAAGGTGCTCAAAACCACATTCAAGATGTTTATTAACCCTTCGGGTGCTTCACAGGAATTTTTGGAATGTGGAAGAAAAAAAACTTTTTTCACAAAACTGTTACTTTAGACCCCAATTTTTTTTATTTTTGCAAGGGTATCAGGAAAAAATGGACCCCAAAATTTGTTGTGCAATTCCTCCTGAGCACACAGATACCCCATATGTGGGGAAAAACCACTGTTTGGGTGCACGGCAGTGTTCGGAAGGGAAAGAGCGCCATTTGACTTTTTGAATGTAAAATTTGCTTGAATAATTAGCGGACGCCATATTGCATTTGGGGAGCCCCTAATGTGCCTAAACAATGGAAACCCCCCACAAGGGACCCCATTTTGGAAACTATACCTCTAAAGGCTTTTATCAAGGGTATAGTGAACATTTTGAACCCAGAGATACGACACAGAAATTGATAACATTAGGTCATCATTTTGAATAAGTTGTCATTAGTCTTGAGCGCAAATGCTCGAAACTTGAGTGTGCATCGGGCACTCGGGTATGCACCAAGTATCGCGGGTGCTCAAGTGACATGCTCAAGTCCCCGCCCTGCATGTTTCACGGTTGTTAGACACCCAAAAAAACATGCGAGGATCTCTTGTGCATGGCAGGCAATCCCCGCAAGGTTCTTTTGGCTGTATAACAGCTGCAAAACATGTGGGGCGGAGACTCGAGCATGTCACTCGAGCACCCGCGATACTCGGTGCATACCCAAGCACCTGATGAAAACTCAAGTTGCAAGCAACTCTAATACAACCCTAACCCTAGCCCAACCCTAACCCTAGCCCAACCCTAACCCTTGCCAAACCCCATCCCTAGCCCAACCCCAGCCATAGCCCAACCCTAACCGTAGCCCAACCCTAACCCTAGCACAACCCTAACCCTAGCACAACCCTAACCCTAGCAAAACCCTAACCCTATCACAACCCTAACCCTAGCCCAACCCTAACCCTAGCACAACCCTAACCCTAGCACAACCCTAACCGTAGCACATCCCTAACCCTAACACAACCCTAGCACAACATTAACCGTAGCACAAACCTAACCCTAGAGTTTATTTTTTATGCTGTTCCTCATGCGGTATAAGTGATTAGATGACTTTATTCTTCGTGTCGGTTTCGATTACAGTGATACCAGATTCATATCGGGTTTTGATGATTGACAGCTGTCACACACTAAAAAAACATTTTTTTTTGCAAAGACTAGTTTTTGCATTAGCATATTTTGAAAGCTATAATTTTTCCATATTTCGGCCGACAGTCATGTGACGGCTTTTTTTTTGCGGGACAAGTTGACGTTTTTATTGGTACCAGAATAAACAAAAACAAACAATTCCGGAATTTATTTTTTTTGTTTTTTTCTATGTCGCTCTGTGTGTGGTAAAATTTATAAGGCAGCGTTATTCTTCTGGTCAGTACGTTTACAGCGGTACCACATTTATATATTTTTTTTTATGCTTTGGCACTTTTACACAATAAAAACTATGTTATAGAAAAAATATTTTTTTTTGTATCACTTTATTCTGAGAGCTATAACTTTTTTATTTTTCGGCTGATGGAGCTGTATGGCAACTTGTTTGTTGCGAGACAAGATGACGTTTTCAGTGGTACTATTTTTACTTACATTTGTCTTTTTGATCGCGTTTTACTCTATTTTTTGTTTGGCGGTATGATGATTAAGTATCGTTTTTTGCTTAGTTTTTATTTACCGTGTTCACTAAAGGGGTTAACTAGTGGGACAGTTTTATAGATCAGGTCTTTCCACACGTGGTGATACCAAATATGTGTACTTTATTGTTTGTTTGTTTTTCATAATAATTTATATATGGGTACAGTATATATATATTTTTTATTATTATTTTTTCATATTTTTTAAATATGAAACTTTTTTTTATTTTGTTTTCACTTTCTTGGTCTTTTTTTTACTTTTACACATCTCTATGCTATGCAGGCTGCAGCCCCTGTACACAAGTTAGTTAGACCGCGCACGGAGCGCGATCTACCTAACTTCCTGCTGTCTGGTGACCCGGATGTCGTCATTACGACATTGGGTCACCATGACAACAACTGGGACCTGGCTCAGACAGCGCGGGATGCCGGAGAGGAGGTAAGTATCAGCGCTTACCTCCCCTTGCCACCAGAATGCTCTGATCGACTTAGATTGCATCATTTTGGGGGTTAATCTGCTGCGAGCGGTGCAGGATCGCTCCCAGCACATAGCACCAGGGGTCAGCTGTTCAGTCAGCTGACACCCGGCGGCGATGACCCCGCACCACTTGTGTGCGGGCGCGATCGTATCGCGCATAATAGTACGTAGCTGATCCATAAGGCCCAGGGCGCAGCCACATACTATTACTGACCTCATCAGAAAGGGGTTAATGCTCTTACTGAGGGAAGGTAGTTGTTGGCCAAAACCTCATGATACATGACCCCATCCATCTTCCCTTCAATACGGTGCAGTTGCCCTGTCCCCTTTGCAGAAAAGCATCCCCAAAGTGTGATGTTTCCCCCCACCATGCTTCACTGTTGGGACGGTGTTCTTGGGGTTGTACTCATCCTTCCTCTTCCTCCAAACACGGCGACCACGTGAACTTCTCCCATGCCTCCTCTGGATCATCCAGATGGTTATTGGTGAACTTCAAACAGGACTGGACATGTGCTGGCATGAGCAGGTGGACCTTGCATGCCCTGCAGGATTTTAATCCATGACGGCGTAGTTTTCTACTAACGATAATATTTGAGACTGTGGTCCCAGCTCTCTTCAGGTCTTTGACCAGGTCCTCCTGCGTAGCTCTGGGCTGATTCCCCGATCTTTCTCAGAATCATCCTTACCCCACGAGGCAAGATGTTGCATGGAGCCCCAGACTGAGGAAAATTGACAGTCATCTTGTGTTTCTTCCATTTTCTAATAATTGCGGCAACAGTTGTTGCCTTCTCAACAAACTGCTTGCCTATTGTCCTGTTGCCCATCCCAGCCTTGTGCAGGTCTATAATTTTGTCCCTTGTGTCCTTAGACAGCTCTTTGGTCTTGGCCATGGTGGAGAGGTTGGAGTGTGATTGATTGAGTGTGTGGACATGTGTCTTTTAAAGAGGTACAATTAATACAGGTAATGAGTTCAGAGTAGGAGGGCTTCTTAAATAAAAACTAACAGGTCTGTGAGAGCCAGAATTCTTGCTGGTTGGTAGGTGATCAAATACTTATTTCATGCAATAAGATGCAATTTAATTATATAAAAATCATACAATGTGATTATCTGGTTTTTATTTTTAGATTCTGTCTCTCACAGTTAAAGTGTACGTTTGATAAAAATTACATACCTCTCCATTCTTTGTAGGTGGGAAAACTTGCAAAATCGGCAGAGTATCAAATACTTATTTTCCCCACTGTACTTACATTTCGTATTTAGTTTCAAACCAAGGGTCAGTGGCTTTATCACAACTGCAAACAGCAGATGTAATATTATGTAAAGAAGTGGAGTTGTAAATGATTGAAATTCACTGAATATTAGATTTGTGAATACCTGGATTGAGTTGAATATCCTATTCTAAAGACTTTTTCCTTTTAATCACATACACAATTTGTTCTGCAAGATTAATCATATCATTAACCTTCAATCTGCTCTCCGTTTGATAACTTCTGTAAAGATTGGTACTTGCTCTTTGTCTGATTGTACTCCAGTCTTTCTTAACTACCACTTGATAACCCCCAGCAAACTACACTATAATTTGCGCTTGAACAATTCTCTTTTGAATTCTTCATCCTTATCACCTCTCATCGCAGAAAGTTGAAACTTGAAGAATCCACCATTTAATTAAAATTGGAAGGCTGAGAGGAAACCTGGAAAAGAGACCCTACAGATGTAACCAAATTTCAAATTATGCCAGTTCGGATTGAATTAGTTACTGTTAACATACCAAATGGTAACAGCATGTGGGTACCACGTGTGCCGCAAGTGGGCGATTTTCGTGTCAACAGAATTAAAAATGTAGTTTGTGCTGCCATATTTAGGGACCCTTAACTTTTAATAATTTTCCATCATTGGAGGTAGGGCTTATGTTTTGCAGAACAAGCTATAGTTTTTATTAGTACAATTTTGCAAGGTGACCAATAAGCAGAAAATCTGGCTTTTTGCATGATAATGCAGTATTTATGAATAGCTATGTCATAAACAATGAATATTTTACTATTTCAGATATTTACAGATGTGCCCAATATGTTTTTTTTTTCCACATTTTTAAAACTTTTCTTTAAGTATTTTTAGTCCCCCTATTGGACATAAAAATGCAATTACTACTAATGCAGTATGCTGTAAATCTTGTGATCTCCTATGAAGCCCTGCTTGTGGTAAGACATTTATAGGAGTATTAAGATGGCAGATAAAGTGGCCTACAATAGGCTGCCATGGCGAGACATCGGCATGTCACAATCATACTGTCTAGCTAATTAGATGCTGTGATCGCTATTGACTGTGGCGCCTAAGGAGTTATGCTGAAAGTAATCAGAGTTAGCTCAGATTGCTGCAATCACAAGCAGGTGTTGGCTGTATAGCACAGCAAGCACACACCATTTATGGGCAGCTCCTGAGCTGGCTCCATATACTCCATGCGATCATATGATGTATATTTACGTTACATGGTCCTGAAGGGATTATTGACATTCTACTGGTCTGAAAAGGTGTTTAATTTCATCCAGTGAAAAAACTCACCAATGTCTTCCTTAAAACCATCTCTGTGGCAGAGGGAGCGAAGAGAGGGGGTGGGCATCAGGTGCAGCAGAGCAGACGACGCTGAAGTTAACTTCAATGTGTCATCCGTTGAAGCGCATTTCAGCGCCAATCGGCCGTCGTCTGCTCTCCCCCTCTCTCCACTTCCTCTGCCAAAGAGATGGTTTTAAGGAGTATTTGAAATAAAGAAAAACTCTTTATGGATATTGGTGAGTGCCGCTAACCTTCTTCTTTACTGGACACACCATACTCACTTTTTCTCCATATGGGACTGGTTAGCTGAGCACCTCCATACACTTTGGGCTTTGGATGTTAGACCGAGTTTACACAGGAGTTTACACAGGAGTTTCCCATTTTAATTACATGGTAGTGCCAAGTCAATTCCCCTCTTTGTGTCACGTGTCATGCTGGAAGGAAGTCAGTCACTGTGTATTGGGCATGATTGGAGCGATAATTACTCTGCCATGCTGATAAAACACCTAGTTGACTCAAGGTAACTGATTTACTTTCAAAGTGCCAAAAGTTTCAATATCTACTGATAAAGATATATTTAAATATTTACTGATAAAAAAAAAACAAAAGCAGCTTTTTTAAAAACACGATTGTGTTTAAAATGTAATAACCTGCAGCATGGCACCAGCATCATAGGCAAAAAACTGCTGAAAGGTTTAAAGATATGCCTAAACCATATCAATCTTCTCATTACACATCTTTGGATAATTACAGCCAACCACATGAAATTACTTACTAAAATCCTAGCTATGAGAAGTATATGCTTCTGGTTTCAACTGTATATATATACAGTGGGGAAAAAAAAGTATTTAGTCATCCACCAATTGTGCAAATTCTCCCACTTAAAAAGATGAGAGAGGCCTGTAATTGACATCATAGGTAGACCTCAACTATGAGAGACAAAATGAGAAAACAAATCCTGAAAATCACAGTGTCTGATTTGGAAAGAATTTTTTATCAAATTTTGGTGGAAAATAAGTATTTGGTCAATTACAACAATTCATCTCAATACTTTGTTATATATCCTTTGTTGGCAATGACAGAGGTTAAACATTTTCTGTAATTCTTCACAAGGTTGGCACACACTGTTGCTGGTATGTTGGCCCATTCCTCCATGCAGATCTCCTCTAGAGCAGTGATGTTTTGGGGCTGTCGCTGGGCAACACGGACTTTCAACTCCCTCCAAAGGTTTTCTATAGGGTTTAGATCTGTAGACTGCCTAGGCCACTCCAGGACCTTGAAGTGATTCTTACAAAGCCACTCCTTCATTGCCCTGGCGGTGTGCTTGGGATCATTGTCATGCTGAAAGACCCAGCCACGTTTCATCTTCAATGCTCTTGCTGATGGAAGGAGGTTTGCACTCAAAATCTCACGATACATGGCCCCATTCATTCTTTCATATACACGGATCAGTCGTCCTGGTTCCTTGGCAGAGAAACAGCCCCAAAGCATGATGTTGCCACCCCCATGCTTCACAGTGGGTATGGTGTTCTTTGGATGCAACTCAGCATTCTTTCTCCTCCAAACACGACGAGTTGTGTTTCTACCAAACAGTTCTACTTTGGTTTCATCTGACCATATGACATTCTCCCAATACTCTTCTGGATCATCCAAATACTCTCTAGCAAACTTCAGACGGGCCCGGACATGTAGTGGCTTAAGCAAGGGGACACGTCTGGCACTGCAGGATCTGAGTCCCTGGCGGCTTAGTGTGTTACTGATGGTAGCCTGTGTAACATTGGTCCCAGCTCTCTGCAGGTCATTCACTAGGTCCCCCCTGTGGCTCTGGGATTTTTGCTCACCGTTCTTGAGATCATTTTGACCCCACGGGGTGAGATCTTGTGTGGAGCTCCAGATCGAGGGAGATTATCAGTGGTCTTGTATGTCTTCCATTTTCTAATTATTGCTTCCACAGTTGATTTCTTCACACCAAGCTGCTTGCCTATTGCAGATTCAGTCTGCCCAGTCTGGTGCAGGGCTACAATTTTGTTTCTGATGTCCTTCGACAGCTCTTTGGTCTTCACCATAGTGGAGTTTGGAGTGTGACTGTTTGAGGTTGTGGACAGGTGTCTTTTATACTGATAACAAGTTCAAACAGGTGCCAGTACTACAGGTAATGATTGGAGGACAGAGGAGCCTCTTAAAGAAGAAGTTACAGGTCTGTGAGAGCCAGAAATCTTGCTTGTTTGTAGTTGACCAAATACTTATTTTCCACCAAAATTTGAAAAAAATTTCTTTCCAAATCAGACAATGTGATTTTCAGGATTTGTTTTCTCATTTTGTCTCTCATAGTTGAGGTCTACCTATGATGTCAATTACAGGCCTCTCTCATCTATTTAAGTGGGAGAACTTGCACAATTGGTGGCTTACTAAATATTTTTTTTCCCAACTGTATTAATTTTATTAGAAAAAAGAGAGGGGTCGCTCACTGGTCTATTCGGGTGCTCTGAAGAAAAGAGTAATCTCAATAGCAAAAAGAACTTCGGCACTCCATACATGAAAATATAAGAAATATTGTATCTAGACTAATGTCATTTTGAAAAATGAAGGTTTTTTGCGCATAATTTGGCCAATTTATGTGTGCCCATCAACCACGACAAGGTCACCTTCGTATGATGGGAAACTACGCTATGCTACCACTGGATATGCCACTCTTGGGCTGTAAGCCTGTATGGACAATATGTCTCTGCTTGGGCTTTTAACCTACAATGTATGGGCTGGTAGAGCTAGTTAAAACCACCTGTGACTGAATGGGAGGGACACATGGTCAGAAAAAAGGCTGTCAAACTTCTAATAGTGTGAACACGTACCTGCTGCAATGCTCCAGGAGCGGGATCCCAAAAATGATTAATAGAAAAAAGAGAGGGGTCGCTCACTGGTCTATTCGGGTGCTCTGAAGAAAAGAGTAATCTCAATAGCAAAAAGAACTTCGGCACTCCATACATGAAAATATAAGAAATATTGTATCTAGACTAATGTCATTTTGAAAAATGAAGGTTTTTTGCGCATAATTTGGCCAATTTATGTGTGCCCATTGTATTAATTTTATTGTTATCACATATTTTTCTTTTCCATGGAGCTTGTGGCTGCTGCCTTCAGACATAAACTCTAAAGAAAACGAATGTGCTTTATTTTTTGATAGCTTACAGATAATGATTTACGTCCTTGACCACCTTTCCTAAGCTAATTAATTTAATGCAGAAATTCATAAAAATATCAAGCTTGGAGTATAAAGGCCGCCACAATAAATAGATGTTGGCTGAATGACAGCTCTCTCTCCATACTCCCCTATACGACTCCACTTTTCTTTACCTCCCCATCTAACAAAATGATCGACCGTGAAAATTCTTATGCACAGAGTCTTCTCTCGGCTAATCAGCACTATAGAGGATTAATGAGACGAGGTACCCATTATAACTTGTTTAGGCCAGCAAAAAAGTAGATATAAAATATAACTTATAATGTTCACATTAGAAACACCCAATTAGGGACAAAAACACACCAAAATGACACCTAACATATCTTTTGGACTCTAGGTCAAAGCACTAACCATATAAAATCATCATAGAAAAAAAGGAAAAATCTCACCCGGTGTCAGAAGATCATACTGAGTAGTTTCAAAAATGAATCCTCACATAACAGGGAAGAGTATTGATCATCTCAGGTAATATCCCAGATCAGAGAATCCTCATAATATTCTCCCGACGAGTTTCCTCAATAAACTTGATCAGACTAGACTGGAGTGCCAGAACCTCACCGTGGTGAGGAGTTCCAATAGTCTAAATAAATGGGCCATACTGCTGCCTTATAAGCTGTATGTGCAGCCTCAATATGAGGATTCTTTTTTGGAACTAGTCAGAATTATCTTCTGACACCGGGTGAGATTATTCCTTTTTTTCTATGGCATGATGATTTTATATGGTTAGGGCTTTGACCTAGAGTCCAATATATATGTTAGGTATCATTTTGGTGTGTTTTTGTCCCTAATAGCCTGGGTGTTTCTAATGTGAATTTTAAAAGATATTTTATACCTACTTTTTTGCTGGCCTAAACAAGTTATAATGGTTACCTCTGTTGATTAATCCTCTATAGTGCTGATTAGCCGAAAGAAGATTCTGCCCATAAGAATTTCCACGGTGAATCGTTTTGTTAGATAGGGAGGTAGAGACCATTATCTGTTGTTTTAAAGCTGGGGAGGCCTCAATATACATTAGATTGTAGGCCGAACGTTTGGATGATTTTAATCTAGTGTTTATGGAGCCCTTAACTCCACTAAATCATAAGACCTAAACATTTAGTTATCTACAAAGATGGTCAAACTATTACCATTAAATTTCATTTTTAAACTGCAAACAAGACAAATTATTTCATCTATGCACAGGTTTAACCTTATCCCACTTTTTCCTTTATAGCGCCTGCTATCCTAAACTATTACAAACTATTCACAAGTTCCTGCATAGATGGTCTGGCCTATATGTCTCGTGGCTCTCGTGAGAATCACCTTTATAAAAATTAATATTATGTCTTTCTTGCGGTATCTTTTTTTATAACACAAACTATATATGTCCCCTTTGACTACTATAAAACAAACACAAAGATACCTGCTATGTTTTATGTGGGTTTCTAAGTGGAGATGAGTTGGCACCATAGTATTGCATTCTTTCATGAGGAATGACTAGGAATGAATCTGATAAATTATTGGCATGCAATCGGATTAGCTAGATTATCACAAATCCACTTGGGCTGTCATGTCACTCAATGGGTTGAGATACAATCCACAGCATGCAAAGCATGCCTCAATTTGCTGCTGGATCTTCTTTCCTAGTCTTTTCTATGAAAACACCACCCATTCTATATCCATCCTTCTCCCACCTCCTTAGTTGAACTAATTACCTTGACTAGTTCAATTCTAAGAGTAGCTTTATGGGTCCAATTAGGCACAATGTGTTCCAAGACTTACACTCACTTTTAAAAGGAGGAGCCTAAGCAACTGAAATGGCATAAGCTCACTGATAAGCAACAATTCTAAACATCCACGGTTATAACTATAAAACATGCAAGGGTTCTTAGGCTCCAGGTCCTGCAAGCTAAGAGGTCCCAAAATTTCCCATTGGCCAAATGAGAAGACCAATTCTATTATCAACCTGTGATAGCTGGGGCCCTGTTGAAGATTTTGCATTAAAGTCTACAAATTTCAAGTTATGCTACTGTAATGAACTATTATTAACAATGTTTGCCTAAACTGTGCTGGCAAAGAATATTTCTTAAGAAAATGTTTCATGAAGCTTAAGGCAGAAAAAAAACTTGAAAATGTCAAAAGTATTAAGTGTAGGAAAAACTTTGTTTCTCAAAGAAGTGCCATTAAAATCCACAGAAAAAGCTCTCACAGGCTTCTGCGAAAATTCAATTCCTATGGCAAGAAGGATAGGTGACCTAAGCAAAATTTTCTCCCCTTATGAACTAGTTTCTTTTCTTTGCTTGACTTTCATGAATGCCATTTCACTTCAAGCCAACTTTATTCTTTCTCTGCTTTTACAGTATCAGATTCCTCTAACTGTGTTCTAAATTATATTTTTCATTTCTTCTGTGAAGAATAGTGACATTCTACCTATGTCTGAAATTGGACACATTTTACCAGGGAAATGTTTCATTCTCTGTTCTGTAGAATACCACAAATCCACGTCTTCTGAGCCTCATCTCGTTTAAAAAACACACCCCAGTTTTTAACTGAAATTCTGGACAGACTACTTGTTAAGGATGATTCTTACCTTCTTCATTTCTTACCAGTTATTCACCATTATTATTTCTTCCCTTTGACTCATTTTTGACTGGACTACTTGAAACTTATGCTGACTTCTCCAATGTGCACAGTAAACAAAAGGCCTAGAACCATACACCACACCTACCCCGTGATTTTACTTTCCAATAACACAACACTCCGTGGCAGAGTCTTTTGCCACTTCTTCTACTAAAGGAGGTCATATCCTTCCTAACTATTATTATTACTATTTATTTTTGGAGCACCATTGATTCCATGGTGCTGTACATGAGAGGGTTACATACAAATTACAAATATAAATTACAGTGAACAAACTAACAATGACAGAGTGGTACAGGGGGGAGAGAGTCGTGCCCTTGTGGGCTTACACTCTACTGGATAATGGGGAAGGAGTCAGTAGGTTGGGGGTGGTTGTGGCAGCTCCGGTCCTGGTGAGGTGGCTGTATTGAAGGCTTTAGTGAGGTGGCAGTGGGGTTAGTGTAGGTTGTAAGCTTGCTTGAAGAGATGTTTTCAAGTTCCGTCTGAAATTTCCAAAACTGGTGGATAATTGACGTGTTGGGACACAGAATTCCAGAGTATGGGGGATGCTTGGGAGAAGTCTGATAGGTGATAGGATGAGGAATGTATAAGTGTGGAGGAGAGAAGAAGGTCTTGAGTAGAACGGAGATTACGTGTTGGAAGGTAACGTGAGATTAATTTGGAGATATATGGAGGAGACAGATTATGGATAGCTTTATAGGTCAGTGTTAATAGTTTGAACTGGATACATTAAGGAAATGGAAGCCAATGAAAGGATTTGCACAGGGGAGTAATAGGCGAGATATGAATTTGTCATGCAGCAGAGTTAAGGACGGACTGGAGAGGTGAAATAGTATTAGCAGGGAGGCCACAGAGAAAGATATTGCAGGGGGGGGCATGCACTAACATTTTAGTTGAATAATGGTTGAGGTAAGGACGGATTGCGGAAATATTTTTGAGTTGGAGGCTGCAGGAGGTGGCAAGAGCTTGGATGTGCTGTTTGAAGAAAAGGGCAGAGTTGAGGTTTGCTCCAAGGCAGCAGACTTGCGGTACAGGGAAAGCGCAATATCTTTTACTGTGATAGATAGATTAAGTAGAGGAGTTAGGTGAGATGGAGGAAAGATGATCAGTTAAGTTTTGTTCACATTGAGCTTTAGGAAGAGTGATGAAAAGGAGAATATGGCTCATAGACACTTTGAGATTTTTGACAGCATAGAGGTGACTTCTGGGCCAGAGAAGTATACCTGAGTGTCATCATCGGATAGATGGTACTGGAAGCCATGGGACTTTATGAGTTGTCCCAGGCCAAAGATAGATTGGGAAGAGTAAGAGTCCCAGAACAGAGCCTTGAGGGACACCAACAGAGAGCGCAGGATAAGGAGGTAGTGAGCGAGTGGGAGACGCTAAATATGCAGTTGGAGAGGTATGAGGAGATCCAGGAGAGGGCAAGGCTTTGACACCAAGGGAAGAGAGGATTTGTAGTAGGAGGAAGTGGTCGAATGTGTCAAAGGCAGAGGATAGGTCTAGAAGGAGGAGTATAGAGAATTAACTTTGGCAGTAAGTAAGTTGTTTCGGTGGAGTGGTTTGGACGGAAGCAGGAGTGTAGTTTGTCAAAGAGTGAATTAGATGAGAGATGGGAGGAAAGTTCAGCATGGACATGCTGTTCAGTTCCAATTGCATCAATTTATCAGCGTGAATTGCCCAAACTAATAAAATATAAACATATTTTTCCCATATGGTTAATGAGAAAAAAAGAAAACAAAATCAAAACATTAGAATTTGCTCTCTTCTTGGTCACTGTACTCTCCCCATGCAATTAATAGCTATCATAATGTCGTATGTATAGATAATGGCATAGATAAATATATCAGCTCATCATGCAAAAAATAAGCCTTAAATCGAAGGAAAACATTTTTAATGGATCTCAGAAAATAGCTCCAAACACAAAAGTTTTTACAAAGTTCTGATTTTTTTTAACTATTAAATTTAAAAATAAAAAAAAATGTTACCAGGTCATTTTTACTGCACAATGAATATTGTAAAAACAAAACCCAAGAAATAATATCGGAATGGATTGTGGATTTTTTCATCGCACTTTGAATTTTTTTCTCCCATTTTTTTCTCCCATTTTTCAATACATGATATGGTAAAATGATTGGTGACAATCAAAAGTACACTTTGTTACACAAAACAAAGCCTCATAGCTATCAATTGAAATATATAGAAATTCTGTCTGTTGGAAGAAAGGAAGAAAATACATGTTCATATGTTCAGAGAGCAGTAACTTATTTTTCTCCAACAATGATGATTTTTTTTTACACTGTTCACCATTCTGTATGATTGACATGTTAACTTTATTCTATGGGTTGAAACAATTATGACAATACTACATTTATTTTGTTTTTATATTTTAATACTTTGGCACTGAAAAAAACAAACACTTTTCTATGGCCACTATTTTCTGTAACCTATAACTTTTTTTCCGTAAGGGTTTTTTTTTTTACTGGTTCAAAGTTCTAGTACATACAACTATTTGATTACTTTTTATTCCACTCTATTAAGAGGGATGAACAAAAAACATTCAATCTTAAATCTTTATTTTTTATTTGGTATATCTGTAATATAATTACACATATACCAAATATTTAAATTGTTTTTTTAAACTTTTGCACAAAATAACTTAAATAATTTTTTTGTCGTAGTCTAAGAATCATATGCTTTCCTTTTTTGGAGCTTATAGAAGTATGTGAGGGCTTGATTGTTACTAAACAAGCTGTTGTGTTTAGTTTTAGATGGTACCATTCTAGAGTACATACAATATTTGCTTTCTTTTTATTTCATTTTTTAGAGGGGCAGGATAAAATAAACCAGCAATTGTGGCATTATTCTTCATATTTTTTAATTTTCGTTTATTCACTGTGCAAGATAAATAATACAATTTTTAAAATTGTACTGGTTGGTCATTTTGTATAATTGTAGCCAAAACATTTTGAGAATGGCACAAATTTTTCACAAAAGTTGTTGCTTAAGGTTTTGCATTGGCAATTTGCATTAACTCTACAGTGTTGTTAAGAGTGATCAGATGAATTAAAAAAAACTACAAGTAAGGCCTAATTCACACATCTGGTTAGTGTTTCATCAGTATTTTAAAGTGAAAATCAGGAGTGGCTCCAAGACACTGAACAGGTCCTATTCTTTTAACTACACTGCTCAAAAAAAATAAAGGGAACACTTAAACAACAGAATATAACTCCAAGTAAATCAAATTTCTGTGAAATCAAACTGTCCACTTAGGAAGCAACACTGATTGACAATCAATTTCACATGCTGTTGTGCAAATGGAATAGACAATAGATGGAAATTATTGCCAATTATCAAGACCCACTCAATAAAGGAGTGGTTCTGCAGGTGGGGACCACAGACCACATCTCAGTACCAATGCTTTCTTGCTGATATTTTGGTCACTTTTGAATGTTCGTTGTGCTTTCACACTCGTGGTAGCATGAGACGGACTCTACAACCCACAGAAGTTGCTCAGGTAGTGCAGCTCATCCAGGATGGCACATCAATGCGAGCTGTGGCAAGAAGGTTTGCTGTGTCTGTCAGCGTAGTGTCCAGAGGCTGGAGGCGCTACCAAGAGACATGCCAGTACACCAGGAGACGTGGAGGGGACCGTAGGAGGGCAACAACCCAGCAGCAGGACTGCTACCTCCGCCTTTGTGCAAGGAAGAACAGGAGGAGCAAAATGACCTCCAGCAGGCCACAAATGTGCATGTGTCTGCACAAACGGTTAGAAACCGACTCCATGAGGGTCGTATGAGGGTCCGACGTCCACAGATGGGGGTTGTGCTCACAGCCCAACACCGTGCAGGACGCTTTGCATTTGCCACAGAACACCAGGATTGGCAAAGCCGCCTCTGGCGCCCTGTGCTCTTCACAGATGAAAGCAGGTTCACACTTAGCACATGTGACAGACGTGACAGAGTCTGGAGACGCTGTGGAGAGCGATCTGCTGCCTGCAACATCCTTCAGCATGACCGGTTTGACAGTGGGTCAGTAATGGTGTGGAGTGGCATTTCTTTGAAGGGCCGCACAGCCGTCCATGTGCTTGCCAGAGGTAGCCTGACTGCCATTAGGTACCGAGATGAGGTCCTCAGACCCCTTGTGAGATCATATGCTGGTGCGGTTGGCCCTGGGTTCCTCCTAATGCAGGATAATGCCAGACCTCATGTGGCTGGAGTGTCAGCAGTTCCTGCAAGATGAAGGCATTGAAGCTATGGACTGGCCCGCCCGTTCCCCAGACCTGAATCCGATTGAGCACATCTGGGACATCATGTCTCGCTCCATCCACCAATGTCACATTGCACCACAGACTGTCCAGGAGTTGGCGGATGCTTTAGTTCAGGTCTGGGAGGAGATCCCACAGGAGAGCATCCGCAACCTCATCAGGAGCATGCCCAGGCGTTGTAGGGAGGTCATACAGGCACGTGGAGGCCACACACAATACTGAGCCTCATTTTGACTTGTTTTAAGGACATTACATCAAAGTTGGATCAGCCTGTAGTGTGTTTTTCCACTTTAATTTTGGGGGTGACTCCAAATCCAGGCCTCCATTGGTTCATAAATTTGATTTCCATTGATGATTTTTGTGTGATTTTGTTGTCAGCACATTCAACTTTGTACATCACAAAGTATTCAATGAGAATATTTCATTCATTCAGATCTAGGATGTGTTATTTGAGTGTTCCCTTTATTTTTTTGAGCAGTGTATATGTTTTTTTTTATTATAGGTTCCACTCCTGATTTTTGCTTACAAACACTGATGAAACACTGATCCAAAACAATTGACGTGTGAATGAGGGCTTATTCTTTGCCATGAAAATGAATTTAATCACAAAAAAAAAATTCAACTGAATTTCAGCTCTATTAAGAAATGATTTGCTGACATCATTTCAATGATCTTTTTGTTTGCTCTTTGAAAAAGTGTTAATGTGAACAAGGCAGCAAATATCTACTTGATTTAAAATGGGGCTGTCGCTTGAAATCATTGTCTTCTTCTGTTAACCATGGTTGCCTCCAAAGAAACATGTACAGTCATCATTGTTTTGATCAAAATGGCTTTATTGGTAAGGAAATTGCTGCTTGTGGGATTGCCCCTAACTTAACGATTCATTAGAGTATCAAGAACTTCAAAGAGAGGTTCATTTGCTGTGAAGAAGTCTTTAGGGGGCTCAAGAAAGTCTAGCAAGGGCCATGCTTGTCTACTAAGGAAGATTCAGCTACCAGATAAGATTAACACAAGTGCAAAGCTTGTTCAGGAATGGCAGTAGGAAAGTGTAAGTCCTTCTGCATACACAGTGAGGTAAAGGCTTTTGGAGGCTGCCCTGCAGTATAGAAGCAACTTCCTCAAAGGAAAACATCAGACAGAAAGACATTCCACAGGAAGTACAGGGATTGCATTGCAGACTACTGGTGTAAAGGTATTTTCTCAAATCAAGCTCCCTTAACACCATTTGGAATATGACTATCCAGAGAAGAAAAAGTGAGTGCTATTATGAGTCCTGTGTCATGCCAACAGTTAAGCATCCTGAGACCCTTCATGTGTGGAGTTTCTTTTCATGCAAGAGAGTGGGCTCACTCCCAACTTTGCCTGAGAACACTGCCATGAATAAAGAATCGTATCTAAACATTCCCCAAGAGCAACTTCTCCAAATAATCCAGGAGCAATTTGGTGATGAACAATGCTTTTAGCAGCATGATGGAACACCGTGTCACAGGGCAAAAGTAATATTTAAAAAGGTATATCCCATGCACCACTAAGTGTCCCGTGCAGACTTGGTACAACCCTCCATTCGGTTGTAAAAACTGTGAAGAATCCAAGAATCCAAGGCCCCGGGTGGTATCCTTCAAAAAAGTTTTATTGGCGCCAGTGTACACATAAAAAAATGGACATGCGACGTTTAGGCCACACAGGGCCTTTTTCAAGCCAAAAACTAGGTGAACCTCAGGGCCAGGTTGATCTGGATGTGCAGCATGAAAAGACCGGACCAACCTAATCGCAGGAACGTCAGATGCTGGTATCCACATTCTCTCCTCAGGACCGTCAGATGCTGGTATCCACATTCTCTCCTCAGGACCGTAACCCTTCCAGTGTACCAGATACTGAAGAGACTGGCATACCAAGCGAGAATTGATTATTTTTGCTATCTGGAATTCCAGATTCCCATCAACAATGACTGGGGAAGGTGGTGGTGGAATTGGTTCAGAGGAAGCAGTTTATTTTTTGAGAAGTGATGGGTGGAACACATGATGAATCTTAAAAGTGGGTGGCAAAGCAAGGCGAAAAGCTACTGGATTATCAACGGCCACAATCTTATCGGGACCGATGAACCTGGGTCCCAGCTTCCAAGAAGGAACCTTCAACTTAATGTTCTTCAAGGACAACCACACCAAATCACCAACACACAAGTCCGGACCCAGCAAACGTATCCGATCAGCCATACTCTTATATTTGAACCCTATTTTCTTCAAATTATCACTGATGTAATAAACAAAGAAAACCGTTCCTCCTCAGGTACTCCTGAAGAACGAATCCTATTGAAGAAGCAGAATTGAGGATGAAATCTGTATGCCCTGAAGAACGGGGACTTGCCAGTTGATTCATGACAGCAGTTATTCACAGCGAACTCAACTGGAGGTAAATAAGAAATCCAATCCTCCTAATTCTCAGACACAAAACATCTAAGATATGTCTCAAGATTCTGGTTCACATGTTCAGTTTGCTCATTAGACTGTGGATGAAAGGCAGATGAAAATAAAAGATGAATCCCTAAGGGAGCACAAAATCTTTTCCAAAATTTGGAAAAAAATTGCGCTCCTCGGTCGGAAACAATATCAGAAGGAATCCCATGTAACGATTTCCTTAATAAAAATTTGCCCCAAAGTCTTGACATTAGGTAAAGCAGGTAGCACAATAAAATGAGTTTTCTTGCTGAATCTGTCCACCACCACCGATATTACAGTATTACATGCAGATACGGGTAGATCAGTGATAAAATCTACCGACAAATGAGTCCAAGGTATACACGGAATTGCCAAAGGTTGAAAAGCCCCAGACAGACGAGTACGTGGGGTTTTAGAACATGCACAAGTACTGCAAGCAGCTACATACTCCCAAACATCCTGGTGCACCCCAAACCACCAAAAACGATGAGTAAGAAGATCGGTGGTAGCTTTTCTACCAGGATGTCCAGCCAAGACCGAATCATGAAGTTCACTTAAAATTTTAAGACGGAGGTTCACAAAAACAAACAGTTTACCTGAATGACAGGCAGCAGGGGCGTCCCCCTGAGCCTCAACGACCTCCCTCTATAGATCAGAACATATAGTTGCAATAACTACCCCTTTCTGTAATATAGGAACCAGTTCGCAATTACCTCCTCCCGCGGAAAACAACGATATAAGGCATCCGCCTTAATGTTCTTATCCCCCGGCCAATACGTCACAAAAAAGTTGAATCTGGTGAAGAACAATGACCATCTTGCCTGTCTAGGTGTCAGACGTTTTTCAGATTCCAAATACAAAAGATTTTTATGATCGGTGATTACCATGAGCGGTTGAACTGCCCCTCCAAAAAATGTCGCCACGCCTCAAAAGCCAACTTTATTGCCAAGAGTTCCCTATTACCAATGTCACAGTTTTTCTCGGCGGACAACAGTTTCTTTGAAAAGTATGCACACGGACGCCATCCTGCGACAATGCAGCCCCAATCCCAATTTCTGATGCGCCAACCTCTACAATGAATGGCTGAGTGATGTCAAACTGTATAAGAATTGGCACAGAAGCAAAACATTTCTTTAAAGTAGCAAATGCCTCACTGGCTGAACTGAACCATTTAGAAAAATCTGTCTCTTTCCTGTTCATAGCCGTCAGAGGTTTGGCCACTACTGAAAAGTTCTTGATGAACTTATGGTAGTAATTCGCGAACCCTAAAAACCTTTGTAAAGCCTTTAAGTCTTCAGGATGATCCCAATCCAGTAATGCTCGGACTTTGACCGGATCCATGCAAAAACCGGTGGACGATAAGAAATGACCCAGAAAAGGGATCTCCTTTACCGAAAACATGCATTTCTCTGATTTGACATATAATTTATTGTCCCTGAGTACTTGTAAGACCTGCCTGACATGTACCTGATGTGATTTGAGATGTGGCAAATAAATCAATATGTCATCAAGATAGGCTACCACAAATCTACCTGACAGATGACAGAAAATGTCATTTACAAAGTGCTGAAAGATGGCAGGAGCATTAGTCAATCCAAATGACATAACAAGGTTTTAATATTGTCCCTCAGGTATATTAAAAGCAGTCTTCCACTCATCCCCCTCCTTTATACGGATGTGATTATATGCCCCCCTGAGGTCCAGTTTAGAAAACCATTTTTCCCTGACAATCTGGTTAAAGAGGTCCGGAATGGATCTCGGACCATGATATGATATAGTTCATGGAAATCTAGGCAGTAGCGTAACAAAGAAAAATCCTGCTGCATCGGGAGATGAGGAAGGTCTGATATGAGTCTTACCAGACATTTTGTGATATAGTCCATCATGGCTTGCCTCTCCAGACCTGAAACATTATACAACCTGCTGTTAGGCAATGTGACCCCAGCAATTAGATTAATGGTGCAATCATAAGTGTTAAGTGCCAGTTGGTGGCTGGATTTGAAATGGGTCCAGGAACTTCTGTGGTCTCCCATTTCAGTCCAGCCAGGGATGATGCTGCTCAGCATCATCATCAGCCCCAACACCTAGCTGGTCCACGAGACGTACAGATTGTCTCCCGTGTATTGGTACCTAGCAATGTTAAGCATGGGTTGCAGAGGGAGACAGGGCGTTTGGAGTCTTAAGTCCAGGATTTGTCGCACTGAGCATGCCCGTGACCTGGCGGATCGTGATTAGTGGTTTGGCACCCACCTAACTCGGTGACCTGGCACAGCCTGATTGGTCCACGGGTGGCGTCACCAATGGCGCTTCGGTGGGCAGGGCTTAGTCTTTAAAAGGCCCGCCCACAAACATGGCGGCACGCTCTGATCATTGAGCAGTGATGCGATTGTGTGGACGACTGTGTTCCACAAGTAGTTTCTGTCAGGCAGGCTAGTTCCATAGAGGCAGGTAGTTTCGTCTAGCAGTCTGGCTCTGCCAAAGGAGTCGCCTAACACCCCGAGCAGCCTGCAGACGTCCTATCCACGGCCATCGCCTGTCAGCCACGTGGAGTAGTACCCTTCAGTCCGGTAACACGCCGGCTGGAGGCACGTGTACCCGTCGGCGTAGTCACACACGCATCCTAGCGCCGCCAGAGTAGTCCCTGTGCAGTAACAGGGCTACCGATAGTTTTCCGGTCGCACATCTCCCGTGCTGTCAACGGAGATTGAGCGAACCGCTATACCCGTTCCTGTGTGCAGTAACACGGAAGGGTTTATCATTTAAGTTGGTTGCTTTCCTTCTCACCCGGAAAGCGTTCGGCAGCAGTCCACCAGGCTGCATCGTGGACCCCGGGGTCGGTTGCGTTCCATTATAATAAAGTTGTTTGCAACCGCCCCCCTAACAATAAGGATGATAGGGAGGGAGTTCTTGACACCCCTGTTCTGAGAACACATCCTCAAAGTCAAACAGGTATTCCGGCAGAGACCGGGTATCAACCCTGACTAAATGGGTGCCCAAGCAGTTTGCTTGACAGTACTCGCTCCACCTTACTACCTCCTGAGTCTGCCAGTCCACCACGGGATTGTGCAACGTAAGCCAAGGTAGTCCAAGAACCACAGGAGAGGACAAGTCCTCTAGCACATAACAATCAATTGATTCAGAGTGCATGGCCTCTACCTGCAGACATATCTCTCGAACGACCTCACTAAAATACCCCTGGCTCAAGGGTGCAGAGTCTATAACGATTATGGGTATAGGTCTAGACAATTTATGTGCACTAAGACCCTGGTTCTGGACGAACCGGACGTCAATCAGATTAAACGCTGCCCCACTGTCCACAGAGGGTGAAATAATCACCCTACTTTTGCCAAAATCAATCTCGGCCAGTAAAAAGAATTGTGACCTACCCACAGAGAAAATATGTACACCCGGGTTGGTAACCTCACCGCAACCCGGGCTCCTTAGTCTACCGGCGGCTGTTTGCATTTATATATGGATGGACAAATACCCACAAAATGACCCTTCACACCAAAGAAAAAACACACTCCCTCTTTGCGTCAAACTGCAGGAGGATTCATAAAACGAGTCGTCGTCGTCCCAAACTGCATGGGTTCCTTGGTAGACTCAGCCCTAGGTTCCCTTAACCCTGGACCACCCAAAAATTGGGGCATCTCTTTATGTCTCTGGCATAGACAGAGGCCCACACGGATAGCCAGAGACATGGCCACCTCAAGGGAAACTGGGGTCTCATACCGGCAAAGGCATCCATTACTCTCACAGAAAGCCCGACAGAACTAACAAGGGAGCGCAGAGTCATTCCACTTAATAACTGTAGACCACCTAGAGAACTCAGAGCAATACTCCTCCACTGCCCGGTCTCCGTGCTGAAGCCAACATAATTTAGACTTGGTCAGAGAGACGCGGTCGGAGTCATCATAGATATGACCCAGTGCCTGAAAAAATTCCTCAATTTCTGAAGCGACTGTGAGTCGGGAGAGAAAACGCCCAGGTTTGGGGGTCACCCTGAAGGAAAGAGATTATGATCCCCACCCATTACTCCTCGGTACCTGAGGAGTGAGGACGTAACTTAAAATAGAGTTTGCAGGCCTCCCTGAAAACAACAAACTTATCTCAACCGCCAGAGAACCTATCCTTTAGAGCGATTTTGGGCTTCACCAGGGGTTTCCCTGGAGCCGCGGCCCCTGAGCCTGGAGTGAATGGGCACTGCAAAGCAACTGCACTTAAGTCTGCTACCGCCAGGCTAAGTTATTCTAGCTGCCCTGCCTTAGCAGCCACCGGATTCATAATGAATCCAAAATGGTAATGCCAATTATAATGTCACGGTACTGTTGCAGGATCTCCTGGGACAAGGGGCTTCCCTATCCCTCAAGCTATGGAGTGCCCTAGTCAATCCCTGTCCCCCGGATTATCCTGGAAAGTGGAGATGCTGGGGTCACATGCTTTGCTATGCTCCTGTCTTACCCTTATCTGTTCCCTCCCCCACCCAGGAAGGTGTGAGGCCGAAGTGTATAGGATTACACTAAACAGACAGACAAGGGAAGACAGGCAGTGATAAATGAAAACTGCAATAATACAAAATGCACTCACCAAACAACAGAGTGGAACACATCAGAGGGTAAGGTAGGTGAAGCCAAATATGAGAGGATGAGGATGAACACGCAAACAAACGCCACGCAGAAATCTCCAGAACAATTCTCCAACCGCCAACTCCAAACATCGAACAACTCCTCCAATTCCAAACCAGGCAGAATTAACTATCACTGGCAAGTTCCAAATGCCAGTGGCAAGCATATATACCAGAGGGGAGTGTCCATCACAGAACAGCTGAAGAAATATAGGATAGAGAGATCCAGGAGATCAAGTGAACTGAATAACCCTAGCAATGC
Organism: Phyllobates terribilis; assembly: GCF_046119375.1. Lineage (NCBI taxonomy): Eukaryota > Metazoa > Chordata > Amphibia > Anura > Dendrobatidae > Phyllobates > Phyllobates terribilis. The sequence continues at coordinate 720,182,214 of NW_027362761.1, read as the reverse complement.
CTGAGCAAAAAAAACTGCACTGTTTAGTAGCATGGTGAAGCAGTTCTAACCAGTGCAGGAGTTCGGGTGACCAGACGCCGCGATCTTCTGGCCCTCTCGCGATATACCAGTGACAATATCAATCTGAAAATCTGTGACCAATCCTCAAAAAGGAATTGCTCAGTTACGGAGCTGCACAGCGTTGCTCCATCAACTTTAAAGTGTCCGCGTCCGGTTGCTGCACATCCACCACCTATTCAAATCCATAGGGGGCGGATGTGAAGTACCCAGCCACGGCCACTATTCTGTCAACATTTGCGCTGTGCACCTCAGTAACTGAGCAGTTTCGGCTGCCGCCAACACTGGGAACAGCTGATCGGCAGTAGTAGACAACATCTTTAAACTTACTATCTTTACCAAACAGATAATGAGCAATGTAACATGCAACACTCATAAAGGATTTATGACAGGAGTAAAAACAAATAATATGTAAGCATATTTACGGATTGGGTTAAACAACAAAGTTAACTCGGCAAGACTCCTGGTAAATCACTATTTAAGGTATAGTGGCATGTAAAAGCTTAGGCATCCCTGGTCAAAATTCCTGTTATTGTGAACAGTTAAGCAAGTTGAAGGTGAAATGATCTCTAAAAGGGCTAAAGTTAAAAATGACACATTTACTTTGTATTTTAGAAGATCAAGATCTATATACATATATATACATTACAGACCAAAAGTTTGGACACACCTTCTCATTTAAAGATTTTTCTGTATTTTCATGACTTTGAAAATTGTACATTCACACTGAAGGCATCAAAACTATGAATTAACACATGTGGAATTATATACTTAACAAAAAAGTGTGAAACAACTGAAAATATGTCTTATATTCTAGGTTCTTCAAAGTAGCCACCTTTTGCTTTGATGACTGCTTTGCACACTCTTGGCATTCTCTTGATGAGCTTCAAGAGGTAGTCACCGGAAATGGTCTTCCAACAATCTTGAAGGAGTTCCCAGAGATGCTTAGCACTTGTTGGCCCTTTTGCCTTCACTCTGCGGTCCAGTTCACCCCAAACCATCTCGATTGGGTTCAGGTCTGGTGACTGTGGAGGCCAGGTCATCCGGCATAGCACCCCATCACTCTCTCTCTTCGTCAAATAGCCCTTACACAGCCTGGAGGCGTGTTTGGGGTCATTGTCCTGTTGAAAAATAAATGATGGTCTAACTAAACGCAAACCGGAAGGAATAGCATGCCGCTGCAAGATGCTGTGGTAGCCATGCTGGTTCAGTATGCCATCAATTTTGAATAAATCCCCAACAGTGTCACCAACAAAGCACCCCCACACCATCACACCTCCTCCTCCATGCTTCACGGTGGGAACCAGGCATGAAGAGTCCATCTGTTCACCTTTTCTGCGTCGCACAAAGACATGGTGGTTGGAACCAAAGATCTCAAATTTGGACTCATCAGACCAAAGCACAGATTTCCACTGGTCTAATGTGCATTACTTGTGTTCTTTAGCCCAAACAAGTCTCTTCTGCTTGTTGCCTGTCCTTAGCAGTGGTTTCCTAGCAGCTATTTTACCATGAAGGCCTGCTGCACAAAGTCTCCTCTTAACAGTTGTTGTAGAGATGTGTCTACTGCTAGAACTCTGTGTGGCATTGACCTGGTCTCTAATCTGAGCTGCTGTTAACCTTCGATTTCTGAGGCTGGTGACTCGGATAAACTTATCCTCAGAAGCAGAGATGACTCTTGGTCTTCATTTCCTGGGGTGGTCCTCATGTGAGCCAGTTTCTTTGTAGCGCTTGATGGTTTTTGCAACTGCACTTGGGGACACTTTCAAAGTTTGCCCAATTTTTCGGACTGACTGAACTTCATTTCTTAAAGTAATGATGGCCACTCGTTTTTCTTTACTTAGCTGCTTTTTTCTTGCCATAATACAAATTCTAACAGTCTATTCAGTAGGACTATCAGCTGTGTATCCACCAGACTTCTGCACAACACAACTGATGGTTCCAACCTCATTTATAAGGCAAGAAATCCCACTTATTAAACCTGACAGGGCACACCTGTGAAGTGAAAATTATTTCCGGTGACTACCTCTTGAAGCTCATCAAGAGAATGCCAAGAGTGTGCAAAGCAGTCATCAAAGCAAAAGGTGGCTACTTTGAAGAACCTAGAATATAAGACATATTTTCAGTTGTTTCACACTTTTTTGTTAAGTATATAATTCCACATGTGTTAATTCATAGTTTTGATGCCTTCAGTGTGAATACACAATTTTCATAGTCATGAAAATACTGAAAAATCTTTAAATGAGAAGGTGTGACTGTATATATATATATATATATATATATATATATATATATATATATATATATATATGTCATTTTTTACATTTTAAAAATTATCAAAAGGAAAATGGGTTGATGGGAAATTCTGGGCACCCTTGGAGATTTCTGTACTCAGATAACTTTTACCAAGGTTTCAGATCTTAATTAGCATGTTAGGGTTATGGCTTGTTCACTATTTTCATTAGGAAAGGCCAAGTGATGCAAATTTCCCAGCTTTCTAAAAACCCAGCCTTCTTTAACCTTGTGCCAAAAAACAGCAGCCATGGGTTCTTCTAAGCAGCAGCTGCTTAGCTGAAAATGGTGGAAGCCCACAAAGCAGGAGAAGGCTATAAGAAGATAGCTAAGGGTTTTCAAGTTGCCCTTTCCTCAGCTCGAAATGTACTTAAGAAATGGCAGTTAACAGGAACAGTGGAGATCAAGGTAAGGTCTGGAAGACCAAGCAAAATTTCAGTGAGAGCTGGTCGTACAATTGCTAGAGAGGCAGAACAGAACCAATGATGTGTGGTGCTGGCATCATTGCTGCTACCGTGCAAACAAATGCTGGCAGGGAACAACAGAAAACAGCAGTATTGAAATTGCATAAGTTTTAATAGGAGAGTATTGTGGGTTTATATCACATGCTGTCGGATATATTTTTTTCTTTCTTACAATTTTTCTGTCACATTAGATTATTGCATATGTTTCATCTTACATGTCTTGTGGTTTCTTTAGTCTGAAATATCTTAAAATGATTATTTTTCATATTGCTTATGACAGGGATGTCAAACTCAAACACACAAAGGACCAAAATGAAAAACTTAGACAAAATCACGGGCCAGCCAGTATACAGTATAAGGGGCCCCACAAAGTCCTCCATATAGAATAATGAGCCCCACATAGTTCTCAATACAGAATAATAGGCCCCACATCGTCCTCCATACAGAATAATGGCCCCACATAGGGTGGTGGTTCTGGTGTCTAGAGCCAAATAAAACCACCCTGCAGGCCAGATTTGGCCCACGGACCAGAGTTTGACACTTGTGGCTTATGACTATCAGTTAAAGCCTCTGAGGGCAAAAGTTATAAAATGAGATAGGTGGACATGTTTTGTTGACATTTAATTTCTCAACATGTATTATTTAGAACTAGTGATGGGCGAGCACTAAAATGCTCGGGTGCTCGATGCTCGGGTCGAGCAAATTGGAATACTCGGGTTCTCGACCTGAGCAACGAGCCCAATGTAAGTCTATGGGAAACTCGAGCATTTTTCAGGTGGCTTCCCCCGGCGGTCTACAGAGGCCTAAAAATTGGCCAAATCGATGGGAACTGTGCTCAAATGTCATGGGAACAGCATGGGGAAGACCCCTGGAAGCATTTCTGACTCCCAGGTCACTGCTGTCAACAACTTTGTCAGAGGTATTACGCCACTTTTACGGACTCACCATAAAACATACAAAAACGAAACCAAAATGGATTTTCCTAGGAAATATGTTAAGGAACATCCTTTCCAGGGTAATGACTTGTATATAAGGCAAAATAAATAACCAAAAACAAAAATACTCTTCCACACCTTGGGCTATACTGTTATTGCGTATGCAGTGAGTGGCTGGTCTGCCCAAAATTTGGACGCACCCCAATACCCCTTTGAAGAGACTTAGAGGAGGGCCTCCTGAAAACAATGTTCCCATTATTAGGAAGTGGGTCTCCCATACTGTTTGCCTATGCAGTGAATTCAAGGGCTGCCAAAAATTTGGACCTACTCCAATGCCTCTTGGAAGAGACGTAAAGGAGGGCCTCCTTAACCCCTTACTTACCGGGGACGTATTAGTACGCATATTTGCGATCCCCCCGTTCAGTGAGGGCTGCTGCGCTGAGCCCTCACTGAACGGAGCACATGTCAGCTGATTCTTACAGCTGACATGTGCCCGCAACAGCCGCGGGTGGAATCGCGATCCACCCGCGGCTGTTAACATGTTAAATGCTGCTGTCAATCTCCGACAGCAGCATTTAACGCACGCTTCTGGGTAGCGCGTCAAAAGCCCCACCCACCGGCGACCCCGTCACGTGATCGCGGGTCGCCGATGGGCGTGCATGACAACCCAGGGTCTGCAGCAGACGCCTGTGGTTGTCATGATCTTGTCGCTATGAGCGCCACCTAGTGGTCGGCGCTCATAGCACAGGACCATTTCTGCTGCATGCAGGAGACCTGCTCGTCCCCTGTATGTAGCAGAGGCGATCGGATAGTTGCTACTTCTAGTCTCCTATGGAGACTATAGAAGCTTGCAAAAAGTAAAAAAAAAAGTTTTTAAAAATATAAAAAAAAATAAAAAAATATTAAAGTTTAAATCACCCCCCTTTCGCCCCATTCAAAATAAAATATATAAAAAAAAACCCCACATACACATATTTGGTATCGCCGCGTTCAGAATCGCCCGATCTATCAATATAAAAAAAGAATTAATCCGATCGGTAAACGGCGTAACGAGAAAAAAATTCTAAACGCCAGAATTACGTTTTTTGGTCGCCGCAAAATTGCAATAAAATGCAATAACGGGCGATCAAAACATCGGATCTACCCCAAATGTTATCAATAAAAACGTCAGCCCGGCGCGCAAAAAATAAGCCATCAACCAGCCCCAGATCACGAAAAATGGAGACGCTAAGGGTCTTAGAAAATGGCGCTATTTTTTTTTTTTACCAAATTTTGGAATTTTTTTTCACCACTTAAATATAAAAGAACCTATACATGTTTGGTGTCTATGAACTCGTAATGACCTGTAGAATAAGAAGGGCAGGTCAGTTTTAGCATTCAGTGAACGTGGTAAAAAAATAAATAAAAAACAACTGTGGTATTGCACTTTTTTTGCAATTTTACCGCACTTGGAATTTTTTTCCCGTTTTCCCGTACAGGATATGGTAAAACTAGTAATGGCGTTGAAAAGTACAACTCGTCCCGCAAAAAATAAGCCCTCACATGGCCATATTGACCAAAAAATAAAAACGCTATGGCTCTGGGAACAAGGGGAGCAAAAACGAAAATGCAAAAATGAAAAATGCTCCGGGGCTTAAGGGGTTAAAAAAATTGTTCCCATTATTAGAAAGTAGGTCTCCCATTGTGTTTGCCTATGCAGTGAATGCAAGGGTTGCCAAAAATTTGGAGGCACTCCAATGCCCTTTGGAAGAGACGTGGAGGTCAGAGGGCCTCCTGAAAACAATGTTCCTATTATTAGGAAGTGGGTCTCTCATAGTGTTGGCCTATGCAGTGAATGCAAGGGCTGCCAAAAATTGGGAGGCACTCCAATGCACCTTGGAAAAGTCATGGAGGAGGGCCTCATAAAAAAATGTTCCCATTAGAAAGGAGCGGGTCTCCTATACTTGTAATGCCTATGCACTAAGTGTATGGGTTGACAAACATTTACCCCTGGGGGGTATGCATGAACATACTGTATAAAAAAAATTTTTTATGGGCATCATAAATAACATTTAAAAAAATAATGTGGGTGTTGCATCACGGACCACGGTCACCCTGGTAATATGGTGGTGGAAGATGAGGATGAGGTGAAGGAGGAGGACAAGAGCAAGTAGCCAAAATCAGGAAGCGTATACCCATGTGTGGGTGTGAAAAGGTGCATGGGAATACACCTCCCAAAAAAAGACACTAGGTTTGAGTTTGTTACGCTGCTATCATTCGCTGGTGTTGAGAAGTCTGGCCCAATCCAGCCCTTGTTCATTTTTATAAGAGTCAGCCTGTCAGCATTTTCAGTTGACAGGCGGATGCGCTTATCAGTTATAATTCCACCAGCGACACTAAAACCCCGCTCTGATAAAACGCTAGCGGCAGGGCAGGCCAGGACCTCCAAGTTGTAGAGAGCCAGTTCATTCCACGTGTCCAGCTTGGATACCCAATAATTATAAGGCACAGAGGAATCACGGAGGACGTTGGTACGGTTGGCAAGGTACTCCCTCAGCATCTTCCCAAACTTTGCACTCCTTGTGAGAGTACCCCGCACCTCAGGGCCTGTGCGATGGGAGGGGCTGAGAAAACTCTCCCAGAACTTGGACAGTGTTCCCCTGCCTCTGCTGGATTGAAGTTGTGTCTCTCTCGGCTGTACTCCTTGGTTGTCCAACGAACTGTGACCTCTGCCGCCAGCGTTTTCAGATGGGAATTTTTTTAATAGCTCCGCAACATGGACCTTCTGGTACTGCCCCATTTTTGTAGACCTGTCCGCCTCAGGAATAAGAGACATAAGTTCTCCTTGTAGCGTGGGTCTAGAAGTGTCACCAACCAGTAATGACTGTCACCCAAAATTTTGAGAACGCGAGGGTCACGGGAAAGGCAGCGTAACATAAACTCAGCCATGCCTGCCAGACTGCTAAAAGGCAAGACTTCTGTGTCCTCACCAAGAGGACGACTGACCATGTTCTCCTCCTCCTCCTCCCTGTCCTCAGGCCATCCACGCTGAACAGACAGTATGACAGCTGTGAAGGTAGTACCGTCTATAGCGCATGAAACTAGTTCCTGTTCTTCCTCCTCCTCCTCTTCCTCATTGTCACCCAATCCACATTGGGATGAGATGAGGCTGGGCTGTATGTAAACACCCTGTATGGTTCCTGGCTCCATCTCATCGTGCTCCGCCTGCAATGTATCCTCTTTGATTGTGAGCAGAGAGCATTTCAGAAGACAGAGAAGCGGAATGGTGATTCTAATTATGGCGTTATCGCCGCTCAACATCTTGGAGGAGTCCTCAAAGTTTTGGAGGATGGTGCAGATGTCTGTCCGTCCATTTCTAAAATGGGCACACAGGCGGCGTACTTTGACGAGCAGATCCGGCAGCTCTGGGTAGCTTTTGAGAAACCGCTGAACCACGAAGTTAAGTACATGGGCCAGACATGGTACATGTGTGAGCTCGCCTCGCCTCAGAGCCGCCACCAGGTTCCGGCCATTGTCACACACGATCATGCCTTGCTGTAGGTTCAGCGGTGTCAGCCACAGATCTGCCTGCTCTTTCAGAGCTGTCCACAACTCTTCAGCATTGTGCGGTTTGTCACCTAAGCATATTAGCTTCAGCACAGCCTGTTGCCGCTTGGCCGAGGCAGTGCTGCAGTGCTTCCAGCTTGTGACTGATGTGGTCATTTTGGAAATGGAGGAGGAGGCTGAGGAGGATGAGGTGCATGAGCTGTAGACTGTGGGGGCAACCTTGATTGACCTAGGGCCCGCAATCCTCAGCGTCAGGAGGATGTGTTCTGTCCCAAGGTCCGACTGGGTCCCGGCTTCCACTATGTTAACCCAGTGTGCCGTCAGCGAGATGTACCCTCCTTGCCCACAAGCACTTGTCCACGTGTCCGTGGTTAGGTGGACTTTCCCTGTAACTGCATTGTTGAGGGCACGGCTAATGTTGTGGGACACGTGCTTGTGTAATGCGGTACCGAGGTACAGCTGCCGCCATCAGGTTGCGGGAAGCTTCCATCTCCACGAGCCTAAAAGGCAACATTTCGAGCCCAAGCAGTCGCAAAATGTGGAAATTTAGTAGTGTGGCCTGTGGGGAGTTGGCTGTGTATTTGCTCTTGCGTTCCAAGGACTGGGGTATGGACAAATGAACACTGCGCTGGGACAAGGACGTGCTTGCTGATGGTGCTAGTTGAGAGTGTGCAACGACAGGTGCAGGGCAGGAGGCATCTTCGCATGCACTCTGGACCTGGGATTGGCTTGCACACACAATAGCGGAAGAAGCAGTGGTGTCACCAGCAGACACTGTTCCTGGACCCTGGGGTTCGGTCCACAAAGTCGGGTACTTTGTTGCCATGTGCCTGATCATGCTGGTGGGTCTCAGGCTGGTTGTTTTGCTACCCCTGCTGATGCTGGCCTGGCAGGTGGTGCAAATGGCCTTTTTGGGGTTATCTGTCTTTAAAAACAACCAGACTCGGGAAGACCTAACAGTTGTACTGGCAACTTCCGTCGGGTTGCTGTTACGGGGAACGGTTGCCCACCTTCTGTCTGCGGCCAGCACACTGCTTCTTCCTGCCTGTTGGGTTGCTCTGCCTTCCTTCCCCAGTGTGCTGCTGTCCTCGCTCTGCATGTCCCCCTTCAGGTTGGGTCAGTTACTATATCATCCACCACCTTGTCTTCCACTTCCGCACCCTGGTCCTCCTCCTGACTTTTTGGCAATTATGTCTCATTATCGTCCACCTCTTGTGACACTTTCCCATCTTCGCCTTCATATGACCGTGGCTGCTCAAATATTTGAACATCGCTACATGCGATCTCCATTTGCCCCGCTTCAAGTGGACCAGGCGAGAGGCCCGAATCTATAAATGGAAAAGTGAACAGTTCTTCGGAGTGTCCAAGTGTGGGATCAGTTGTCTCTGGGCACTCGGCATGGTGGGAGGAAGGAGGATCATGGTGAGGAATATGCAGTTCAGACTTACGGCTACTGAGACTTGACCGTGTGGAATACAGGGTGGTGATGGTGGCTAAGTGACTGGAAGCATTATCTGCTATCCAACCAATAACCTTTTCACACTGCTCTGTGTTCAAAAGTGGTTTTCTGCGGTCCCCTATTAATTGGGACTGGAAGGTCGAGCTAGAAGATGTGGGTGTTTGTTGTGGCACAATTTCAGCTTGCCCACAGGCTCGGCTTCTCCATGCACCATCACCATCACGTCCAGTTCCCCGTCCCTTGCCACATGCCTTGCCCATTTTAAATGGAGGACAATATCTTCCACTCTCACTACAAATGGCTGAATTTGGAGCGAACTTATATGTGATCCGTGTGACGGACAAACCACAGTTTTAAATAGCTGACCTGTAGGTAACTATTTTTAACAGCGCCGACCTCGTGTCAATAAGTTCACTGACACACTGCAACAAAATTTAAATGAAGGCCAGAAATGTCAATATTTTCGGCGCAATTATATATGATCCGTGTGACGGACAAACCACAGTTTTAAATATCTGGACTGTAGGTAACTATTTTTAACAGCAAACTGGTGTCAATAACTTCACTGACACACTGAAACAAAATTTTACTGGAGGCCAGAAATGGCAATATTTTCAGCGCAATTATATGTGATCCGTGTGACGGACAAACCACAGTTTTAAATAGCTGGCCTGTAGGTAACTATTTTTAACAGCGCCGACCTCGTGTCAATCAGTTCACTGACACACTACAACAAAATTTAAATGGAGGCCAGAAATGGCAATATTTTCAGCGCAATTATATTTGATCCGTGCGACGGACAAACCACAGTTTTAAATAGCTGGCCTGTAGGTAACTATTTTTAACAGCAAACTGGTGTCCAATAGCTTCACTGACACACTGCAAGAAAATTTCAATGGAGGCCAGAAATGGCAATATTTTCAGCGCAATTATATGTGATCCGTGTGACAGACAAACCACAGTTTTAAATAGCTGGATTTTTAGCACTGTAATATGGAAAGGACCTGGCTGTATTCTGCAGTGCCAACAAGCAAATGGTGCAGATAAACGGTGTTCTCTGGATTGCTTTTAAGTAAATAATCAGGATTAAGATAAAAAAATATATATTCCTGGCCCCTGATACCTGGGCCTATTTCTACAAATATCTGTAAAAGCACCAGCAGACAGAACTGGAATGGACCCTCTTGCTATATGCACTGCAGTCTGCTATATACCCTGCCTGTCTAGCACTGATATCTCTGCAGCTGGATTAGTCCTCAGAAGGACTGTTAGTTGAGATGGATATGTGTCTCTAATATAGTCTGGTATACCTACACTAACTAGAAACAAGTAAATCTCTCCCTAGCTCAGCAGCAGCTCTCCCTACACTGTCTGATTCCGGAGTGACTGTGACGAGCATGGCGGCGCCAGGTCTGATATAGACCTGATGACGTTGTGCGGCCAGCCAATCACGGTAGTGCCACAACCAACATGGCTGCGGCATTACAGTATGTGGCATACAATTCCTGCATGTTAATTGGCACTCTAAAGAGCACCAAACATGCAGGGAGGGGACCCGAGCTCCCGCCGAGCACCCCCAGAAATACTCGGCGAGTGCCGAGCATCTCGAGCAGTGAGATGCTCGGGTGAGCACCTAGCAGTAGCGAGCATGCTCGCTCTTCACTATTTAGAACCCTAAATGAGGTTTAGCTGTGAGTGACAGTCTCACCCCCATAGTCTCAACAATTGACCAATACCCTAGTGTTACCATGCTTGTGGTGGAATTATGTTAAAAAAGTGTAAAAAAGCTATACTTGTGTGTATGTGTGCATCTATGTATATATAACATTGGAATTGCAACACCAAGATGTAAAAATTGTATAACTATGGAAATCACAGGGTCGATAGACATGTTAATGATATGCATGGCAAAAAAATGTAAACAAAATTTTCAAAACATCTCGATTTATTCAGTATAAAATGTGTGTGCCATGCACAGAAATACGCTCACTTACAGGCATTGTCATGCTATCACTGAGGTTATTAATGTTTTTTTGAGGAATGGTCTGTCACACTGATTGCACTCGGGCATGCAAATTCATCAAGATCCGATAATGGCAGATCCCTTTGCATTTGCCAACCAATGATGTTCCAGATGTGTTTGATGGGAGACCATTCCTTAGATGCTGCAGACCATGCTACCACACTTAGGCCATGCAGGCTGCTCCCAGTAGGAGAAGCAACATGCTGCCTGGCATTGTCATGTCGAAAAACAGCTTTAGGGAAACTTTGAAGAAATGGCTGTATCACTGGTTCCACCACCAAATCCATGTAAAGCCAAGCTGTTAGTGTACCTACAATGAAGATTTGAGGGGTCTGTCTACCATACATTATACTACTCTACAACCTAATCCTGGGAGTAGGACTGGTGTGACCATCCCTCATGAATGCCTCTTCATGGCTTTGCCTATGTAGCCCCCGGACCAATCTCTGGTTATTCAAGACAAAAGCGTGACTCATTGCTAAAAAGGAAAGACCATTCATACAAGCTTCTTGTCTGCAGATGGAGACTACATGGGTTATGTCATGAAGAGGCCATCACAAGGGATTGTCAAACTGGCCAACTCCTGGGATTATGGCACGGTTAAGTCTCTTCCTGTAGGCCCTGGCTGTCTATTCGAATTATGTTTTCTCTGAAGTGTTGGGAGCCACTGACTTTCAGTCATAGGGACGTGCATGGAGTGGTTACAGTCATTACTCACAGCACCACTCACTATAATGTGATCGACAGCTGTAAGCACGCCCTGGCACTTTGACAGCCGCTTCTGCAGAGTTAGCTTTCAATTGAAGTGCTGGGATATGCTTATAGCCACAGCTCACAATATTGTTAATTATGCAGTGAGTGCAGCCACACCGTGCAGGCCCCTATGACAGAAAGCCGGCAGCTCCTGGAAGGAAATATGTTTTTTTTCACCTCATAGTTACGCTTTCAGTAATGCAGCCAGGAATTGTAATGCTATTTATCTGCAGAATAACCTTATTTCTTTAGATAAATAGTGTTTACCAAGGTTTAAAAAGTGACATGCTTTAACCCCTTAACAACCTTGGGTCTTTCTGTTTTTGTGTTTTAATTTTTTCCTCCCCTTCTTCCCAGAGCCAGAACTTTTTTATTTTTTGGTCAATATGGCTGTGTGAGGGCTTATTTTTTGCGGGACGAGTTGTACTTTTAAACGCCATCACTGGTTTTACCATATCGTGTGCTGGAAAACGGGAAAAAAATTCCAAGTGCGGTGAAACAGCAAAAAAAAATGCAATTCCACAGTTGTTTTTTGGGTCCTCTTTTTACCACGTTCACTGATTGCTAAAACTGACCTGCCATCATTATTTTCCAGGTCATTACGAGTTCATAGACACCAAACATGTATAGGTTCTTTTTTATTTAAGTGGTGAAAAAAAAATCCAAAGTTTGCTAAAAAAAAAAAGAAAAAAATGACGCCATTTTCGGAGAGCTGTAGCTTCTCCATTTTTCGGGATCTGGGGCTGGGTGAGGGCTTATTTTTTGCGCGCCAGGCTGACGTTTTTATTGATACCATTTTGGGGTAGATCTGATGTTTTGATCGCCCGTTATTGCATACGTAATTCTGGCGTTTAGAATTTTTTTCTCGTTACGCCGTTTACTGATCCGATTAATTCTTCTTTTATATTGATAGATCTGGCGATTCTGAACGCGGAAATACCAAATATGTGTATGTGGTGTTTTTCTATATATTTTATTTTGAATGGGGCGAAAGGGGGGTGATTTAAACTTTTATATATTTTTTATTTTTTTAATATTTTTAAAAACTTTTTTTTTACACTTTCTGCTTGCTTCTATAGTCTCCATAGGAGACTAGAAGCAGCAGTTGTCTGATTGCTTCTACTGCATACAAGCGATGAGCAGATCGCTTGTATGCAGGAGAAATGCTCACTTGCTATGAGCGCTGACCACTAGGTTGCGCTCATAGCAATTGAGACATGACAACCACAGGCGTCTGCTGCAGACCCTGGGTTGTCATGCCCACCCATTGGTGACCCGCGATCACGTGACGGGGTCACCGATGGGCAGGGCTTAGGACGCGCTTCCCAGAAGCGCGAGTTAAATGCCGCTGTCAGAGATTGACAGCGGCATTCTACCCGCGGCTGTTGCGGGCACATGTCAGCTGTAATAATCAGCTGACATGTGCTCGGTTCAGTGCGGGCTCACCGCCGGAGCCCCCGCTGAACCGGCCTTCCCGACCTGGTGCGTACTATTACTGACCAGGTCGGAAGGGGGTTTTAAAGTCCCTCACCTTGCATGGGCTCCTATAAAGTTGCAATTCCCATGGGTCCCACTGCAATCTGCCTAAACTAAGCTCCTCTTTCCTCCATCTGAGTCTGTTTGCATGGTGCATGCCAGATTTAGTGTATGTGCAATACAAACTTCAGCAGGAAAAAAAAAATCACAGTCTCTGTGTTTTTCAGCTGGCAGAAAAAATACCCAATTTTGCGCACTGTCCATGAATTTACAGACAGTGGGCAACTCTACTGCTAGTATGGAGGTCTTAATGTGGAGACAGTGTTGGGGTCATGGTCTGAAATAATATTACATATATTATGTTTAGTTACCACGGGCAATAATTAGATAGAGTTCAAGGACCAGTTTGCACCTTATAGCTTTCATGCATTGGTACAATATTTTAGGGACCAGTCTAAAGGCAGAAGTATAATCAAGAACTTCTTTATACATTAATGCTGTAGAAATATACGGCACTCTGTCAGGGAGATTGTGGTGCTCGAGTAGGGGTCCAGTTGAAAAATATAGTGAGAAAAACTCAATATGGCAGTGAATGAGTAAAAAGTTTTTAGCGGCAAGCCAAAATAATATAACATTTCAGTCCTAATCCGGACGTTCATCAGAAAATGATTGCCGTAGAATAGTGATCGTGTGCATCGGGGCAGCGCAGTGGAAATGCGTCCTGGGTCTCTACACACAGCACTACACTGGCGACACTGGCTACACACACTGGCAACCCAGGAGGCATATTCACTTCACTGCCATGATGCAGATGATCCCTTATTCAGTGACAATCAGTTAAGACAAAGGTACGGATTAGGACCGAAACGTTATAATATTATATTGGATTGTCATTAAAAACTTTTTGTTCATTCACTGCAAAATCGAGTGCCAAGTTTTTCTCACTTTCTTTATACATTAAAACTTGCAAAAATTTGCTAGCTTGAGCTGAACATTTTATTCTCTTTGACAATGGCAATATACAAAAAATAAAAAAAAGTTACAAATAAAGGGAGAAAAAATGCAAAAATTGAGCACAAAAATCTAAATGCTCAACATGTTTAACATAAAATAATTCATAAAAGATTATTCATAATTAACAATGCTGGGATATAGAAAATTAATGTCAATAAAGTAAATCTTAAAAAAAATAACTATTATTTCAAAGGATTTATAAAGATGTATCAGGTGCTATGTGATACTAAGTTTGTAATATCTCAGGATAAGCAGGTAATGAACACAAAAGGCTCACCACAGATTTGGTCCACAGGTACCAGAAAAATAATATAACTGAAGCATCAATACAAATTAGTTGAAATTACCACACAAAGTGTACAATATTGTGCAATAATAATACACCATAAGGCTGTGTGCCCACGATGCGTTTTTTAAGCTTTACCGCAGCGGCAATTCTGCTGCAGAAACGCTTAAAAACGCTTGGTAGAAGGCCTGCCATGTTCCCCAATGATAATCCACATCTGCTGTGCACATGCTGCGGAAATTTCCGCTGCGGATTATCATTGCACTACCAATTACTTTTCGGAAGTGCGGCGTTTTCGCCGCCATTGACTTGCACTGGAACGCATGGAATCCGCATCACTGGATCTGTACATGCGGAATCCATGTGTTTCAATATGCGGATGGTACCCGGGTTTGGAGAAGAGGACACTCTCCTCCGGACCCGGGTACCATAGAACCTGTAAAAAAAAGAATAAAATAAAAAATAAACATTATACTTAGCTTCTGATGGCCCCCGGTATCCTTGTCTCGGCTTGCCGGCAGATCGTGGTGGACTCAAGGACCTGCCATGACGTCATTTAGTCATGTGACGGGTCACGCGGAGCATTTCTGCATCATGGGCACATAGCCTTACTTGGGAAATTATAAAAATGCCTAAAAAATGCTTACCAATACCGTTTCTCCTGCCTGTGCTCTGGGTTCATCAAAGCTCTATCACAGTTCATTTAACATCTTAATGACATTAAATAGGGCTAAACAACAATTACAAGCAGGACATGCCCAACAGTGAATATCAAAGATTAGTTGATAATGTGCATAAAAATAATTGTGACTCACCACGACATGATGTGCAAGGTTTTATGGCAGGCACAATGGAGACTGTAATCCTAGTGAATCAGGCAATGCCTAAGAAGTACTAAGCTCCACTAGAGGTCAGTACTCTTTATTAATTGTTTGACGTAACAGTTTTGTTTCAAGATAACTTTATTGACATTACATCTGTATAGCTCAGAGTCAGGATGGACAACTCAGATATACTCAGATGACTGCCACCTGGGCCATAAAGGGGTTAGCCACTACTTTTTTATACTTTTGGATCCTTACGATTGACCACCAGTAGCTGATTGGCAGGGGTTGTGACACCCAGCACCCCTGACCATAAGCTGTTTCTGCCAGCCAGAAGTTCTCAGATGCTGCTGGATCACAGAAGCTCCATCATACTGCAGATCCACCCCTTATTCATTTGAATTGGATCTGCGGTATCTGGCTGTGGCCGCTACATATTTGATGGAGCTGTTTTGTCTGGCAGCATCCGAGAACTTCCGGTCGTTGCTGGCAACAGTTAATATGTGGGGCTTCTGGGTGTCGCACCCAAACTGATGAGACATTGATGGCCTATGCTGATGTTAGGCCATCAATAAAAAAAGCAGTGGCCAGCCTCTTTCAGGAGAGGCTGATTTAGGAAACACAATATGCTATTCCATTTTAAGTTCTGCAGGGCTACTAAATGCCCCCAAACGTGTAGTCGTTTGGCGGTGGTTTAACTCCATAAGTAATGCTGTTTAAATTCCTTTTTCGTTTCTTTTTTTTTACTGTAGCTTTTGTATTCTTTGTTCTTTCGGATTACTGAGAAGACACTGACATTAACCTGATAAATAAAGTATAAATGTTCCTATTTATCTTGCCTCATTGTTGCAGATAAATATAGATGAGAGGACTTAAGTGATGAAATAATGCAATTTAACAATACAACATGGTTAATTTCAGTAGTCTAAATCAAGTTGACAATCAAAATGAAGGATAAAGTTTGTTCATAATTCAATTCTAAGTTTATTCAGTAAAGTAGACGGGCGCACAACAGCAGCGTTACCTATGGTCTGTAAAATGATTATAAATAATCACTATAATCAGCAAGTTCTCTATTCTAATATATTGCCTGGGAATTTATGTCTGGTTGGCAACCATGACCCAAAATTGGGCTTAAATAAACTATTGTAAATAATTTTTACCATGTTCTAATAATAAGTGTTTTTCTTTTTATTAATATTTTCCAGAGGGAATCCTGAACAATGCCAGAGATACAAGTGTCATGGATACTCTACCACTGAATGGTAACCATATGAACAGCTATAACATTGCAACACGGGAATACTTTAGGGACTGTGTAAAAATAATCGACCGTGGCTTTAACCACAAAGAATCTGCCTTAGAAAAAAAGATTTTGAAGGAGCTCACTTCTAACTATATACCTTCCTATCTGAATAACCATGAACGCTCATGTGAACAAAGTAGGAATCTAGTAAACAAGTTGATAAATAACATTAACAATTTAAAAGAGGATGAAGCAGTTCTCGATGATGCTCCATGCTTTACTAATGAGGAAATTCTTGGTTTAGAACTGATAAATGAGGAATCTAATGCTCCATTGCTGCCCTCCCGTGCCCTCGCTATCGATAGTTATCAGCCTCTTCACTTTACTAGGGGAAAAATTCCACCAGAAAACAGTGAAAGTGTTTTCCCTTTGTTAACAAATGAGCACATTGAAGCAATGCAATCACCTAACAGAGATTTTCTCTACACAAGCATGCCAACTCTAACTGGCACAGCTCTCACAGGAAGTGTTACAACTGGTACTCAAGCAGATTCATCACCAGTCAAAACTAAGGATGCAGAAGAATCATACTATAAAAGCATGCCAAACTTGGGTACCCAACATAAAATACATCAACTTCACACATACTATCCGTTAGGACGGGGAAGCAGTGATGGATTCATATTTCCACTGAGCAAAGATGGAACACCTTTTGCTGAAAAACCAGCTCACCTCGTCACAAGTCTATAGGATGTGAAAGAGAAAAGTAGTAATCTTAACAAACTCTTTTATGATTTACTATAAGAAATAATATTGTGTGTGCTCCTAAATCTTTATGCTGTAAGACATTTTTTAAAATGACATTTTTAGTCCTGTGTACGGGATACAAATGTAATGCTCTGTTTTCTTTTTCTTCTTTTTTTTAAGTAATTGTCCCAAAAAGACTTAATTATGTTAATAAAAAAATAAGAAAGAATGAAAGAAAGAGAGAGACAATGAATGGCAATATTTGTAGCTTTTATGTATTATACTGTTACCTGAATAATTGGATATTGTTTCTTAATAACACACAATAATTTTGATTGGTGGCTTGACATTTACCGGTATATAAAAATGTATTTTTCACATTCATTAGTCACAATTTGGTACTGAAATTGTCACATAACAACATTATATATTTAGATCAACAGTTTGGGACAGATTTAGCAATGTATTAACACCAGATTTCTGGCAGAAATACAATGAGAGATCTGGCATTCATACAAGACACCATTTACGAAGCCCTGTGCTCATTTTTCAAAACATGCAATTAGATTAGAAACAGTTGGTTGGGCTTCAAATTTCCTTGACGTTTGACTCATTTACTAATAATCTACATGGCTTTACTGATTAGAAAAGTCTAGAACTAATCTGGAGTTGTATTTAACCAGTGCTTGCTGCTCAGGAGAGAAATAGCAGTGGTAGACCTACCTACCATAGAGGCAGTCCTGAACACCCTTTGAGAGAGGGTATCTATTCCAGGTCACTTTCAGCCACACTTGAACGAATGGTGATAATCAGCATATGGAAGTTATCTTCACAACTGCTACAAGGTTAGCAAGGAAATGAAAAATGTGATTAAGCTAGAAAAATGAGATAAGGTCACCAGTACTTGTCCTACAAGTAAGAAATGTTGTGGTGTTAATCAGCAATTTAAGAATTGGCCATGTCTGGTTTAGGGAAACTAGAATGTGAGCCCGACTGGGGACAGGTACTGTTGAATGATGACAATGTCAGTACGGCGCTAAGCAAGAGAAATAATCTGAAAGGGGCTGATTTTTTTAATCTTTGTCCCCCTTCTTCTTGTACACCAGCGACCAGTATTAATAAATCTCCATCATTATGTTATCAAATTCTTCATTCCATTTAACAATGCAATCTATCAATATCTATTTTCTGGTACTGTTATGAAAATGATTATACCACATCCACATTCCAATCGAAGACATAATTGAAATAGTGCTGCAAACTTTTAGGCTTACCATAATATTTTTATTATTATTTATTTTATTTTTTTATTATTACAGGTGACAAAATGTTGCTATGTCAAAATAAGAAAATGGATTCAAAATGAACAAAAACTCAATCCTCAAAATATTAACCAATTTTAGAATCACATGCTAATTTGATATATTTGTTATGTGCTGTATTAACAAACTATACAAACAAATTAAATGAAAAGAAAACTAATGGCATAAATATAAAGATTTAATGTGATGTGCATTTACTATCATCGCACCTCTAATGTATGCTTTTTTTCCTGAAAGTTGTGTCCCTGTTAATGTAGTGAAAAAAATATAAATTTTTTTGTTCTTATTGTCTCACAGCTTTGTCTCAGTCAAAAATTGTCATTTTTGTTAATTTTTTTGTTCATAAAAACAAGTAGGTTGATTTTGAAGTACTTATATTAACAAAATATTGTTTTCTAATTTCCAATATTTGCTTTATTTTAATTATTTTTTGTATTTTTGTTTACATGTTATATATTTTTTTAATGGAAGTTCATGAATATAATGATTATACCCATAAACTTCCAATAATCTCGCATGATTGTAACAGGCTAAATGGCAATTTGGTTTTGTATAATCCAGAAAATAAAAAGGGTTTGTTCAAGTTAATATTGAAATTTCCAAACATTCGATAACTGTTCACAAGGTTCATCCTATATAAAACAACTTTTGTTTATTGTATCGTAAACTCTATTTACTTTTTGTTTATGCATGTAAAAGGTAGCACCAATCATAACACTGATTATGTAGTCAGTCAGCTTTAAATCAAGTTTTCTTCTGTTAGATATTTGGGCCCCAATATATTGTCAGGCCCTGAACCACCTAAAAAATTATCTTGTAGATCCAGTCTAACTCATAAGTAATATGAAATTAAAGGGAACCTATCAGATCCATTGACACTTTTAAACTGCTCTTATGGCCTTTTAGACCTTTATTAATGTATTCAATTTTAAACCAAAAATTGGTAAAGTTTGTTAACAAAGTTTAGAAACAAATTAAACATTATACTTGTATGCTAAACCCAAACATGAAAACAAAACGAATATTAGGCATTAGAATGTGGTTGCCGCTAGCAGCAGCTCTAACACCACTGATAGTGCTGACGGCAACTGTCCCGGCAGTAGTAGAACCAAACGCAATCACAGCAGGATGATGTTGCCTCTGACAGCGAAACCATCAGCTGGAGTCAGCTTTATGCTCAGTCCACCTCTTTTGCCACCACAACAGTTAGGGTTCTCTCACACTTGCGTATAAATTGGACGAGTGCAATCCGATAAAAAATCCAGTGCAATCCGATAAAAAATTGGATAGCACTCGGACCAATTATTCAGAGAGGCAGTGCAGATCTGCTATTTTTTTCTCTCCTGTATTCGGCATGAAGAAAAAATTGCAGCATGCTGCGTATGTATGCGTAAGGGCTCGCTCACAGTGGCGTATAACTCGGACGAGTGCAATCCGATAAAAAATCGGATTGCACTAGGACCAATGTTATTCAATAAGGCAGTGCAGATCTGCAATTGTATTTGCCATGAGAAAAAAATCGCAGCATGCTGCGATATCACTCCGAAATCTGATGGATGTGTGAAAAAAATCAGATGTCATTCAGACCATCAGTATAGCATCCGATTTTTACGGATACATTGCAATTCTGTAAGATGGGAAACTGTAAATAGTCCTGTAAAAGATTAATAGTTGCTGGGTAAAAAAACTAATTGCATCCGGACAGCACACGGATGACAAGTGAGAAAAAAGTCATCCCAGTCTCATGGATGAGAATGGGACCGATTTTGATATGCTAGTGCGAGTGTACCCCAAATTTTGCTAGACTGGCCAATGCAAGTCTATGGATGGGAGAAAAAAACAAACGGCACATGGACCATCCATATGCACACATCTCAAAGGAACCAGGAAATTGCATCAGCCAAGCACCCAAGTCCAGAGCCACAACCCTCCTGTCAAACAAGAAAAAAAAAACTATAACCTGATAAAGCTAGATAGATGATACAAAGATATTAGATATATAATAGATATATAATAAACAGATACAAAGATAGATTAGATAGATAAATACCGTATTTTTCGGACTGTAATACGCACTTGGATAAAAAATTGCATAACTAAATAGGGCTAAATAGGGCTATGGGATGATTGATTACACATAGGGGGAAAAACAATGTGTTCACATATTACTGCACATCAACATCAGTATTACTATGCGTCCAGTTCAAACAGTTGTAACAGGTTAAACCGCGATCACTGTGACTTCACACAATATCGGGATACAGGAGTTCACCCAAGCATCCGGTCATAGATCCCAGCCTGTATTGACCTTTTCAGATGCGCGCCTCCGGCCGGGGCGCCACCTGAACTTCAAACAATTCTAAACATCTATCTTGGAGCATCACATTGGTTAAGTGACATCAAGCGAACATCTATTGGAACCAAGTATGTCAGAACATTTGCTGGACTGCCCTATACATACCAAAAGGTTAGATGAATATCTTACCTATGTTATATTAAGACCCGCGTTGTTATTCCACTTGTTCACAAGTCTCAGGTTACATATGACGTAGGTCAGAGGAGGCTAGCAGAATACCCCTGTTGGCACACTGACTCTTTGCCAATTTGACGGCCAGCAATTTCGTCAAAGCATTCTCCTCCATATGTGCCGTTATGTCAGCAAGTGTTGACTAATATATTCAAGACTTTTATACTTATCTTTATTGACTTTTAAACTAATGGATGAACCTATCTGTATTTACGCATAGTAATACTGATGTTGAAGTGCAGCAAAATGTGCAAGTAATACGCAAACACATTGTTTTTTCACCTATGTGTATAATCATCCCAAAGCGCTATTTGGTTATACAATTGCTTATCTATAGCCCTTTTCTATCAGCAATACGTGGAAATTTCTATCCAAACGAGCAGCTGGAGATAGATTTCAACACCGAGCGCCGGTGCAACTATACTTTTCTTTGTCTATAATGCGCACTTTTTCCCCCTAAATTTGGGAAGAAAATTGGGGTGCATCTTATAGTTCGAATGTAGCTTACTGGGGGGGGGGGAGTCGGTGGTGGAGCGGGATCACATGAAGCAGAGTCGCTGCTGCAGGGAGGCGGTGGTAGGAGTTGGGCGATGCTGCGTGCCTTGGGCTGGGAGGAGGGGGTTTCCCGGTGGTGTGAGGCTGTGGTGGGCCCTGGGCTTCAAGATGAGGTTGCCGTTGAGGCAGGAGCAGAGTCCATGCTCTGTACATTTATTTTCCCAGTGGTGGACTTCAGGAAAATGGCCGCCGGAGGCGACGCATGTGCAGATTTAAATCTGAAGCCCACCACCGGGAAATCAATGTACAGAGCAGGGATTCTGCTCCTGGCTCAACGCCGACATTTTCTTGAAGCCCAGGGCCCACAGCCTCGCACCACCAGGACACCCCCTCCTCCCATCCCAGGGTCCGATGCATCACCCCACTCCTGCCAGTGCTGACTTCCTGCAGTAAGGACCCTGCCTCCTGCTCCACCTCCGTTGCACCATAAGCAAAGTTCAGACTATAACACAGATCCCCATTTTAACATTTAATTTTTTTTCCTATTTTCCTCCCCAAAATTTGGGGTGCGTCTTATGGTCCGGTGCGTCTTATAGTCCAAAAAATATGGTAGATAGATAGAATAGATATCCTGCAGATATATAATTTCATAACCCCCCTACATATTCTAAACTTGCTCCCTTTGATGCCTTTCATGCTGAGTTTATTCTACAGCTTTTTATGCTTATTTATCTGAATAAATAAATACATTTAAAAAATGATGTGGGGTACCCCCTATTTTATGAAATCAGCGACGGTAAAGTAAACAGCTATAAGATATTATCAGGCTGGGAAGGTCCATGCAGGGGCCCTAAGCAGACGGGGGGCCCACTCGCCGTTGGGCACTCCGGCGCGCTACGGGACCTGTGTGCAGAGAAGAGTGGTGCCAGCTCCCCCCACGCTTGCTCAGGGCACCGGCAGCCGGCACAATACTAACCTCTCCCCGTGCCTCCGCAGCAGGTCCTGTCTTTTCCGCGGCTGCTGCACTGTGACATCTCAGGTCAGAGGGCACGGTGACGTCTTTCCACCACGCCCTCTCCTGAGCAGTCACAGCGCAGAGCGGGAAGACGGCGACGCAGGTGAGGAGTCCTTAGCAGCGGCAGCAGGTGAGAAGTGAGATGAGTATTTTTTTTTATTTTATTTTTTTGTATGGAGGCATGGGACATTATATGGGGGGGGTGACAGCTTGCATGGGGCATTATATGGGGGCCCAGCAGAAGGCATTATATGGGGGCATTTGCATGGGGCATTATATGGGGGCACAGCAGGATGCATTATATGGCGGCACCTGCATGGGGCATTATATGGGGGCCCAGCAGGAGGCATTATATGGGGACACAGCAGGAGGCATTATATGGGGGCACCTGCATGGGGCATTATATGGGGGCCCAGCAGGAGGCATTATATAGGGGCACAGCCAGCATGGGGCATTATATGGGAGCACAGCCTGCATGGGGCATTATATGGGGCACAGCCTGCATGGGGCATTATATGGGGCACCTGCATGGGGCATTATATGGGGGCCAGTATTCTGCATGGGGCATTATATGGGGGCTAGTATTCTGTATGGAGCATTATATGGGGACCAGTATCCTGTACGGAGCATTATGTGGGGGCCAGTATTCTGTATGAAGCATTATATGGGGTTCATTATTCTGTATGGAGCATTATATGGGGCCCATAATACTGCATGGAGGACTATGTGGTGCCCATAATACTGTATGGAGGACACTGTGGTGCCCATAATACTGTATGGAGGGCTATATTGTCCAGTCTGCACTGTACACTGTGAGGATTCACCGGTTTCTGAGCTATTGTAGAAGTTACAATAGATATCACTCCGGTAATGTAAGAAGTACGTGACATCTTTGGCCTTGTACTATATCTATATTTCTCTGTGGTATCTGTGCATCATGAATCATGGTATGTGTTAAAGGGACCAACTGAGACTCTTTCGCCAAGGGCCCACAAAAACCTGGAGCCGGCCCTGGGTCCATGGTTATTCAGCCCTTCCCAGCCTAAAAATAACAGCCCTCAGCCGCCCCAGAAGTGGAACATCACATGAGATGCTCCAAGTCTGGTGCTTCGCCTTCACTCTTCCCGATTGCTCTGGTGCAGTGGCAGTTGGGGTAATAGGACTTGGGGTTGATGCCAGCTGTGAATTCTCCAAAAACACAGCTGACATCAAGCCCTGGTGTTAGTAATGGAGAGGTGTCTATCAGACACCTCTCCATTACTGAACCAGTACTAAAAAGTAAAAAACACGCACAAAAATAGTTTATTTTAAAAAACACTGCCCAACTTTTTCCTTGGTTCACCAATTTATTTTAGCACAAAAAAACCCATGCATGTCCATCGTAGTCCAGGGAATCTGACATAGTCCACAAATGGAAACCTGAAAAACATAAAAAGAGAGAAACAAAAACAAGACACCGTCCCTTTTTCACCAATTTATTATAAAAAGATAAAGTCCCAAGGTCCGATGTAATCCAATGTTTCCCATGACGCTCCCTGATTCCATTGTCCAAAGCCTATAGAGCCCCATTCTGAGGCTCAATAGGTTTTCAGCAGTAGCCACTCCCGGCTCACGCTGCACTCTGCAAGACCTGGCGAATGTGAAGAGCAGTAACATTACAGACATCCACTGCTCATCAGATTCGCCGGGTCCCGCTGCACTCGGTGAGATCCGACGACTGTGAAGAGGAGAAAAGTTACTGACGTCACTGCTCTTCACAGTCACAGGGTCTCGCGTAGCACATCGTAACCCAGCGACTCTGATGAGCGGTGACATTAGTAACGTTACTTCTTTTCACAGTCGCCGGGTCTCGACAAGCATAAAAAGATGTAGAACAAACTCCACATGAAATGCACTATAAAGCGCAATTTTAAAATATGTAGGGGAGTTGTGAAATTATTTATCTGCTGGATATCTATCTATTATCTATATATTATATATCTATTTCTATCATCTATCTACAGTTAGGTCCATATACAGTTATATGAAAAAGTTTGGGCACCCCTATTAATCTTAAGCTTAATGTTTTATAAAAATTGGTGTTTTTGCAACAGCTATTTCAGTTTGATATATGTAATAACTGTTGGACACAGTAATGTTTCTGCCTTGAAATGAGGTTTATTGTACTAACAGAAAATGTGCAATCTGCATTCAAACAAAATTTGACAGGTGCATAAGTATGGGCACCCTTATCATTTTCTTGTTTTAAATACTCCTACCTACTTTTTACTGACTTACTAAAGCACTTTTTTGGGTTTTGTAACCTCATTGAGCTTTGAACTTCATAGCCAGGTGTATGCAATCATGAGAAAAGCTACTTAAAGTGGCCACTTGCAAGTTGTTCTCCTGTTTGAATCTCCTCTAAAGAGTGGCATCATGGGCTCCTCAAAACCAACTGTCAAATGATCTGAAAACAAAGATTATTCAACATAGTTGTTCAGGGGAAGGATACTAAAAGCTGTCTCAGAGATTTAACCTGTCAGTTTCCACTGTGAGGAACATAGTAAGGAAATGGAAGAACACAGGGACAGTTCTTGTTAAGGCCAGAAGTGGCAGGCCAAGAAAAACATCAGAAAGGCAGAGAAGAATGGTGAGATCAGTCAAGGACAATCCTCAGACCACCTTCAGAGAGCTGCAGCATCAACTTGCTGCAGATGGTGTCACTGTGCATCAGTCAACTATACAACGCACTTTGCACAAGGAGAAGCTGTATGGGAGAGTGATGCGAAAGAAGCCGTTTCTGCAAGCACGCTACAAACAGAGTCGGCTGAGGTATGCAAAAGCACATTTGGGGAAGCCAATTTCTTTTTGGAAGAAGGTCCTGTGGACTGATGAAACCAAGATTGAGTTGTTTGGTCATACAAAAAGTCGTTATGCATGGCGGCAAAAAAACACAGCATTCCAAGAAAAACACTTGCTACCCACAGTAAAATTTGGTGGAGGTTCCATAATGCTTTGGGGCTGTGTGGCCAATGCCGACACCGGGAATCTTGTTAAAGTTGAGGGACGCATGGATTCCACTCAGTATCAGCAGATTCTTGACAATAATGTTCAAGAATCAGTGATAAAGTTGAAGTTACCCCAGGGATGGATCTTTCAGCAAGACAATGATCCAAAACACCGCTCCAAATCTACTCAGGCATTCATGCAGAGGAACAATTACAATGTTCTGGAATGGCCATCCCAGTCCCCAGACCTGAATATCATTGAACATCTGTGGGATCATTTGAAGAGGGCTGTCCATGCTCGGCGACCATCAAACTTAACTGAACTGGAATTGTTTTGTAAAGAGCAATGGTCAAAAATACCTTCATCCAGGATCCAGGAACTCATTAAAAGCTACAGGAATCGACTAGAGGCTGCTATTTTTGCAAAAGGAGGATCTACTAAATATTAATGTCACTTTTCTGGTGAGGTGCCCATACTTATGCACCTGTCAAATTTTGTTTGAATGCAGATTGCACATTTTCTGTTAGTACAATAAACCTCATTTCAAGGCAGAAACATTACTGTGTCCAACAGTTATTACATATATCAAACTGAAATAGCTGTTGCAAAAACACCAATTTTTATAAAACATTAAGCTTAAGATTAATAGGGGTGCCCAAACTTTTTCATATGACTGTATATTTGGACAGAGACAAGATTTTTCTAATTTTGGTTCTAGACATTACCACAATGAATTTTAAACAAAACAATTCAGATGCAGTTGAAGTTCAGACTTTCAGCTTTCATTTGAGGGTATCCACATTAAAATTGGATGAAGGGTTTAGGAGTTTCAGCTCCTTAACATGTGCCACCCTGTTTTTAAAGGGACCAAAAGTAATTGGACAATTGACTCCAAGGCTATTTCATGGACAGGTGTGGGCAATCCCTTCGTTATGTCATTCTCAATTAAGCAGATAAAAAGTCTGGAGTTGATTTGAGGTGTGGTGCTTGCATTTGGACGGTTTTGCTGTGAAGTAAACATGCGGTCAAAGGAGCTCTCCATGCAGGTGAAACAAGCCATCCTTAAGCTGCAAAAGCAGAAAAAAAACATCCGAAAAATTGCTACAATATTAGGAGTGGCAAAATCTACAGTTTGGTACATCCTGAGAAAGAAAGAAAGCACTGGTGAACTCATCAATGCAAAAAGACCTGGGCGCCCACGGAAGACAACAGTGGTGGATGATCGCAGAATAATGTCCATGGTGAAGAGAAACCCCTTCACAACAGCCAACCAAGTGAACAACACTCTGCAGGAGGTAGGCGTATCAATATCCAAATCCAAATCTACCATAAAGAGAAGACTGCATGAAAGTAAATACAGAGGGTTCACTGCACGGTGCAAGCCACTTTTAAGCATCAAGAATAAAAAGGCTAGACTGGACTTTGCTAAAAAACATCTAAAAAAAGCCAGCACAGTTCTGGAAGTACATTCTTTGGACAGATGAAACCTAGATCAACCTCTACCAGAATGATGGAAAGAGAATAGTATGGCGAAGGCGTGGTACAGCTCATGATCCAAAGCATACCACATCATCTGTAAAACACGGTGGAGGCAGTGTGATGGCTTGGGCATGCATGGCTGCCAGTGGCACTGGGTCACTAGTGTTTATTGATGATGTGACACAGGACAGAAGCAGCCGAATGAATTCTGATGTATTCAGAGCCATACTGTGTGCTCAGATCCAGCCAAATGCAGCCAAACTGATTGGCCGTCGTTTCATACTACAGATGGACAATGACCCAAAACATAAAGCCAAAGCAACCCAGGGGTTTATTAAAGCAAAGAAGTGGAATATTTTTGAATGGCCAAGTCAGTCACCTGATCTCAACCCAATTGAGCATGCATTTCACTTGATAAAGACTAAACTTCAGACAGAAAGGCCCACAAACTAACAGCAACTGAAAACCACCGCAATGAAGGCCTGGCAGAGCATCAAAAAGGAGGAAACACAGCGTCTGGTGATGTCCATGAGTTCAAGACTTCAAGCAGTCATTGCCAACAAAGGGTTTTCAACCAAGTACTAGAAATGAACATTTTATTTACAATTATTTAATTTGTCCAATTACTTTTGGTCCCTTTAAAAATAGGGTGGCACATGTTAAGGAGCTGAAACTCCTAAACCCTTCATCCAATTTTAATGTGGATACCCTCAAATGAAAGCTGAAAGTCTGAACTTCAACTGCATCTGAATTGTTTTGTTTAAAATTCATTGTGGAAATGTCTATAACCAAAATTAGAAAAATGTTGTCTCTGTTCAAATATATATGGACCTAACTGTATATCTTTATATATGATTGCTATATTATTTTTGTCAGCTAGCCTTTAAGTTTCCATAAAGTATTATAGTATGTAAAAGATGTTAAAAATGCATTGCATATGGATTGCATGTGCATGTCATACAGATTGCATACGGATCCGAGCTGAGAAAATAATCGCACACTCAGGTTGAACAAGGTAAACCATACGGATTCCACTCGTTCAGCTTTCCTGGATGAGAATGTGACAGATTTTTTATATGCCAGTGTGAGTGAACCCTTAATATTGTACAGATTGAAATTTCCGATCCATCAATGTTGCCTGTTTTATTCAACCCAAAAATTCCTTAACCCACAGCCCCATGGGAGCTAAAGAACATACTACACCAGAAAAAGTTATGCCAGTTGATATTTCAGAAGACATGAGCAGACAGCTTAGGGCAACAGGATTCTAATGCTAATCTATGTTGCAGCCTCTGTTAGCTGAGGTGGTAGGAGCAGAGCCTGTGATAGTAGCACTCTGAGCCAGGGAAAACCTTGGGGTAGGAATCTGGCAGGTGGAGGGGCAAAATGATTGCTGCCCATTGCACACAGAGGCACCTGTTAGCTGTTTTGTGGATTAAGATGATGATGATTGATGATCATGATTCTATGTTGAACAAAACCTGGGAACCAGTCAGGTGTGATGAGCAGTTAAGGTCATCAGTAGTGATGAGCGAGCACTAAAATGCTCAGGTGCTCTTTACTCTAGTCGAGCAAATCGTAATGCTCGAGCTCTCGACCCAAGGAACGAAGATAATGGAAGTCAATGGGAAACTCGAGCAATTTTCCGCCGCCACACCCTTCCCCGGAGGTCCAGAGGGGTCTAAAAATTGCTCAAATCGATGTAAACAGCGCTGAAATGGCATGGGAACTGCATGGGAAAGACCCCTGGAAGCATCTCTGAATCCCAGGTCTCTGCTGGGAACAATGTTGTTGGAGTATTACGCCACTTTTACGGACTCACAATAAAACATACAAAACCGAAACTAAAATGGATTTTACTGGAAAGAATGTTAAGAAACATTCTTGCAGGGATAATGACTTGTATATAAGGCAAAATAAATAACAGAATAAAAATGCTCCTCCACACCTTGTGTGGGCTATGTTCACACGTAGTGCTTTTCTGCATTTGTGCATGTTCGCATTGCTTTCAACGATGAAAAAAACATTCACCAGTAAATGTAATTGTAACATTTTAATACCTTATCTGGCCATGTGGTGTGTGAGACATGATCAGACACATCCTGTTTCATTTATGAAGGAGGGACTCTGAAAGTCCCATTTTTTTTCAGGGCCATCAGGTGGCCCTCACTATTTGTAGTGGCCCATCAGGTGGCCCCTACTATTGTTATAGGGCCAGCAGTCAGACCTCACTATTGTTAGTAAGGGCCATTTGGTGGCCCTCACTCAAATTTTAGAGGGCCAGCTGGCCCTCACTCAACATTTTTAGAGGGCCAGCAGCCAGCCCTCACTAAGCATTTTTGGCAGGCCAGCAGCCGGCTATTGCCAGTGCAATATAATGTATCCATCTCAGGTGGTCAGATTTTCTTTTTTTGTATATATTTTGTAAAGTTTGAAACTTGGAGTGCCAGCACGCGGCCTCCACTATTTTCAGAGGGCCAGCAGGCGTCTTGTGGATAAGTGAGACCAAGATAGAGCTTTTTACTAAAGCACATCATTTAACTGTTTACTGTAAATTGAATGAGGCCTACAAATAAAAGATCACTGTACTTCAGAGTACTTCAGCTCTAACAGTAAAATATGGTGGAGGTTCAAAGATATTCAGGGGTTGTTTTGCTGCCTCTGGCACTGGGTGCATTGACTGTGTGCAAGGCATCATGAAATGTGAAGATTCCCAAAGTATTTTGGGTCGCAGTGTAGTGCCCAGTGTTAGAAACCTGGGTTTGCTTCCGAGATCAATAGTCTTCCAGCAGGACAATGACCCCAAACATACTTCAAGAAGCACCCAGAAATGGATGGAAACAAAGCACTGGAGAGTTCTGAAGTGGTAAGTCCAGTTCTAGTAGTGTAAAGCCTGCCACCACTACCTCTTACATATAGATGCTACAGAGAAACTGTGAACGGACACATTAAATCAGTTAATTTTGCCTACTTTGATAAATGTCTGAGTACAGATCACTGTAAAAATCACAAATCTGTCAATGATTGTATGGAAAAAAGCAATCAAGTTATGGACAGTGGAAGAGATGTATGTAACCAGAATGAACACTCATTTTCAGCAGATGATATCTAGCACTTATCCCTATACTAAATGCAGCTAACAGTGGTATTAATAGAGAATATATGTTATTTATTTATTTTTTTTGGTTGCAGCAGCAAGGACTATAAGGCAATAATCCCTGACTAGATGCCTGTAATACGCTATCCCTATTGTGACAGCTCACAGTACAATTGCAGATAAGAGAGGTAATATTGTAGAATATAAAATAGATTTGAATTGGCCCTGAAAAGAGTTTTCTTTTGTATGTGTCAGCACCAAGGACTGTTATTTCGTCAACCCTGCTGGGGAATACAGTGGAGCATTTCGCATCTACTCAGCCTGATATGGAGGAGACCAAGATCTTCTGTACTTACTGTACAAAGTCTACTGTCCTGGCTGTGAAATCCTGTCTGCACTCTGAGAACTCCCTATGTGACGACCAACTGACAGCCCACAACAAGGCACTGGATCATATACTAATAGAACCCACCGACTCTTTAGGTTTCCAAAAATGTTCCCTCAAGTAGAAGGGGGAGCCTCAGAAAATCACTTTTTCACATTAACAAGCAGTGGGTCTCCTAGACTGGTAAAGAGTATGCACTAAGTGCAAGGGATGCCAAAAATTAGAAGGAGGCACTCCAATAGCCCTTTGAAGAGACGTAGTGGAGTGTCTTAGAAAACATTTTTTCCCATTAACATTTTTACCCGGGTATTCATTGCTCGGGTCGAGCACATTGGAATACTCGGGTGCTCGACCCAAGCAACAAGCCCAATGTAAGTCTATGGGAACCTCGAGCATTTTTCAGGCGGCTCCCCCCGTTGGTCTGCAGAGGGCCTAAAAATTGCCCAAATCGATGGGAACAGTTCTCAAATGACATGGAAACAGCATGGGAAAGACCCCTGGAAGCATCTCTGACTCCCAGATCACTGCTGTCAACAATGCTGTAAGAGTATTACGCCACTATTATGGACTCACAATAAAACATACAAAAACGAAACCAAAATGGATTTTCCTGGGAAATGTGTAAAGGAACATCCTTTCCAGGGTAATGACTTGTATATAAGGCAAAATAAATAACCAAAAACAAAAATACTCCTCCACACCTTGGGCTATATTCACACGTAGCATTTTTGTTGCGTTTTTGCACTTTTGCATTGCTTTCAACCAAGACAAATGCATTCACCAGTAAATGTCATTTTAACATTTTACAACCTTATCTGGCCATGTGGTGTGTGACACATCATCAGACACATGCATACAGTGCTGAAAAGACATGGGAACAGCATGGGGAAGACCTCTCTGACTCCCAGGTCACTGCCTAAAAGTGTGCCCATCATAAGTGATCCTTGGCGCATGCGAAGATGCCTCCCGCCATGCACCTGTCATTGCAGACTTGCAACAATCACTGTCCACGTCCTTTTCCCAGTGCAGCGTTCAGTTGTCCCTACCCCATTCCTTGGAATGCAAGCGCAAGTATGCAGCCAGCCACCCACCAACCCACAGGCTGCAATACTATTCTGACAAATTTTTGACAACTGCTTGCACTTGAAATGTGGCCTTTTAGGCTCGTGGAGGCAGAAGCTTTTCATAACCTCATGCCAGCGGCGGCCGGGTGTCCATACTCGGTCCCCAGCCGCCACTGTTTCTCCCGGTGTCGTCTCCGCCTTCCACAAGCACGGGTCCCACAACATTACCCGTGCCCTCCCCAATGCACTTACTGGGAAGGACCGCCTAACCACAAACACGTGGACAGGTGAATGTGGCCAGGGACGGTACGGAGCCAGTCCACAGCTTTTTTTGCTGAGCTGTATTTCACCACAGCCACGTTCTTTAGCTTGGTGAAAGGACTTGGGAAACCATATCTACCCAGCTGTCATTTCTCCCAGGAAGTCCTCTAAAGCAGCTTTCACTTGAAATGTGGCCTTTTAGGCTCGTGGAGGCGGAAGCTTTTCATAACCTCATGCCGGCGGTGGCCGGGTGTCCATACTCGGTCCCCAGCCGCCACTGTTTCTCCCGGTGTTGTCTCCGCCTTCCACAAGCACGGGTCCCACAACATTACCCGTGCCCTCCCCAGTGCACTTA
Source organism: Phyllobates terribilis (assembly GCF_046119375.1). NCBI lineage: Eukaryota > Metazoa > Chordata > Amphibia > Anura > Dendrobatidae > Phyllobates > Phyllobates terribilis. The sequence goes on along the minus strand of NW_027362761.1, from coordinate 720,150,107 downwards.
CTGGGAAGGACAGCCTAACCACAAACACGTGGACAGGTGAATGTGGCCAGGGATGGTACGGAGCCAGTCCACAGCTTTTTTTGCTGAGAGTTGTATTTCACCACAGCCATATTCTTTAGCTAGGTGAAAGGACTGGCATAGAAGTAAACCGTATCTACTCTGTCATTTCTCTCAGGAAGTCCTCTAAAGCAGCTTTTGGAGAAACAATGGCAGCCTGTCCAACATCAACTTGCACTTCTCGGTGGTGCTTTGACACACAAACATCTTTCTTTGCGCATTTAATTTCATGACTACAGAGTTGGGCAATGGCCTGATCTGCAGTCCGGTTTGAGAAATAACATGCATAAGCACGTCCGATCTACATTAAAAAAACAGCCATAGAGTGTCCAGGAACATTCCTCCACACTTTTCTTAGTCAGGGCTGCTTCTCGGCAGGGTTGGACGGACCCACCAGAAAACCGGAGACTCGTCCGGTGGGCCCTGGCTTCTCCTTCAGGAGAGATCATAGTACCGAGGTGAGGCCATGATGATGATAGAGGCTACCATCTGCTTAGTTTTCTGTTACTTGGAATGCAAACGCAAGTATGCAGCCTGCCACCCACCCACAGGCTGCAATACTAAACTGCCAGATTTCTGGGCAGCTGCTTGCACTTGAAATGTGGCCTTTTAGGCTCGTGGAGGTGGAAGCTTTTCATAACCTCATACCTCGTGTCCATACTCGGTCCCCAGCCGTCACTATTTCTCCCGGTGTTGTCTCCGCCTTCTATAAGCGCGGGTCCCTGAACATTACTGCTGGTACTTTTCTGTGGGAATTTGCTTGCCTCCTACCAGCCTGGAATATTTCCAGTAAACTATGGTACGACGCCATGGTATTAGCACTGCCCCCAGTAACAGTAGCGAAGCCATCCCCAATTTCCTTCTCAGGAATTTTATTTGGTATACTGAGTGGCTGCCCAAATACATTATGTTCTCACAAAGAAGCTGAAGATAGAGTGGCAGTAGGTGCAAGTTTCTCCAGCCTGTTAGATATTAGAGGGTGAACGGCAGCACATTGGATCAGTGGTTAGCACTGAAGCCTTGCAGCGCTGGAATCCTGGGTTCAAATCCCAGCAAGGACAACATCTGCAAGGACTTTGTATGTTCTCCCCATGTTTGCGTGGGTTTTCATCTCAGTAAAAAAGCAGCCATAGAGTGTCCAGGAACCTTCCCACACACTTTTCTTAGCCAGGACTGCTTCTCGACAGGGTTGGACGGTCCCACCAGAGAATCATCTGGTGTGCCCTGGCTTCTACATTAGGAGAGTTCATGATAGCGCTAACTTTGCAGCTGCTATGGGGCACTTGAGCGGGGGAGAAAGGTTAACCCTCAGAATCAAATCCTTTGGTGGGCACAATGTTTTTCAATCTGAAACAGCTTCTCAGTGAGAGTTGTATTTCACCACAGCCATATTCTTTAGCTCGGTGAAAGGACTGGCATAGAGGGAAACTGTATCTACTCCGTCACCAGGTTCCGCCCATTGTCACACACGACCATGCCTGGCTGTATGTCCGGCAGTGAGAGCCACAGATCAAGCTGCTGTGTTACAGCTTTCAACAACTCTGCAGCGCTGGGTGGTTTGTCACCTAAGCATTAAGCATATCATCTTCAGCACAACCTGTTGCCGCTTGACCAAGGCAGTGCTGCAGTGCTTTCAGCTTGTGACTGATGTGGTCATTTCGGAGATGGAGGAGGAGGTGTAGGAGCTGAACAATGTGATTACATTGAGGTTACATTGGCGACTCTGTTTTTATACTAAAGAAAGATCCTACAGTTTTGTTTTTGTTTTTTACGTTATTTTTTAAGGCAAATGCATTCACCGGGAAATGTCATTTTAACATTTTACAATTTTATCTGGCAATGTGGTGTGTGACACATCATCAGACACATCCTGTTTCGTTGATGATGGAGGGACTCTGAAAGACACATAGAGCAGGGCCACAGTAACGAATACGACATGTTCCCATTAGAAAGGAGAGAGTCTGCTATACAGTTATAGGGTATGCAGTGAGTCTAACGGCTAACCAAATGTAGGAAAAACCCCACTAACAATTTAAAGAGACATAGAGCAGGGTCACAGTAACGACAAATTCCCATTAGAAAGGAGAGAGTCTGCTATACAGTTATTGGGTATGCAGTGAGCCTAACGGCTGACCAAATTTAGGAAAAACCCCACTAACAATTTAAAGAGACATAGAGCAGGGTCACAGTAACGACAAATTCCCATTAGAAAGGAGAGAGTCTGCTATACAGTTATTGGGTATGCAGTGAGTCTAACGGCTGACCAAATTTAGGAAAAAACCCACTAACAATTTAAAGAGACATAGAGCAGGGTCACAGTAACAACAAATTCCCATTAGAAAGGAGAGAGTCTCCCATAGTGTTGCCCTATGCAGTGAATGCAAGGGCTGCCAAAAATTTGGAGGCACTTCAATGCCCCTTGCAAGAGACGTGGAGGAGGGCCTCATAAAAAATTTTCCCATTAGAAAGGAGCGGGCCTCCTATACGTGTAATGCCCATGCACTAAGTGTATGGGCTGACAAAAAATTTTTATGGCCATCATAAACACCCTTTAAAAACATTATGTGGGTGCTGCATCACGGACCACAGTCACCCTGGTGATATGGTGGTGGAGGATGAGGAGAAGGAGGATGACAAGAGCAAATAGCCAAAATCAGGAAGCGTATACCCATGTCTGGGTGTGAAAAGGTGCATGGGAATACTCCCAAGAAAAGACACTGGATTTGAGTTTATGTTACGCTGCTATCATTCGGTGGTGTTGAGAAGTCTGGCCAAATCCAGCCCTTGTTCATTTTAATAAGAGTCAGCCTGTCAGCATTTTCAGTTGACAGGCGGATGCGCTTATCAGTTATAATTCCACCAGTGGCACTAAAAACCCGCTCTGATAAAATGCTGGCGGCAGGGCAGGCCAGGACCTCCAAGGCATAGAGAGCCAGTTCATTCCACGTATCCAGCTTAGATACCCAATAATTATAAGGCACAGAGGAATCACGGAGGACGTTGGTACGGTCGGCAAGGTACTCCCTCAGTATCTTCCCAAACTTTGCACTCCTTGTGAGAGTACCCCGCACCTGTGCGATGGGAGGGGCTGAGAAAACTCTCCCAGAACTTTGACAGTGTTCCCCTGCCTCTGCAGGATTGAAGTTGTGTCTCTCTCGCCTGTACTCCTTGGTTGTCCAATGAAGTGTGCCCTCTGCCGCCAGCTTTTTCAGATGGGAATTTTTTAATAGTTCCGCAACAAGGGCCTTCTGGTACAGCCCCATTTTTGTAGACCTGTCCGCCTCAGGAATAAGAGATATAAAGTTCTCCTTGTAACGTGGGTCTAGAAGTGTTACCAACCAGTAATGACTGTCACCCAAAATTTTAAGAACGCGAGGGTCATGGGAAAGGCGGTGTAACATAAACTCAGCCATGCATGCTTGACTACTAACAGGCAAGACTTCCGTGTCCTCACCAAGAGGATGACTGACCATGCTCTCCTCCTCCTCCTCTCTGTCCTCAGGCCATCCACGCTGAACAGACGGTATGACAGCTGTGCAGGTAGTACCATATTTAGTGCATGAAACTAGCTCCTGTCCTTCCTCCTCCTCCTCTTCCTCATTGTCACCCAATCCATGTTAGGATGAGATGAGGCTGGGCTGTATGTAATCACCCTGTATGGTTCCTTGCTCCATCTCATCGTGCTCCGCCTGCAATGCCTCTTCTTTGATTGTGAGCAGAGAGCGTTTCAGAAGACAGAGAAACGGGATGGTGACGCTAATTATGGCGTCATCGCCGCTCACCATCTTGGTGGAGTCCTCAAAGTTTTGGAGGATGGTACATATGTCTGACATCCATGTCCACTCCTGAGGTCTTATGTGTGGAGTCTGAACTGAATACCGATGGCCTTGTTGATGCAGGTACTCAACAACTGCCCACAAATCCTTCCCAACATAATCATGAACATCTGCAGTGTAGAGTTTCAACTCGTGGGGACATCACACACCAGTCTGTGAGCCAGAAGCTGCAAACGCTGCTGAAACACGGCAAGGGCGGCAGATGCTGTAGCTGACTTTCTAAAAACACAGGCGGCGTACTTTAACAAACAGATCTGGCAGCTCCGGGTAGGATTTGAGAAACCGCTGAACCACGAGGTTAAGCACATGGGCCAGGCATGGTAAGTGTGTGAGCTCGCCTCGCCTCAGAGCCGCCACCAGGTTCCGGCCATTGTCACACACGACCATGCCTGGCTGTAGCTTCAGCGGTGTGAACCACAGATCTGCCTGCTCTTTCAGAGCTGTCCACAACTCTTCAGCATTGTGCGGTTTGTCACCTAAGCATATTAGCTTCAACACAGCCTGTTGCCGCTTGGCCGAGGCAGTGCTGCAGTGCTTCCAGCTTGTGACTGATGTGGTCATTTTGGAGATGGAGGCTGAAGAGGAGGAGGAGGCTGAGGAGGATGAGGTGCAGGAGCTGTAGACCGTGGAGACAACCATAATTGACCTAGGGCCCGCAATCCTTGGCGTCGGGAGGACGTGTTCCGTCCCAAGGTCCGACTGGGTCCCGGCTTCCACTATGTTAACCCAGTGTGCCGTCAGCGAGATGTACCGTCCCTGCCCACAAACACTTGTCCACGTGTCCGTGGTTAGGTGGACTTTCCCGGTAACTGCATTGTTGAGGGCACGGCTAATGTTTTGGGACACGTGCTTGTGTAATGCGGTTCCGGCCCCCCCGGGAGAAATAGTGGCGGCTGGGGACCCAGTACCGAGGGACGGCCGCCGTCATCAGGTTGTGGAATGCTTCCGTCTCCACGAGCCGAAAGGCAACATTTCGAGCACAAGCAGTCATGAAATGTGAGAATTTAGTAGTGTGGCCTGTGGGGCGTTGGCTGCATATTTGCGCTTGCGTTCCAAGGACTGGGGTATGGACAACTGAATGCTGCGCTTGGACAAGGACATGGACTTGCTTCCTGATGCTGCTACTTGAGAGTGTGCAACGACAGGTGCAGGGCAGGAGGCATCTTTGCATGCACCATGGACAGGGGATTGGCTTGCATGCACAACAGCGGGAGAAGCAATTGTGCCACCTGCAGACACTGTTCCTGGACCCTGGGGTTCGGCCCACAAAGTCGGGTGCTTTGCTGCCATGTGCCTGATCATGCTGGTGGTGGTCAGGCTGGTCGTTTTGCCACCCCTGCTGATGCTGGCCTGGCAGGTGGTGAAAATGGCCTTTTTGGGGTTATTGGCAGAGTCTTTAAAAAACAACCAGACTCGGGAAGACTTAACAGTTGTACTGGCAACTTCCTTCGTGTTGGTGTTACGGGGAATGGTTGCCTGCCTTCTGTCTGCGGCCACCACACTGCTTCTTCCTGCCTGTTGGGGTGCTCTGCCTCCCTCCCCCTGTGTGCTGCTGTCCTCGCTCTGCATGTCCTCCTGCCAGTTTGGGTCAGTTACTATATCATCCACCACCTCGTCTTCCACTTCTGCACCCTGGTGCGCCTCCTGACTTTCTGGCAATTGTGTCTCATCATCGTCCACCTCTTGTGACACTTTCCCACTGTTGCCTTCGTGTGACCGTGGCTGCTCAAATATTTGGGCATCGCTACACGCGATCTCCTCTTGCCCCACTTCAAGTGGACCGGGCGAGAGGCCCGAATCTATAAATGGAAAAGTGAACAGCTCTTCAGAGTGTCCAAGTGTGGGATCAGTTGTACTGGGTACTCGGCATGGTGGGAGGAAGGAGGATCAGGGTGAGGAATATGCGGTCCAGACTCACGGCTACTGAGACTTGACCGTGTGAAAGACAGGGTGGTGGTGGCTAAGTGACTGGAAGCCTAATGTTCTATCCAACCAACAACCTTTTGACACTGCTCTGGGTTCAATAGTGGTGTGCTGAGGTCCCCTAGGAGTTGGGACAGGAAGGTCGGGCGAGAAGATGTGGGTGTTTGTTGTGGTACAATTTCAGCTTGCCCACGGCCTTGTCCTTGGCCTCTGCATGCACCATCACCATCACATCCAGTTCCCCGTCCCTTGCCACATGCCTTGCCCATTTTAAATGGAGGACAGTATCTTCCACGCTCACTACAAATGACTGAGTCAAAACCAGCTTAGAATCTTGCAAGACAGGTTCATCAACTGTGCATTTATTTAATTTAGAACGTTTTTTCTGTACAATATGCTTTGCCCTATTTAGGGTCCACAACGGATAGCCCCTCTTGCTTAGTTTGTTCCTACACTCCTGCAATTCACTATCTAGTTTGAATGCATCATTGCAATTGCGCTTAATGTGCGTAAACTTACTAACCGGGATCGCCTTGATTTTGTGTCTTGGGTGGCCATTTGTCGCATGCAGAATTGTATTGCCAGACAAAGGTTTTGAAAAAGTAGATGTAACAATGTTACTCTCTACACCCTCCAGTTTGAGATTCAAAAATTAAATTGAGGAATGATGAAACATCGATGTGAAAACTAAACCAAATGGATTGCTATTGATATATGTGACAAAGTCCAATTCGGCAGATGCATCGCCTCCCCCAAATGAACAGGAGGTTGTCGATGTATTTAACCATGGAAAACCCCATTCTACCTTGCCTGTACGGTCTCCCTAAAGTCCATAAGGTCACTGACCCACAACGAATGAGACCCATAGTGTCAGGATTTGGAGCTGTTACTGAACACCTGGGCGAATGGCTGGACTCTTTGTTGCAACCCCTGGTACAAAGATTTCCAAGGTTCTTAAAGGACTCTTGAGATGTGTTAGTTGTAAAAAAAATTGCATGGTGCCCAAACTATATGTGGCTCACTTGTGATGTCACCTCACTCTATACTTGCATACCATATGATGTTGCTTTGGATTCTCTGAAATTTCATTTGTCTGGTTATAGTGACTAGGAAAAAGCAGTGGGGTGGCCACAGACACAAAGCGGCCAACTGTTCCCCAAAATACCAATACTAGGGAAGTTGCAAGTCCAACTGTTAGGTCTTCCCGAGTCTGGCTCTTTTTTAAAGACTGTCCAGTTAACCCAAAAAAGGCTATTTGCAACATCTACCATGACAGCAACAGCAGGGACTGCAAAACTACGAGCCTGACCACCACCAGCAGGCTCAGGCACATGACAGCAAAGCACCCAACTAGTTGGGCCTAACGCCAGGGTCCAGAAGCAGTGTCTGTGGGTGACACCACTGCATGTTCCGCTGTTGTGTGTCCATGATGCAGGCGAAGATGCCTCCCACCATGCACTTGTCATTGCACACTTGCAACCACCACCATCAGCAACCACGTCCCGGTCCATGTCCCAGCGCAGGGTTCAGTTGTCCCTACCCAGTCCTTGGAACGCAAGCGCAAATACGTAGCTAACCACCCACAGGCCACAATACTAAACTGCCACATTTGTAGACTGCTTGCCCTGGAAATGTTGCCTTTTAGGCTCATGGAGACGGAAGCTTTCCGCAACCTCATGGCGGTGGTCGTCCCTCGGTACTCGGTCTCCAGCCGCCACTATTTCTCCTGGTGTGCCATCCCTGCCTTACACAAGCACATGTCCCAGAACATTACCCATGCTCTCACCAACGCAGTTACTGGGAAGGTCCACCTAATCACGGACACGTGGACAAGTGCTTGTGGCCAGGGATGGTACATTTCACTGATAGCACACTGGGTGAATATTGTGGAAGCCGGGACCCAGTCAGACCCTGGGACGGAACATGTCCTCCCAACGCCGAGGATTGCAGGCCCTGGGTCAATCAGGGTTGCCCCCACATTCTACAGCTCCTGCACCTCCTCCTCATCCTCCTCTTCAGCCTCCATCTCCGAAATGACCACGTCAGTCACAAGCTGAAACATTGCAGCACTGGCTCAGCCAAGTGGCAACAGACTCTGCTGAAGCTAATCTGCTTAGGTGACAAACCGCAAACCGCTGCGGAGTTGTTGAAAGCTGTAACAGAGCAGGCAGATCTCTGGCTCTCACCGCTGAACCTACAACCAGGCATGGTTGTGTGTGACAATGACTGGAACCTAGTGGTGGCTCTGAAGCTTCGCAACCTCGCACACGTAGCATGCCAAACCCATGTGCTCAACTTAGTGGTTCAACGGTTTCTCAAAACCTACCCTGATCTAACTGAGCTGCTTGTGAAAGTACGCCACATGTGTGCCCACTTCCGAAAGTCAGCTACAGCTCCCGCCGTCATGGCAGTGCTTCAGCAGCGTTTGCAGCTTCCAGCTTACCGAATGGTGTGCGATGTCACCACGCGTTGGAACTCAACATTGCACACAGTACAGACCAAAAGTTTGGACACACCTTCTCATTTAAAGATTTTTCTGTATTTTCATGACTTTGAAAATTGTACATTCACACTGAAGGCATCAAAACTATGAATTAACACATGTGGAATTATATACTTAACAAAAAAGTGTGAAACAACTGAAAATATGTCTTATATTCTAGGTTCTTCAAAGTAGCCACCTTTTGCTTTGATGACTGCTTTGCACACTCTTTGCATTCTCTTGATGAGCTTCAAGAGGTAGTCACCAGAAATGGTTTTCACTTCACAGGTGTGCCATGTCAGTTTTAATAAGTGGGATTTCTTGCCTTATAAATGGGGTTGGGACCATCAGTTGTGTTATGCAGAAGTCAGGTGGATACACAGCTGATAGTCCTACTGAATAGACTGTTAGAATTTGTATTTTGGCAAGAAAAAAGCAGCTAAGTAAAGAAAAACGAGTGGCCATCATTACTTTAAGAAATGAAGGTCAGTCAGTCCGAAAAATTGGGCAAACTTTGAAAGTGTCCCCAAGTGCAGTTGCAAAAACCATCAAGTGCTACAAAGAAACTGGCTCACATGAGGACCACCCCAGGAAAGGAAGACCAAGAGTCACCTCTGCTTCTGAGGATAAGTTTATCCGAGTTACCAGCCTCAGAAATCGCAGGTTAACAGCAGCTCAGATTAGAGACCAGGTCAATGCCACACAGAGTTCTAGCAGCAGACACATCTCTACAACAACTGTTAAGAGAAGACTTTGTGCAGCAGGCCTTCATGTTAAAATAGCTGCTAGGAAAACCACTGCTAAGGACAGGCAACAAGCAGAAGAGACTTGTTTGGGCTAAAGAACACAAGGAATGGACATTAAACCAGTGGAAATCTGTGCTTTGGTCTGATGAGTCCAAATTTGAGATCTTTGGTTCCAACCACTGTGTCTTTGTGCGACGCAGAAAAGGTGAACGGATGGACTCTACATGCCTGGTTCCCACCGTGAAGCATGGAGGAGGAGGTGTGATGGTGTGGGGGTGCTTTGCTGGTGACACTGTTGGGGATTTATTCAAAATTGAAGGCATACTGAACCAACATGGCTACCACAGCATCTTGCAGCGGCTTGCTATTCCAACCGGTTTGCGTTTAGTTGGACCATCATTTATTTTTCAACAGGACAATGACCCCAAACACACCTCCAGGCTGTGTAAGGGCTATTTGACCAAGAAGGAGAGTGATGGGGTGCTACACCAGATGACCTGGCCTCCACAGTCACCAGACCTGAACCCAATCGAGATGGTTTGGAGTGAGCTGGACCGCCGAGTGAAGGCAAAAGGGCCAACAAGTGCTAAGCATCTCTGGGAACTCCTTCAAGATTTCACCATTTCCGGTGACTACCTCTTGAAGCTCATCAAGAGAATGCCAAGAGTGTGCAAAGCAGTCACCAAAGCAAAAAGTGGCTACTTTGAAGAACCTAGAATATAAGACATATTTTCAGTTGTTTCACACTTTTTTGTTAAGTATATAATTCCATATGTGTTAATTCATAGTTTTGATGCCTTCAATGTGAATGTACAATTTTCAAAGTCATGAAAATACAGAAAAATCTTTAAATGAGAAGGCGTGTCCAAACTTTTGGTCTGTACTGTATGTTGGGAAGGATTTGTGAGCAGCAGAGGGCAGTTATTGAGTACCGGCTTCAACACATCCGTCGGTTTTCCAGACAGCCTCCGCACGTGACAGCTAATGAGTGGGCATGGATGTCTGACATCTGTGCCATTCTCCAAAACTTTGAGGACTTGACCAAGATGGTGAGCGGCGATGACGCCATAATTAGGGTCACCATCCCGCTTCTCTGCCTACTGAAACGCTCGCTGTTCACAATTAAAGAGGAGGCTTTGCAGGTGGAGCACGATGAGATGGAGCAAGGAACTATACAGGATGATGCTACACAACCCAGCCTCATCTCATCTCAATGCAGATTGGGTGATAATGAGGAGGAGGAGGAACAGGAGTTGGTTTCCTGCGTTACAGATGGTATAACCCACACAACATTCATACTATCTGTTCAGCATGGATGGCCTGAAGAGGGGGAGGACAAGGAGGATCAAGAGGAGAACATGGACAGTCGTCCTCTTGGTGGGGACAGGGAAGTCTTGGCTGTTGGCAGTCTGGCACACATGGGTGAGTTTATGTTCTGCTGCCTTTCTCTTGACACTCACGTTGTATGCATTTTGGTCAACAGTAATTACTGGTTGGTCACACTTTTAGACGCACACTACAAGGAGAACTTTCTATCTCTCCTTCCCGTGGCAGAGAGGTCTAATAAAATGTTGCAGTACCAGAAGGCCCTTGTTGAAGAATTATTAAAAAAATTCCCATCTGACAACGCTGGCGGCAGAGGTCACAGTTTCTTAGACAACCAAGGAGTACAGGCGAGGGAGAAACAAGCCAGATGCAGCAGAGGCAGGGAAACACTGTCAAAGGTCTAGGACAGTTTTCTCAGACCCTCCCAGCGCCCAGGCCCTGATGCGCGGGGTACTCTGACAGGGAGGGAAAAGTTTTGGAAGATGCTGAAGTAGTACCTTGGCAACCATACCAGCGTCCTCAGTGATTCCTCTGTGCCTTATAACTATTGGGTATCCAAGCTGGACACGTGGCATGAACTGTCTCTGTACACCTTGGAGGTCCTGGCCTTCCCAGCCCTGCCACAAGCATTTTGTCAGAGCGGGTTTTAAGTGCCTCCAGGGGTATTATTACTGATAGGAGCATCCGCCTCTCAACTGAAAATGCTGACAGGCTGACTCTTATCCAAATGAACAAGGACTGGATTGGGCCAGACTTCTCAACATCACCGGATGATAGCAGGGGAACATAAACTCAAATCCAGTGTTTTTTTGGGGAGGTCTATTCCCATGCTCCTCTTCACACCCAGACATGAGTATACGCTTCAGGATTTTGTCTATTTTATGTCATCCTCCTTCTTATCCTTCTCATCCTCCACCACCATATCACCAGGGTGACCATCATGCAACACCCACAAAATTTTTTAAGGGTGTTTATGATACCCGTAGGAACTATTTTTAGAGGCCTACCTCTAACATTCTATAAAATACAGTACAGACCAAAAGTTTGGACACACCTTCTCATTTAAAGATTTTTCTGTATTTTCATGACTATGAAAATTGTACATTCACACTGAAGGCATCAAAACTATGAATTAACACATGTGGAATTATATACTTAACAAAAAGTGTGAAACAACTGAAAATATGTCTTATATTCTAGGTTCTTCAAAGTAGCCACCTTTTGCTTTGATGACTGCTTTACACACTCTTGACATTCTCTTGATGAGCTTCAAAAGGTAGTCACCGGAAATGGTTTTCACTTCACAGGTGTGCCCTGTCAGGTTTAATAAGTGGGATTTCTTGCCTTATAAATGGGGTTGGGACCATCAGTTGTGTTGTGCAGAAGTCAGGTGGATAAACAGCTGATAGTCCTACTGAATAGACTGTTAGAATTTGTATTATGGCAAGAAAAAAGCAGCCAAGTAAAGAAAAACAAGTGGCCATCATTACTTTAAGAAATGAAGGTCAGTCAGTCCGAAAAATTTGGAAAACTTTGAAAGTGTCCCCAAGTGCAGTTGCAAAAACCATCAAGCGCTACAAAGAAACTGGCTCACATGAGGACCGCCCCAGGAAAGGAATACCAAGAGTCACCTCTGCTTCTGAGGATAAGTTTATCCGAGTCACCAGCCTCAGAAATCGCAGGTTAACAGCAGCTCAGATTAGAGACCAGGTCAATGCCACACAGAGTTCTAGCAGCAGACACATCTCTTCAACAACTGTTAAGAGGAGACTTTGTGCAGCAGGCCTTCATGTTAAAATAGCTGCTAGGAAACCACTGCTAAGGACAGGCAACAAGCAGAAGAGACTTGTTTGGGCTAAACAACACAAGGAATGGACATTAGACCAGTGGAAATCTGTGCTTTGGTCTGATGAGTCCAAATTTGAGATCTTTGGTTCCAACCACCGTGTTTTTGTGAGACACAGAAAAGGTGAACGGATGGACTCTACATGCCTGGTTCCCACCATGAAGCTTGGAGGAGGAGGTGTGATGGTGTGGGGGTGCTTTGCTGGTGACACTGTTGGGGATTTATTCAAAATTGAAGGCATACTGAACCAGCATGGCTACCACAGCATCTTGCAGCGGCATGCTATTCCATCCGGTTTGCGTTTAGTTGGACCATCATTTATTTTTCAACAGGACAATGACTCCAAACACACCTCCAGGCTGTGTAAGGGCTATTTGATCAAGAAGGAGAGTGATGGAGTGCTACGCCAGATGACCTGGCCTCCACAGTCACCAGACCTGAACCCAATCGAGATGGTTTGGAGTGAGCTGGGCCGCAGAGTGAAGGCAAAAGGGCCAACAAGTGCTAAGCATCTCTGGGAACTAAGATTGTTGGAAGACAATTTCTGGTGACTACCTCTTGAAGCTCATCAAGAGAATGCCAAGAGTGTGCAAAGCAGTCATCAAAGCAAAAGGTGGCTACTTTGAATAACCTAGAATATAAGACATATTTTCAGTTGTTTTACACTTTTTTGTTAAGTATATAATTCCACATGTGTTAATTCATAGTTTTGATGCCTTCAGTGTGAATGTACAATTTTCATAGTCATGAAAATACAGAAAAATCTTTAAATGAGAAGGTGTGTCCAAACTTTTGGTCTGTACTGTATATATGTAAATGTTTTGTAGCCCATGCACTTAGTGCATAGGCATTACTGGTCTAGGAGACCCACTTCAAAATAATTGGAAAAAAAATTTTTGACTGAGGTCCTCCACTACATCTCTTCAAAGGGGTATTGGAGTGCGTCTTAATTTTTGGAAGCCCTTGCACTTACTGCATAGGCAAAAACAGTATAGGAGATCCACTCTTTAATAATGGGAAGGCCAATTCAAATCAATTCTATAATATTAACTCTTATCTGAAATTCATGTACGGTTGAGCTATCGCAGTATGGATAGCGTATTACACGGATCCAGCCAGGGATTATTGCCTTATACCTCTTTCTGCTACAACCAAACAAAAAATCTATTCTATTCCCTATTGATACCGTTGTCAGCTGCATTTAGAATAGGAACAGGTGCTAGGTATCATCAGCTGGAGATGAGTGTTTATTCTAGTCGCATACGTCTCTATAACAATCCATAACTTGATTGCTTTTTTTCAAAAAAACATTGACAGATTCATGTATTTTAATATAGTCTACACTCAGAAATTCATCAAAGCAGGCACGGTTGCTTGCACTCCTCCACAGTTTAGTGCTGCCATGTACCGAAAAAAACTCTTCAGAGCTGGTCAAAATCTATTTTTTAATTTACAATATTACCTCTCTTATCTGAAATTCGTGTACGGGGGAGCTATCGCAGTATGGATAGCGTATTACATGGATCCAGCCAGGGATTATTGTCTTATACTGCGTGCTGCTGCTGCAAAAAAAATTCTATTCCCTATTGATACCGCTATTAGCTGTATTTACAATAGGGAAAGGTGCTAGGTATCATCAGCTGGAAATGAGTGTTCATTCTGGACACACACATATGTTCCACAGTGCATAACTTGATTGATTTCTTCCATGCACTCATTGACCGATTCATAATTTTTAATGGTGATCTGTAAATAGAAATTCAGCAAAACAGGCAGGGTTGCTTGCGTTCGTTCACAGTTTGGTGCTGCCACGTACCGAAAAAAAATCCTTCGGGGCCGGTTAAAATCTATTTCTCTTATCTGAAATTTGTGTACGGGTGAGCTATCACAGTATGGATAGCGTATTACACAGATTCAGCCAGGGATTATTGCCTTATACTGCGTGCTGCTGCAAAAAAATATTTTCTATTCCCTATTGATAACGCTATTAGCTGCTTTTACAATAGGGACAGGTGTTAGGTGGTAACATCTGCTGGAAATGAGTGTTCATTCTGATCGCATACATCTCTTCCACAGTCCATAACTAGATTTATCCTTTCCATACACTCATTGACCGATTCATAATTTTTACGGTGATCTGTACTCAGAAATGAACCCCCTTTACCACCGAGGGTGGTTTGCAAATTAATGACTAGGCCAATTTTTACAATTCTGACCACTGTCAGTTTATGAGGTAATAACTCTGGAACGCATCAACGGATCCCCCTGATTCTGAGATTGTTTTTTGTGACATATTGTACTTCATGATAGTGGTAAAATTTATTTGCTATGAATTGTGCTTATTTGTGAAAAAATCAGAAAATTTAGAAAATTTCGCAATTTTCAAAATTTGAATTTTCATGCCCTTAAATCACAAAGATATGCCACACAAAATAGTTAATATATAACATTTACCACATGCCTACTTTACATCAGCACAATTTTGGAACCAATTTTTTTTTTTTAGGGAGTTATAACAGTTAAAAGTTGACCAGCAATTTCTCATTTTTACAACAAAATTTACAAAACCGTTTTTTTTAGGGACCACACCACATTTGAAGTCAGTTTGTCAGTTTAAATGACAAATACCCAAAAGTGACACCATTCTAATAACTGCACCCCTCAAGGTGCTCAAAACCACATTCAGAAAGTTTATTAACCCTTCACGTGCTTCACAGCAATTAATCGAACGTGAAAGGAAAAAATGAACATTTAACTTTTTTTCACTAAAATTTTAATTTAGACCCCAATTTTTTTATTTTCACTAGGGTAACAGGAGAAATTGGACCCTAAAAGTTGTTGGGCAATTTCTCCTTAGTACGCTGATACCCCATATGTGGGGGAAAGCCATTGTTTGGGCGCACGGCCGGGCTCGGTAATGAAGGAATGGTCTGTGGGCATCATGTCGCGTTTGCAGAGTCCCTGATGTGCCTAAACAGTGGAAATGCCCAACAAGTGCCCCCTTTTTGGAAACTAGACCCCCAATGAATTTATCTAGATGTGTGGTGAGCACCTTGAACCTCCAGGTGCTTCCCAGAAAATTATAACGTTGACTTGACGTTGAAAATAAAAAAAAAACAAATTTTTTCCACAAAAATGTTAAAAAAATATTTTCACAAGGGTAACAGGAGAAAGTGGACCTCAAAATCTGTTGTGCAATTTCTCCTGAGTATGCTGATACCCCATGTGTTGGAGAAAACTACTGTTTGGGCGCATGCCAGGGCTCGGAAGGGAAGGAGTTACGCTTTGGAATGCAGACTTTGATGGAATGGTCTGTGGGAGTCATGTCATGGTTTCAGAGCCCCTGATGTGCCTAAACAGTGGAAATGCCAAACAAGTTCCCCCTTTTTGGAACTGATACCTGATTTGTGAAGTTTATAATGTAGCATCATACGTCAGTTGTGTAGGACAACCTGACAAACACTAAACAATGGACGTATGACAACCTGACGAACACTACGTCAGTTGTGTAGTGTTCATCAGGTTGTCATACGTCAGAAATTAATTTAGTAGTGCACGGAAGTATGGTACCTTCTGAAGCATTCTTTCATGCATAGGCCAGGTTTGTTGGGGCAAGTGTCGCATTGATAAGCGGTGTCCTTGCGTATCCCCCTTTTGAAACACACTCGGCACCTCTTTTGTGACTTACCATTTTTTGTGATTTGAGGGACCTCCCCGGGAAATGCTGGCCGGGTACAATTCGAGGTCCTTCAGTTCCAGAAGTACTGGGGCCCGCTCCGTCACCACTGCCAAATATCAGGGCCTTGATAACTACCTCCTGGAAGGTACGACGTAGAAGTCTGGCCTGCACATTGTGATAAAAAGAAAGCATTGTGGATTGCCATCTGTACGATCTGCACAGCCAGCTTCTTGTACCACACCTTGGCCTTTCTCAAAGCACTGTACGGCTGGAGGACTTGACCAGAGAGATCAACTCCCCCCATGTACTTGTTGTACCCCAGTACACAGTCTGGTTTGATGACCTGTGTAGTAGAACCTCGTACAGTGCTGAGGGTGCTGCCATCACCATGTATGCCCTGTGACCGCCCGATCACCTATGGTTAGGCACTCTGATTGGGCGATCAATGTCATCATCGATCGCTCAAATCAGAGCTGACTGGGGCCTGTGCAGCATCACAGAGGGTCATTGGGAGGTGACAGGCAGGTCACAAGCGCTCTGATCAGTTTGATCGATGTAATCGGCGATTACACTGATCAGAGCGGGTTGGGGAGAGGGCTGGGGTTACTAGGCAACAGGCTAGGATCGGTGCTCTTAGGAGCACTGATCCTAGGCTGCACATCACTGTTTCCGGCAATCTAATTGCCGGAAACAGTGAGAACAGCCAATCACAGCAATCGTGGTTGCGGGGGGCGGCGACATGCCTGGGATGCCGACACCATCTACCCTGACGCGAGATGGTGCCGGAAATTTAATGCCATCACCGCTACTTTGATCGCAGGACCGCATTAAACAATATGCAGTAATAGTACGTCCCTGACCCAATAGGCCCAGGGCACAGGGACGTACTATTACTGACCACGTCAGAAAGGGGTTAATCAAAGTTGACAGAAATTTAGCATAGGTGACAGAAATTCATCAAAGTTGTCATAATTTTTTCAAATTTGACATACTGTAAATTAATCAAAGTTAACAAAATTTAAGGATTTAATGTGTCTATTCACAGTTTCTCTGTAGTTTCTGTATTTAAGAGGTAGTGGTGGGAGACTTGATACTACTGGAGCTGGAATTACCACTTCAGAACTCTCCAGTGATTTGTTTCCATCCATTTCTGGGTGCTTCTTGAAGTATGTTAACGTCCACCATATTTGACTGTAAGTACTGTGTTCTTTTATTTGAAGGCCTGATTCCATTTACAGTAAACACTTGAATGATGTGCTTTACCAAAAAGCTCTATCTTGGTCTCATCTGTCCCCAAGACGCCTGCTGGCCCTCTAAAAATAGTGGAGGCCGTCTGCTGGACATCCATAAATTGTGAGGGCCACCTGCTGGACATCCAAATTTCAAACTTTACAGAATATATGCGAAAAAGAAAATTTGACCACCTCAGATGGATATGGTATATTGCAGTAGCAATATACGGCTATGCAAAGCATAGCTGGTTGATGGCCCTCCAATAATAGTGAGGGTCGACTGCTGGCCCTCTAACAATAGGCCTGATGGCCCTGTAAAAATAGACTTTGTGACTTTTAGAGTCCCTCCTTCATAAATGAAACAGGATGTGTCTGATCATGTCTCACACACCATATAACCAGATAAGGTAGTAAAATGTTAAAATTACATTTACTGGTGAATGCATTTTTCACTGTTGAAAGCAATGCAAAAGTGCAAAAACGCATCAAAAATACTGAGTGTGAACATAGCCCAAAGTGTGGATGAGCATTTTTGTTTTTGCATTATTTATTTTGCCTTATATACAAGTCATTACTCTGGAAAGAATGTTCCTTAGCATTTTTTCCAGGAAAATCCAATTTAGCTTTGTTTTTGTATGTTTTATTGTCAGTCCGCAAAAGTGGCATAATACTCTGACAACATTGTTCACAGCAGTAACCTGGGATTCAGAGATGCTTCCAGGGGTCTTCCCCATGCTGTTGCCATGTCATTTCAGCACTGTTTCCATTGTTTTTACCAATTTTTAGACCCTCTCCAGACCTCTGGTGGGGCTGCCAGAAAGATACTTGAGTTTCCATTGACTTACATTGTACTCGTTACTCGGTTCGAGCACCCGAGGATTACGATTTACTCGGCCCGAGTAACGAGTACCCAAGCATTTTAATGCTCGCTCATCACTATATCTGATACAAAGAGGAAAGCACAAGACTAGCCCTTACAAGGACTGTTAGTATGATGGTTCAGCTTTGGCACCCGTATCAACACTACCGGACTCTGATTCATTATACGGTGCACACACACGCCTAGACAAGCACTCTCTCCCTCCAATATGAACTGTCAGAGAGCTGTGCAATGGCGTCAGTATGCCGAGCGTGGCAGTGCCTGTCCCTTTATAACCTGATGATGTCATACGACCAGCCAATCACAGTAATGCCACTATCAAGATGGCTATAGCATTACAGTGACTCACAGGCTATCCCCACATGCTTTATGACTGTGTAACAGGGGCAAAACATGCAGGGCGGGGATTCAAATTTGAAATCGAGCACCACCTACTGTAATACTCGACAAGTATCGAGCACATCCTAGCACCCAGATAGCAAGGGCAAGGGATATCTTGTAATCAGTTGATACTTCAGACGATCTCTCTGGGATACAGAATAAAATTCATCCACACGCCTCCCAAAGGATTCTGTCCATCAAAGACTCCTAAAATATACATAGGCTCTGGAATCATTGAAAACAGACCTAGATTCCAAGATTAGTATAAGGAAAAAAAGTGCAGGAGGTGAAGACAAAAAAATTCCAAAGTGATTTATCCGACTATCAGACACAAAGGGTCTATAGATAGCAACAGAGCAATAAGAAAGGATCTAACCTATCCAGAAACTCTTGAATGTCCTCAGTTTCCTCCAATGCAAGCAACATCGAAAAGATAGGTGTACAATATACATATTCCACCAGACATAACAAACGTAAGGGAGGATACCAGGATGGCCACTTTGGTGGCAACAAGAAGAACTTCTGGCGTGATCATAAGACAAACAGATTACAAGTAATTAATCTTTCTAACATTGTCCTTACAACAGCTGGAAGTTCTTAGTATGGGGTTAACATTCTCTCCATCTTCAACTTTTAATATTTTCCCAGCGGTAAAAGACCTTCATCTTTTCACTAGAAAACTGAATTAAATTTTTTTTCACAAACCCCGAACACAAAATGAGAGATGGAATCAAGATGAACTTCAGGAAATTGACATTCTGAACCAAAGCTTAAGGATGTGGTCATAACAAACACAGGTAAAAGGCAGAAATATTGTAATCGGACCACATGACCTTTATGAGAGGGAGGCTTTTTGCCAATTAAGGAACTCAAACTGTTCCAAAAATGAACCTTTAATCCCTTGACTACCTTTCATATTTCCCTTCAGAATATGATTGAGGAGGCCTTCATCAATGATGTCATTACCAAAGAGCAAAAATAATTTCTCCATGTTGAACATCCGCGAGTCTCATGTTTTTACTTATTACCAAAGGTACAGTACATAAGGATAGAGATGTACCACCAGGTTGACAGATGGTATCGGGGAATGGGAACATGTGCAAACCCTTGTGTCAATATTTTTGAAACTCTGTCTTCTTTTTTAAAGAACTCCACTGATCTGATACTTAAAATTGAAGACATCCATCTTGAGAGTGACATATGCATGGTGATGTTAGATGTGGAGGCCCTATATACTTCGATTAACCCCTATAACACCCCCCCCAAGCTGGTTTGCACGTTAATGGCCAGGCCAATTTTTACAATTCTGACCACTGTCACTTTATGAGGTAATTACTCTGGAACGCTTCAACGGATCCCCCTGATTCTGAGACTGTTTTTTCGTGACATATTGTACTTCATGATAGTGGTAAAATTTCTTCGATATCACTTGCGTTTATTTGTGAAAAAAATGGAAATTTGGCAAAAAATTTTTACATTTCGAAATTCTCAACCTTTGAATTTTCATGCCCTTAAATCAGAGACATACACTACCGTTCAAAAGTTTGGGGTCATTTTGCAATTTCATTATTTTTGAAAGAAAAACACGTTTTTTTTACAATGAAGCTAACATTAAATGAATCAGAAATACACTCTATACATTGTTAATGTGGTAAATGACTATTCTAGCTGCAAACATCTTGTTTTTATTGCAATATCAACATAGGTGTATAGAGGCCCATTTCCAACAACCACCACTCCAGTGCTTTAATGGTACATTGTGTTTGCTAACTGTGTAAGAAGGCTAATGGATGTTTAGAAAACCCTAGAAAACCCTTCCACAAGTATGTTAGCCCAGCTGAAAACGGTTTGGCTGATTTGAGAAGCTATAAAATTGACCTTCCTTTGAGCCAGCTGAGAATCTGGAGCATTACATTTGTTTGTTCTATGAAACTCTCAAAATGGCCAGAAAAATAGAACTTTCATGTGAAACTCGACAGTCTATTCTTGTTCTTCGAAATGAAGGCTATTCCATGTGAGAAATTGCCAAGAAACTGAAAATTTCCTACAACGGTGTGTACTACTCCCTTCAGAGGAGAGCACAAACAGGCTCTAACCAGAGTAGAAAGAGAAGTCGGAGGCCCCGCTGCATAACTGAGCAACAAGACAAGTACATTAGAGTCTCTAGTTTGAGAAATCGACGCCTCACAGCTCCTCAACAGGCAGCTTCATTAAATAGTACACGCAAAACGCTAGTGTCAACGTCTACAGTGAAGATGCGACTCCGAGATGCTGGCCTTCAGGGCAAAGTGGCAAAGAAAAAGTCATATCTGAGATTGGCTAATAAAAGGAAAAGATTAATATGGGCAAAATAACACAGACATTGGACAGAGGAAGATTGGAAAAAAGCTTTATCAACAGACAAATCAAAGTTTGAGGTGTATGGATCACACAGAAGAACATTTGTGAGATGCAGAACAACTGAAAAGATGCTAGAAGAGTGCCTGACACCTTCTGTCAAGCATGGTGGAGGTAATGTGATGGTCTGGGGTTGCTTTGGTGCTGGTAAAGTGGGAGATTTGTACAAGGTAAATGGGATTTTGAAAAAGGAAGGCTATCACTCCATTTTGCAATGCCATGTCATGCCCTGTGGACAGCGCTTGATTGGAGCCAATTTCATCCTACAACAGGACAATGAACCAAAGCACACCTCCAAATTATGCATGAACTATTTATGGAAGAAGCAGGCAGCTGGTATTCTATCTGTAATGGAGTGGCCAGTGCAGTCACCAGATCTCAACCCCATTGAGCTGTTTTGGGAGCAGCTTGGCCGTATTGTACGCAAAAAGTGCCCATCAAGCCAATCCAACTTGTGGGAGGGGCTTCAGGAAGCATGGGGTGAAATTTCTCAAGATTACCTCAGTAAATTAACAGCTAGAATGCCAAAGGTCTGCAATGCTGTAATTGCGGCAAAGGGAGCATTCTTTCACGAAAGCAAAGTTTGAAGGAGAAAATTATTCTTTCAAATGAAAATCATTATTTCTAACCTTGTCAATGTCTGGACTATATTTTCTATTCATTTTGCAACTCATTTGATAAATAAAAGTAGGAGTTTTCATGGAAAACACAAAATTGTCTTGGTGACCCCAAACTTTTGAACGGTAGTGTATGTCACACAAAATAGTTAATAAATAACATTTCCCACATGTCTACTTTACATTAGCACAATTTTGGAACCAATTTTTTGGGGGTTATAAGGGTTAAAATTTGACCAGCGATTTTTCATTTTTACAACAAAATTTACAAAACCATTTTTTTAGGGATCACATCACATTTGAAGTGACTTTGAGGGGCCTTTATTAAAGAAAATACCCAAAAGTGACACCATTCTAAAAATGGTGCTCAAAACAACATTCAAGAAGTTTATTAACCCTTCAGGTGCTTCACAGAAATTTTTGGAATGTGGAAGAAAAAAATTAACATTTATTTTTTTTCACAAAAACATTACTTTAGACCTCAATTTTTTTATTTTCACAGGGTATCATTAAAAAATGGACCCCAAAATTTGTTGTGCAATTCCTCCTGAGCACACCGATACCCCATATGTGGGGGAAAGCCACTGTTTGGGCATAAGGCAGAGTTCGGAAGGGAAGGAGCGCCATTTGACTTTTTGAATGTAAAATTTGCTTAAATAATTAGCGGACGCCATGTTGCGTTTGGGGAGCCCCTGATGTGCCTAAACAATAGAAACTTCCCACAAGTGACACCATTTTGGAAACTAGACCTCTCAGGGAACTTATCTAGATGTGTGGTGACCACCTTGAACCCCCAGGTGCTTCACAGAAGTTTATAACATTGAGGCATAAAAATACAATTTTCACATTTTTCAAACAAAAATGTTTTTCAGCCCCCAATTTTGCATTTTCATAAGGATAACAGGAGAAATTGCACCATAGCATTTTTTGTGCAATTTCTCCCCATATGTGGGGAAAATACACTGTTTGGGCTCACGGCAGGGTTCAGAAGGGAAGGAGCACTGTGTTTTTGAATGGAAAATTGGCTGGAATCGAGAGCGGACGCCATGTCGCGTTTGGAGAGCCCCTGATGTGCCTAAACAGTGGAAACCCTCCAGAAGTGACTCCATTTTGGAAACTAGACCCCTCAAGGATTTTATCAAAGGGTATAGTGAACATTTTGCTCGACGCAGAATTTGATAACATTAGGTCATCATATTGAATAAGTTGTCATTAGTCTTGAGCGCAAGTGCTCGCTGCTTGAGTTTGCATCGGGTGCTCGGGTATGCACCGTGTATCTCGGGTGCTCAAGCGACATGCTCGAGGCCCTGCCCAGCATGTTTCACGGTTATTAGACACCCAAAAAAAAACATGCGGGGATCGCTCGTGCATGGCAGGCAATCCCCGCAAGTTTTTTTGGGCTGTATAACAGCTGCGAAACATATGGGGCGGAGACTCAAGCACCAGCGATACTCGATGCATACCCGAGCACCCGATGCAAACTCAAGTAGCGAGCACTTTTTGTAAAAATCCCAAACCCAACACAACCCTAACCCCAATCCTAATACAACCCCAACCCTAGCACAACCACAACCATAACCCTAGCCCAACCCCAACCCTAGCCCAACCATAATCCTAGCCTAGCTCTAGCACAACCCTAGCCCTAGCACAACCCTAGCCCTAGCTCAACCCTAACCCTAGCCAAACCCTAACTGTAGCCTAACCCTAACCCTATCTCTAACAGTAACCCTAGCCCTAACCCTAGCCCAACCCTAACCCTAGCACAACCCTAACCCTAGGACAACCCTAGCCCTAAAGTTTATTATTTACGCCGTTCCTCGTGTGGTATAAGTGATTAGACGACTTTATTCTTCGGTTCGGTGCAATTACAGAGATGCCAGATTCATATCGTTTTTTTATGATTGACAGCTGTCACACACTAAAAGACGCTTTTTTTTTTGCAAAGACTAGTTTTTGCATCAACATATTTTGAGAGCTATAATTTTTCCAGATTTTGGCCGACAGAGTCATGTGATGGCTTGTTTTTTGTGGGACAAGTTAACGTTTATATTGGTATCATTTTCGGCCACATAACATTTTTTGATCGCTTTCTATTCCGATTTTTGGGAGGAAGAATAAACAAAAGCCAACAATTCCAGAATTATTTATTTTTTTATTTTTTTTTATGCTGTTCCGCGTCTGATAAAATTGAAAAGGCAGCTTTATTCTTCGGGTCAGTACGTTTACAGCGGTACCACATTTATATCTTTTTTTATGTTTTGGCACTTTTACACAATAAAAACTATTTTATAGAAAAAAGAATTGTTTTTGCATCACTTTATTCTGAG
Organism: Phyllobates terribilis; assembly: GCF_046119375.1. Classification (NCBI taxonomy): domain Eukaryota; kingdom Metazoa; phylum Chordata; class Amphibia; order Anura; family Dendrobatidae; genus Phyllobates; species Phyllobates terribilis. The sequence continues at coordinate 720,126,378 of NW_027362761.1, read as the reverse complement.
AGCTATAACTTTTTTATTTTTAGGTCTTTGGAGCTGCATGGCAGCTAGTTTTTTGCGGGACAAGATGACATTTTTATTTGCATTCATCTCTTTGATCGCGTTTTATTCCATTTTTTGCTTGGCAATATGATGATAAAGCATCATTTTTTGCTTCATTTTTTATTTTATTTTTTTACCGTGTTCACTAAAGGAGTTAACTAGTGGGACAATTTTATAGGTCAGGTCATTCCAGACGCGGCAAGACCAAATATATGTACTTTTATTGTTTTATTTTTATTTTTTTCAGAATAAATAAAGATTATGGGTACAATATATTTTTATTTTTTGAGGATTATTTTTTCCTTTTTTTTAAATATATTTTTACAATTTTTTATTTTTTTTTTACTTTCTGGCACTTTTTTTTACTTTTACACTTCGTCCCACTATGGGACTTTCACTTTTAGCAGCCTGTTCGGCTGTATAGCATAGAGAGCAGCAGCTCCCTATGCCATGCAGCCTGTCAGCGCTGCACAGGGAGAAGTTACTTTGGTCGTGCACTGCGCAAGACCAAAGTAACTTCCTGCTAACTGGTGACCCGGATGTTGTCATGACGACATCGGGTCATCATGACAACATCCGGGAGACGCCACAGACACTGCGGGATGCCGGCAGGAGAGGTGAATACTGGCGCTTAACTCCCCTTGCCCCCGCAATGCTGCAATCGACTTTGATCGCAGCATTGAGGGGGTTAATGTACTAATCAGCTGACACCCGGCGGCAATCGCCCAGCACCGCTTGTGTGCGGGCGCGATCGCAGCGCGCGTAATAGTCCGTAGCTGGCCCTATAGGCCCAGGGCGCTGCTACGTACTATTACTGATTAGGTCGTAAAGGGGTTAAACATGAAAATGGACTAAAGGCATCAGGATTCTTGTTCTCTATAGGTATGTTGGAGTCAAATATTATTAATTTTCTTATGAAGGCATTGGAATTTGTTCTAACTCACAATTTCTTCATTTTCAAGGAAACCTTCAACCTGCAGCTCCAGGGAACAGCTGTGTGGACGGCTTTCATCCCCTCATATGCCAACCTTTTCCTGGGGTTGTGGGAGGGGGAAATCTTCTTGACCAATACAGTGTACCAGTTCGAGAAGGTGATCATGTGGACAAGGTTCACTGATGACGTCTTTGTGATTTGGCAGGGCATGGAGGAGGATTGTCAGGAACGACAGTGACGACTCCGGGGAGATCACACAATATCCCTCCGCTGCCGTCACTTTGTCAGGGATTCACACACACACGATCCAGATTACTCACTACGTAGCTAGCAGCAAGCGAGCAGAGAGAATATGGAGTACACACCTTCGAATTCCAACGCATGGAATATGTGTATACGCCCCCATACGGTCACTGCCAGCTTGACAATACTCCAATTACGATTATTCGCTGCCACCACCGATCAGCTTTAAAATACAATACAGGCCTGATCAGACGCCTGTTTTCTGGTAGCATATAGCTTCAGGGAAGGCATGATTACAGAACAAAAGAAACACAACTATTAAATTTTATATTTAATCCAAAAGGGAGGCAGTGTTTTTGAAAAATATACAAAAGGTTTTACAAAAGGAGACAATACAGTACAGAGTATACAGTTACATAAAATAAAAAGGATTAATAGAAAACTTACTAGACCGATCACAGAGATGATTCAGTTTAGCTGGAGGGAAGGCACTCCAATGGACCGCTATCGAACAGGACCTGTGCTACAAAATATGTAACTTCTGGCATGAGTATGGACCCATCTTCAGCTGGGTCTTTTATGCCGAAGGGGGACCTGCCCACACACTCCCCTGCGATGACCTCAGGTGGGCGGGGCTCCACCCTTCATGTTTTTATTAAAAACTCTAACTTCTGCGATAAATCCTCGCTGGTTGATCGCAGAAGCTCACAAGTGATACCATATTTTTTATTAAGAATTTACCTTTCTTTAGAGACTGCACATGACATAGCTGCGGTCTGTTATTGTTGTAATTTTGCATTATAGCTCACTGGAAGGGCATACAGATCCAGAAAAATATGTGTGTTGTTCCTTAGCTGACCCTGCTGCTAAAAATATGTGTTCCACTATTATCGGAAGTATACAACTTTCGATATTCCATATTTCGTGTTGGTGCCAGCGAGACTGGTGATTGAACACATATGCAAATGGACATGTCTTGGTGTGAGGCAGAAATCTTTTGAAGCCTAGGAGCTTCAGGTGTCACCCAGGTGTGTATTTATCACTGGCCTCTGCTACTACAAGCTTCATATGGTAATGAGTTTGCCACCTCTGGCCTGTACTGTTATTTGCATAGAAGCAACTGGTTAAAGTGTCAGCTCTTCTACTCTGACAAATGGTAAATAGGGGAGGAGGGAAGAGCGATTTCAGAGGGAGATAGAAATTCTTAATATTTTCTATGACAAGGATCTTCAGACATTTATGCAGAATCTTCACAACAACTCCATTAACATAAAACTGATGCGTCATCTAAGTCTAGTGAGTATGGATTTCTTGGATCTATCCATTTACAAGAACAAAAACAACATGTTACAGACCAAAACTTTCCGTAAAGAGGCAGCGGTCAATGCCTCGTTGCATGCACAGTCGTCACACCCACGACCATTGATTTATACCATCCCCACTGGGCAGTTCCCGAGACTAAGAAGGAATTGCTCAGAGGATAATCTTTTTCTTGAACAGGCACGGGAATTATCCTTTAGATTTCAGGAGAGGGGATAGAGTCATCAGGAAGGCATTGAAAAGAGCACGTGAAACCCCAAGAAAAGATCCCTTCAAACCTAAACGGTAGTCATCCACAAGCCAAGAGGTAAGATTTATCTCACAGTACAATGGTAACTGGTCCCTGATAAGAGAAGCTCTTAAAAAATATTGGCCCATTTTATCAACTGATTCTATTTTAAGGGATTATATATCGGAAAGACCCACCATCACCTATAGGAGGTCCTGTAATTTGAGGGATACTCTGGTGAGGAGCTTCCATCAGGGTAGCAAGATCCAAAACGCTTTTGGCTTAAAGTGTGGTTTCTTCCCCTGTGAAAGATGTATTGCCTGTCCTAACATGCTAAGAGCATCTTCTTTACTTCCAATGATGGTGAAGAAAAATTATCCATTATCCAATACATTATATGTGAGACCGAAGGGGTGGTGTTTTATGCAACCTGCCCATGCAAAATGATCTACGTTGGACTAACTATAAGAAAGCTAAAGGTCCGCATCCGTGAATATGTTTTGGATATTATGAATGCCCATAAAATTGAAGACACTGCACAGTTAAAACCCATACCCCAACAATTTAAAGAAGTTCACAACCTGAGACCATATTTTAGTAAAAGCGTTTGGTATCAACCGGATCCTGACAAGGGGTGGTGACACTAGGAAGAGTTTGTCGCAACTTGAGACAAGGTGGATTTGGAGGTTTAAAACGGTTTGTCCCGATGGTCTGAATAAGGTTCTAAGCTTCACCCCTTTTCTGTGAATGAGTAGATAATGTGGTTTTATCACTTTTTATGCATTTTTAACTGTTTTTAATTTTTGGTCTTGTTTTTAGAATATTTATGCTTGTACTCTGTAGTCGGCTTTCTTTATTGCTGTTGAAGAATACGCAGGAATGGAGGAGTTAAACGGACACCAAGAAGACAGATACTCTATAGAAGATGACGATTGGGCTATTTGGGATATTATTATGACTCTTGTTTGACCCATACGGAGACATGATTATGTTTTTTCTTTTATTAACTGTTGTGGTTTGTTTTTCCTCTCTCTACAAAGAAAAATATTTATTTCCTAATATAGGATTTTACAACACAGGGACTATGTGGAGAAAACAGTGGACATTAAGCATGTAAGCATTGAGTTCACTTACCTAAATACACCACACGTTGCAAATATGGGTGTTGCCATCCCCTTTTAGTAATGCACCTTTTCAAAACTTTTATATCATATGCATATGATTACCACTTACAACTATTTAACTTCTTTCTTTTATCAATAATTTTTTTTCACAATAATGTGTTTCTAGCTCGTTTTTCTATTCCTTTCATGCAATTGGTTTTCACTCTTGATCACATTTTTTCCCCTTGTTGTGCTGGGGTCTTAACTGGTGTTGTTCACAGTGTTTATCACTTTACATTTCGCTGGGGTACTGTGTTAATTCCCCATCCATATTTATACTGCACTCTTTTATATAATTGGGATGAATGGTTTTGTCTGCTTGTGTAGGGTCAGGTGAATGTATAATTGTGTGTACGTAAAGCCATTTGCATACATATTGATACATAACAGTTTTTTCTTTATTTTCATATTTATGTATTTTTTTTTATATATAAATATATCTTTTTTCTTATATATATATTTTTCTAAAAAATAATTTTTGAATTGTATACACACACACTTATAATGTAAAAAATGTCACTATTAGTTTCATTATTTTATTCTAAGTTTAATTTTTTCACCTCTTTTCTTCTCTTGTTATCCCACTATTACCATGGTTTTCTCCTCTTTTCTGATAGAAATCTTTGTGAACTTTAATTTGCTCATATCCATTCAAATCCCTATGGATTACAAACCTTTTATATACAGTGCATTGTGAAAGTATTTAGCCCCCTTGAACTTTTCTACCTTTTGCCACATTTCTGGCTTCAAACATAAAGATATAAAATTCTAATTTTTTTGGGAAGAATCAGCAACAAGTGGGACACAATCGAGAAGTGGAAGGAAATTTATTGGATATTTTAAACTTTTTTAACAAATTAAAAACTGAAAAGTGGGGCATGCACTATTATTCGGCCCCCTTGAGTTAATACTTTGTAGCTCCACCTTTTGCTGCGATTACAGCTGCAAGTTGCTTGGGGTATGTCTCTATCAGTTTTGCACATCAAGAGGCTGAAATTCTTGACCATTCTTCCTTGCAAAACAGCTCGAGCTCATTGAGGTTGGATGGAGAGCGTTTGTGAACAGCAGTTTTCAGCTCTTTCCACAGATTCTCGATTGGATTCAGGTTTTTACTTTGACTTGGCCATTCTAACACCTGGATACATTTATTTTTCAACCATTCCATTGTAGATTTTGCTTTATGTTTGGGATCATTGTCTTATTGGAAGATAAATCTCCGGTCCAGTCTCAGGTCTTTTGCAGACTCCAACAAGTTTTCTTCCAGAATGGTCCTGTATTTGGCTCCGTCCATCTTCCCATCAATTTTAACCACGTTCCCTGTCCCTGCTGAAGAAAAGCAGGCCCAAACCATGATGCGGCCACCACCATGTTTGACAGTGGGGATGGTGTTTTGAGGGTGATGAGCTGTGTTGCTTTTATGCCAAACATATCGTTTTGCATTGTGGCCAAAAAGTTTGATTTTGGTTTCATCTGACCAGAGCACCTTATTTCACATGTTTGGTGTGTCTCCCAGGTGGCTTGTGGCAAGCTTCAAATGAGACTTTTTATGGATATCTTTGAGAAATGGCTTTCTTCTTGCCACTCTTCCATAAAGGCCAGATTTGTGCAGTGTACGACTGATTGTTGTCCTATGGACAGACTCTCCCACCTCAGCTGTAGATCTCCGCAGTTCATCCAGAGTGATGATGGGCCTTTTGGCTGCATCTCTGATCAGTCTTCTCCTTGTTCGAAATGAAAGTTTAGAGGGACGGCCGGGTCTTGGTAGATTTGCAGTGGTCTGATACTCCTTCCATTTCAATATGATCGCTTGCACAGTGCTCCTTGAGATGTTTAAAACTTGGGAAATCTTTTTGTATCCAAATCTGGCTTTAAACTTCGCCACAACAGTATCTCGGACCTGCCTGGTGTGTTCCTTGGTCTTCATGATGCTCTCTGCACTTCAAACAGAACCCTGATACTATTACAGAGCAGGTGCATTTATATGGAGACTTGATTACACACAGGTGGATTCTATTTATCATTACCAGTCATTTAGGACAACATTGGATCATTCAGAGATCCTCACTGAACTTCTGGAGTGAGTTTGCTGCACTGAAAGTAAAGGGGCCGAATAATATTGCACGCCCCACTTTTCAGTTTTTAATTTGTTAAAAAGGTTTAAAATATCCAATAGATTTCGTTCCACTTCACGATTGTGTCCCACTTGTTGTTGATTCTTCCCAAAAAAATTAGAATTTTATATCTGTTTGAAGCCAGAAATGTGGCAAAAGGTAGAAAAGTTCAAGGGGGCCAAATACTTTCACAATGCACTGTATGTTGTTTATTTTTTACTTCTTCCTGTTCCCGACCGTGTGACTGCGTCCAACCCCATGCTGGCATCTGTGCGCTCACTGTCGGAGTCTGGCTTCACAGTTGCCCGGGTAATGCGTCTATCACAGTGTCACACCGGCTCCGCCCATCTATGATGCACCCCATGGTGTGCCTGCACCGCCATGTGGTGTGTGGGTGGCCATGCCGGCATGCTGCCTGGACGCCGTGTCCGTGAGACCTGTGACACGGTCTCCCCACGTGAGCGCCACCACACAGCTGATCATTAGTAAACAACACAGCTGATTGGCTGCATCGGCACATAAAAATCCTGCGTTTATCTACTCAGTATACCCTTGCTGAAGAAGCACTAAAGCGAAACGTGCGTCAGGCGTCTAATCTGGTAACTATAAAGTGTTTATCTGTCGTTTGAAGTGTTTTGTTTACATCTTTTTTCATCAGGTGGTTTCTGGTAGATCCAAATGCCTGGATCTGCTATTGCTCCTTTAGCTCTAGATAAACCTAAGCACTAGCACTTTATTTATGCATTAGACTATACTATTGGAGCAGTGCACCTCCCGACATCAGGATGCTGACCCTAATCCAATTACATTTATGGTTTTACATTTATCTATCATGCATTATATAAACTAACCCTATACAAAAAAAAACTGATTTGTTTTACTTAATTTCTGCATTTGAATTTGTACTAACATTACACCACTAGGTGGAGACATTACACAGTTTATGGTTTTATAAATGTGAATTCAGTTAAACAATGGTATACTTTTTTCCACATTGGTTTATAGTATAAAGAAAAACAAATTCCAGATGAATCCATGCATATAAATCATTAGTTGTCTGGATGGTTAACTTTTTTTTATGACACACATAATTTATTTATACTTACCTGTTATTATTCTCTGCAGTACAACTCCTTTTATCTGACTTTATGCATTGATGTAATGTGTGTCATTTAATGTGTTTCAATAAAGATTAATTGATTATTTTAATTGTGCATGGGAGTGTTTCCAATGGCATTATAAAGAACTGCTAGACTTAGAGGTGGTGGTACAAGTCCTGTGGTTCCAACAATATTAGGGCCATTATTCAAGCCTGTTCTCCATAAAGAAGCCAGGAGAAGAGTTTTGAACGATCATAAATCTAAAACCACTAAATCAGTGGGTCTTATACAAGCCATTCAAGATGGAATCATTAAAATCAATTGTAACGGGTCTGGGAGGCGGAACCTCTGAGCTACTATACAAGGGGGCGGTCCTTGTAAGGGAGCGGGTGGCGACCAGGGAAGACGGGCAGGCAGTCACAGCAGGTGACCGGGGCAGTCTCTGGGTGAACGGACAGGAGGTCACGGCAAGTGACCGGGGCAGTCTCTGGATGAACGGGCAGGAGGTCACGGCAAGTGACCGGGGCAGTCTCTGGATGAACGGGCAGGAGGTCACGGCAAGTGACCGGGGCAGTCTCTGGATGAACGGGCAGGAGGTCACGGCAAGTGACCAGGGCAGTCTCTGGGTAAAGGGTTGGTACGACCTGTGACGGCTGAGCCTCCAGGTAGGCAAGCAGGCAGATGGTAGACGTGAGCTCCCAGGTGAGCAGGCGAGAGTCTCTGGATAAGCGGGTGGTCACAGCATGTGACGGCGGAGCCTCCAGGTAGACCAACAGACAGGCAGCAGATGAGCGCTCCCAGGTGAGCGGGCAGGAGTCTCTGGACAGGCGGGTGGTCACAGCACGTGACCACGGAGCCTCCAGGTAGGCTAGCAGACAGGCAGCAGATGAGCGCTCCCAGGTGAGCGGGCAGGAGTCTCTGGACAGGTGGGTGGTCACAGCACGCGACGGCGGAGCCTCCAGGTAGGCTAGCAGGCAGGTAGCAGATGTGCGCTCCCAGGTGAGCGGGCAAGCTGGTCCATAGACAGACTGACAGGAGTTGGAAGGCAGACCGTCGGACCTCAGGCTAGCAGACAGGTAGCAGATGTGCGCTCCCAGGTGAGCGGGCAAGCTGGTCCTTAGACAGACTGACAGGAGTCGGAAGGCAGACCGTCGGACCTCAGGCTAGCAGGCAGGTAGCAGAATATCAGGCAGGAATCAGACAGCAAACTGGCAGGAATCTGGCAGGTAACTGGCAACGGGACCTGAGGACTGAAGCAGAGTAGGGAACAGTGCAACAACATTGCTCGGGCACCTCCATTTTGGAGGAGGTGCCTTATATATGGTGAAGTCCTCCGGCCATTGGCCGGGGACTCCTTAGGACGGCGCGCGTGGCCCCTTTAAGAGGGAGGGAGCGCGCGCGCGCCCTAAGCACCGTGGCCGGGAAGGAGCGCGCGCTGCCAGCAGAGCGGGAGGAGGACGCCGGACCCGGAGCGGAGGGGTGAGGGGAACAGCGTCCCTGCCTAGCAGAGGGCAGGGACGCCGGCGCTACAGTACCCCCCCCTTTAGGCCCCCCCTTTTTTAGGCCAGACAGAAATTTAGCAAGGATGAGAGGGGCATGGATGTTCTCCCGGGGCTCCCACGTTCTCTCTTCAGGACCAAACCCCTTCCAATCTACTAGAAAAAAGGTTTTTCCTCTTACCCTTTTGGTGGCAAGAATGTTCTCTACCTCAAACTCGTCTTCAGCAGAAACCGGAGCAGGAGGCGTACCTGTAGACTTGGAAAAAGAGTTAAGTACCACGGGTTTGAGGAGAGATACATGGAAGGAGTTAGGGATCCGCAAGTTGGCCGGGAGTTTCAATTTATAGGCCACCGGGTTGATCTGTTTGATAACCTCCAGTGGGCCGATGAACTGAGGCCCTAACTTGTAAGAAGGAATCTTGAGCCGGACATATTTAGATGAGAGCCAGACTTTATCTCCAGGACGAAATTGTGGAGGATCCAGGCGTTTCTTGTCAGCGTGTCTTTTCATCCGCTCGGACGACTGAAGGAGTGCGATCGGGTACTCTCCCAAATGGAGGAAAATTTGCTAACGAGAGATTCCGCAGCCGAGTTGTCCACAGAGGTGGAGACAGGAAAAGGGATCCGAGGATGCTGACCGAAGACTACAAAAAACGGGGATTTGGAGGAAGATTCGCACTCGTGGTTATTGTAAGAGAACTCGGCCCATGGCAGGAGATCCACCCAGTCAGAATGGTGGGCATTAACGAAGTGCCGGAGGTAACTGGTCAGGTTCTGATTGATCCGCTCCACTTGACCATTGGACTGTGGGTGGTAAGCGGAGGAGAAGTCCAGGGTGACGTCTAGCAGTTTACAAGTGGCTCTCCAGAAGCGTGAGGTGAACTGTACCCCACGATCCGACACGATGTGGAGGGGCAGTCCATGAAGACGGAAAATGTGGTGGATAAAGTTTTTTGCCAGCTCGGGTGCAGACGGGAGGCCTGGCAGGGGAACGAAATGAGCCATCTTGGAAAAGCGGTCAGCGACCACCCAAATGACCGTACAACCGGCAGAGACGGGGAGATCAGTTATAAAGTCCATTGCTATATGCTGCCAGGGGGCAGCAGGTACTGGAAGCGGAAGGAGGCGACCGGCTGGCAGATGTCTTGGAACCTTGTTGCGAGCGCAGGACACACAGGCAGAAACAAAGTCTATTACGTCCTTGTGCAGGGTAGGCCACCAGTAGTGCCGGGTAATAAGCTGGAGGGTCTTTTTCTGACCGGCGTGGCCAGCTAGTTTAGACGAGTGACCCCAGTGTAGGATCTTCTCCCGATCAGGTACTGATACGAACGTCTTACCGGGAGGGAGACGATAATGTGTTTTGGTTCCTCCTCGAGATCAGACATCAGAAAGGATCGGGACAAGGCGTCCGCCTTGATGTTTTTGTCAGCCGGGCGAAAATGAAGAACAAAATCAAAGCGAGCAAAAAACAAGGACCACCGAGCTTGGCGAGGGTTAAGTCTCTGGGCATGCTGGAGGTAAGCCAGGTTCTTGTGGTCAGTGTAAATTATTACCGGGTGAAGAGCCCCTTCGAGCAGGTAACGCCACTCCTCCAATGCCAGCTTGATGGCCAATAACTCTCGATCTCCTATGGAATAGTTGCGCTCAGAAGAGGAGAAGAGTTTGGAGAAGCAGCCACAAGTTACCATTCTCCCGGAAGACGATTTGTGGGTAAGTACCGCTCCGGCTCCAGAGGAGGAGGCGTCAACCTCCAGGAAGAACTGCTTGTTGCCATCTGGGCGATGCAGCACCGGGGCGGAAGAGAAGGCCTGTTTTAAGGAAAGAAAGGCCTCCTCTGCTTCGGGCGGCCCTTACGGGTGAGCGCGGAAATTGGGGCAGTCCGGGAAGAGAAGTGCGGTATGAAGAGGCGGTAGTAGTTGGCGAAGCCCAGGAACCGCTGAATGGCCTTCAACCCCTCCGGTCGAGGCCACTTCTCGATGGCAGACAGTTTCTCAGGATCCATTCGTAGGCCGGTCTGAGAAATTATGTAGCCCAAAAACGGAAGCGAGGTCTGCTCAAAGAGGCACTTCTCATATTTAGCGAAGAGGTGGTTCTGCCTGAGCCTGAGCAGGACCTGACGAACATCCCTCCAGTAAGTCTGGAGATCCGGAGAGAAGACCAAGATGTCGTCCAGGTACACCACCACGCAGGAGTAGAGAAGGTCCCGGAAGATGTCATTGACCAACTCTTGAAAGACGGCGGGAGCGTTACAGAGACCGAAGGGCATTACCAGATATTCGTAGTGGCCGTCCCGGGTGTTGAATGCCGTCTTCCATTCATCCCCCTGACGGATACGAACCAGGTTGTACGCCCCACGAAGGTCCAGTTTGGTGAAGATTCTAGCCCCCCTCAGACGATCAAATAATTCCGGAATGAGCGGAAGGGGGTACTTATTCTTCACCGTGATCTGGTTTAGGCCTCTATAGTCTATGCAGGGACGGAGAGAGCCGTCCTTCTTTTTAACAAAGAAGAAGCCTGCTCCCGCCGGGGAGGTAGATTTCCGGATAAATCCCCGGGCCAGATTCTCCTCAATATACTCGGACATAGACCGGGTCTCAGCAGCGGACAATGGGTAAATACGCCCACGGGGAGGAGTAGTACCGGGTAACAGGTCGATAGGGCAGTCGTATGGTCTATGAGGGGGAAGTGTCTCTGCCTCCTTTTTATTAAAGACATCAGCATATGACCAATAAGGAATAGGAAGTCCAGGTAGATTAGCTGGGGTAGGAGAAGGACGGACGGGATGGACGGGAACCAGACAAGTCTTATGACAGTCCTGTCCCCAGCGAAGGACTTCTCCGGTCTGCCAGTCAAGCACGGGTGCATGTCTCTGGAGCCAAGGTAGGCCTAGCAAGAGGGCGTGAGAGAGTCCAGGCAGAACATGAAAGGAGATACTCTCAGAATGCAGCATTCCCACCTGCAGAGTGATGGATTCGGTGATGAGTTGGATGGGACGTGGTAAGAGGCCCCCATCCACGGCAGCAACAGACAAGGGTACAGCCAGAGGTTTGGTGGGGATGCGGTATTTCTCTACCAGGGACTGTGAAATAAGATTCCCGGCTGCTCCAGAGTCAAGTTGGGCTAGTTCGAAATAACGGTTCTCCCCGCAGACGATTGAGACTGACAGCAGCAGAGATGGAGAGGATTTATTCTTGTCTAGGTCGACCTCTCTGAGCGAACCTAGACACAGGCGTTTCCCGACCTCTCCGGGCAGGTACGGATCCGGTGCTCCTTACTGCCACAGTAGAAGCAGCTCTCCTCGGCACGGCGTAAGTCCTGACGGGTTTTGACCATCTTGGTCTGGTCGACCTGCATAGGCTCAGGAGGGTGTACCTGGGGAGAAACGGAGGGAGTGACGGGTTTCTGGAAAGTAGGAGCTAGACGTGGAAACCTCCTCTCACGGGTGACCTCTTTGGCACGCTCCTGGAACCGTAGGTCAATCCGGGTGGCAAGAGTTATTAGGTCATCGAGAGTGGAAGGAATGTCCCGACCGGCGAGTTCATCTTTAATACGGCCGGACAGACCCTCCCAGAAGACAGATACCAGAGCGTCGTTATCCCAGGCCAGCTCCGAGGCAAGGGTACGGAACCGTATGGCATATTGGCCCACGGTGAGACTTCCCTGACGGAGGCGTAGCAGAGATGATGCGGATGAGGTCTTCCGTCCGGGTTCGTCGAAGACTTTCCGGAAAGCCGTGAGAAAGGCAGGCAAGTCGGACACCAGGGGGTCTCCTCTCTCCCATAGAGGATTTAGCCAGGCCAGGGCCTCCCCGGTGAGATGGGACATGATGAAGGCAATTTTGGCCCGGTCGGAGTTAAACTGGTGGGACAGGAGTTCAAAGTGCAGGGTGCACTGATTTATGAAGCCCCGAGCCTGAGCGGAGTCGCCTCCGAAGCGAGGAGGTGCAGAAAGCCGGGGTCCGGGGTAGGATACCATGGTATTGGTGGGCAGCGGAGCTGCCGGACTGCGAGTCATGGCACTGGCGGTGGTTGCTGGAGGAGCAGTCAGAGTGTCCAGGCGAGAATTGACATTCCGCAGGTGACCCAGGATGGACTCCTGTTGGGACCTCTGACGGGACAGTTCATGACACAGGTCCGAGAGCGAGGGAGCTTGGGTGCCACCGGGTTCCATGGCCCGAGCAAACTGTAACGGGTCTGGGAGGCGGAACCTCTGAGCTACTATACAAGGGGGCGGTCCTTGTAAGGGAGCGGGTGGCGACCAAGGAAGACGGGCAGGCAGTCACAGCAGGTGACCGGGGCAGTCTCTGGGTGAACGGACAGGAGGTCACGGCAAGTGACCGGGGCAGTCTCTGGATGAACGGGCAGGAGGTCACGGCAAGTGACCGGGGCAGTCTCTGGATGAACGGGCAGGAGGTCACGGCAAGTGACCAGGGCAGTCTCTGGGTAAAGGGTTGGTACGACCTGTGACGGCTGAGCCTCCAGGTAGGCAAGCAGGCAGATGGTAGACGTGAGCTCCCAGGTGAGCAGGCGAGAGTCTCTGGATAAGCGGGTGGTCACAGCATGTGACGGCGGAGCCTCCAGGTAGACCAACAGACAGGCAGCAGATGAGCGCTCCCAGGTGAGCGGGCAGGAGTCTCTGGACAGGCGGGTGGTCACAGCACGTGACGGCGGAGCCTCCAGGTAGGCTAGCAGACAGGCAGCAGATGAGCGCTCCCAGGTGAGCGGGCAGGAGTCTCTGGACAGGCGGGTGGTCACAGCACGTGACGGCGGAGCCTCCAGGTAGGCTAGCAGGCAGGTAGCAGATGTGCGCTCCCAGGTGAGTGGGCAAGCTGGTCCATAGACAGACTGACAGGAGTTGGAAGGCAGACCGTCGGATCTCAGGCTAGCAGGCAGGTAGCAGATGTGCGCTCCCAGGTGAGCGGGCAAGCTGGTCCTTAGATAGACTGACAGGAGTCGGAAGGCAGACCGTCGGACCTCAGGCTAGCAGGCAGGTAGCAGAATATCAGGCAGGAATCAGACAGCAAACTGGCAGGAATCTGGCAGGTAACTGGCAACGGGACCTGAGGGCTGAAGCAGAGTAGGGAACAGTGCAACAACATTGCTCGGGCACCTCCATTTTGGAGGAGGTGCCTTATATATGGTGAAGTTCTCCGGCCATTGGCCGGGGACTCCTTAGGATGGCGCGCGCGGCCCCTTTAAGAGGGAGGGAGCGCGCGCGCGCCCTAAGCACCGTGGCCGGGAAGGAGCGCGCGCTGCCAGCAGAGCGGGAGGAGGACGCCGGACCCGGAGCGGAGGGGTGAGGGGAACAGCGTCGCTGCCTAGCAGAGGGCAGGGACGCCGGCGCTACATCAATCATACCACTAATAGGGAAGGATTCAGTGATGTGTACGTTGGACCTAAAAAGTGCCTACTACCATGTACCAATACATCCCTCATATCAGAAATACCTCTAATTTGCAGTAAAAGATGAAGAGAAAATCCTATGTTTCCAGTTCTGTTGCCTACCGTTCGGACTCTCTTCCGCGCCTCGCATTTTCACAAAGCTCATGGTGATGGACTTTTTAAGAGGGGAAGATATCCTAATCATCCCATATCTAGATGACCTATTGTTGGTTGTGGATTCACCGAATCACATGAGCTCGCATTTAGCTACAACCATCTCAGTATTAGGGAGACTACGATGGCTGATAAACGGAGAAAAATCAGACCCAAAGCCGGAAAAGAGGCAAATCATCCTAAGGGTACTTCTGGATTCAGAACAGCAATATTCCTTTATTCCATTTATATCAGGAAGGCAATGAGGATCTTGGGTCTAATGACCTCCTGTATATCCAGCATTCAGTGTACCCAATACCACTCAAGAATCTTACAAATGGAAGTTCTATCTTCTTGGGTGTTACGGATCTGGGTGGTGGAACATCTCTGCTGAGATGCAAGGAGGGACCAGAGGGGCGTAACTAAGTGCCAACTTGGACCAACCTTGGCCACACAGCGGCTTAGTCGACTCCGTGAAGCAAGGAGGGACCGGGTAGGTGAACCAGGTGCCACTCTGGGACCGACCTTGTGTGAGAGCAGGCGACTCCCACGGGTCAGGTGGCTGAGGCTGACAGGTACAGCGGATGAGCACGGCAGGTAGCCTGACAGGTGATTCGAGTAGGCAAGCAGGCGGGCACAGCAGGTAACCTGACATGTGATCCGGGTAGGAAATCCGACGGGCACGGCAGGTAGACAGGCTGGCGGGCACGGCTGATAGACAGGCAGGTGGGCACGGCTGATAGACAGGCAGGCGGGCGCAGCTGATAGACAGGCAGGCGGGCACGGCTGATAGACAGACTGGCGGGCACTGGAACCTGAGGGCTGAGTAGAGTGTTAGCACACAAACAACAACCTTGCACAGGCACCTCCATTTTGGAGGAGGTGCTTTAAATAGGAGTGGTCCTCCGGCCGTTGGCCGGGGACTCTTTAGGAAGGCGCACACGGCCGCTTTAAGAGGGAGGGAGCGTGCGCCCTAAGCACAGCGCCCGGGAAGCTGCGTGCAACAGCAGAAGGGGAGCTGGAGCACGCCGGACCGGGACCGCGGCGTTGAGGGGAACGGCGTCTCTGCCCAGCAGGAGGCAGAGACGCCGATGCTACATTGGGACGGCTAATCAGATGTCCCTGTAGAAAGCCTGTAGAAAGCCTGTGACTTCAGCTATCTGGAAGACGATCTGTGCACAAAACAAGGATTCCATTTATGTTACCTCTGGCCCAGATATTCATAGAATCCTAGTCTTTCTTCAATCAGGATTTGACAGAGGGCTAAGGCCCAGTACTCTAAAGGTACAGATATCAGCTTTAAGAGCATTCTTAGATTATCCCTGGGCCAATCATCCTTGGATTAAAAGGTTCGTAAAGGCTATCCACTGGCTTTAACCCACAATCAGGTGCTCCGTACCACCATGGGATCTTAGTCTGGTCTTGAATGCCCTATGCAAAAGCCCATATGAACCTTTAAAGCAAGCAGATTTAAGGTCCATATCTCTGAAGGCTGCCTTCCTAGTAGCAGTCACAACAGTGAGGCATATAGGGGAAATTCAGGCTGTCTCCATAAAAGACCCATATTTAAGAATTCAGAGAGACTGTATCATTCTGAGACTGGATCCAGTATTTCTACCAAAGGTGGTCACAGACTTCCAAAGGAACAAGGAGATCGTCTTGCCTTCCTTTTGTCAAAATTATAGTAATCAACAGGAGCTTTCATTGCACTCCTTGGATATAAGGAGAGCAGTCTTACAATACATGAGTATTACGAATGATTGGAAACTCGACTCAAATCTCTTTGTCAAATTTGCAGGAAAAAACAAAGAAAAGAAAGCGTAAAAAACTATGCTAGGATGGTGGATCAAGACGGCAATCAGCACAGCATATATTAAAGAGGGATGATCTCCTCCAGAAGCCATTAAGGCTTTGATGGATAGGTCAGTTGGAGGGGTTGAAAGAGATGGTAGAAAGATGATGAATTCGGTTTTATCCATGTTAAGTTTTAGAAATCTAGCAGAGAAGAAAGATGAAATAGCAGACACACATTGTGGGATCCTGGTTAGTAAGGAGGAGCTATCAGGTCCATAGAGGTAGATCTGTGGGTCATCAGCATAGAGGTGATACTGAAAGTCGTGAGACTCTATGAGCTGTCCCAGGCCGAAGATGTAGATCGAAAAGACAGATGCCAGGTCCAGGAGGAGGAGGACAAACTAGTGTCGTTTGGATTTGGCGGTTAGTAGGTCGTTGGTGACTTTAGTCAGGGCAGTTTCAGTAGAATGGTGCGGTCGGAAGCCAGATTGTAAGCGGTCAAAGAGGGAGCAGGAAGAGAGGTGGGGGGGGACAGTTCAAAATGGACGTGTTGTTCCAGTAGTTTTGAAGCATAGGGGAGAAGTGATATGGGGCGATAGCTAGACACAGAGGATGGGTCAAGGGAGGGCTTTTTGAGGATGGGTGTGATCGAGGCAATTTGAAGCATGAGAGGAAGACACCAGTTGTTAGTGACAGGTTGAAGAGGTGGGTTAGACTTGTGGTATGGTTTGGAATGAGGTGGAACGGGATTGGGTTAAGTTCACAGGATGTGAGATGTGATTTGGAGAGTAAAGAGGAAAGTTGAGTAGTTATGAGAAGAAGTTGGTTTTGGAGGAGAGTTGAGTAGTTATGAGGAGGGGCTGTGGGGACTTTAAGCAAAAGCTTTGCCTTACATTGTCATTCTTTTGCTTGAAGAATGAGGCAAAGTCTTCAGCTGAGATGAGAGGAGAGGGAGGGGGAGCTGGTGGACGGAGGAGAGAATTGAAAGTACTGAATAGCTGTTTAGGGTTGCGAGACAGGGATGATATGAGGGATAAGAAGTAGGTTTGTTTAGCAGCAGTGAGCAATTGCGCAGCATTTTGACAACTTCTGTTACTTGCCGGGCTACTCCACTCCCTTTCTTTGGCAGCCACACAGCAGTATGCCATGTAGATGAGGCCCAGAAAGAGCATGTGCTCCAGTAGATGTCAAGGGCTGCATCAAGTGGCCTCTCCTCCTCTTCCTCCACCTTAACATCACACACAGTACAGTCCTCAGAGGTGGCACCCCAATTACCCTTGTTTACCTCCGCATCACGACTCCCCAACAGCCCAACTGACTATGGGGAAACACAGATGGGCAAGTCTGCAGAGCTGTTCACACATTCTATTCCGGGGAATCAGAGGTCTACTCCAAAGATCCACAGACTCAAAAGGAGGAAAGCATGTGCAGCGATGGCCAAAATTTTTTTTCTGTTTGATCCGGGGCCAGACGAAGTAGGGTCCGAGCAGAATACAGACCCTTGTCACCAGACGTTAACCCCCGGGGGGGAGGTGATCCTGATGAGACTCAGATAAGAGAGGCACACACAGACTGTACTGTGCTGTCAGGAAAGGAAGAGGAGGAGGGTGAGTCTCAGGGCAGGGAGTGCGAGAACAGAGAGGATGACTATGAGGTTCTAGAGCCCACTTGGTGTGAACCCAGAGGCATGCAGCTGAGCAGCTCAGCAGAGGAGGTGGAGGAGGAGGAAGACGAGGAGGTTACGTTGCGGCTTCCTGCACAGATGCGGAGTGATGCAACTATGTTGAGCACTGCATCCTCAGCCACAACTCTGTCTGTGGCCAGCAGTGGTCACGGGTCCGCAGTTCGCAGGAGTGGTAAGGGCTGCCTAGCCTGAGTCTTTTTGGAGACTGCAAAGGATGACCCAACTCACGTTATCTGCCAACTTTGTTAAAAACGACAGAGTAGAGGCAAAAAACTGCAATGATTTGACTACTACATGCATGAACTGGCACATGCGTGATCAACATGCGTTAGTCTGGGAATCTTACTGTGCTAAAATGCAGACTAGCGGGCCTCGCTAACCACCGGCCGCCCCATCAACTGCTAATTCTTCCTTCTCCATCACCTTGGCAAGTGTTCTTACACAAGTCTCCGGCCACTGAACCTCCACTTGTTTACCCACTACAGCTGGGGTGAGTGAGATCCTGTCAGTTGTTATGGAAGTGGACATGCCTGCTGTTTTTGACTGATCTCAGAACATGCCTGCTGTTTTTGACTGATCTCATACACAAAGCACACAACATCTTTCTCAATCCATCATAACATCTTCGCCTACACCTCTCAGCACAGCAGCCAGCCCTCAGTCCCGAAGTTGTGGTCACGTAAAAGATTGTTTCCTCCTACACATGCCAAAGCAAAGAGCTTGAACTTCACCATCTCCAATCTGCTGGCCACGGAAATGCTGGCTTTCCGCCTGGTGGATACAGACGGTTTCTGAAATCTGATGGCCGTCGCAGTCCCCCAGTATCAGTTGCCCAGTCGCCATTGCTTCTCTAAGAAAGATGTGCCTGCACTACACCAGCATGTTGCAGACAACATCACCCGTTCCGTGAAAAAATCTATGTCTACCAGGGTGCATTTCACTACTGACACCTGGACTAGCAAGCATGGCCAGGGGCATTACATCTGGCCACTAGGTGACTCTGGCGGCTGTGGAGGCAGGCGAGGAATGGGCTGCTTCACAAGACTTGGAATCTCCAAGGCTTGCAGGGCGCTTGTGGATGGAGAACAAAACAAATACACACCAGAACATGGAGAACTAAACTAATTGACAACAGGGGTTGGAGAACTAAACTACAAAACATCTAGGGTTGGAGAACTAAACTGGTACACACCAGGGCATGGAGAACTAAACCACTAGACACCAAGTGACAGTCTTGGAAACCCAAAGGCTTGCGGGACAAACCTCTGTATCTAACACTTCCTCCACTGCTTCTGCCTCCTCCACCTCCTCTAGGGCCTCCACCTGCGCCCTCAACCTCCACCTTAATGAGACACGCATTGCAACATTGAAGAGTGAATCCCCCTTTCACGGATGTGTCAGGGTTGACAGACAGTCATACGTTGTCCGGCAGTAGAAGGTCGCTGCATTTGGCCTAAGAAACATCTCTCTGATCCTTTTACTCTACCTTTCTCCAGCGGTGATCCTCACCTTGCTTGGGGATTATACCTTTCCCTTTAGGATCCTACGTTATCCTCACCTTTCTGCTCTTAATCAGAACTTCCTTTCTGTTTCGTCAAATACACTCAGATCCTCAGAGAGTTTGCTAGTGATAGCGTGTTTCACCTATTCAGGCCTGGGATTCTAGTTGTTGACTAGAAATACCTTAAAGTTTCTTCGTGGATTGTTTCTGTGCTCCTGTGTCATCTTGGAGCTAAGTGTATTCCCCTGTTTGTTTCCCCTGTGTGTGAGGGGTACAGGGTGGTAGTTGTGGCGAGGGGCTGGTGCTGTGCTCCCACACCCTGACTCCCCACAAAGAATAAATAATGTTCAATCTGTCTTATAGTTTGTGTGTACTGAATAACACTCACAGTTTTCCTTGAGAGTCCCATCTGCTCCAGAGTTCCAATCAAGCACAGACTCTTGCTCCTTTTTCAACAGAACAACTTTACTTAACTCTTCCAGTTCAGTTTCGGTCACAGCACATTGTGATACAGCAGTCACAGTTTCAATAGCAGATACAGTACAGCACATGTTCTGTTGCTCATCTTGAGCTCTCCCTGCATTCTCTGTTACCCCAGGCTCTGTAATGCCTTCCTCTTCCAATACAGTTTTCATGCTTCCTGATCCACTATTCTGCTGGTTCAGTACCCCACTGAACAAAGTGGCGGACGTCCGCATACTGTATATACTACCCTTCAGCGTGCTCCTCGTACTTTCTCAGACTCCTAGCCTAGTCTACTCCTTCTCTCTCTGCATCACTGTTGACCTTCAGCCAAATGGCCCTAAACTTTTCCACTTCTCTCAGTTATCCCTTCTGCACATGCTTAAATGTTCCAACTCCTTCAACTATATTCCCCTATCTGACTAAACCAGGAAGTACTCCTTCTATTTATAACTTCACTACCCCTCCCAACTGGAAAAAAACCCTGGACCCAACAACTACAACTTATACCTATTTCTCACACTATAGTGCCCCCTGTCTTCTACTGAACCCCAGGTACCTAGCTAACCTTATCTTATTCCTACAGTTATACCCTATTCTTTCCCTATATTATCTTGTTACAGTATACTAACACACACTTTCAATATTTCACCATAATATACATATTACGCATTACACATGTACCTGTTTTATCAGGAAAAAATGCAGAGCGTGTGCAGGCATCCACACACCCTTATATACCACCCTCCTAAAACATGGTCGTCCCTGACCATACGGTACCGGTAGAATACCGTACTTACAAATACTCATCCATGCATTATTAAAATCATTTAAGCATATTTTCAAATATCCAATCCTTCATAAACCCACGTTATAAAACATTAATTACATATGTTACATTTCGATAGCTAGGCATGACTAATGTAAAATATATGTTCTGGTATCATAGGCAATTAGTGTCCATGTGCACAGGGGCAAAGTCTGTTACTTCTTCGACCCGGCAAGCACTTCAGGTCGTCCAATCAACTAAACGGGTCCATTTGACTTTGGTTCCTCTGCTGTAGGAACCCACTGAAAGTGCTCAAGTTCTTTTAAACAAGGGTCCGACTGAACCTGGTCCGTCCCATTGCTCCTGCGACCCATAAGTGTCCATTTTGAAACACAAAAGGCCCATTGGCTAACAAATCCTGCTCCAGGTTGCCAAACACAGGAAGTCCTTTTTTTTTTCTTAAATTACACAATAGCCCACTGGCCAACTTACACCAGCTCCGACAGTCCAGGAGCAGTGACCCAGCACGATTCTCAGGTTGTCCAGACCGCTTTTCCCCCTACCTCCTTTTTGCTGAGTACGGCCCCTTTAAAACAAGTGTGCTGCTCATCAGCCCCTGTAGAGAAAGTACAAGATAAAAGCAAGGGCAGTTCGTGGGTAAACGTGCACAGTCCATAGAGCAGCTGCACACAGTTCATTAAAACCCCTTCCCGACCCATGTCACAGCGTCTGTGACATGGAGGGATCGCGCCCCTGCAGCACGAGCGAGCGGGGTCGCTCACGTGTCACAGTTGCTCCTGCAACTGGACAACCTGTAGTTGACCCCACGGGGGGTGGATTAACCCCCCCGTGCCTAGGACCCCTCCGATTGGCAGCTTCACTTTCACTTTAGTGAAACTGCCAATCGGAATGAATTAAATATTTCACCAATGGAAATTGGTGAAATATTTATGATCTGGGCATGGCCTGATGCATATACTGTAGCATCAGCCATTGGCTGAGCGGAGTGTCAGCTCTGTCACCCCCCGCCCCCCAGATCTGATTGGGTCTAGTGTCCATGTGACGCTAGCCCTCCAATCAGATGTGGAGGGTGTCATTTTTACAATGGCTGACCAAGCTCTACAGCTTCCTCCCATCCGTGGAAGCTGTGCAGCTTGGTCACCCACCGATCTGCCGCTGCCACTGATCCGACGCTGATGCCGCCGATCCACCGCCGGTAATATTACCCCCCCTTGTCCGATTCCAGCCCCCACTCCCCCCCCTCCACCACAGTCCAATTTCATACTTGCACCCCGACCTCCGCTCCCTCCGCTCCCTCTCCCACGTCTTCATCCACCGGCTGGTGCTCTCCTTCTGCCAGCCGGTGTACGGTGATCACAGGCAGCAGCAGGCTCACTGTGAATCCCCTGCGCCTGTGATCACCCACCATCCCTCCCAGTGATCACCCCCCCGTCCCAGTGATCACCCCCCCGTCCCCGTCCCAGTGATCACCCGTCCCGGTGATCACCCCCCCGCAAACCCAGTGATCACCCCCCTGCTGCTGCCGGCTCCTGCTCCCCTTTCTGCCCCAGTGATCACCCCCCCTGATGCTGCCGGCCTCTTACCCCCCTTACTGCTGCCGGCTCCTGCCCCCCTTTCTGCCCCAGGGTTCACCCCCTTGCTGCTGCTACTGCCAGCTCCTGCTCCTCTTTCTGCCCCAGTGATCACCCCCCTTGCTGCTGCTGCTGGCTCCTCTATCTACTCAGCCCCTTCCTACGCCTGACCGCCCCCTCATGCGCCCCGTGTGCCTGAGCATGCCCCGTGTGCCTGAGCGCGCCCCCTCCTGCGCCCCCTACGCCTGACCGCCCCCACACGTGACTGCAGAAGGTTACACCAAGCACTCACACACACACACACGTACACTCACACTATAATAAAGTTTCGATTTCTTTTTTTTACACACGCACACAGCACACAAAATGTCCCGCCCGTCCCGCTCTTCCCAGTCTAGGGCGTACTCAGCTGAGGAGACTATGTCAGGTTGGTGTGTGTGTTGTAGTGTAT
The DNA here is from genome assembly GCF_046119375.1 of Phyllobates terribilis. Lineage (NCBI taxonomy): Eukaryota > Metazoa > Chordata > Amphibia > Anura > Dendrobatidae > Phyllobates > Phyllobates terribilis. Next base: position 720,103,953 of record NW_027362761.1, on the reverse strand, counting down.
GTGAGGTTGTGTGTGTGTGGTGTATACACTACACTATACCACACCGCACACCAACCTGACATACACTACACAATTTGTGAAGCACCTCAGGGTGCTTCACAAATTGATTCATATAAATGAAAAAGTTTTTTTTTTTCCACAAAAATTTTCTTTTTTCATTTTTACGGATTAATTTGTGAAGCACCTGGGGGTTCAAAATGCTCATGCTAGATAAGTTCCCTGGGGGGTTTAGTTTCCAAAATGGGGTGACTTGTGGGGGAGCTCCAATGTTTAGGCACACAGGGGCTCTCCAAACGCGACATGGTTCCAATTTGTTAGCGGACACCATGTCGTGTTTGGAGAGCCCCTGTGTGCCTAAACATTGGAGCTCTCCCACAAGTGACCACAGTTTGGAAACTAGACCCCCCAGGGAACTTATATAGATGGGTGGTGAGCATTTTGAACCCCCAGGTGCTTCACAAATTAATCCGTAAAAATGAAAAAAGAAAATTTTTGTGGAAAAAAATACTTTTTCATTTTTATGAATCAATTTGTGAAGCACCTGGGGGTTCCAAGGGCTCACTATGCATCTAGATAGGTTCCTTGGGGGGGTCTAGTTTCCAAAATGGGGTCACTTGTGGGGGAGCTCCAATGTTTAGGCACACAGGGGCTCTCCAAACACGACATGGTGTCCGCTAACAAATTGGAACCATGTTGCGTTTGGAGAGCCCCTGTGTGCCTAAACATTGGAGCTCCCCCACAAGTGACCCCATTTTGGAAACTAGACCCCCCAGGGAACTTATCTAGATGGGTGGTGAGCATTTTGAACCCCCAGGTGCTTCACAAATTAATCCGTAAAAATGAAAAAAGAAAATTTTTGTGGAAAAAAAAAATACTTTTTCATTTTTATGAATCAATTTGTGAAGCACCTGGGGGTTCCAAGTGCTCACTATGCATCTAGATAGGAAATGTTATTTATGTTGCGTTTGGAGAGCCCCTGTGTGCCTAAACATTGGAGCTCCCCCACAAGTGACCCCATTTTGGAAACTAGACCCCCAGGGAACTTATCTAAATGCATAGTCAGCACTTTAAACCCCCAGGTGCTTCACAAATTGATCTGTGAAAACGAAAAAGTACTTTTTTTTTCACAAAAATTTTCTTTCAGCCTAAATTTTTTAATTTTCACAAGGGTAACAGGATAAAATGCATCCTAAAATTTGTTGGACAACTTCTCCTGAGTACACCGATACCTCATATGTGGTCATAAACCACTGTTTGGGCGCATGGCAGGGCTCAGAAGGGAAGGAGCGCAATTTGACTTTTAGACCTAATTTTCCATTCAAAAAGTGAAATGGCGCTCCTTCCCTTCTGAGCCCTGCCGTGCACCCAAACAGTGGTTTATGACCACATATAAGGTATCGGTGTACTCAGGAGAAATTGCCCACCACATTTTAGGATGCATTTTATCCTGTTACCCATGTGAAAATTAAAAAATTTAGGCTAAAAGAAAATTTTTGTTAGAAAAATTAAAATGTTCATTTTTTTCTTCCATGTTGCTTTAGTTCCTGTGATGCACCTGAAGGGTTAATAATCTTCTTGAATGTAGTTTTGAGTAGCTTGAGGGGTGCAGTTTTTGGAATGGTGTCACTTTTGGGTGTTTTCTGTCACGTACACCCCTCAAAGGGACTTCAAATGTGATGTGGTCACTAAAAAAAATGGTTTTGTAAATTTTGCTGGAAAAAAGATAAATTGCTGATGAACTTTGAACCCTTCAAACTTCCTACCCCAAAATTTTTTTCTTCCAAAATTGTGCTGATGTAAAGTAGACATGTAGGAAATGTTATTTATTAACTATTTTGTGTCACATCGCTCTCTGGCTTAGCAGAATAAAAATAAAAAATTTGAAAATTGCAAAATTTTCAACATTTTTGCCATATTTTTGATTTTTTCACAAATAAACGCGAATATTATCGACCTAAATTTAATACTAACATGAAGCCCAATATGTCACAAAAAAACAATCTCAGAATCGCTAGGATCCGTTGAAGTGTTCCAGAGTTTTTACTTCGTAAAGGGACACTGGTCAGAATTGACAAAAATGCCAAGGTCTTTAGGGTCAAAATAGGCTGGGTCCTGAAGGGGTTAATGAGGGGTATTCAACCCTATCAGGATTTTAGTCCCACAATCCAGCAGGGGAATGCACAAATGTGCACAAAGCAACTTGGAGGGGGAAATAAACACACACACAAAAGAACAAAATTCCGGCCCATTTGGTCAGCTCCTCGCCCTTTAAGAGATGCGGAAGAGTCTCTTTAACTGTGGCCGCATTTTTGCCATCTCAGAAATAATCAGGGGTTTCTACCCCCTAGGAACGCGGAACAGCTCCTCTCCTCTTTTTATCACAGTGCAACTAGCACAACTGTAGCACTTAAAGGAGCTGCATCTTTAATCAGGAGTATCACCGTGGCAAGCGTAATTCACTACTACATTATGCTTAAATACAATGATGGCTTGTACCGATGACCCGCTAGAAGATGAGAATCCACTCCCCCTCTTGACTCGCTCCCTGACCACCAGACTTGGTGGCCGCACTGGTGAACTTGGCGCCGGTTCAGCCACTGCCTTAGTTGGCTGGAACCCGAGCACTGTTGATGCTAGGGGAATGGGGTCCGTCATGGTCACTTGCTGCACTGCCCTCCTTCCTTTATGAAGGCCACCAGTACCCACTCCTGCAGAGGGCCCTCGAAGGTAATGGACCTGGCATTTGCATATATCTTCTAACTGGTTCCGGCCTCCAAGATAAACCCATACCCTCGTGATGGGTTGAAATACTATACTAGGCCGCACATTATCTGGCTGGCCATGGCTCCTCCCCCAGGACGCTGCATCTCTTCCCTGATGTGACGTTCCCCCCCTATTCTTTTCTTTTACCACCCCTGCTATCCACCTAACCTCTTCGTTGGTGGGTACCTGGACCTCCTCCCGGTACATGGAGGACAGTGGGGCGGGGGCAGGAACAGGGGCTTGGGGATGACTCACCGTCTGGGATGTTCCATCATTGCATCCATAAGGCTTTGGGGTTACAGCTGCAATGGTTCCACGGCCGCGGGGTATAGGTATCTCGACCACATCCTCCTCCCGGTCATGTGGTCCGGATGGTTCGGCTGCATACTCTTCACGGCCGCTTAGTTTCCATACTTCCGGCCACTGTTAGAGCTTGCCTTCCGCCGGTATGAGACGTCTGTGCCCTCGAGGCCTCCAGGCCTCTCTTCTTTCTCAGACAACTGTCGCTGCCACCCCAGTAGGTTACACTGCTGTGGTCCATCCTGGTCTCCCGCAATGGCGCCACACTGTTCTGCACGTGCAATCTCTTTTCCAGACTCCTCCCTTCCGTGGGTGGAGCCGCTTCCTGCCCATTCAGCTTTGGGCTCCTCTCGTTCTTTGGGAATCTGCTGCAGTGGGTGAAGTTTCTTCTTTTTACGCAGCGCCCACGATGGACGGGCACTGCTCACAGGGGGCTGCAACTTGGGCTCAGGCCAGAACCCACGCCAGCCGGATTTTCTCGCCGTTTTACTTGCAGGACGCCCACGATGGGCGGAGCTATTGCCAGCCTCTGCGCCATCATCATCCGCCATTTTAGTTTCTTTAATGGCCGTCATCTTTGCCATTTTGGGGGCTCCTCCTTTTTCTGAACGCGAGGAATCATAATTCTGCTGACTACGCCAATTTTGTGAGGGGTACAGAGTGGTAGTTGTGGCGAGGGGTTGCTGCTGAGCTCCCACACCCTGACTCCCCACAAAGAATAAATATTGTTCAGTCTGTCTTATAGTTTGTGTGTACTGAATAACACTCACAGTTTTCCTTGAGAGTCCCATCTGCTCCAGAGTTCCAACTTCAGCTGCAGGCAGACAACCAAGCACAAACTCTTGCTCCTTTTTCAGCAGAACAACTTTACTTAACTCTTCCAGTTCAGTTTCGGTCACAGCACATTGTGATACAGCGCATGTGCAGACGTCCAGAGTTTGCTGGTGATAGCGTGTTTTACCTATTCAGGCCTGGGATTCTAGAAGCTGACTAGAATTACCTTGGAGTTTCTTCATGGATTGTTGTTGTGCTTTCTCCTGCGTCATCTTGGATCTAAGTGTATTCCCCTGTTTGTTTCCCCTGTGTGTTCTTTAGTTTTTAGTGGGGCTGACTTAGTGCTCACCCCTCCCACTTCCTTCCTAGGGCCTAGCCTTAGGGTCTGCTAGGGCTAGGTATCCTGCTCGGCGATAGGTGCAGAACCTATTTAGGGTCGATAGGGGAGTTAGGGCTTGTTGGTAGTTCTGTTTAGGGGTCTCCACTCTCACCTTCCCTAGATTTAGGGCTCTCTTCCTTTTTCCCATCATTATACGCAGGGTTCTTCCCATTCCTAGCGTGACACCCTCCCCACCTCCGTACTGCACAGCCAGGGCTCACCACAATCAGGCAGTGTTTAAATGAATATGCCTTGGAGATCACAGCCATACAGATCAAGAGTCGTTGACAGCTATCCATGCTGAGTTTGAGCAATGGCTGTCTACACTGAACCTGGAGCCAGGGAAGGCAGTGTGCGATAACGGTGCAGACTTGATGGCGGCCCTATGCCGGGGCAACCTCACACGTGTCTTGCATGACTCACATCCTCAAACTGGTGGTACAGCAATTTCTCCACCACTATCCCGGCCTGGATGTGCTGCTGCAGAAACCACTGTCACTGTGTGCTCACTTCCGCCATTCGCAACCCGTGGGTCATCGACAAGCATTGCTTTATTAATCTGTCGGCCTACTGGTTAACCGGTTGATACGCGATGTTGCTCCATGGTGTAATTGAACTCTGCACATGTTGCAGCAACTGTTGCAGCAGCAACGAGCCCTGATGCAGTATGTTATTTTGCATAGCCTGGCCCAATGCAGTACGGACGTGGTGCAAATCACACTTGCGGAGTGGACACAGATGAAGGACCTCTGCACCCTTCTGCACATTTTTGAAATGGCTACTAAGATGGTTAGCGCTTATGATGTCGTCATCAGCATCACTATTCAGATCATCTACATGCTGGAGCACACTTTGAATAGTCTGCGGGAGGAGGAGGTGGTCCCAGGTGAAGAGGAGGAATAGGAGGAAGCAGAGGAGGATGAGGAGGGGCTAACAATATTTCTAAGTTCCAGACTGTCGTCGCACAGGCGGTTGCCATGGGAGGGTGGGCTACAGTGATGGGGGGGGGGCTAATGGTACAAGACAAACTGTTAGTGAAGGTGCAGGAGCCGAGGAACAAATGACGAGGCGGAAGAGTTGATTGACGCAAGATAAAGAGGATAATGATCCCCTCTCTGTTGTCCGTGGTTGACAGGAGGGGATGGAGGAAGCAAGCTTGAGTATTATCCCGACACCAACACACTATGGCCTTGGACCTCATGATAGAGACCGACCCATGATTGCCTTCTTGCAGCACTATCTGAAACATGATTGTTGCCCATATTGTTAAGATTAGAAATAGGGCTGACTACTGGGTTGCCTCTCTGTTCGATCCACGGTACAAGCGTAAGTTTTGTCACATGCTTCCCCCGTGGAAAGGAACGCGCCCATGCTGGAGTATCAAAACATGCTTGAAGACAATCTTGAGAGTGGTTTTCCCCAAGACAGCAGTGAGGCACACAGTGTGCATCACAGTTATATATTTCCAACCCCGGGAACGTTGAGTTGGGAACGCAAAAACATTACCAGCCTTGCAGCGCTGGGGTTCTGCGTTCCAACCCCACCAAGGACAACATCTGCAAGGAGTTTGTATGTTCTCCCGTGTTTGCGAGGGTTTCCTCCGGGTACTCATTTTTCTTTCCACACTGCGAAGACATACTGATAGGAAATTTAGATTGTGAGCCCCAATAGGGACAGTGCCACTAATGTCTGTAAATGTCTGTAAAGCACTGTGGAATTACTGGCGCAATATGAGTAAAATAAATGTAAAAAAAAAAATTCTGGGAGTCGTTTCACTCCTTTTTAAGACCAGACCATGCACCTGCAGAACAGAGTACAAGTCTGACACGTAGTGAACGACTGGAGAAGATGGTGCAGGAGTATCTCAAGCTCAATGACAATGTCATCGGGAGGGGGGGGGGTTTGGACCCTTTTGAATTTTGGCCTAGAAAAATTGAAGAGTGGCCTGAGCTCGCTTGTCACAGCTTAGAAGATTTGTCATGGGTGTCAGCCAGCATTCTCTCAGAATGTGTCTTCAGTGCTGCTGGTGTCTTCATGGATAAGCACATCTGGCTGTCCCCTGAAAGTATAGACTGCCTAACTTTCATCAAGATGAACAAGTCATGGATCTCCAATGACTTTTGCACCCCAGTCGCAGACCAGGAAGACTAGGCGATGGTGTACTTTTTAGTGCTGCATTTGTTCTTGTGTAATTGCAGTCTGTGAAACCTTTGTCATGGCTTGAGCACATCTGGGACATCATGTCTCGCTCCATCCACCAACGTCACGTTGCACCACAGACTGTCCAGGAGTTGGCGGATGCTTTAGTCCCGGTCTGGGAGGAGATCCCACAGGAGACCATCTGCAACCTCATCAGGAGCATGCGAGGCGTTGTAGGGAGGCCATACAGGCACGTGGAGGCCACACACAATACTGAGCCTCATTTTGACTTGTTTTAAAGACATTACATCAAAGTTGGATCAGCCTGTAGTGTGTTTTTCCACTTTAATTTTGGGGGTGACTCCAAACCCAGGCCTCCATTGGTTAATAAATTTGAGTTCCATTGATGATTTTTGTGTGATTTTGTTGTCAGCACATTCACCTTTGTACAGAACAAATTATTCAATGAGAATATTTCATTCATTCACATCTAGGATGTGTTATTTGAGTGATGTTCCCAGTGAGGACTCAGAAGGAAGAAATGCACAAGTCACATGGGTATATGTAGATGTAAATAATACACATTATCAAAGTAGCTGAGCAAGGGATAAACTGACAATATCATAGCCTAATCAATATACAGTCATTTATAATCCCTGAATAACAATATCCATCAATTACAACTATATGAATGTCAGATATGTACCAAGACCGCTAATGAGGTCTATATGTAACCCATAAGTGTGGCAGATAGACTCCCTGTAAACATAACATGAAAAAGAGTATATCAAAGAGCTAGAAACACCTTACCCAGGTTCATAGTGCACTTCTGCCAGACCCCAACGCCCGTTTCACGTGGGCTTCTTCGAGGGACTGAGCTGTGCATTGTGATATGCGGTGTCCTAATTAACAGTCCCTGTCAAGTGAAGAAGATGCGTTCGACCGCATGCGCGGTCATCAACGAGCCAAAGGTAACATGATTTTGCGGCCGTACTGGTGACGCACATGGGTCAAAGGGTAACGTCCTGTGATGTATTTCATCCGCGTGTGCCCCATGTGAATGCCCAGCATAGGGAGCAGGATTGCACCGAGCATGGGTAAATCATGTACCGAGAGTGTTCTTCAGGACACGGCGGAGCCACGGGCGAGAAAACCAACTCTTACACAGTTTGATCCTAAAAGAACTATTTTACTTATTTAAGGGTATATTTTCACCCAGACAATACAAAAACATTTAATTATTATGCAAACATTAGTCAACAGCTGGAACCTCTGTGCTATACAGCATGGCACCTAAGCAGTCTGCATTTTCTATCTTTTTTTATAGATTTGCCCTCTGGTGTACCTGTCTAAACTGGCCGCCTATTACCGTTTTACACCTTAAGAATTGGATTAATTATATGCATGTAACGTACAGGCTAGCCTGCGGTACAACACTGAGGTTTTACAATCTTACAAATATTTCCTCTATTTCCCTAACCAAATTTCCCTTTCCCTTCCCGTAGTGTTTACAGAGGAACAGTCTGTCCTTAACTGTAAAATACCCAAAACAAACTACGGTGATGGCCGTTTAGCCGTAAATATAGTCATAAGCAGTTGCATAACTGTCCAGTACTAAAATGCTGTGTAGAAACTTTCTCCTGTAACAAAATGGAGTTAAGTATGGTCTGGAGTCCGTTGTATTAAACCAGCATAAACCGTGGCAGCGAAACCGAAAATTCTGGACGCTGATCTCAGCAACAAACGTTGTGTGAAGAAGTTAATATACGTAACTAACTAACTACAGGCTATATCTTAGCCTTGAATATTTTGGCGCCAAAATGTTATGCGTGAACAGTTACTCACTGCGGGGCCCCTTCAACAGGTGAGCGGTACCATTGATGCTTGTAGCTTAATTTCTCAGTGGTGTCCAACACATCTTCACTGTAGGTCCAGGCCTTTATCACCTCTGGACAGCGTTTCTGAAAGGAATCTCCTCAAACTTGGACAGGTTCCGGTCGTGAGCAAGCTCAGCTCCAACATGCCATTTCTCTGGTGTCAATGGGGTGTTCTCACAAGCAGATGCTGCTGAATTCCCTTCCAGCGCATCCTCTTCTGTTCAGGACATATTCCAGACTACCCCCAAGATGGCCGCTTCACTTATTCCTGTTACGTACTTTTCAACTGTCCACTGGGAATTCCCCTGAGCATATTAACTAAGCCCTCCCACACTGGAGCTAGATCAATCACCAACTGTCTTCGTTGGTTGCTGGGCAAATTTCATCCTTCACTCTACTGCAATCACTACTCCTTAACAACGAACTTCTTATCATCAATACATTAACTGCTTATTCTCCTTATATAATAATGTAATACAATAAATTTTAAATCATTCACAGAGTTAAAACCTTACATCAAAATATATATACAGTCTTTCAACAAGTACAGTGTTCTACTGGTGTGGATACAGATTTACACAATCATAACACTCTGGTGAACCGACACACATCTCACACATGCACCACAGACACCATCTTTATGAAGATCAACACTTTACAGTTCTTCACCGCAGGCGGCACTTGTGCAGATTGACCTCCCAATGGTCTTCAGTAAGATGACATTGGTGGCAGCGTCTGCGCAGATTTAGATCTTGGCTTGTCATTGAGCCGAGATCTAAATCTGTGCAAGTGCTGCAACCGGCGTCATTTTACTGCTGGGAGATCAAGCTGCACAAGTGCCACCTGTGGCAAGGATGGCTCCGATGCAAACTTTAAAACAGGTATCATAGGCAGGCGGAGGGGCTGGGCAAGAACTAAAGACCCTACCCACAGTCCCACTCGTATGCAGCAAAAGCTTATTACATGCAAACTTCAAATATGGATTAAAAAGCAATCAGGATGCAGATTTCTTCACTAAGGCTGGAATCACACGAGCGCATAGCATTCATGAGAGAGCATCGGATGCGATATGGTAATGACACTCGGCTCAAACTCTGCTGCAAGCGTGACCCGAGTATCAGTGGTCTGTGCTCATATTTTCTAGTATGAGAGAATCCCAGCACAGGTGCGGAGGAGATGGAGAAAGTAAATTCTCCATGAATCGGCATGAGAAAATAATCGCTGATCAGCACTGCCCCATAATCTAACATTTGGCGGAGTGCTGTCCAATAAACATCGAATAGCACTTGGCCGTATTATACGCTCGTTTGACCCCAGCCTAAAAATATCTATTTAATCTGTATAACAGCACCACTATTACCATGCCTTTACTTTAACCCATTTACCCCCGAGGGTGGTTTGCACGTTAATGACCAGGCCAATTTTTACAATTCTGACCACTGTCACTTTATGAGGTAATTACTCTGGGACGCTTCAACGGATCCCCCTGATTCTGAGATTGTTTTTTTCGTGACATATTGTACTTCATGACAGTGGTAAAATTTCTTCAACATCACTTGCGTTTATTTGTAAAAAAAAAAAATGGAAATTTGGCAAAAATTTCGCAATTTTCAAACTTTAAATTTCCATGGCCTTAAATCAAAGAGATATGTCACACAAAATAGTTAATAACATTTCCCACATGTCTACTTTACATCAGCACAATTTTGGAACCAAAATTTTTTTTGTTAGGGAGCTATAAGGGTTAAAAGTTGACCAGCGATTTCTCATTTTTACAACAAAATTTACAAAATCATTTTTTTAGGGACCACATCACACTTGAAGTGACTTTGAGGGGCCATTATGACATAAAATACCCAAAAGTGACACCATTCTAAAAACTGCACCCCTCAAGGTGCTCAAAACCACATTCTAGAAGTTTATTAACCCTTTAGGTGCTTCACAGGAATTTTTGGAACGTGGAAGAAAAAAATGAACATTTTTTTTTTTTTCATAAAATTGTTACTTTAGACGCTAATTTTTGTTATTTTTGCAAGGATATCATTAAAAAATGAACCCCAAAATTTGTTGTGCAATTCCTCCTGAGTAAGCAGATACGTTGAGCCGTAAAAATAAAATGTTCACATTTTTCAAACAAAAATGTTTTTCAGCCTCCAATTTGGCATTTTCATAGAGGTATCAGGAGAAATTGCATGATGCAATTTGTTGTGCAATTTCTCCTGAGTAAGCAGATACCCCATATGTGGGGGAAAACCCACTGTTTGGGCGCACGGCAGGGTTCAGAAGGGAAGGAGCGCCATTTGACTTTTTGAATGTAAAATTCACTTGAATAATTAGCGGACGCCATGTTGCATTTGGAGAGCTCCTGATATGCCTAAACAGTGGAAACCCCCCAGAAGTGACTCCATTTTGGAAACTAGACCCCTCAAGGATTTTATCAAGAGGTATAGTGAACATTTTGAACCCAGAGGTACGACACAGAATTTAATAACATTAGGTCATCATATTGAATAAGTTGTCATTAGTCTTGAGTGCAAGTGCTCGCTACTTGATTTTGCATTGGGTACTCAGGCATGCACCAAGTATCTCGGGTGCTCAAGTGACATGCTCGAGTCCCCGCCCCGCATGTTTCACGCTTATTAGAAACCCCAAAAAAACATGCGCTCGTGCATGGCAGGCAATCCCCGTGAGTTTTTTTTGGCTGCATAACAGCTGCAAAACATATGGGGCGGAAACTCGAGCATGTCACTCGAGCACCCGCTATACTCGATGCATACCCGAGCACCCGATGCAAACTCAAGTAGCGAGCACTTGCGCTCAACACTAGTCGCCATATCGTCGTAATTTTTTTTTCTTTACTTCTGAAAAAATCCCAACCCCAACACAACCCTAACCCCAACCCTAATACAACTCCAACCCTAATACAACCACAACCCCCACCCTAATACAACCCCAACCCTAACCCTAGCCCAACCCTAACCCTAGCCCAACCCTAACCCTAGCCCAACCGTAACCCAACCCTAACTCTAACCCTAGCCCAACCCTAACCCTAACACTAGCCCAACCCTAACCCTAGCCCAACACAACCCTAACACTAGCACAACCCTAACACAACCCTAAACCTAGAGTTTATTTTTTATGCCGTTCCTCATGCGGCATAAGTGATTAGACGACGTTATTCTTCGGTGCAATTACAGCGATACCAGATTCATATCGGGTTTTTATGATTGACAGCAGTCACACACTAAAAAACCCTTTTTTTTTAAAAAAGATTAGTTTTTGCATCGCCATATTTTGAGAGCTATAATTTTTCCATATTTCGGCTGATTGAGTCATGTGATGGCTTGTTTTTTGCAGGACAAGTTGACGCTTTTATTGGTACCATTTTCTGGCACGTGACATTTTTTGATCGCTTTCTATTCCGATTTTTGGGAGGCAAAATAAACAAAAACCAACAATTCGGGGATTTTTTTTTTTATGCTGTTCCCGTTTTCTCCGGTTTCCTCTCACACTCCAAAGACATATTGATAAGGAATTTAGATTGTGAGTGGGATTAATGGTGCTATATAAGTGAGTAATATAAATAAATAATAAATAAATGGGACCGAATACAGATATTTATAGGGAATCCGTCACCCCCTAGGACGTATATAACCTACTAATATAGGCATACAGGTGATAGAAATGTTATACTAGTCCTACCTGTATACCTTACTGGTCTTGTTGTTGTGAAATTGTATTTTATTTCATTATGCTAAAGATTTCTTCCAGACTCCAGGACGTACGGGTAGGACTAGTTTAACATTTCTATCACCTGTATGCCCATATTAATAGGTTATATACAGTGGGTACGGAAAGTATTCAGACTCCTTTAAATTTTTCACGCTTTGTTTCATTGCAGCCATTTGGTAAATTCTAAAAAGTTCATTTTTTTTCTCATTAAAGTACACTCTGCACCCCATCTTGACTGAAAAAAAACAGAAATGTAGAAATTTTTGCAAATTTATTAAAAAAGAAAAACTGAAATATCACATGGTCATAAGTATTCAGACCCTTTGCTCAGTATTGAGTAGAAGCACCCTTTTGAGCTAGTACAGCCATAAGTCTTCTAGGGAATGATGCAACAAGTTTTTCACATCTGGATTTGGGGATCCTCTCCAGTTCCGTCAAGTTGGATGGTGAACGTTGGTGGACAGCCATTTTCAGGTCTCTCCAGAGATGCTCAACTGGGTTTAGGTCAGGGCTCTGGCTGGGGCAGTAAAGAATGATCACAGAGTTGTTCTGAAGCCACTCCTTTGTTATTTTAGCTGTGTGCTTAGGGTCATTGTCTTGTTGGAAGGTGAACCTTCGGCCAAGTCTAAGCTCCAGAGCACTCTGGAAGCGGTTTTCATCCAAGATATCTCTGTACTTGGCCGCATTCATGTTTCCTTCAATTGCAACCAGTCGTCCTGTCCCTGCAGCTGAAAAGCACCCCCATAGCATGCCACCACCATGTTTCACTGTTCGGATTGTATTGGGCAGGTGATGAGCAGTGCCTGGTTTTCTCCACACATAAAGCTTAGAATTATCACCAAAAAGTTCTATCTTCGTCTCATCAGACCAGAGAATCTTATTTCTCATAGTCTGGGAGTCCTTCATGTGTTTTCGAGCAAACTCTATGCGAGCTTTCATATGTCTTGCACTGAGGAGAGGCTTCCGTTGGGCCACTCTGCCATAAAGGCCGGACTGGTGGAGGGCTGCAGTGATAGTTGACTTTGTGGAATTTTCTCCCATCTCCATACTGCCATACTGCATCTCTGGAGCTCAGACACAGTGATTTTGGGGTTCTTCTTTACCTCTTTCACCAAGGCTCTTCTCCCACGATTGCTCAGTTTGGCTGGACGGCCAGGTCTAGGAAGACTTCTGGTGGTCCCAAACTTCTGCCACTATGCTCTTAGGAACCTTGAGCAATGCAGAAATTCTTTTATAACCTTGGCCAGATCTGTGCCTTGCCACAATTCTGTCTCTGAGCTCCTTGGACAGTTCCTTTGAGCTCATGATTCTCATTTGGTCTGACATGCACTGTGAGCTGTGAGGTCTTATATAGACAGGTGTGTGCCTTTCCAAATCAAGTCCTATCAGTTTAATTAAACACATCTGGACTTCAATGAAGGAGTAGAACCATCTCAAGGAGGAACACAAGGAAATGGACAGCATGTGGCTTAAATATGAGTGTCTGAGCAAAGGGTCTGAATACTTATGACCATGTGATATTTCAGTTTTTCTTTTTTAATAAATTTGGAAAAATTTCTACATTTCTGTTTTTTTCAGTCAAGATGGGGTGCAGAGTGTACTTTAATGAGAAAAAAAATTAACTTTTTAGAATTTACCAAATGGCTGCAATGAAACAAAGAGTGAAACATTTTAAAGGGTCTGAACACTTTCCGTACCCACTATACATCCCAGTGGGTGACAAATTCCCTTTAAAGGGAATCTGTCAGTAGGATCAAACCTAAGCCGTCTATATGGGCATGTAGATCATAGAAAGGTGAATAAAACGATACCTTCATAACTGCGATGCAATGCCTTATTCCAAAGAAATCCATGTTTTTCCTATATGCAAATGAGCTGTTAAGATCTATGGGATGGACATTGATGCATGAGAATCTGCCTCCATAGTTTATTGCAAAAGAAAGGAGGCATTATCAGTGTAACCAAGTAATAACTGCCACATTGCTCCCATAATCACCCACAGCTCTGCAGTGAGATCAGAGCTAACACAGTTCAAGAGAGCTAACACACAGGGGCATAAAAAGCACAGTCACAGAGGGTGCGACCGCAACCGGGCCTATGCGGGAGGGTGGCTCGCCGAAGACAATTTCACTTGGATGTGCTTCCTTGGACGCATATTCAGGTGAAGTGTATTGCGAAGCTGAGACCCGCCAGCTCCCTGCGCTGCAGTACACACGGCCAGTCAATCAAACTACACCCCTCAAGGCTTTTATCAAGTGGTATAGTGAGCATTTTGAACCCAGAGGTATGACACAGAATTTGATAACATTAGGTTGTCATATTGAATATGTTGTCATTAGTGTTGAGCGCATATGCTCGCTATTTGAGTTTGCATCGGTTGCTTGGGTATGCACCGAGTATCGCGGGTGCTCGAGTGACATACTCGAGTCTCCGCTCTGCATGTTTTGCGGCTGTTAAACACCCAAAAAAAACTTGCGGGGATTGCCCGTGTATGGAAGGCAATCCCCACATGTTTTTTTTGGCTGTATAACAGCCGTGAAAAATGTGGGGGGGGGGGACTCGAGCATGTCTCTCGAGCAGCCGCGATACTCGGTGCATACCCAAGCAACCAATGCAAACTCAAGTAGTGAGCATTTGCGCTCAGCACTAGTCATCATATCATCATCATTTCTTTTCTCACCTTTTGAAAAAATCCCAATCCTAAATCCAACCCTAACCCCAACCCCAACCCTAACACCTAACCCAACCCTAACCCCAACCCTAACACAACCCTAACCTTAATCTTAACCCTGACACAACCCTACCACAACCTAATCCTAACAGCAAAGAATGGAAAAAAGAATATTTTTTTATTTTATAATTTTTATCTAACTAAGGGGGTGACAAAGAGGAATTTGATTTACTATTTTTTTGCTTTTGATCACTGTGATAGGGTATATCACAGTGATCAAAAGGAACCAATAGGAGAAATTCCCTATTGTTGCTGGGTACCGGCAGGTAGATTTCAGCGGGCGCACTGTGCATGCGCCCGCCATTATTTTTTTACATGAAGATGATGAAGGGCCAGATCAGGAGCTCCGGGGGACGGCTGAGGTACCGTGAGGAGTCGGGGGCATCATTTCTCTCTCCTCTGACATGTATATCATGTCAGAGGAGAAAGAAATCGTTGTAACTGAGGGCACACTTTTTTTTTCGTGACCTGACCACCATTATTCACTGAATCGGGGACTGGAAAACCTGGCTCTGATCATGTTCTCCAAGGTCTGCGCTACCCCCGGAGCTGAGACCCCAGAGAATTTCCGACTCAGGGGGGTGCTACAGCCTTATTCCCGATCGCCTTTCTAAAACAGCAATGAGGGAATAAGGCCCCTTAATGGCCATTGTTTTAATGGGTACCGGCAGTCGTTAAGGGGTTAAATAAACTTGTGGCTGGTATTGTGTCTCAGGACTCTTTGCATCACTGAAATCAGTCTCAAACACCTGTGAGAATTAGTTTGCCAGGTGAGCCAAATTAAAGGAAAACTACCAAAGGATGTTCCACATTATTATGCAGGCAACAGGTTTCAAGCAATATGGAAAAAAAGGATATCTCTGCTGCCGAAAAGCATCAAACAGTGCAATGCCTTGGGCAAGGTATGAAAACATTAGATATTTCACAAAATCTTGAGCGTGATCATGGTATGGTGAAGAGATTTGTGGCTGATACAGAGCACAAGCAGGTTTTTGCACATAAAGGCATAATGAGGTAGGTTTCTGCCAGACAAATTAATCAGATTAAGAGAGCAGCTGCTAAAATACCATTACAAAGCAGCCAACAGGTATTTGAAGCTGCTGGTGCCTCTTGAATCCCACGACCATTATGGTGTAGGATCCTCCAGAAGCTTCCAGTTGTACATAAACCTACTATTTGGCCACCCCTAAACAGAGCTTATAAGCAGAAATGGCTGCAGTTTGTCCAGACATACATAAAGATTGATTGTAAAACATTTTTTACTTGTTTACTAATGAATGCAACCCTGTATGATCTAGAACAGAGGTCCCCAACCGCCGGTCCGCGGACCAGGACCGGGCCGTTGGGGTTTTTCAGCCGGTCCGCGGCACCGCCACAGACAATCACTAAACATTGACAGTGTGCTCTGGTCTGCGGTGGCTCAGAGAACACTGTGTGCGGTGGATGCTGCCCGCTGTTCTAGACTCCCGCAGGGTAGACCTGTAGAGGACCTGTGATGACATCAAGGTACATAACTGTGATGTCACCACAGGTCCTGAAGCAGGATGAAGCAGGGGCGGAACTACCGCCCGTGCAGCCGGTTCATTGAACGGGGGCCCCGAGGGAGAGGGTCCCCTCCAGCCTCCAGCAGGGCCGCCATCAGGGCATGACTGCCCTGACTCCAGTATGGGGCCCGGCCGGTAAGAGCCCCCTCGGAGCCCCCCTCTTGTGCGTCTCTCTCCTCATGGGGCCCCCGGCCCCATGCAAAGCGCCGGGTCCAGGACATCTCATAATTCCTCTGACTTCCGGTCATGTGACGGCGCCGTCACATGACCGGAAGGCAGGAGAACCTGGTGTCAGCGATTTGGACGAGCGCCAGGATTCTGCAGGGATCGCATGGGGGTAAGTATAACAAGTTTTATTTTTTTTTAAATACAATTAACTAGGAGTGGGGGGAATGGGAGATGCACATGGGGGGAGGGGAGAGATGAGAGATGCACATGGGGGAGGCAGGAGAACCTGGTGTCAGCGATTTGGACGAGCGCCAGGATTCTGCAGGGATCGCATGGGGGTAAGTATAACAAGTTTTATTTTTTTTTAAATACAATTAACTAGGAGTGGGGAGAATGGGAGATGCACATGGGGGGAGGGGAGAGATGAGAGATGCACATGGGGGAGGGGAGAGATGAGAGATCCACATGGGGGGGAGGGGAGAGATGAGAGATGCACATGGGGGTTGGGGAGAGATGAGAGATGCACATGGGGGGGAGGGGAGAGATGAGAGATGCACGGGGGGGTGAGAGATGCACGGGGGGGATGAGAGATGCACGGGGGGATGAGAGATGCACGGGGGGGATGAGAGATGCACGGGGGGATGAGAGATGCACGGAGGGGGATGAGAGATGCACGGAGGGGTGAGCTGCACATGGGGGGGTGAGAGATGTGTGGCACCCCAGGGGTCTGGTTTCCACAGTAATAGCAGTATTACGTCTGTGAGCAGGTGGGAGGTCTCCTGGGCAGGAATCCTAAGCATACCACACCTCCTGCCCAGTCCTGGGAGGGGAAGAACTTCCCCTACATAAACTGGGGCTGAGGCAGGGTTAGGGAGAGGAGTTCCAGACAGAGACGGAGTCTGGTCTGGACACGCAGAAACAGAGTCAGATAAACATCAGGAGCTCTGTAGGAGCCAAGGAGAAGCGCCAGGGGCTGGAGCTGTGCAGAGCTCGCCCTGGGAGAAGGTACTAAAACCGGACACAGGAGTCCGAGGCTGTGGGGACTAAGATATACCCAGCAGCAGCATCCATCCGGCAGGGGATTCCAGGTCCTCTGGCCATAAAAGCCCGGAGGCTCAGTCACAACGAAGGGACCAGCACCGCCATCCCGGAGCGGAGGCTAACAGGAGGCCCCAGGTCACCAGCCATACGGGTGAGCACCACACGGTATACCCAGGGACGTGGGCTACTTGTAACCGCCGAAAGCAGGGTAGCCAGGAAGGGTACAGACTAACGGGAAGGCCTACAACTCCACCTGGCCAGGGGAACTCCGGCTTACTCGCAGACTAACCAGGCCCCAACTACTAGCCAGTACTCCCGGGGGAATTTGCCTTGTACCATCAGTAAAGACCCTGAACTGTACCCTCGCGTCTCCGTGCTTCCTTGTCGCACCATTAGTGCTGGGACATCCACACCATCACTCCCAACATCAACCTCATCCTCTGCCCTGAGGCCATACCCCTCCCGTTGGGGGTTATACCATCCACGCTGCACATCCGTACCACCGGCCTCAGCGGACTGCCCTGCAGCGGCGGCTTCATAGCCGCATTCAACGGGTGGCGTAGTCGGACACTAATACCATCATACCAATAACTGCCACTTAGTTTGACCACCCTGGGCACGGACCGGGTCACCGCCACACGAAGACTACTACCCCCATCGGATCCGGCTCCGGGTATTCCCCGCGCGCACGCGCGCCGCACTACAGCACTGGCCCAGGGGGTGAGTCAACTTTGGCGTAGTCGGCAGGATTACGTGCCCGCAACCACCGGGTACTGCGTGCCTGAAAAAAGAGACTTTTATACTTACCTGTGGTGAAGTTTCCCGCCGTCCGGAGTCGTTTCCCGCCATCTGGAGCCGATTCCCGCCATCCGACGCCATCTTCTGCCTTCTTCCCGCCATCCGTGGAGTTTTCCCGCCATCTTGAGGGCGCCGCGCGGGAAGAAGAGGGGCGTGGACTCCGAAAGCCCGCGAGAACTGAAGCCCCGCCTCATGTCCGGACGTTGCGTAAGGTCCTGGAAGGAGCCCAGCAGACGCCGACGTCACAGGAGCGCGACGGAAGGTCCTCAACCCTGACGATCCACTGCGGAGCCGCGGCCTACGGAAGAGGATCATCGCAAGGTAGGCCACGGTCCACTAGGGGGGAGGAGAATGTCGGATATGGAGGAGAGCTTCACCGCCACAGCCGCCGCCAGCGCCACCGCTGCTGCGGTCATGCCTTTCACCATGCCCTATATCCCGGGGGCAGCCTGGCTACCCCAGTACTCAGGGGAGTCACATACCCTAAATGACTTCAGAGAAAGGCTGGATAGCCTCTTCCAGGTGTATCCCCTCACGGAGGCGCAAAAAGTGAGCATCCTGGTGGCCCAATTAATCGGGGCAGCCCAAAGGGAGGTAAAGTCCTGGCCACCTGGGAGGAAGAGGACTGTCAGAGACATACTAACCCGGCTGAAAGACACATTTGACACCCGCACCTCAGCCGAAATAAAACTAAGATTTTATGGGTGCAAACAACGGGCACATGAGAGTATAAGAGACTATGCTCTAAACCTACAAGAGGCCCTGAGAGCCATTAAGCAGGCAGACCCTGACAGCGTGGGAAATGAAGATAAGCTGTTGACTGAACAATTCATTGAGGGTCTACTGTGCAATGCCCACCGAACCCAGTTGCGGGCAATGGCCTTACAGGACCCTGACCTGGACTTTGCACAGTTCAAGGACAGAGCCATCCGGGTGCTCCGAGAACCGGCACCAGGTGGCGCTGTGACCCACAGGCACCCTGCTATCACTTATCACCAGGAGACGGCGCCCTTGTCTGCAGGGCCTGTGGGAGCTGATGCGCAGGCTTTGAACAATGACCCGGCAACAGACCTGCACCATCAGGTCCAAGAGCTGACTAAGAGCGTTGCCGCGCTAACCAGAACTGTGCAGTCTTTACAGGTCTCTTCTCCAGGAAAGATCCAGCTGGCATCCGGACCGGAGGACGTCCCGTGGCGCCGACTGAGGAGGACCCCACCGGCCAGAGGAAGACCCAGCGACAGATACAACGAGGATGGACGACCCATCTGCCGCCGCTGCAATCAACCCGGACATGTGGCAAGGTACTGTCATTTAAACGGGCACAACCTGGGGGTAGAGGGCCAACCCCCAGGCATAAGACCATCAGGCCCATCAAACTGGCGTGATAAATACGTAGGG
Organism: Phyllobates terribilis; assembly: GCF_046119375.1. NCBI lineage: Eukaryota > Metazoa > Chordata > Amphibia > Anura > Dendrobatidae > Phyllobates > Phyllobates terribilis. The sequence goes on along the minus strand of NW_027362761.1, from coordinate 720,084,309 downwards.
GGACGTCCAATCTTGCCTGTGGTACTGGATGGCATTCCTATGAGTGCCCTACTAGACACTGGGTCACAGGTCACCACCATCCCGTACGTGCTCTTCAAGCAGTACTGGAATGACTCGGACATAACCCGCTACCCAGACGACGACCTGAGTATCATCGCCAGCAATGGTCAGCCCGTGCCGCAGGTGGGATTCAAGGAGGTGACCATTAAAATCGGTAAAGTCAAACTGGCGGCACAAGGACTGATTATAGTGGACATAGACCGTCATGAGAGTCACCCTAGAATCACCCTGGGAACCAATGTAATTGAAAATTGTCTTGCAGAGGTGATTCTCATTTTACAGCAGGTTGCCAAGAACGCCAGTTCCGGCCAGCAGCGTGTGCTCCAAAAAGAGATCCGGGCACTGATGAAGCGGCAACAGGTGGAACTATCTGGTGGTGAGATAGGTAGCGTGAGAATGTGTGACCCGTTCCCTATTGCCATGCCCCCAAAAAGTGAAATGATGATTTGGTGCCGGGCAGCTATTGGTCTAAGAGGTAGAGACTACCAAGCAATGGTAGAACCCGTCTACTCAGACAGTAGGCCCACCATTTTGACAGCACGGGGGGTGGTCGATGTACGCCATGGGAGGGTGCCCGTTCGCATCATAAATATCGGGGAGAGAGAAGTACACCTGCCCCGGTATGCCACGCTAGCCAAATTGTTCACCATAAACCAGAATTCTGTACAGGCCGTGGAACCCTTGCCTCCATCTCAACCAGAGGAAGGTAACGGCTCTAAGAAACCAATGGAGGACTGGTGTCAGCAACTACATCTGGGTACCGACTCTACTCCCTCACACCAGAAACAAGGAGTCTATCGGGTGGTTCAAGAGTACGAGAGAGTGTTTAGTAAACACCCGTTAGACTTCGGGCGAGTAAAGGGGGTAGAACACCACATCCCCACGGGAGACCATCCTCCCATAAAGGAGAGATACCGACCCGTACCCCCTGCACACTACCAACACGCCAAGGGGATGCTTAGAGACATGAAGGAGGCTGGGGTAATCAGGGACAGCTGTAGCCCCTGGGCAGCTCCACTAGTCTTAGTGAAAAAGAAGGACAACACTATGAGAATGTGTGTAGACTACAGGAAGGTCAACCGTATCACACACAAAGATGCGTACCCGTTACCAAGGATAGAAGAGTCCTTAGCTGCATTAAAATCTGCTAACTTCTTCTCTACTTTGGATCTCACTAGCGGGTACTGGCAGGTTCCTGTAGCAGAGGCAGACCGGGAGAAGACCGCATTCACCACCCCGATGGGTCTCAGCGAATTTAACTGTATGCCGTTCGGGCTCTGCAACGCACCAGGAACCTTCCAACGGTTGATGGAATGCTGTCTGGGACACCGGAACTTCGAGACGGTCCTGTTATACCTGGACGATGTCATCGTCTATTCCAAGACCTACGAGGACCACCTGAAACACCTGGCAGAAGTGTTCGAAGCTCTGGCAAACTACGGCCTAAAGGTGAAACCCTCCAAGTGTCATCTCCTGAAACCAAAGGTGCAATACCTGGGACACGTGGTGAGTGCTGACGGAGTGGCTCCTGACCCTGATAAGATCACCGTGATTAAGGACTGGCCAAGACCCTCCAGCATAAAGGAAGTGCGGCAGTTCCTCGGGTTGGTAGGCTACTACCGAAGATTCATTCCCGGTTTCACCAAAATGGCAGCCCCTATGCAGGACCTCCTGATAGGTCAATCTCGAAAAGCCAAAAACCAGAAGCCGCCCTTCAGGTGGGAAAAGCTGGAAGAGGAGTCCTTCTGCCAGCTGAAGATGGCCCTCACGGGGGATGAAATCCTGGCATATCCAGACTACAGCCAGCCCTTTATCCTCCACACGGACGCAAGTAACATCGGGCTAGGAGCCGTGCTGTCCCAGATCCAGCAAGGAAAAGAACGGGTAATCGCTTACGCTAGCCGAAAGCTACGACCCACCGAGAGGAACCCTGAGAATTATAGCTCATTCAAGCTGGAGTTCCTGGCAGTAGTGTGGGCAGTGACCGAACGTTTCAAGCATTACCTTGCCTCCTCCAAATTCATCGTGTACACGGATAACAACCCGTTGACACACCTGGACACTGCAAGGCTCGGTGCTCTGGAACAGAGATGGATGGCTCGCCTGTCCAACTTTGAATTCACCATCAAATACCGGGCAGGACGCTCAAATGCCAACGCGGATGCCCTGTCTAGAATGCCGAACTTACCGGACGTAGGGGAAGATCCAGAAGATCTGGAAGAAGTTGAGCTCCCTGCGTTCCACCGTCATGGGATTACCCTGTATTCCAACCATGTGAAGGACAGGCACTCCGCGACGTTCAATCCCTTGCCCCACTACAACTGGGCGGAGACGCAAGACAGTGATCCTGCAGTCCGCCTGGTGAAGGAAATGCTGACCCAAGCCGATGCCAGTCTGGACCCAGACGCCCCAGAGGAGACTAAGCAACTGTGGAAGGAGAAAAGTAGGCTGTTCCTCTACAGGGAGAAGTTGTGCCGGAGAATGGTTAACTCTCGAACGTATGAGTTGACCTGGCAGGTAGTGGTCCCCAGACGAGACGCGGCTATGATTCTGGAGGCGTACCACAACGGAGCAGGACATTTCGGGTGGAAGAAGCTGGAGTTCTTATTGCGTGAACGGTTCTACTGGGTAGGCATGAGAGGAGCCATCGAGAGGTGGTGCAGAGACTGTGGACCGTGCCACCTAAGAAGGAAGGACCGTGCCAGCCAGAAGACTCCCTTGCAGCCCATCATCACCCGACAGCCACTGGAACTGGTAGCCCTGGACCATGTGAAACTGGCTCCAAGCAGATCTGGGTATGTCTACGCCCTCACAATCGTAGATCATTACTCCCGGTTCCTGGTGGTGGTCCCGGTCAAGGACTTAACGGCTCAAACAGCAGCTAGAGCCTTCCAGCAGCACTTCTGCCGTCCACACGGGTTCCCGGACCAAGTGCTGACAGACCAAGGGCCAGCCTTCGAAGCGGAAGTCTTCCAGGAGTTCTGCAACCTGTATGGCTGCACGAAGATAAGAACAACGCCCTATCACCCTCAAACCAATGGACTCTGCGAGAAGATGAACCAGGTGGTGATAGACCTCCTGAAAACATTGCCCCTGGAAGAACGCAGTATGTGGCCTGAGAAGCTGCCTGATCTGGTGGACCTATACAACCACATCCCTGTAGGTTCTACCAACTGTACCCCGGCTTACCTAATGAGAGCGAGACCTGGTAAGCTGCCTATCGACCTGGATATGGGAGTCCTGACGCCCGAGGACACCTCGCCGGAGGCAGACTGGGATACAGAACGGCAGCAGCAGTATCGGAAAGTACAGGAGAGCGTCGAGCGAAGTCTGTCTCAAGCTAGAGAAAGGCAAGAGAGGGCTTATAATCAGTATGCTCCCGCTGTTCCCCTGGTACCTGGAGAGCAGGTCTTGAAGAGGAAAAGAAGGCTCCACAAGTTGGACGACCAGTGGGAGAAGGACCCGTACACCGTACTGCCATCAAGCCATGAGAGCCCAAAGATTTGCGTGATCAGTAAGGATGGAGGAGAAACCACAGCCGTTGTCTCCAGAGACCACCTGAAGAAGTGTCCCGAGCAGCTGCAAAGCCCTGAAGAAGAAGATCAAGAAAACCCTCGACCCGCAGAGGAAAGGGAAGAAATGATCAGGACTGTACTCGGAGACTTGCCCCGGTCTTGGACACAAGTAAACGGTGCTGTCGTGGTACCCATCCTCACCTTTCTCCAACCAGCCCCGCAAGTGCCTACAGAGGAACCGGAAGAGCTGGAAGAGCAGCCGGCCCAAGAGGCAGAAGAGTCCACACCAGCAGTACAGGAGGATCAACCCTCTGCTAGTAGTGAGCCTGCCGTGCCCCTAGTGAGCCAAAGAGTGCGCAGAAAGCTGCCCAGCCTGCCCATAACACCTCCTACACCCTGTAGTGCAGGACCAGTTAGTGAGCTCCGTAGGTCCACTAGGGTTACCAGAGGCCAGATGCCCGTACGTTGGAGAATCTAAGTTGGCTAGTTGCTTTAACTATTTTATGTTTACCTGTTTTGTTGTAGCCGTTGCTAATTATGTTTTTCAGTTGCAGATTTCTTTATATGGACTGACAGGTTATGGACAGTGAGTAACCGGAACTCTGTTGTAAATACGTTTGGAGCGTAACCCAGGAATGGACTACAGACTGTTAAAGACTCGGGGTAGGACAGACCCCTACCTGGTTACGGCTCCCTGTTCTTTGGTGAAATGGACACCCTTATTGCTCCCGGTAACGGACACGCCGTGACCATCTCATGTATTTAATTGTTATTGTTTATACCCTGTTATGTTTAGTCCGGGAGTACTAAATTTCACTAGGGGGGAATGTGGCACACCAGGGGTCTGGTTTCCACAGTAATAGCAGTATTACGTCTGTGAGCAGGTGGGAGGTCTCCTGGGCAGGAATCCTAAGCATACCACACCTCCTGCCCAGTCCTGGGAGGGGAAGAACTTCCCCTACATAAACTGGGGCTGAGGCAGGGTTAGGGAGAGGAGTTCCAGACAGAGACGGAGTCTGGTCTGGACACGCAGAAACAGAGTCAGATAAACATCAGGAGCTCTGTAGGAGCCAAGGAGAAGCGCCAGGGGCTGGAGCTGTGCAGAGCTCGCCCTGGTAGAAGGTACTAAAACCGGACACAGGAGTCCGAGGCTGTGGGGACTAAGATATACCCAGCAGCAGCATCCATCCGGCAGGGGATTCCAGGTCCTCTGGCCATAAAAGCCCGGAGGCTCAGTCACAACGAAGGGACCAGCACCGCCATCCCAGAGCGGAGGCTAACAGGAGGCCCCAGGTCACCAGCCATACGGGTGAGCACCACACGGTATACCCAGGGACGTGGGCTACTTGTAACCGCCGAAAGCAGGGTAGCCAGGAAGGGTACAGACTAACGGGAAGGCCTACAACTCCACCTGGCCAGGGGAACTCCGGCTTACTCGCAGACTAACCAGGCCCCAACTACTAGCCAGTACTCCCGGGGGAATTTGCCTTGTACCATCAGTAAAGACCCTGAACTGTACCCTCACGTCTCCGTGCTTCCTTGTCGCACCATTAGTGCTGGGACATCCACACCATCACTCCCAACATCAACCTCATCCTCTGCCCTGAGGCCATACCCCTCCCGTTGGGGGTTATACCATCCACGCTGCACATCCGTACCACCGGCCTCAGCGGACTGCCCTGCAGCGGCGGCTTCATAGCCGCATTCAACGGGTGGCGTAGTCGGACACTAATACCATCATACCAATAACTGCCACTTAGTTTGACCACCCTGGGCACGGACCGGGTCACCGCCACACGAAGACTACTACCCCCATCGGATCCGGCTCCGGGTATTCCCCGCGCACACGCGCGCCGCACTACAGCACTGGCCCAGGGGGTGAGTCAGATGCACATGGGGGGGGGTTATGTTTACATAACTTTGTTGCCTTATGAAGAGCGGGGGGGGCCCCCAAAAATTTCTTGCACAGGGGCCCACTACAGTCTGTGTCCGCCCCTGGGATGAAGTAAATGCAGCTGAACAGCAGCTGTCAGGACAGCTGCCCTGTCCTGCTGCAGGGCGTGATGGGGCCTCAGTGATGCGGCTCCTGGCACAGCACATTATGTGGGGCTCCTGGCATAGCTCCTGGCGGGGACCTGGTCTACACTATATGATAAGTATGCACTAAACTCCAAATCCCTCCATTACCCCGCCCCCATATGACCAAAGCCCCACCCACCCCACCCCCTCCTTGCTGGGCCATGGAAAAATGATCTTGCTTCAAGCCGGTCCCTGGTGCAAAAAAGGTTGGGGACCACTGATCTAGAAGGATGCAATAGTGGATGATTGGTGGATGGCCAACATGTCCCGACAAGGCTGTGATGTCAGCAATGAGGTGGCGGAGTCATGTTTTGGGCTGGAATTATGGGGAGAGAGCTGGTAGGTCCCTTTAGAGTCCCTGAAGGTGAGAAAATTACTTTGGCAAAGTATACAGAGTTTCTGACTGAGCACATTCTTTCAAGAAGAATCATACCATCCATAGCAAAATCATCTTCATGCATGACAATACACCATTTCATGCTGCAAAGAATACCTCTGAGAAACTTGTGGGGTGGCTACCATCCTGCATCGATTTTCATCAACTATTTTGGAAAATCAGAGAAAAACAGCATTTGCATAATAATTTGGAACACTATGAAAATAAAAGGATAGGTGACATTATACCAGGATGGGGAACATTATGGCAGGAATGGGTCCAGGATAGGGGAAAATGTTATAGCATGGGGCCCAGGATGGGGGATATTATTACTGGAAGGGGCTCAAGATGGGGGAGATTATTACAAGTAGCCAGGACGAGAGATATTAATAAATGAGGGGCCGAACACGTATGCCTTTATAGGATGTAGAACGCTACAAGGGCCCATACATCTGAACAACATGCAGGTGGGGGCCCAGGTCCAAATTTTGCACTGGGGCCCATCGGACTCTAGTAACTCCACTGCTAAGGGCTCGTCGCTCACACAAGCATACAACTCGGAAGAGTGCTATCTGATGTTTTATGGGATAGCAGTTGGACCAATGTTACTCTATACTACGGGGCAGAGCAAATATGCAATTTTTTCTCATGCCGATTCAACATGAGAAAAGAATCGCTGTATGCTGTCAGTGGCTCCGCAAATCGGAGACAATGCACCCATTCAAGTCTATGTGTGCATGCAAAATATCGGACTGCACTCAGATTTCATCCCGATTTCATATGTTCCCACAATGAGCTTTTAGTGAGTTTTTGACGCTGCATAATTTCTGCACCTATTATTTAAATTAGATTACTTGCGTTATTCATTGCATTTTTTATGCGTTTTTTAACATGCGTTTTTGACGCTTCATTTTGTCTCTTTTTGGTATGTCACGCTTTAAATAAAACTGCTTTGTTTTTGATACTTCCTGGTATTTGGCTTTGACAAAACTTTATTGATACACTTAGGTGTGGATTACATTTGTTTTTGATGAGTTTGCGCCATGGAAACACACTTAAAAACCCAGTGCAGTTTTTACCTGCGGACTTTTCACATCTAATGTAAGTCTATGGGGAAAATCCGCACAAAAACCCAGCGTACCCGCAACAGAAATTCGCATGTTGCAGATTTGAAACACGCACTGCAGGTCAGTTTATGCTGAGTGAAAAAGGAAGCACAGTGGACATGAGAGTTCTCCATCTTCTCCGCACCTTTGATACAATTCTCTCATACGAGAGAATCAGATCACAGTAAACTGTAACTGGGCTCAAACTTTGACCAGAATTTGAGCTGAATGTCATTTACATAATCAATCCAATTCCCTCGCATGAGAGAATAATCACTGGTGTGACCCCAGCCTAGCAGTAAAGCAGAAGTGAACAAAAAGGTAATTTAGTTAGCAAAAAAAAAAAAAACACCCTGTCATGAGGCTTCATTACTAGTGTTGAGCGAACATGCTCGACACTGCTCGGTACTCGCCCGAGCATCACGCTACTCGGGATGTTCGGCGAGCACCGAGCATTTCCGGGTTACTCGGGCGGGAGCTCGGGTCTCCGCCCTGCATGTTTGGCGCTCTTTACAGAGCCAATGTACATGCAGGGATTGCCAGCCAGTCACTGTAATGCTGCTGCCATGTTGGTTGTGGGCATTACAGTGATTGGCTGGCCGCACAGCATCACCTCGAGTATTTAAAACCGGGCGCCGCCATCTTGGACACAGTCACTCCGGATGAGACAGTGTAGGGACAGCGCTGCTGATTTAGGGAGAGATATAAACTGCGAAATAGTTAGTGTAGGGTCTATAAAGGCTGCCAGAACAAACAAAGAGTCCTTTTCAGGACTAATATCCATCCCAGATACCAGGCAGGCAGGCTGTATAGGAGACACAGTGGTTATACCAGCAAACGCTGCATTACAGTCCTGTGTGCTCCTGTTGCTGAAATTGCTGGACTTAGCACCAGGTGTCGGGGGCCAGGAAAAATCCTTTTTTTTTCATCTAAATCCTCCTTTTTTTTTCCTCCTTCACACTGTACAAATACCCGTCTTATTAACCTTTTGGTGTGCCCCCCCCCCCCCCCCAAAAAAAAGCGTGTCTCTGATTTTTCAGACACAAATATAACTGTTGAAAATAGTCTGGTGTAGGCTAGAGAAACAGAAGTGTTGTTCTGCACTTCCACGGTTCAAACCTCTGTATTTTCCATTTTTGGCCATTTGTATCTAAAAAAAAAAAACAGTTTGAGTGTGTCGCTCACTGTTCAGCCGCAAATCTATATATTTAAAAAAGTCTGGTATACCCCAGTAAACAATAACTGTGGTTTTGCCATCGCACGGTAAAAAATCTCTATCATTCAGGTTTTGGTATATTTTCCGTAAAGAAAAACAGTAGTGTCTCCTGACTGTTGTGACACAAAAATATATCTGTTGAAAATAGTCTTGTGTAGGCCCGACATCCCAGTGTGGTTTCGCAGTTCCATGGGTCAAATCGCTGTACTATCCAGTTTTGGGCCTTTGGTATCTAAAAAAAAAGCAGTTTGAGTGTGTCGCTCACTGTTCAGCCGCAAATATCTCTATTTAAAAAAGTGTGGTATACCCCAGTAAACAATAACTGTGGTTTTGCCATCCCACGGTAAAAAATCTCTATTATTCAGCTTTTGGTATATTTTCCGTAAAGAAAAACAGTAGTGTCTCCTGACTGTTGTGACACAAAAATATATCTGTTGAAAATAGTCTTGTGTAGGCCCGACATCCCAGTGTGGTTTCGCAGTTCCATGGGTCAAATCGCTGTACTATCCAGTTTTGGGCCTTTGGTATCTAAAAAAAAAGCAGTTTGAGTGTGTCGCTCACTGTTCAGCCGCAAATATCTCTATTTAAAAAAGTGTGGTATACCCCAGTAAACAATAACTGTGGTTTTGCCATCCCACGGTAAAAAATCTCTATTATTCAGCTTTTGGTAGTTTTTTCCGTAAAGAAAAACAGTAGTGTCTCCTGACTGTTGTGACACAAAAATATATCTGTTGAAAATAGTCTTGTGTAGGCCTGACATCCCAGTGTGGTTTCGCAGTTCCACGGGTCAAATTGCTGTACTATCCAGTTTTGGGCCTTTGGTATCGAACAAAAAAGCAGTTTGAGTGTGTCGCTCACTGTTCAGCCGCAAATATCTCTATTTAAAAAAGTGTGGTATACCCCAGTAAACAATAACTGTGGTTTTGCCATCCCACGGTAAAAAATCTCTATTATTCAGCTTTTGGTAGTTTTTTCCGTAAAGAAAAACAGTAGTGTCTCCTGACTGTTGTGACACAAAAATATATCTGTTGAAAATAGTCTTGTGTAGGCCCGACATCCCAGTGTGGTTTCGCAGTTCCACGGGTCAAATCGCTGTACTATCCAGTTTTGGGCCTTTGGTATCTAAAAAAAAAGCAGTTTGAGTGTGTCGCTCACTGTTCAGCCGCAAATATCTCTATTTAAAAAAGTGTGGTATACCCCAGTAAACAATAACTGTGGTTTTGCCATCCCACGGTAAAAAATCTCTATTATTCAGGTTTTGGTATATTTTCCGTAAAGAAAAACAGTAGTGTCTCCTGACTGTTGTGACACAAAAATATATCTGTTGAAAATAGTCTTGTGTAGGCCCGACATCCCAGTGTGGTTTCGCAGTTCCATGGGTCAAATCGCTGTACTATCCAGTTTTGGGCCTTTGGTATCTAAAAAAAAAAGCAGTTTGAGTGTGTCGCTCACTAGTCAGCCGCAAATATCTCTATTTAAAAAAGCGTGGTATACCCCAGTAAACAATAACTATGGTTTTGCCACCCCATGGTAAAAAATCTCTATTATTCAGCTTTTGGTAGTTTTTTCCGTAAAGAAAAACAGTAGTGTCTCCTGACTGTTGTGACATAAAAATATATCTGTTGAAAATAGTCCTGTGTAGGCCCGACATCCCAGTGTGGTTTCGCAGTTCCACGGGTCAAATCGCTGTACTATCCAGTTTTGGGCCTTTGGTATCTAAAAAAAAAGCAGTTTGAGTGTGTCGCTCACTGTTCAGCCGCAAATATCTCTGTTTAAAAAAGTGTGGTATACCCCAGTAAACAATAACTGTGGTTTTGCCACCCCACGGTAAAAAATCTCTATTATTCAGCTTTTGGTAGTTTTTTCCGTAAAGGAAAACAGTAGTGTCTCCTGACTGTTGTGACACAAAAATATATCTGTTGAAAATAGTCTTGTGTAGGCCCGACATCCCAGTGTGGTTTCGCAGTTCCACGGGTCAAATCGCTGTACTATCCAGTTTTGGGCCTTTGGTATCTAAAAAAAAAAGCAGTTTGAGTGTGTCGCTCACTGTTCAGCCGCAAATATCTCTATTTAAAAAAGTGTGGTGTACCCCAGTAAACAATAACTGTGGTTTTCCTCTTCCACGGTTCTAATCTACTCTTTATTACCCTTTTTCCATTGATAGTGCAAGTGTAAGCTATTTTACTTCATTTACAATGGGCAAGGCGTGTGGCAAGGGACGTGGAAGTGGACGTTCTGGTGATGGTTCATGCAGAGGACGGGGCCGTGGCCAAGGTGAAAATGTGCCACAACCAACAGCCACATCTTCTCGCTCCCACTTCTTGACCGAATTACTAGGGAAGCACAGAACAACACCAGTATTGAGAACTGATCAGTGTGAACAGGTTATTAATTGGATAGCAGATAATGCTTCCAGTTACCTGGGCACCACCACCTCCGGTCTGTCTTCCACACGGTCAACTCTTAGTAGCCGTGAGTCTCGACCGCATACTCCTCCTCACCCTGATGCTCCTTCCTCCCACCATGCCGAGTGTCGTCAGACAGCAAGTGATCCCACACTTGGACATTCTGAAGAGCTGTTCACTGGTCCATTTCCATATTTGGGCCCCTCGCCTGATACGCTTGAAGTGGTGGAAGAGGAGATCCCATGTTGCGATGCCCAAATATTTGAACAGACACGGCCACAGGAAGTCGACGTTGGCAATCTGTCACAAGAGGTGGACGATGACGAGACACAATTGCCAGGAAGTGAGGAGGAGGATCGTGGTGCGCAAGTGGAAGAGGAGGAGGTGGTGGATGATCTAGAAACTGACCCAACGTGGAAGGAGGACATGCAGAGTGAGGCCAGCAGCACACAGGGGGAGGGAGGCAGAGTACCCCAACAGGCAGAAAGAAGCAGTGTTGTGGCCGCAGACAGAAGGCAGGCAACGGTTCCCAGTAACACCAACACGAGGGACGTTGCCAGTACAAGCGGTTGTTAGAACCTTGCTGTTAGGTTTTTTTTCCTTTGCTGGTCACATGACCTTGTTGGCCTATTTAATCCTGCTCCGCCCTTCTGGCTTTGCTGGACTTCATTGTATATCTACTTTCTAGCTAGCCTGTGCTCTGTATCTAACTCTGTTAGTTTGCTTGGTCTACGGACCTCTAGGTTCTATCTATTTTGTTTGTTCGTCTGTCTGCTACTATTTCTGTTAGGAGGTGTCCCATATTCCTCCCAGTCCTTAGTACTTGTAGGGATTCCCTCCCCAAATCTATAGGTCTCCGTACAGACTAGATTAGGACTTTAGCAGGTCTGATCGCAGGATCAGGTTCCCTGTTACATCGTAGGGATTCAGCTGAGTCTTATAGTAGGGACAGATCTCCTCTCTTTCCTTAGCTTTGGTAGCAGAACATAACAGTAAGTCCAGCCTGTAAATTCTCTAAGGAAAGATTTTTTTTTGTTCCATCATGGTGTCGGTTCAGGATTTGGCTAAACACCTGCAGGGACTCTCTCTGGAAGTGGCCGAGCTCCGTCAGCACGTGAGTAACTGTCCTGGAGCATATTTCTTGGAGCCTAAGGTATGTTTGCCGGATTTATTTTTTGGTGAACATCGAGAATTTTTTTCATTTAAAAATGCTTGCTTATTGTATTTTCGTTTGAGACCCAAGTCCTCTGGGGATGAATCCCAGCGCGTAGGGTTCATAATGTCACTTTTGCGCAAAGAGCCTCAGGAGTGGGCCTTTTCTTTGCAACCTAGTGATACATGCTTCAGATCAGTGGATAGTTTTTTTTCTGCTTTAGGATTATTATATGATGATCCTGACCGTGTGGCATCAGCTGAGACTGAGTTGAGACGTTTAAAACAAGGATCAGGTAATATGGAAAAATATTGTACACATTTTCGTCGTTGGTCCACTCAAACAGGGTGGAACGATTCTGCTCTGAAAAGTCTATTTCTTGCTGGGCTCAGTGAAAAGGTTAAAGACCTGCTAATTGCTTATCCTACACCTGAGGATTTGCAACAGGCTATTCAATTAGCTATACGGGTGGACAGAAGACTGCGTGCTAGGGTTAATGAGAGCAAATCCTCTGCTATGTCAGTTTCTGGTTATGATAATGTGTGTACTAACAGTGGTGAACCGATGGAGATTGGATCGGTGGCACCTCGCTCTCAAGAAAAACACCGTCGTTTTTCAGAAGGCTTGTGTTTCTATTGCGGGAAATCTGGTCATTTGATTAAAGGCTGTGAGCTTCGTATGAAGAAAGAAAAAAAAATGGTCAGTCACGCCCGTATTGCCTGTTTAAATTCCAAGGGTATATTTTTAGCTGCTTCCACGATTGCTCAGGAAAAATTAATGGAATTTCGGGTGTTTGTTGATTGCGGGTCTACACTGAATGTTATTGATGGGGGATTCGTGGAAAAACTCAATTTAAAACCTGAACCTTTATCATCCCCCATTGCTGTGGTTTCTGTGGATGGCTCCCCTTTGAAGAATATTACTCTCAAGGTCAGTGAATTTCCTCTCACTATTAATGGTGTTCACCATGAGAAATTGGATTTGGTAGTGTTGAATAACTTGCCTTCTCCAGTAATATTGGGTTTGCCCTGGTTAAAATTTCACAATCCTGTACTGGATTGGTCTACCAGTGAAATTAAATCCTGGAGCCATAAATGTTATGACAAGTGTTGTAACGGGCGTATTGCAGCTTTGGATAGGGGAGAATTGCCTGTTCCTATTCAGGATTTTTGGAGAGTTTTTTCTGAGAAAGAATCGCAGGTTTTGCCTCCCCATAGAGACTATGATTGTTCTATTGAATTTGTCCCTGGAGCGACTCTTCCTAAAAGTCGTTTATTTAACCTTACTATTCCTGAGAGGAAGGCTTTGGAGGAATACATACAGACAAGTTTGGCCGCCGGTCACATTAGGCCCTCTAAGTCTCCTGTGGCGGTTGGATTTTTTTTTGTAAAAAAAAAGGACGGCGGTTTACGTCCTTGTCTGGATTTTCGTGAGATTAACAAAATTACGGTACGCAATCCTTACCCACTGCCATTGATTCCTGATCTGTTTAACCAGTTATTGGGGGCCAAGTGGTTCTCTAAAATTGACCTTAAGGGGGCATACAATCTGTTGCGCATGAAGGAGGGTGATGAATGGAAGACTGCTTTTAACACTCCTGTGGGTCATTTTGAGAATCTGGTTATGCCTTTTGGTCTTACTAATGCTCCTGCATTTTTTCAGAATCTGATTAATGACATCCTTAGACCTTTGATCGGTAAAAATGTGGTTGTGTATTTGGATGACATTTTGATTTATTCGCCAGATCTGGAGTCTCATTGGCGGAGCGTGCGTGAGGTATTACAGTTATTAATGGACAATTCGCTTTTTGCTAAGCTGGAGAAATGTGAGTTCGCTGTACAGAGAATTAGTTTTTTGGGCTACATTATCTCCAGCAAAGGTTTTGAGATGGATCCGGTTAAGGTTCAGGCTGTGCAGGAATGGCCTAGGCCTATTGGTTTGAAATCAATACAGAGGTTTTTGGGTTTCGCCAATTACTATAGAAAATTCATAAAAAATTTTTCTAGTATTGTCAAACCTCTGACTGATCTCACCAGGAAAGGTGCTGATGCGGTTCAGTGGTCTTCTGAGGCCATTGAAGCTTTTGTGTATCTCAAGGAGAGGTTCACCTCTGCTCCCATCCTTATGCAGCCTGATGTTACTAGGCCGTTTTTGGTTGAGGTTGATGCTTCCTCTGTGGGGGTTGGCGCAGTATTGTCTCAGGATAACGGGGATGGATTACATCCCTGTGCATTTTTTTCAAAAAAATTTTCGGAGACTGAATTGAATTACGATATTGGTAATCGGGAATTATTGGCTATTAAACTCGCATTTGAACACTGGCGCCACTTCTTGGAAGGTGCGGAATTTCCCGTTCAGGTTCTTACGGATCATAAAAATCTGATATATCTTGACGCTGCCAAGCGCCTGAATGCCCGTCAGGCTAGGTGGGCACTGTTTTTCTCGCGGTTTAATTTCTCCGTTACTTACATCCCTGGTACTAAGAATGTTAAGGCGGATGCCTTGTCTCGCAGTTTTTCTCCCATAGTCGGTGCTGAGAAAGAGGAAAACATTTTACAAGAAGGTGTTGTGATAGCTGCTTTAGACTCCGTTTTGGAAGATGAGATTCTTAAAGCTCAGGAGAATGCCCCATCTAACACTCCTCATGGGAGGTTGTTTGTGCCTGGGACCTTTAGGAGAGATTTGTTTGTTGAGTGTCACGAATCTCGGTTGGCAGGTCATCCCGGAATCTCTGAGACCAAGAGACTGGTGGGTCGCAGTTTTTGGTGGCCTGGATGGCAGAAGGAAGTCATTAAGTGGGTGCGCCAATGTACTATATGTGCTAGATCTAAGTCCTCACATACTCCTGCTGCGGGGTTGCTTTGTCCTTTGGAGGTCCCCAGTGCTCCTTGGACACATTTGGCTATGGACTTTATAACTGACCTTCCCCCCTCTGAGGGTTTTACTGTCATCTGGGTGGTCGTGGACCGTTTTAGCAAGATGTGTCACTTGGTTCCCTTCGTCAAACTGCCCTGCGCTAAAACTCTCGCTAAGGCCTTTGTCAAGGAAATTGTCAGACTTCATGGCGTTCCTACTGACATTGTTTCTGATAGGGGTCCTCAGTTCGTGGCTCGTTTTTGGCGTGCCTTTTGTGACAGGTTGGGAATTCATTTGTCGTTTTCGTCCGGATATCATCCTGAATCTAATGGCCAGACAGAAAGGAAAAACCAGGATGTTGAGCAGTTCTTGCGTTGTTTTGTGGCAGACAATCAAGAGGGGTGGTCTGAGTTTCTGCCACTTGCCGAATTTGCTCTGAACAATCATACATCTTCTTCTGCTGGTTGTTCGCCTTTTTTTTGTTGTTCTGGGAGACATCCGTCGTTTGGGTCGTTCTCCAAGTTGGGATCTGCCGTGCCTGAGGAGGAGAATTTTTCCGGTGATTTGGAAAGAGTTTGGACGGATGTGCGTGGTAATCTTCAGGAGGCCAACAGAAAATCTAAAGACTACTTTGATAGGAAACGACAGGAGGTTTTGTTCGCTGTTGGTGACATGGTTTGGTTGTCCTCTAGGAATCTGCGGTTGAGGATTCCTTCTAAGAAATTGGGTCCCAAGTTTGTAGGGCCCTTTAAGGTGCTTCAGGTTGTCAACCAATCTGCTGTTAGGTTGGAGGTTCCTACCTCCTGGAGAATTAATCCGGTCTTTCATGTCTCTCTGTTAAAAAAAGCTGTTGTGTCGGATGGTGACGCCTCTGCCTCTGTTCCTCCGGTGGTGGAGGACGGGGAATATGAAATTTCTCGCATCCTTGACTCTAGACGGTATAGAGGTAGTTTGCAGTATCTTGTGGCCTGGAAAGGTTTCGGACCCGAGGATAACTCTTGGGTGAGGTCAGATGATGTTTCCGCGTCCAGACTTATCAGAGCGTTTCACAGGAGATTTCCTGATAAGCCTGGTCCTAGGGGATCCGGAGGATCCTCTTAGAAGGGGGGGTACTGTTAGAACCTTGCTGTTAGGTTTTTTTTCCTTTGCTGGTCACATGACCTTGTTGGCCTATTTAATCCTGCTCCGCCCTTCTGGCTTTGCTGGACTTCATTGTATATCTACTTTCTAGCTAGCCTGTGCTCTGTATCTAACTCTGTTAGTTTGCTTGGTCTACGGACCTCTAGGTTCTATCTATTTTGTTTGTTCGTCTGTCTGCTACTATTTCTGTTAGGAGGTGTCCCATATTCCTCCCAGTCCTTAGTACTTGTAGGGATTCCCTCCCCAAATCTATAGGTCTCCGTACAGACTAGATTAGGACTTTAGCAGGTCTGATCGCAGGATCAGGTTCCCTGTTACATCGTAGGGATTCAGCTGAGTCTTATAGTAGGGACAGATCTCCTCTCTTTCCTTAGCTTTGGTAGCAGAACATAACAGTGGTAGGTCTTCCAGAGTCTAGAATTTTTTTAAAGACTCTGCTGATAACCCCAAAAAGGCCATATGTTCCACCTGCCTGCATGATCAGGCACATGGCAGCAAAGCACCCGACTTTGTGGGGCGAAACCCAGGGTCCACGACCAGTGTCAGCGGGTGTCACCACTGCTTCTTCCACTGTTGTGCGTGCAATAGAACCCCCTGTTGTGTGTGCTAGGCAATCCCCTGTCCATACTGCATGTAAAGATGCCCCCTCCTCTCAGTCTTCACTTGTTATGGCAGTTTCTCAAGAAACAGCATCAACGTCCACGTCCACGTCCCACCGCAACGTTCAATTGTCCATATCCCACACCTTTGAACGAAAGCGGAAATTCGCAGCTAACGCCCCACAGGCCACAGTCCTAAATTCACACATTTCACGACTGCTTGCGTTGGAAATGCTGCCTTTTAGGCTGGTGGAGACGGAATCCTTCCGCAATCTTATGGCGGTGGCCGTCCCTCGGTACTCGGTCCCCAGCCGACACTATTTTGCCCGGTGTGCCATCCCCGCACTACACAAGCACGTGTCCCAAAGCATCTGCCGTGCCCTCAACATCGGAGTTACTGGGAGAGTCCACCTGACAACGGACAAGTGGAAATGTGCTTGTGGCCAGGGACGGTACATCTCTCTGACGGCACACTGGGTAAACATAGTGGAAGCCGGGACCCAGTCGGACCTTGGGACGGAACACATCCTCCCCACACCGAGGATTGCGGGCCCTATGTCAGTCAGAGTGGCCCCCACAGTGTACAGCTCCTGCGCATCCTCCTCCTCCTCATGTTCAGCCTCCATCTCAGATATCACCACATCAGTTACAAGCTGGAAGCATTGCAGTACTGCCTCCGCCAAGCGGCAACAGGCTGTGCTGAAACTCATAAGCTTAGGTGATAAACCTCACACTGCTTGTGAGTTGTGGACAGCTGTGAAAGAGCAGGGAGATCTGTGGCTGAGACCGCTGAACCTACATCCCGGCATGGTCGTGTGTGACAATGGCCGTAACCTGGTGGCGGCTCTGAGGCGAGGTGAGATCACACACGTACCATGCCTGGCTCATGTGCTTAACATCGTGGTTCAGCGGTCTCTTAAATCGTACCCCGAGTAGCCAGATCTGCTCGTGAAAGTACGCCGCCTGTCAGCTCATTTTCGCAAGTCGGCTACAGCTTCCGCCGCCCTTGCTGTGTTGCAGCAGCGTTTGCAGCTTCCGGCACACCGACTGGTGTGTGATGTCCCCACATGTTGGAACTCTACCCTCCACATGTTGCAAAGGATTTGTGAGCAGAAGAGAGCAGTTGTGGAGTACCAGCTGCAACAAAGCCGTCGATATTCAGGTCAGACTCCACACATAAGACCTCAGGAGTGGACCTGGATGTCTGACATATGTACCATCCTGACAAACTTTGAGGAGGCCACCAAGATGGTGAGTGGCGATGACGCCATCATTAGTGTCAGCATCCCACTTGTCTGTCTTTTGCAACGCTCTCTGCAGAGAATTAAAGAGGAGGCACTGCAGCCAGTGTATGATGAGATGGATCAACAAGCCGTAGCGGGCGATTACACACAGCCCAGCCTCATCTCATCCCAACGTGCATTGGGGGACAATGAGGGAGAGGAGGAGGAGGAGGAGGAGGAGGAAGAACAGGAGCTGCTATCATGCGTTGTAGACGGTAGTACCTGTACAAGTGTCATACCGTCGGTTCAGCGTGGGTGGCCTGAGGACAGGGGGGAGGAGGAAGAGGAGGAGGAGGAGGAGAGCATGGTCAGTCGTCATCTTGGTGAGGACACGGAAATCTTGCCCGTTACCAGTCTGGCACGCATGGCTGACTTTATGTTACGCTGCCTTAACCGTGACCCTCGCGTTGTCAAAATGTTGGGTGACAGTCATTACTGGTTGGTGACACTTGTAGACCCCGCTACAAAGAGAACTTTCACTCTCTTATTCCTGAGGTGGAGAGGTCTACAAAAATGGGGCAGTACCAGAAGGCCCATGCTGCAGAACTCTTAAAAAAATTCCCATCTGAACACGCTAGCGGCAGAGGTCACAGTTCGTTGCCCAACCAAGGCGTACAGGCGAGAGAGATGGAACTCCAATCCAGCAGAGGCAGGGGAACACTGTCAACGTTCTGGGACAGTTTTCTGACACCCGCCCAGCTTATAGGCCCTGACGCGCGGGGTACTCTCACAAGGAGTGGAAAGTTTCAAGAGATGGTGAGGGAGTACCTTGCCGACCGTACCAGCGTCCTCCGTGATTCCTCTGTGCCTTTTAATTATTGGGTATCCAAGCTGGACACTTGGAATGAACTCGCTCTGTACGCCTTGGAGGTCCTGGCCTGCCCTGCCGCTAGCGTGTTATCGGAGCGTGTTTTTAGTGCCGCTGGGGGAATTATAACTGATAAGCGCACTCGCCTGTCAACTGACAATGCTGACAAGCTGACCCTTATCAAAATGAACAAGGGCTGGATTGGGCCAGACTTCTCATCACCACCAAATGACAGCAGAGTAACATAAAGTCAAATCCACTGTGTTATTTCGGGAGGTGTATTCACATGCACCGCTTCACACCCACACATGGGTATACGCGTCCTCGTTTCGGCTGTTTTATCTTCTTCTCCTTATCCTCAGCCTCCACCACCACTATACCACCAGGGTGCCAGCATTGCAAGTTCCTCCGTCCTTATTTTTGGCAGCTTTTGCTTGCAAGGCATAAGCAAATACTATGGGACACCCACTCCCCAATAATGGGACTTATGTTTGTAATATGCTGTACTGCATGGCTCTTGTAAGGGGCATTGCAAGTTGCTCCATCCTAATTTTTGGCAGCTTTTGCTTGGAAGGCATAAGTAAATACTATGTGACACCCACTCCCTAATAATGGGACTTATGTTTGTAATATGCTGTACTGCATGGCTCTTGTAAGGGGCATTGCAAGTTGCTCCGTCCTAATTTTTGTCAGCTTTTGCTTGGAAAGCATAAGCAAATACTATGGGACACCCACTCCCCAATAATGGGACTTATGTTTGTAATATGCTGTACTGCATGGCTCTTGTAAGGGGCATTGCAAGTTGCTCCGTCCTAATTTTTGGCAGCTTTTGCTTGGAAAGCATAAGCAAATACTATGGGAGACCCACTCCCCAATAATGGGACTCATGTTTGTAATATGCTGTACTGCATGGCTCTTGTAAGGGGCATTGCAAGTTGCTCCATCCTAATTTTTGGCAGCTTTTGCTTGCAAGGCATAAGCAAATACTATGGGACACCCACTCCCCAATAATGGGACTTATGTTTGTAATATGCTGTACTGCATGGCTCTTGTAAGGGGCATTGCAAGTTGCTCCGTCCTAATTTTTGGCAGCTTTTGATTGCAAGGCATAAGCAAATACTATGGGACACCCACTCCCCAATAATGGGATTTATGTTTGTAATATGCTGTACTGCATGGCTCTTGTAAGGGGCATTGCAAGTTGCTCCGTTCTAATTTTTGGCAGCTTTTGCTTGCAAGGCATAAGCAAATACTATGGGACACCCACTCCCCAATAATGGGACTTATGTTTGTAATATGCTGTACTGCATGGCTCTTGTAAGGGGCATTGCAAGTTGCTCCGTCCTAATTTTTGGCAGCTTTTGCTTGCAAGGCATAAGCAAATACTATGGGAGACCCACTCCCCAATAATGGGATTTATGTTTGTAATATGCTGTACTGCATGGCTCTTGTAAGGGGCATTGCAAGTTGCTCCGTCCTAATTTTTGGCAGCTTTTGCTTGCAAGGCATAAGCAAATACTATGGGAGACCCACTCCCCAATAATGGGACTTATGTTTGTAATATGCTGTACTTCATGGCTCTTGTAAGGGGCATTGCAAGTTGCTCCGTCCTAATTTTTGGCAGCTTTTGCTTGCAAGGCATAAGCAAATACTATGGGAGACCCACTCCCCAATAATGGGACTTATGTTTGTAATATGCTGTACTGCATGGCTCTTGTAAGGGGCATTGCAAGTTGCTCCGTCCTAATTTTTGGCAGCTTTTGCTTGCAAGGCATAAGCAAATACTATGGGAGATCCACTCCCCAATAGTGGGACTTGTTTGTAATATGCTGTACTGCATGTGACGCGCCCCTTGGGCCGTGTGTACACGTGTGTGGGATACCCGGTGCCGGGTCTCTGGGGTCTGTAGTCTCCTTGGCGGTGACCCGATCCCGTGGCTCAGGCTGGTCAAACCAGTGGCAGTCTTTCTTAGGTTTTGAGGTTAATTGTCCGACTGCGCCACCCGTGGATTGCGGTCAGGGAGTACCACCGCTGCGAGGCAGACCGCTGAGGCTGGTGTTGTGTGCGCAGCAGAGAATGGGATAACTCCCCACGGGAGGAGTATAGCCTCAGGGCAGTGAGTGTGGATGATGGGGGTGATGGTGCACGAGCGCAGCAGGAACGACTCAGAGTCTTTGCAGTGCAGTTCAGGGTCTTTACTGATGATTATAAGGTAGACCCTCACGGGAGTACTGGCTAGCATAAGAGGCCTGGTCAGTCTGTGAGCAAGCAGGAGTTCCCCTGGCCAGGTGGAGTTGTAGGCCTCCCCGTCTGACTGCACTCTTCCTGGCTACCTTGCTGAAAGCGGGTAGAAGTAGCCCACGTCCCTGAATGTACCGTGTAGTGCTCACCCGTATGGCTGGTGACTTGGGGCCTTCTGTTAGCCTCCGCTCAGCGACGGCGGTGCTGGTCCCTTGCTTGTGACTGAGCCTCCGGGCTTCTATGGCCAGAGGACCTGAAATCCCCTGCCGGCTGGTTTCTGCTGCTGGATATATAAGTCCTCACAGCCTCGGACTCCTGTGTCCGGTTCCTATTGTCTTCTGCCAGGGCGAGCTCTGCTCAGCTTCCAGCCCCTGGTCTTTAGCTCCTAGCTCCTACAGAGCTCCTTGCTGTTACTTTCCCTTGCTCTCACTCTGACTCTGACTGCTCTCTGACTCACTCAACCCCGCCCCAGATCCAGTTTATAAGGGCAGAATTCTCCCCTCCCAGGACTGGGGCAGGAGGATGTTGCATGTTTAAGGGATCCTGACCAGGAAACCTCCCACTTGCTCTCCGACGTAATATCTCTATTACTGTGGTGACCAGACCCCTGGGGTGCCACACATGGCTCTTGTAAGGGGCATTGCAGTTCCTCATAATTTTTGGAAAGCCTTCCATTCACTGCTTAGGCCAACAGTGCACAGGAGACCCAGTTGCTATAAATGGAAAAAAAGGTTTAGTTAACACCCTCTGACCTCCATGTCATTTCCAAGGGGCATTGGAGTGCCTCGAAATTTTTGGTAGGCATTGCACTCACTGTATGCCCTATAACTGTGTAGCCGAACCGCTCCTTTTGTTACAGAAACATATCCTACAAGACATATCTGGTTGACTGGCCTGATATTGATGTGAATGGTCCCTGTTCCTCCTGCTCTTTCTCCTTTGCCACTACCTCATCCATCATTTATCACCTGAAGCTTTGTTTTAACGGGAGTCATAGAACTTGGATAGTAGCAGGAAAACATCCAGCAATCCTCGGAGGAGGGAGGATATGCGCCAAAACGCTGACCACCTCAGGCCTAGCCGCTACTACATACATGCGCTTGCATTACAACAAAACAAAGCAGATGCTAACTTCTATCATCCTCATCATGCTCCTCACCTTGGCACTCTCAACTCCCCTGATGGAGAAGCCAGGGCCCACCGGAGGAGTCTGATAGTCCGGTGGGCTCGGCCAATGCTGCCATAAAGCAGGCCAGGCTAAGAAAAGTGTGGAAAAGGTTACCGAGACAAATAGGGGTGGCTGGGGACCGAGTATGGACACCCGGCCACCCCCTGGAGGCTGGGGAGCAAGCGGGGACACCCGGCCACCAGGCGGCTGGGGACTGAGTATGGGTACCAGGCCGCCGACACAGCCATGGCGTGGTGGCCAGATTCCGCCTCCACATGCCTAAAAGGCCCAATTTAAAGTGCAAGCAAGCAAGCAGTATGGTATTGCAGCCTGGGGGTGGGTGGGTGGCAGGCTGCATACTTGCGCTTGCATTGCAAGGAATGGGAGAGGTACAATTGAACACTGCCCTGGGACAAGGACTTGAATGGGGATATTTGCAAGTCTGCAACGACAGGTGCAAGGTGGGAGGCATCTTCGCATGTACCATGAACAGGGGTTTGGCATGCACACACTACAGCGAATAGGCTCTCCTTCCCACTAAATGCACTGGGGAGGGCACAGGTAATGTTTTGGTATACGCGCTTAATCTTATGTATAAGGCACACCAGGACAAATAGGGACGGCTGGGGACTGAGTATGGATACCTCGCTGCCAAAGCAGCCATGAGGTAGTGGCCAGCTTCGGCCTCCTCCAAACTAAAAGGCCCCATTTCAAGTGCAAGCTAGCAGTATGGAATTGCAGTCTGGGGGTGGGTGGGTGGCAGGCTGCACACTTACACTTGCATTAAAAGAAAGCATAGCAGATGCTAACTTCTGTCATCATCATCATGCTCCTCGCCTTGGCACTCTCAACTCCACCGATGGAGAAGTCAGGGCCCACCGGAGGAGTCTGGTTCTCTGGTGGGCTCGTCCAATGCTGCCTAAAGCAGGCCGGGCTAAGAAAAGTGTGTGGGGGGATGTTCCAAGGAGAAATAGGTGCGGCTGGGGACCGTTTATGGACACCCGACTGCCCCCAGGCGGCTGGGGACCGTGTGTGGACACCGGGCCGCAGGGCGGCTGGGGACCGAGTATGGACACCCGGCCGACGGGCGGCTGGGGACTGAGTATGGATTCCAGGCCGCCAACACAGCCATGACGTGGTGGCCAGATTCCGCCTCCACATGCCTAAAAGGCCTAATTTCAAGTTCAAGCAAGCAAGCAGTATGGTATTGCAGCCAGGGGGTGGGTGGGTGGCAGGCTGCATACTTGAGCTTGTATTGCAAGGAATGGGGGAGGTACAATTGAACACTGCCCTGGGACTAGAACTTGCATGGGGATAGTTGCAAGTCTGCATCTTCTGATGCGGCAAGGATCACTTATGATGGGCACACTTTTAGACAGTGACCTGGGAGTCAGAGATGCTTCCAGCGGTCTTCCCCATGCTGTTCCCATGTCTTTTCAGCACTTTATGCATGTGTCACACAGCACATGGCCAGATAAGGTTGTAAAATGTTAAAATGACATTTCCCGGTGAATGCATTTGTCATAGTTGAAAGCAATACAAAAGTGCAAAAACAGATAAAAAATGCTACTTGTGAACATAGCCGAAGGTGTGGAGGAGTATTTTTTGTTTTTGGTCATTTATTTTAACTTATACACAAGTCTTTTTCCTGGAAAGGATGTTCCTTAACATATTTCACAGGAAAAAAGTTTCACTTTCATTTTTGAACGTTTTATTGTGAGCCCGTAAAAGTGGCTTAATACCTCTGACCACGTTGTTGACAGCAGTGACCTGGGGGTCAGAAATGCTTCCTGGGGCGATCCCCATGCTGTCCCCATGTCATTTGTGCACTGTCACTATCGTTTTGGGCACTTGTTAGGCTTTTAAAAGACTGCCGGGGGTGCCACCGGAAAAATGCTCGAGTCTCCCATATACTAACATTGAGCTCGTTGCTCGGGTCGAGCACCCGAGTATCACGGCGAGCTCGGCCCGAGCTTCGAGCACCCGAGCATTTTAGTGCTCGCTCAACACTATTCATTACCATTGCATAACAGAGAAAAAAAGTGTACACACACAACAGGTTGCTCTGGACAAAAAAGATACTTAGCCTAAATAGCTGCAGTCAAAATAGATACAATGTAGACAGCATATATACAGTACAGACCAAAAGTTTGGACACACGTTCTCATTTAAAGATTTTTCTGTATTTTCATGGCTATGAAAATTGTACATTCACACTGAAGGCATCAAAACTATGAATTAACACATGTGGAATTATATACTTAACAAAAAACTGTGAAACAACTGAAAATATGTCTTATATTCTAGGTTCTTCAAAGTAGCCACCTTTTGCTTTGATGACTGCTTTGCACACTCTTGGCATTCTCTTGATGAGCTTCAAGAGGTAGCCACCGGAAATGGTTTTCACTTCACAGGTGTGCCCTGTCAGGTTTAATAAGTGGGATTTCTTGCCTTATAAATGGGGTTGGGACCATCAGTTGTGTTGTGCAGAAGTCTGGTGGATGCACAGCTGATAGTCCTACTAAATATATATATAGTACAGACCAAAAGTTTGGACACACCTTCTCATTTAAAGATTTTTCTGTATTTTCATGACTTTTAAAATTGTACATGCACACTGAAGGCATCAAAACTATGAATTAACACATGTGGAATTATATACTTAACAAAAAAAGTGTGAAACAACTGAAAATATATCTTATATTCTAGGTTTTTCAAAACTGAAAAGTGGGGTGTGCAATATTATTATGTTATATCTAGATATATGCAGATGGGTCGGATCAAGTGATATACTTACCTTACGCTGAATATAGGCTAGAAGACCTATATATATGACACATAAACTAGATGATATCTAAAATATAGCATTTATTATTGATATATTAAAAGATACATGACTAGAGTAAAATAGGGAAAGGGAGCACAAAAAAGAGAGGTCACAGAGGTATGTAGCAGCAATTGTTAGGTATACATGCAACAAATTAATTCATAAAAACCATCCTCCACAGAAAAAAGTGCATGAGTATATTGCAGATAATAAAGTGAGACAGTGGTAAAGTGCAATGTGCTAGTACAATTCTCACAATACTGAGTATATAATAAGATAACAAAGCTGGGTGAGCATGGTGTGCAAAGTAGCGCATTTACTAAGTAACCTAGTTACTTAGTTGTTTTGTGAATTAATTTGTTGCATGTATACCTAACAATTGCTGCTACATACCTCTGTGACCTCTCTTTTTTGTGCTCCCTTTCCCTATTTTACTCTAGTCATGTATCTTTTAATATATCAATAATAAATGCTATATTTTAGATATCATCTAGTTTATGTGTCATATATATAGGTCTTCTAGCCTATATTCAGCGTAAGGTAAGTATATCACTTGATTAAAATATCCAATAAATTTCGTTCCACTTCATGATTGTGTCCCACTTGTTGTTGATTCTTCCAAAAAAAATTTGAAATTTATATATTTATGTTTGAAGCCAGAAATGTGGCAAAAGGTAGAAAAGTTCAAGGGGGACAAATACTTTCACAAGGCACTGTATATTAAAGGCCTCCCCTCCCCCCAAAAAAACAACACAAAAAAAACCTTTTTTTCTTTTGTGATCCTAAGTCGTTGGGATGCTTTACATCTAACCCTTGTAATCCCCAAAAACGGTAAAAAGTAGTTCCTCATTCATCCCATGGGGTGCCATCGATTGGAGTTCGTAAATCCAACGTGATTCTTGTTGGAGTAACTTCCTCCGGATGTTCCCCCCTCTTTTTACTGATGCCTGATCTTTTCCAAGCCCACTATTTGCATATTACTACAATTCCCGTGATGATATTTCAGGTAATGTGCTGCCACCGAGGAAATTGTGTTACCTTTGTCCATGTCTGACGCAGCCAAATTGATCGTGGAGATGTGTTTCAGAATTCTTCTTCTGACTTCTTGTGAGGTTTGTCCAACATGTATCTGTCGACAAGGGCATATAATCGCATAGATCACATTCCTTGACTTGCAATTGATGTATGTCTTGAGTCGATATGTTTTCAAATCTAAAGGGTTGATGAAAAAATCTAGAGTAGGACTCATAAACTCGCATATATTGCAGTCACCATAAGGAAAAGAACCCTTCAGGGTGACCCCCCTGTTTAAACGGACCGTCGGTCTTGTGTAGTGGCTCCGTGTTACGATGTCCCCAAAATTGGGTGCCCTTCTTGCCATGAGGAGGGGCCGATCCCCCACCAAAGTACCGGTTTGGAGATAAGTGGTAGGGATCTTCCAATGTTCCGTCAGCACATTCCTCACCTGGTTCCATTGTGTATAGTATTCCGTGATGAAGAGCAGTTTGTTATCTTTAGGTTTAAGTCTTGTATCCAAAAGGGTTCCCCGTGTGTGCAATTTTGCCCGCTGGTATGCCTTGGAGATGGTTCTCCTGGGATATATCCGATTCCTGAAGCGGTCCGTAAGCAGATGCGCCTGGCTCTCAAAGTCCTCATCTTCTGTGCAGTTTCTCCTGGTTCTCAGGAACTGTCCAGTTGGTATTCCCTGCCTAATATGAAATGGATGAAAGCTGTTAAAATCCAAAAGGTTATTTGTCGCTGTTGGTTTCCTATATAGGTTTGTGACCAGCCGGTCACCCTTCATCTGGATAGTGAGATCCAGGTAAGTCGCCGTCGTTGTTGACATTGAATATGTTAAGAATATGTTTAGGGAGTTCCCATTCAAAAAGTCCATAAACGCTCGACATTCCTGTTCCGTGCCTCTCCATGTAAAAAAGACATCGTCGATATATCGTTTCCAATAACTGTGCAGGCACCGGAAAGTGACAGTGACCGCCCGCAGACGGGCACAGGCACAGAGCACAGGCAGACGGGGCCGGGGTGAAGCAAAGCGCGCTCCATGAGAGCGGCACTTTCCACATGCCCGGAAGTCAGGGAGCACAGTGCATGTCACAGGGCCTGTCACAGAGCCCTGTGACGTGCAGGGGAGGAGGGGGATATGATAATTAAGCAGAGAAGCAGGGATTTAGGGGAATAATAAGCAGATAGGTGGGGATTGCTTGGCGTCCCCTGGACGCCAAGCCTGTGGAAAAAAGAATTGATTGAAGTGCTTTTCTCTGCCATCAGACCTCTACTATGGGCCATACAGGTATGTATAGATTTAATTTTCTATACGCTGTTTGGCCATAGAAGAGGTCTGATATCGCCCAGCAGGGAGACAGATTCCCTTTAAGCGGCCTGACAGCGTGCCTCTACTGGCTGTGCCTAGGGCATATGCCCCTCTTGCCCTACCTAGATACACTACTGATTAAACCTGACAATTTCACACTGACAGAAAGTATGTTAGACCCCACTTATGGAAGAGCCTGACAGGCCACCGTAGCTGAGTGACCCTAAGGCCATTACTCGTCTTGGGGTCTGTGGAGACACGAGGGTGAGTGGGTGCTCTCGCCCGCTGGCCTGGCTGTCTTTAGAAAGACGAAAGACCGCATGTGTCAGGGCTCATAACACTGAACGCCCACACTCCTTCCCCGTGGGCAGAACATTACTCAGACAACACAGAGTGAGGGTACCACCCTCCGGTAAAACTTTATTGGGTCACCAACAGTTAACAACATATAGTACATTTCGAGCAAGAACACAAGATGGTGCAAGTGACAGGCTCACCCTTCAACTGGCTCACCATGGATTAGAACCTCGGCGAGTGTTGGTCCCCAATTGGCTGAGTACGGCTCCCAGTCCGGTATCTGATGCGTTTATTTGAAAAATGAACCAGCGGTGGAAGTTGGGAGCAGTCAGGACTGGGCTCTGGGCTAGCTAGGTTTTCAACTGGAGGAATGGGAACTATGGGGTCCAGATGAGGTTGCGGACATATCTTTTGGTGGTAAGGTCAGTGAGGGGCTTTGCTACTGTACTGTAATTGGGGATAAACTTTAGATAATAATTTGCGGTCCTTAAGAATGCATGGACCTGTTTTTGGTTGACTTGGCAGGGCCACTGCGTAATGGCTTCTACTTTTGCAGGTTCTGGATGAACCTCTTCTATGGGGAAGGTGCCCTCCCAACTCCCTCATACCAGCTCCAAAGGCCCTCGTACTTTTCGGCCGTACAACAATTTGAAGGGAGAGAACCCCTTAGAATCCTGCGACACCTCCTGGTAGGCGAAGAGAAGCTGTGGCATTTTTTTTTCCCAGTCTCCCCCCTCGGACTCCACACACCGGCTAATGAGCTGTTTGAGCGTTAAATTGAAAAG
This sequence comes from Phyllobates terribilis, assembly GCF_046119375.1. NCBI lineage: Eukaryota > Metazoa > Chordata > Amphibia > Anura > Dendrobatidae > Phyllobates > Phyllobates terribilis. The sequence continues at coordinate 720,056,066 of NW_027362761.1, read as the reverse complement.
CTCTCACAACCTGTTAGTTTCAGGGTGGTAGGATGGTGGTGACCAGAGAGTCTGAATAATCTCGCTTTGGAATTGGGCCCCCTGGTCAGTCAATACCTCCTGCGGAAACCCTACATGACTGAAGATTTCCAGTAGAGCTTGAGCCACATGCTCCGCATCTATGGATGACAGGGCAACGGCCTCCGGGAAGTGGGAGGCAAAGTGTACCAGAGTGAGGATGAACCTCTTTCCTCTATGGCTGGGGGTGACTAAGGGGCTTATTAAATTGACCCTCTGGAAAGGTTCACCTATCACGGGCATTGATTGGATTGGGGCCCGACCGGGTGCTCCCCCGATCGGTCGACACACTGGACAAGAGGCTTGGTATTTCTGCATCTCTTGAGTGACTCTTGGCCAAATGAAACTACACAGCAGGCGGGCCTGGCTGTATGTATGTCATGGGCCAAGCGGAGGAGTAGGGGTTGGTACTGATGGGGTACCATGAGCTGATGGACATGGGTCCAGGGTTTCTTGGGGCAGGATGCAGGCTTTTCCCAATATAAGAGCCCCTTCTCCAACTATACACCTCCCCCTGGTCGGGTAGCGGTACTGCAGACAAGCTCTAGGGCGGGGTCCGTGGGTTGGGCTTTCCTAAACTCCTTAAGATCTATCTCCCTCCAGTCAATGGCCACAGTCTGATCAGATGTACTCACTGTCGCCGGCTCAGAGAAGGATGATGAAGGCTTGAAATGTGGGTTATCCTCAGAAGGGGTGGCAGAAGGATCTGCATCAGGGTTCTGCTTGGCTGCATATGATGACTAAGACAAACTGGCTGGACAGCCCTTGTTCTAAGTCGTTCCCCAAAATAACAGGTGTGGGGAGGCCATTCATGAGCTCCACTTCAACCTCTCCCTGTTTGGTCCCCCAGTCCAACTGCACACATTTCAGAGGGATATCCGAGCGCTGACCCCCAGCCAGGGGGATGGTCACTTGGCGGCCTGGTAAATGGTGTTCTGGGGGGACAATATCTGGGCTGACCAGGGTGATAGAAGACCCAGTGTCCCGAAGTCCATGGGTCTGGATGTCTCCGACCTTGACTGGCTGGATTTTATGATGGAGGTTGACTGTTGTAGCGTCGTGTCACGCTCGCAGGTGGCACGTGTGGTTTGTGAACCCATTCTGCCACGGGGCCAGGCTTGCCTAGGAGGTGCGTACCTAAGCGGCTACCTGGTGTTCATTAGAGCTCCTGATGGTGGAGTGATGTTTCAGCTGCAGGTAGCTGCCAGGTACCACTCCTAGGCAGTCCCTGGTATTGCAGCTCCTGACCCCAGGAGTCAGGTACGCAGACACGGATAGGACTCTGGCTCCGATCAGACTACTAGGTTCTGGATCCACCGCAGAATGGTTAATGACACTGACTCGGGCTCCAGTCAGACTAATAGGTTCAGGACCCACGGGTAGAACGGTTACTGACATGGAGTTCCAGACAGAGATGATTCAGAGACTGGTTTTAGCACTACGGATACACGGAATACTCGGATAGGCACACGTTCAGACACACGGGTCTCAAATATTGATTCAGGTACCGCCAAAGCGGCTTCAGGAATGGCCACACAAGGATTATGGTTCAGGACTGGCCACACATTTTTTAAATCTGACCAGTGTCACTTTATGAGGTAATAACTCTGGAATGCTTCAATGGATCCCAGTGATTCTGAAACTGTTTTTTTGTGACATATTGTGCTTCATGATAGTGTTAATATTTGTTTGATATGACTCGCATTTATTTGTGTGAAAAAAATGAAATTTGGCAAAAGTTTTGTAATTTTCAAACTTTTAATTTTCTATACCCTTAAACCAGACAGTTATGTCACACCAAATAGTTAATAATATTTACCACATGTCTACTTTACATCAGCACAAGTTTTGAAACATCATTTTTTTGTCAGGAAGTTAGAAGGGTTAAAAGTTGACCATTGATTTCTCATTTTTCCAACAAAATTTACAAAACCATTTTTTTAGGGACCACATTAGTAACTTTGGTGGGGCTATATGACAGAAAATACCCAAAAGTGACACCATTCTAAAAACCACATTCAACAAGATTATTAAACCTTCAGGTGCTATATAGGAATTAATGCAAAGTAGAATTAAAGAAAAAAATAATTTTACCTCTAAAATCTTGTTTTAGCCCCAAATTTCTCACTTTTTCAAGAGGTAACACTTTCCTACGACTGCGGCGATACCCCGCATGTAGTCAAAAAGTTCAGTTTGGACAAATGGCAGTGCTCAGAGCGGAAGGAGCAATATTTTAAATTTGGCTGAAAGAGATGGTGGGCACCATGTCACATTTGCAGGGCCTCTAAGGTGCCTAAACAGCAGAAATCCCCCACAACTGACCCCATTTTGGAAACTACACCCCTCAAGGATTTTATCCAAGGGTATAGTGAGCATTTTGAACCCACAGGTATGACACAGAAGTTGATAACAGTAGGTCATCATATTGAAAAAGTTCATTTTATTCACAAAAATTTTGCTATAGCCCCAAATTGCTCACTTTTACAAGAGGTAACACCAAAAAGTGGACCAAACAGTTTGTTACCCACTTTGTTAAGAGTGCGGTGATACCCCACATGTAGTCAAAAAGATCTGTTTGGATAAACGGCAGGGCTCGGAACGTAAGGAGCAATAGTTGATTTGGCTCTATTTGGAATAGATTGTCATATTTGCAGAGCCTGTGTTGTTCAAGAGCAACAGAAATCCCCATAGATGCCTTTTTTTGGAAATTATACCCTGTCATGTATTGATCTAGGGAGGTAGTAAGAAGTTTGACACCACCATTTTTTATGCAGTTGATGCAACACCAATCTGAAAATGTACATTTTTTCACTGTTTCTTTTATGAATCTTTTATGTACATTCTGAGGAACACACCTCAAGTTTTATTGCACTAGTTTTTCAGTGTTCAGAAATACATCCAATATGGCACCAATGGGAGTACTGGACACATGGCTGTACCTATACTAATATATGGTGCACCATTTGGTCTTTCAAGTAAAATTGACAGAATTCCAGGACCCATTCAAGGCTTACAGAGACATTGAGCTACCAAACAAGAAAATCCTTCTAGGAATTATTACTCATAGAGGGAGGCATGTCCCTAAAACACATTTGCTAATTATAAAGCTTGGTCTTGTTAACAAAACAGTTGTCTTGCAATTGCGTATATTAGCAAAAAAGTAGCAAGACAAAAATATATCTCATACCCTACCATAATTATATATAAATGTAAAGCAAAGTTGCATAATAAATATAGGGTACTTAGTGAACTATTTTTGATCAAAAAAAGTATACAAGCCGTCCCACCAGCGGCAAGGTGACCCTAAATTGGGACGGTACCTATACTGCCTATATTAAAAACCTTACTGTATATCAAAGTTGAAGTAATGCATATGAAAGGGTAGACAAATAGGACCGGGTCCCAACTCCAGACCACCTAGGCCCGTGGTAAGCTACATATATACCAATCAGCTCAACAAAGGGCATGCCACACCCTTAAATTGCACAGAATGCAAACAAGTCAAAAAAACAGACAATGTGAACTGAGGTCTAAGATGGCAGACATACAAGAAACAGAGGCATGTTCACACTAGCAAAAAAGAAGCAAGACAAAAATATATCTCATACCCTACCATAATTATATATAAATGTAAAGCAAAGTTGCATAATAAATATAGGGTACTTAGTGAACTATTTTTGATCAAAAAAAGTATACAAGCCGTCCCACCAGCGGCAAGGTGACCCTAAATTGGGACGGTACCTATACTGCCTATATTAAAAACCTTACTGTATATCAAAGTTGAAGTAATGCATATAAAAGGGTAGACAACTAGGACCGGGTCCCAACTCCAGACCACCTAGGCCCGTGGTAAGCTACATATATACCAATCAGCTCAACAAAGGGCATGCCACACCCTTAAATTGCACAGAATGCAAACAAGTCAAAAAACCAGACAATGTGAACTGAGGTCTAAGATGGCAGACATACAAGAAACAGAGGCATGTTCACACTAGCAAAAAAGAAGCAAGACAAAAATATATCTCATACCCTACCATAATTATATATAAATGTAAAGCAAAGTTGCATAATAAATATAGGGTACTTAGTGAACTATTTTTGATCAAAAAAAGTATACAAGCCGTCCCACCAGCGGCAAGGTGACCCTAAATTGGGATGGTACCTATACTGCCTATATTAAAAACCTTACTGTATATCAAAGTTGAAGTAATGCATATAAAAGGGTAGACAAATAGGACCGGGTCCCAACTCCAGACCACCTAGGCCCGTGGTAAGCTACATATATACCAATCAGCTCAACAAAGGGCATGCCACACCCTTAAATTGCACAGAATGCAAACAAGTCAAAAAACCAGACAATGTGAACTGAGGTCTAAGATGGCAGACATACAAGAAACAGAGGCATGTTCACACTAGCAAAAAAGAAGCAAGACAAAAATATATCTCATACCCTACCATAATTATATATAAATGTAAAGCAAAGTTGCATAATAAATATAGGGTACTTAGTGAACTATTTTTGATCAAAAAAAGTATACAAGCCGTCCCACCAGCGGCAAGGTGACCCTAAATTGGGACGGTACCTATACTGCCTATATTAAAAACCTTACTGTATATCAAAGTTGAAGTAATGCATATAAAAGGGTAGACAAATAGGACCGGGTCCCAACTCCAGACCACCTAGGCCCGTGGTAAGCTACATATATACCAATCAGCTCAACAAAGGGCATGCCACACCCTTAAATTGCACAGAATGCAAACAAGTCAAAAAACCAGACAATGTGAACTGAGGTCTAAGATGGCAGACATACAAGAAACAGAGGCATGTTCACACTAGCAAAAAAGAAGCAAGACAAAAATATATCTCATACCCTACCATAATTATATATAAATGTAAAGCAAAGTTGCATAATAAATATAGGGTACTTAGTGAACTATTTTTGATCAAAAAAAGTATACAAGCCGTCCCACCAGCGGCAAGGTGACCCTAAATTGGGACGGTACCTATACTGCCTATATTAAAAACCTTACTGTATATCAAAGTTGAAGTAATGCATATAAAAGGGTAGACAAATAGGACCGGGTCCCAACTCCAGACCACCTAGGCCCGTGGTAAGCTACATATATACCAATCAGCTCAACAAAGGGCATGCCACACCCTTAAATTGCACAGAATGCAAACAAGTCAAAAAACCAGACAATGTGAACTGAGGTCTAAGATGGCAGACATACAAGAAACAGAGGCATGTTCACACTAGCAAAAAAGAAGCAAGACAAAAATATATCTCATACCCTACCATAATTATATATAAATGTAAAGCAAAGTTGCATAATAAATATAGGGTACTTAGTGAACTATTTTTGATCAAAAAAAGTATACAAGCCGTCCCACCAGCGGCAAGGTGACCCTAAATTGGGACGGTACCTATACTGCCTATATTAAAAACCTTACTGTATATCAAAGTTGAAGTAATGCATATAAAAGGGTAGACAAATAGGACCGGGTCCCAACTCCAGACCACCTAGGCCCGTGGTAAGCTACATATATACCAATCAGCTCAACAAAGGGCATGCCACACCCTTAAATTGCACAGAATGCAAACAAGTCAAAAAACCAGACAATGTGAACTGAGGTCTAAGATGGCAGACATACAAGAAACAGAGGCATGTTCACACTAGCAAAAAAGAAGCAAGACAAAAATATATCTCATACCCTACCATAATTATATATAAATGTAAAGCAAAGTTGCATAATAAATATAGGGTACTTAGTGAACTATTTTTGATCAAAAAAAGTATACAAGCCGTCCCACCAGCGGCAAGGTGACCCTAAATTGGGACGGTACCTATACTGCCTATATTAAAAACCTTACTGTATATCAAAGTTGAAGTAATGCATATAAAAGGGTAGACAAATAGGACCGGGTCCCAACTCCAGACCACCTAGGCCCGTGGTAAGCTACATATATACCAATCAGCTCAACAAAGGGCATGCCACACCCTTAAATTGCACAGAATGCAAACAAGTCAAAAAACCAGACAATGTGAACTGAGGTCTAAGATGGCAGACATACAAGAAACAGAGGCATGTTCACACTAGCAAAAAAGAAGCAAGACAAAAATATATCTCATACCCTACCATAATTATATATAAATGTAAAGCAAAGTTGCATAATAAATATAGGGTACTTAGTGAACTATTTTTGATCAAAAAAAGTATACAAGCCGTCCCACCAGCGGCAAGGTGACCCTAAATTGGGACGGTACCTATACTGCCTATATTAAAAACCTTACTGTATATCAAAGTTGAAGTAATGCATATAAAAGGGTAGACAAATAGGACCGGGTCCCAACTCCAGACCACCTAGGCCCGTGGTAAGCTACATATATACCAATCAGCTCAACAAAGGGCATGCCACACCCTTAAATTGCACAGAATGCAAACAAGTCAAAAAACCAGACAATGTGAACTGAGGTCTAAGATGGCAGACATACAAGAAACAGAGGCATGTTCACACTAGCAAAAAAGAAGCAAGACAAAAATATATCTCATACCCTACCATAATTATATATAAATGTAAAGCAAAGTTGCATAATAAATATAGGGTACTTAGTGAACTATTTTTGATCAAAAAAAGTATACAAGCCGTCCCACCAGCGGCAAGGTGACCCTAAATTGGGACGGTACCTATACTGCCTATATTAAAAACCTTACTGTATATCAAAGTTGAAGTAATGCATATAAAAGGGTAGACAAATAGGACCGGGTCCCAACTCCAGACCACCTAGGCCCGTGGTAAGCTACATATATACCAATCAGCTCAACAAAGGGCATGCCACACCCTTAAATTGCACAGAATGCAAACAAGTCAAAAAACCAGACAATGTGAACTGAGGTCTAAGATGGCAGACATACAAGAAACAGGGGCATGTTCACACTAGCAAAAAAGAAGCAAGACAAAAATATATCTCATACCCTACCATAATTATATATAAATGTAAAGCAAAGTTGCATAATAAATATAGGGTACTTAGTGAACTATTTTTGATCAAAAAAAGTATACAAGCCGTCCCACCAGCGGCAAGGTGACCCTAAATTGGGACGGTACCTATACTGCCTATATTAAAAACCTTACTGTATATCAAAGTTGAAGTAATGCATATAAAAGGGTAGACAAATAGGACCGGGTCCCAACTCCAGACCACCTAGGCCCGTGGTAAGCTACATATATACCAATCAGCTCAACAAAGGGCATGCCACACCCTTAAATTGCACAGAATGCAAACAAGTCAAAAAACCAGACAATGTGAACTGAGGTCTAAGATGGCAGACATACAAGAAACAGAGGCATGTTCACACTAGCAAAAAAGAAGCAAGACAAAAATATATCTCATACCCTACCATAATTATATATAAATGTAAAGCAAAGTTGCATAATAAATATAGGGTACTTAGTGAACTATTTTTGATCAAAAAAAGTATACAAGCCGTCCCACCAGCGGCAAGGTGACCCTAAATTGGGACGGTACCTATACTGCCTATATTAAAAACCTTACTGTATATCAAAGTTGAAGTAATGCATATAAAAGGGTAGACAAATAGGACCGGGTCCCAACTCCAGACCACCTAGGCCCGTGGTAAGCTACATATATACCAATCAGCTCAACAAAGGGCATGCCACACCCTTAAATTGCACAGAATGCAAACAAGTCAAAAAACCAGACAATGTGAACTGAGGTCTAAGATGGCAGACATACAAGAAACAGAGGCATGTTCACACTAGCAAAAAAGAAGCAAGACAAAAATATATCTCATACCCTACCATAATTATATATAAATGTAAAGCAAAGTTGCATAATAAATATAGGGTACTTAGTGAACTATTTTTGATCAAAAAAAGTATACAAGCCGTCCCACCAGCGGCAAGGTGACCCTAAATTGGGACGGTACCTATACTGCCTATATTAAAAACCTTACTGTATATCAAAGTTGAAGTAATGCATATAAAAGGGTAGACAAATAGGACCGGGTCCCAACTCCAGACCACCTAGGCCCGTGGTAAGCTACATATATACCAATCAGCTCAACAAAGGGCATGCCACACCCTTAAATTGCACAGAATGCAAACAAGTCAAAAAACCAGACAATGTGAACTGAGGTCTAAGATGGCAGACATACAAGAAACAGAGGCATGTTCACACTAGCAAAAAAGAAGCAAGACAAAAATATATCTCATACCCTACCATAATTATATATAAATGTAAAGCAAAGTTGCATAATAAATATAGGGTACTTAGTGAACTATTTTTGATCAAAAAAAGTATACAAGCCGTCCCACCAGCGGCAAGGTGACCCTAAATTGGGACGGTACCTATACTGCCTATATTAAAAACCTTACTGTATATCAAAGTTGAAGTAATGCATATAAAAGGGTAGACAAATAGGACCGGGTCCCAACTCCAGACCACCTAGGCCCGTGGTAAGCTACATATATACCAATCAGCTCAACAAAGGGCATGCCACACCCTTAAATTGCACAGAATGCAAACAAGTCAAAAAACCAGACAATGTGAACTGAGGTCTAAGATGGCAGACATACAAGAAACAGAGGCATGTTCACACTAGCAAAAAAGAAGCAAGACAAAAATATATCTCCTACCCTACCATAATTATATATAAATGTAAAGCAAAGTTGCATAATAAATATAGGGTACTTAGTGAACTATTTTTGATCAAAAAAAGTATACAAGCCGTCCCACCAGCGGCAAGGTGACCCTAAATTGGGACGGTACCTATACTGCCTATATTAAAAACCTTACTGTATATCAAAGTTGAAGTAATGCATATAAAAGGGTAGACAAATAGGACCGGGTCCCAACTCCAGACCACCTAGGCGTATATTGTAGCAGGAAAATAAACTGTACTGGAATGAAGGGCAAAATGTGGAGGAAAATGCGGCCAACTATGTGGCAAACGTGAGTTTGTTCCAATGATGAAAGAACACCAGCAGGGCTAGAATGATAGGTTTGAGAAACTAGTCGTACAACGTCCGTATAGCTCCATCAATCAATATATGAGAGACGAATGTGCCAATAGACGTTGTACACCATAGCAGGCTCCGGCCCGTCAAGGTAGGAACCACTATATGCACAAAACAATCCCCACAGAATTCTAAACGTATTGTCTGGTACAGGAGGTTCAGCAAGAACCATGCAGTAAAGCCCATAGTGTACAAGTACGAAACAGCCTCATTATTAGAGATCCTCTAATAAAATGATCATGCCAGTGTCACCAATATAAATATATAAGTAATATAAATGAAAATAACATTTTTGTGTAGCAAGACATAGTCGTAAAAAGTCAAACTAGGATGAATAGTCAAAAATGTTTATGTGAGTAATCAAGTCATGGAATTAATTGTCAGATGACCTGACTTTTCAAGAACAGTTGTGGAGTCCACATTCTGAAACTTGCAGACGTGGGCATGTGGACGAGAATTTGTTTGAATAAGTTTGGTATGTGAGTGATCAAGTCCTGGAATTAATTGTGAAATGGGGTAAAATGTGATTTACTGATGAAAATATTCTCATTACTTGTCCCATAAAAAGTACTCCACTGTGGCGCACTAAGCAGAAAATATAAAGTACTTGAAAAAAAAAGCCCTAATAATTGTAAGATGTGTGTTGGTCTCAAACAGGGGGAGATACAAAGGCCTGGTTGGGATGGGCACATGGGGCAATAATAACGGGAATCACTTCTTCTACCGTGCTTCCTACAAACCCGGCATCTTTTTTGGGCATACTTTTGAGTGGGAGTGGCAGGGACGGGGCAAATAAAATGGCACTCTGAAAGTCTCTGGACATCCTTGGACTCGAAGGCTTCCTCCTGTGCCATAGAGTCAAATATGAGACACTCAACAATTTTCTCCCGGAACTGGAGGAAAGTGAGCGCTCCTTGTGATTTTTTGTACAGGACAAAACTGTTATACGTAGAAATTTGGATTAGGTAGATTGCTACCTTTTTATACCAGTCCCTGGTCTTCCACTTCACGAGGTATGGTTGAAGCACCTGGTCTGACAGGTCGACACCACTCATAAATCTATTATAATCTGATCTGTGAAGCAGATTGGTTTCTGTTTGTCCCTGATGGCGCCCCTGTCTCTGACCGTCATAGTGGTGTCCGCATGCAGCGTCGTCAGCATGTACACGTCCTTCCTGTCATTCCACTTCACTGCAAGAAGTTGGTCACTTACAAGTGATGCCTCCTTCTTGTAACATACCTGGCGGCGTCCTTGCATGGTGGTCCATCTCCCACTGTGCAAGAGGGCGCACTTGATCTCCTGTCCAGAATGTCTCTCTGGCTTCCCTCCATGCTGTCTGTTTGTGTCTGTTTCTGCTGCTTAAGGGCGGCGCCCGATCACTTCCTGCCTTTTGTACCTGCTGTGGGTCACACCCCTTGTGCGTCCTCAGCCTATTGCTGTCTGACACTTGGTATATAGCTCAGCAGCTCCCTTCTATCCCTGCCTGAGCATAGTGTTTCCTTCAGTGTGTGCTTGCACTCTGAAGGTGCCAGGTCCCGTCTCTTGTCTCCTGCTTTTTGTATCAGTTCCCGTGTCTGAACTGAGTCCTGTATGTCTCCTGCTTTTCGGTATCAGTTCCCGTGTCTGAACTGAGTCCTGTATGTCTCCTGCTTTGCGGTATTAGTTCCCGTGTCTGAACTGAGTCCTTTCTGTGTTCTCTTGTCTGTCCTGTCTGAACACGCTCCTAGCCTGTTCCTCCCGCCTTCTAGGGGCCGATTTCCTAGACCCGCTCCTGTATCTTGTCTGTCCTGTCTGAACTCGCTCCTAGCCTGTTCCTCCCGCCTTCTAGGGGCCGATTACCTAGACCCGCTCCTGTATCTTGTCTGTCCTGTCTGAACACGCTCCTTGCCTGTTCGTCCCGCCTCTCTGGGGGCAGTATTCCCAGACCCGCTCCTGTATCCCGCTGCAGTGTCGGTCTCCTCCGTACACTCAGTTCCAGTCTGAACTCTCTCCTGTCCTTTACCTGTTTTGCCTCTATGTCCGTTCCCTTCCTTTTTCTGCAGAGTCTGAACTCGTACCTAACTCCTGCTTGTTGTCTCTGCAAGTACTGTGTGAGTATCTGGCTCTGTCTTTCCCTTCCTGTCTGTTCCGTGTGAACAGAGCCCTGTCCTCCCTGCTCAGCCTTGTCTGCACTCTAGCTGTGCTTGCCTGTAACCCTCTGCCTGTATTGTTCCTGAGTCCCGGTGTGTACTGGGTCCTATCCCGCCTGTGTTCCTACCTGCTAGTGCCTCCCTGTCTGCACTCTAGCTGTGCTTGCCTTTACCCCCCTGCCTGCATACCCGCCTGCCTGCATACCAGTCGTGCCTGCCTATACCCACCAGTCTGTGTGCCAGCCTACCAGCCTGTTCCTGTATTCCCCTGTGTGGGTCAACAGCCGTGTCCGGGGTCTGTCCTGGAGTAGCACCTGGTCCCTCTGCTCGGTTCCTCCTTGGTGCACTGGCGTCGTATGCCGTCGTGCGACCCTGGTCGGATCGGGTGAATACCTAGTCACGCCCCTCCAGGCATTCACTCTCCGGCACGGTCCAGTGGAATCACTACCAATCACACGCACACGCCGCTTAGCCCGGGCGTGTGCATAACAGCATGCTCAGGCCATGGTTCCCGTTGAGCCCCACGGCCTTCGCTCTCTGAGAAGTTTTCCAGCGAATACATGCATTAAAATAAATAAATAAATTTTTTTTCCCCCTTTAGCTGAGTTCCAGGCGAATTACGCACCCGTCCAGATGGATCTATCAGCTCTCGTTCCTGCGGATCCGCCACGTTACTATGGGGATCCAAGACAGTGTCGTGCATTTGTGGAGCAATGCATGCTACACTTTAAGGCCTACCCTCTCTATTTTCCTTCCGATTGGGCTAAAGTGGCCTTTATGATTGACTACCTAGCGGGTGATGCCTTGAAATGGGTCACCCCCCTATGGGAAGCATGGGATCCTGTCATCCTTGACCTGCAGGCCTTCCTGGTGGCCTTTCGTATGGTCTTCGAGGACCCTAACTCTGAAGCCCCTGCTGAAGCTTCACTTCCCAATATCCCGGAGCAGCCCCGACGGGTAATGTGTGTGGGTAGCGCAATAGTCCTCCAGCCCAATGAGACTACTGCCCACCCAGAATCCTCACAGGGTGACTACGCTTTCCGGAATACTTCTCTCAACCTCAAGAGGCAGTCCAGACGTGCTAGACTTAGAGGCAAGCCGTCACGCCAGGGTCTGTCCTCCCTGAGACCTCCTGACCCCAACCTTGAAGTCCCTACTGAAGCTTCATCTCCCTGTATCCCGGAGAAACCCCAATGGGTAATGTGCGTGGGTAGTGCACCAGTTCTCCTGGCCGAAGAGACTTCTGCCCATCCAGACTCCACACAGGAGAACTTCCTGCACCCGGCATCTGATGCTTCTTTCTCTTTAACCGGTGTGCATGTCCAAGGATGCTCCAAAGCTGTGGTTACCTCAGAGTCTGTGCACCTCTACTACCTGGCGGAGGATCCCCTGTTGCCTCCTGAACCCTCCGGGATACCACTCGATGACAAATGGAGAGAGACTTCTCTACACCCGGTACTCAATACTTTGTCCGCTTCGTCCTGTGAGCCTGACAATGGGTACTCCAAAGTGGTAGTTACCTCCGAGTCTCTACACCCCTCCGACCAGGCGGAGGATCTCCAGTTGTCTCCTGAACCCTTCGGGGTGCTACCTGGTAGCGAAAGGACAGAGACTCTCCTATACTCTGTACCTGATACCTCGCTCGCTTCGTCCAGTGAGTCCAACCTAGTGTACTCCGAAGCAGAGGTTACTCCTGAGTCTCTACACCCCTCCGACCAGGCGGAGGACCTCCAGTTGTGTTCAGAATCCTTCGGGGTGCCACCTGGTGGTGAATGGACAGAGACTTTCTTATACTCTGTACCTGATACCTCGCTCGCTTCGTCCAGTGAGTCCAACCTAGTGTACTCCGAAGCAGAGGTTACTCCTGAGTCTCTACACCCCTCCGACCAGGCGGAGGACCTCCAGTTGTGTTCAGAATCCTTCGGGGTGCCACCTGGTGGTGAATGGACAGAGACTTTCCTATATCCTGGATCTGATACCTCGCTTGCTTCGTCCAGTGAGTCCGACCTAGTGTACTCTGAAGCAGAGGTTACCCGTGAGTCTCTACACCCCTCTGACCAGGCGGAGGACCGCCAGCTGTCTCCAGAACCCTTCGGGGTGCCACCTGGTGGTGAATGGACAGAGACTTTCCTATACTCGGTACCCGATACCTCGCCTGCTTCGTCCAGTGAGTCCGACCTAGTGTACTCTGAAGCAGAGGTTACCCGTGAGTCTCTACACCCCTCTGACCAGGCGGAGGACCGCCAGCTGTCTCCAGAACCCTTCGGGGTGCCACCTGGTGGTGAATGGACAGAGACTTTCCTATACTCGGTACCCGATACCTCGCCTGCTTCCTCCAGTGAGTCCGACCTAGTGTACTCTGAAGCAGTTGTTTTCTCTGAGCCTCTGCACTCTTCTGACCCGGCGGAGGACCTCCAGTTGTTTCCTGAATCCTCCGGGATACCACCAGATAACAAAGAGACAGTGACTTTTCCTCATTATGTACCTGATAACCCGTCTATTTCTTCCTGTGAGCTTGACAAGATGTACCTCGAAGCAGAGATTACCCTTAAGTCTCTGTCCCCCTCCAACCCAGTGAACGACTGGTCCTCGAATTCTCTGCGGAAGATTCTGGCAGGCCTGAAGAAGAGGGGGCGTAAGGGGGGAGGTACTGTAACATACCTGGCGGCGTCCTTGCATGGTGGTCCATCTCCCACTGTGCAAGAGGGCGCACTTGATCTCCTGTCCAGAATGTCTCTCTGGCTTCCCTCCATGCTGTCTGTTTGTGTCTGTTTCTGCTGCTTAAGGGCGGCGCCCGATCACTTCCTGCCTTTTGTACCTGCTGTGGGTCACACCCCTTGTGCGTCCTCAGCCTATTGCTGTCTGACACTTGGTATATAGCTCAGCAGCTCCCTTCTATCCCTGCCTGAGCATAGTGTTTCCTTCAGTGTGTGCTTGCACTCTGAAGGTGCCAGGTCCCGTCTCTTGTCTCCTGCTTTTTGTATCAGTTCCCGTGTCTGAACTGAGTCCTGTATGTCTCCTGCTTTTCGGTATCAGTTCCCGTGTCTGAACTGAGTCCTGTATGTCTCCTGCTTTGCGGTATTAGTTCCCGTGTCTGAACTGAGTCCTTTCTGTGTTCTCTTGTCTGTCCTGTCTGAACACGCTCCTAGCCTGTTCCTCCCGCCTTCTAGGGGCCGATTTCCTAGACCCGCTCCTGTATCTTGTCTGTCCTGTCTGAACTCGCTCCTAGCCTGTTCCTCCCGCCTTCTAGGGGCCGATTACCTAGACCCGCTCCTGTATCTTGTCTGTCCTGTCTGAACACGCTCCTTGCCTGTTCGTCCCGCCTCTCTGGGGGCAGTATTCCCAGACCCGCTCCTGTATCCCGCTGCAGTGTCGGTCTCCTCCGTACACTCAGTTCCAGTCTGAACTCTCTCCTGTCCTTTACCTGTTTTGCCTCTATGTCCATTCCCTTCCTTTTTCTGCAGAGTCTGAACTCGTACCTAACTCCTGCTTGTTGTCTCTGCAAGTACTGTGTGAGTATCTGGCTCTGTCTTTCCCTTCCTGTCTGTTCCGTGTGAACAGAGCCCTGTCCTCCCTGCTCAGCCTTGTCTGCACTCTAGCTGTGCTTGCCTGTAACCCTCTGCCTGTATTGTTCCTGAGTCCCGGTGTGTACTGGGTCCTATCCCGCCTGTGTTCCTACCTGCTAGTGCCTCCCTGTCTGCACTCTAGCTGTGCTTGCCTTTACCCCCCTGCCTGCATACCCGCCTGCCTGCATACCAGTCGTGCCTGCCTATACCCACCAGTCTGTGTGCCAGCCTACCAGCCTGTTCCTGTATTCCCCTGTGTGGGTCAACAGCCGTGTCCGGGGTCTGTCCTGGAGTAGCACCTGGTCCCTCTGCTCGGTTCCTCCTTGGTGCACTGGCGTCGTATGCCGTCGTGCGACCCTGGTCGGATCGGGTGAATACCTAGTCACGCCCCTCCAGGCATTCACTCTCCGGCACGGTCCAGTGGAATCACTACCAATCACACGCACACGCCGCTTAGCCCGGGCGTGTGCATAACACTTCTCCAAATGTCTGGACACCAATTGTGATGGAAAACCTACTTGTTTTTTCCTGATTGTCCCACAGGCCCCTGTATTTGTATAGGGGGATACTCATGTAGTAGTTGTTTGTGTAGATGTGGTACCCTTGATGTAAAAATGGCGTCATTAGCTCCCAGACAATTTTAACCTGGGATGCCAATTGTTTAGAGGCAGTTTGGTGGGTTGATTTGGCGGTCCCTATCTTCATATATTAGGAAGGTGGATATGTCGCCTGTTGTGCTCTGGCACGTTTTGTATGATTTGACGCCATATTTGGCTCACTTGGCGGGGATGAACTGGCAGAAGGACAGATGGCCCTTGAAACTCATCAAAGACTCGTCAAATGCAACATTTTGCTCTGGGGTATATGAATTTGGAAATTAATCTTGTAGGAGGGAAATTAGGGGTCTTAATTTGTTTAGGCGATCGTAGTTGGGGGTCATTTCTTGGGGGGGGTTGGGAATTGTCACTAAAATGAAGGAATCTCATTAGGGCTTCATAACAGGCTCGTGACATGTGTGAGGCAGTGACTGAGATCGTATACGAGGGACGTTATATATCCACAAAATATGTATAGAGACCCATTAAATCTATTGGAGTGCATTGCAGTGACAGACACACCATGCAGGAATGAAGGTGAGAATTGACCTGGTCAGGCTATCTGGCTAAGGCAGATTAGTAAAACCCGGCAGGGCCTTCATTTCTTGGAGGAGGCTACAGGAAGGCAGTGGGGCAGCCTCCTCCCTCCAACCCGGGTTTTCCAGTGGCTCTTGCCACAGGTCCTTTAAAAACCCTGCATTAAGGATTAGTGTTGTTCAGTGTTGGGACCTGCTAGGAACATAGCAGGAAAGCTTGGCGGGCCTGTGTGTAGCTGAACCTACGCCTGGGAAGGCTCTACACCCCTCAGGCTCTTAGTGGCCCGGCGCGGCCGTTGCCCCCGGCAACCGTTATTATGGACTTGTGTTAACCCGGCTGCGAACCGGAGGACTTTCTGTTTACCTGTAAGTTTTGCTGAGTAAAAGCTGCTTATGTTGGACTTGCTTGGGTCACTGCCTCAGTTACTGCACGGTGTGAACACCGCCGCCTTACAGCTTGGTGGAGAATGCGGGCATTGTGACTGAGGCATACCCCACCAGCACCTGCATGACCACAATCCGGCTGGCCAACTTTCAACCCAACCCCGTGGACAAAATGGAGGAGCTGTGAAGGTAATTGGTCCTCACGCAGTGGCAGCAGCAGCAGTTCAAGCAGCAGCAGGAGCCGCTCAAGCAGCAGCAGCACACCAATGAGTTGATCGTGCAGCAGCTCACAGCCCTGCAGGAGACGCCAAAGGCACCAGCCCCAGAATGTCGAGAGGCCCGGGACAAGGTTCGCTCAGCATTGAGGAAGATGGGACCGGAGGACGACGTGGAAACCTACCAGCTGGCCAGTGGGCAGAAGTGGTGGCTCCGTTTTTGGTCGGCGATGCCCAGAAAGCCTACTTCGACCTCAGTCGGGAGGACGCCCAGGACTACCAGAGGCTCAAAGGTGAGATCCTTGCCTGACTGGGGGTCAATACATACATGAGGGCTCAGCGCGTATTTTCATGGGCCTTTGTGGAGATCCGACCCGCCCGGTCTCAGGTTTATGACCTTCTGCAGCTGGTAAGGAGGTGGCTCCAGCTTGAGACTTTGACTCCAGCCTAGATTGTGGAGAGGGTGGTGGTCGACCAGCTGGTGAGGACTCTGCCAGCCACTATCCAACGTTGGGTGGGGCAAAAGGAACCCGGCACTCTCGACCCGGTGGTCAGCCTGATCGAGCGGTACTCTGCCACTCAGGACTTTATACGGGACTCAACCCCCTCGCAGCTGTCATGCCAGACCCTGCAAAAACCAGGAACCGGGAAAGGGGGCGCGTCCCTCTGCTGAGGATAGTCAGCACCGTACCCGTGCTGAAGGGGAACCCTGGAGTGAGAGAGGCAGGAGACCGGTCACAAGATCTAACAGTACCTCTGCCATTAGGTGCTGGCAGTGTCAGGGGCCGGGACACGTGTTTGCTAACTGCCCCCTGACTTCAGAGCCCATGGACTGCGGGTATAACCGCCAGGTCTCACTGTACACCCAGACCGTCTGCTCTGCGAGTGCCGACTCCCCGGACAGTGAACCCCAACTGTGCCAGGTACTGATTAATGGGCCCTCTTAGACTCAGGGAGCCTAGTGACTTTGGTACATGAGTCGCTGGTGGCAGTAGACAACCCCAGAGGACAGACCGTCGGGGTTGTGTGTGTCCATGCGAACCTCCGAGAATACCCAACCGCGGAGGTAGTGTTGTCCACGCCATGTGGGGGCACGAAACATGTGGTGGGGGTGGCAAAAACTCTTCCCTATGGGACTGTGTTGGGAAGAGACTTGCCCGTTCTGGACTCTGTGGAAAAACAAAAACCACTCTTCCCCGGTAAAATTTATTACGGGCGCTGTACCCGAAGAACCAGAGTCAGGAGTACCTGCCGTAGGGGTGTCCAACCTAGGGACAGAGTGTAACCCCGATAGGTTTCCCCTAGAGGTGCTGGCAGGAGAGGTCGAGGAGACCCTATTGATCCCCGATCTTGAGGTGTCCCGGGGCACGTTTGGGACAGCTCAGCTACAGGATCCCACCGGGTGCGGAAAAGGGTGTCAGAGGTAAATGGTGTAGCTCAACAGCCCGGTGTAGATACTGTGATTCCACGCATGGTGGTCAACGGTGAGTTGCTCTATAGGGTAGACAAAATCAAGGATGAGGTTGTGGAACAGTTAGTGGTACCTCAGTCGTACCGTCGGGCGGTTCTGGAGATGACACACACACCTGCTGGGTGGACACTTAGGGGTTAAAAAGACGCAAAAGAGTATCTTGCAGCGGTTCTTTTGGCCGGGGATTTACGTGGAGGTACCTTTTGAACTGATTGCAATAGACTTGGTAGGGCGCATTGTAAAATTTGCTCGTGGCCACCAACATATGCTTGTGGTCATCGACTGTGCCACCCGGTAACCGGAGGCTATACCGCTACGCCACACCTCGGCAAAACTGATTGCACGAGAGCTGTTTGCCATGTTGTCGCCTTGGACTACCTAAGGAGATCCTGACGGATCAAAGGACCCCTTTTATGTCCAAGGTGACGAGAGAACTGTGCAAACTGCTAAAAATAAAACAATTGCGCACCTCAACGTACCACCCTAAAACCGACGGGCTAGTAGAACGGTTCAATAAAACCCTCAAGTCCATGTTAAAAAAAGTGGTTTCTAAGGACAGAAGGGATTGGGACTTTTTACTACCCTATTTGATGTTCGCCGTCTGTGAGGTACCCCTGGCTTCCAGAGGGTTCTCTCCCTTTGAGTTATTGTACGGCAGACACCCTAGGGGTCTGTTGGACATAGCCAAAGAGACGTGGGGACAAGAGCCGACTCCACATAGGAGTATAATTGAACACGTGGCTTGTATACAGGACCGGATCGTGGTGGTCATGCCCATCGTGAAAAAACATCTGTTAGATGCCCAGGCAGCAGGGAAGCGCACATATAATAAAAGAGCCACGGTCAGGTCTTTTAACAAGGGCGATCGGTTGGTAGTATGTGTACCCTCAGCCAGGGGTGCGTCCGGGGCAAGAGGTCAGGATAAGTGATGCTCTCACTAAACAGCAGCGACGGGAGGCTCGCTCGCTGGTGCAGCGGAATACCGACGTGTTCTCAGAGCTACCGCGTAGGACTGCGGTTTTCCAACATGACATTGTCACCGAACCTGGGGTAAGGGTACGAATGAGACCGTACCGGGTACCCGAAGCCCGGAGGCAAGCCGGCACGGCTGAGGTAAAACAAATGCTCCAGTTAGGAGTCAGAGAAGGAATGCGCGAGTCACCAGGCGGTTTCTGTTACTGCAAAATTTCAGTCTCTCTGTAGCAGTCACAGGCAAACGCGGATGCCCTTTCCCGGGCACCCTGTATGGTGACAAATGATTAACCCCACAAGTTTGAACAGAGGTGTGGAATATGTGAGGCAGTGACTGGGATCGTATACAAGGGACGTTATATATCCCCAGAATATGTACAGAGACCTATTAAATCCATTGGAGTGCATTGCAGTCACAGACACACCTGCGGCTGCAATGCAAGAATGAAGGTGAGAATTGACCTGGTAAGGCTATCTGGCTACGGCAGATTAGTAAAACCCGGCAGGGCCTTCATTTCTTGGAGGAGGCTACAGGAAGGCAGTGGGGCGACCTCCTCCCTCCAACCTGGGTTTTCCAGTGGCTCTTGCCACAGGTCCTTTAAAAACCCTGCATTAACCCCTTCGCGACCTTGGGATTTTCCGTTTTTGCATTTTTGTTTTTTGTTCCTCTTGTTCCCAGAGCCATAGCGTTTTTATTTTTTGGTCAATATGGCCATGTGAGGGCTTATTTTTTGCAGAACGAGTTGTACTTTTAAACACCATTACTAATTTTACCATATCATGTACTGGAAAACGGGAAAAAAATTCCAAGTGCGGTGAAATTGCAAAAAAAAGTGCAATACCACAGATGTTTGTTTGTTTTTTACCACGTTCACTGAATGCTAAAACTGACCTGTCATAATTATTCTCCAGGTCATTACGAGTTCGTAGACACCAAACATGTATAGGTTCTTTTTTATTTAAGTGGTGAAAAAAAATCCAAAGTTTGCTAAAAAAAAAAAAAAAAATGTCGCCATTTTCCGAGACCCGTAGAGTCTCCATTTTTCGGGGTCTGGGGCTGGGTGAGGGCTTATTTTTTGCGCGCCGAGTTAACATTTTTATTAATACCATTTTGGGGTAGATCCGATGTTTTGATCGCCCGTTATTGCATTTTATTACAATGTTGCGGCAACCAAAAAAACGCAATTCTGTCGTTTAGAATTTTTTTTTATATTGATGGATAGGGCGATTCTGAACGCGGCGATACCAAATATGTGTATGTGGGGTTTATTTTTTATTATTTTATTTTGAATGGGGCAAAAGGGGGGTGATTTAAACTTTCAAATTTTTTTAATATTTTTAAAAACATTTTTTAAAACTTTTTTCTTGCTTCTATAGTCTCCATAGGAGACTAGAAGCAGCAACTGTCCGATCGCCTCTGCTACATATAGGTGATCAGCAGATCACCTGTATGTAGCAGAAATGCTCCTGTACTATGAGGGCCGACCACTAGGTGGCGCTCATAGTAATCTTTACATGACAACCACTGGTGTCTGGTGCAGACCCAGGGTTGTCATGACCACCCATCGGTGGCCCGCGATCACGTGACGGGGTCACCGATGGGCGGGGCTAATGCCGCGCTTCCGGCACAGCGATGTTAAATGCTGCTGTCAGAGATTGACAGAGGCATTTAACATGTTAACAGCTGCGGGTAGATCACGATTCCACCAGCGACTGTTGAGGGCACATGTCAGCTGTAATAATCAGCTGACATGTGCCCGGTTCAGTGCGGGCTCAGCGCCGGAGCCCTCACTGAACCGGGGGTGCTGGCATGGGGCGTACTAATACGCCCTGGGCCAGTAAGGGGTTAAGGATTAGTGTTGTTCAGTGTTGGGATCTGTTAGGAACATAGCAGGAAAGCTTGGCGGGCCTGTGTGTAGCTGAACCTACGCCTGGGAAGGCTCTGCACCCGTCAGGCTCTGAGCAGATCGGCGTGGCCGTTGCCCCCGGCAACCGTTGTTATGGACTTGTGTTAACCCGGCTGCGAACCGGAGGACTTTCTGTTTACCTGTAAGTTTTGCTGAATAAAAGCTGCTTATGTTGGACTTGCTTGGGTCACTGCCTCAGTTACTGCACGGTGTGAACACCGCAGCCTTAAGCCCCCGTGACTCACCAGCGACCTCACCAGCGATGTCGCTGTGTGTGACACTTTGCAATGATCAGGCCCCTGCTGTGAGGTCGCTGATCGTTGCAAAGTGTCCTGGACCATTTTTTGGTCGTTGGCCTCCCGCTGGCCAGCACACATCGCTGTGTGTGACCAGCGGGACCAACGATCTGGCTGGTAACTATGGTAAACATCGGGTTACTAGGGGCACGCGCGCACTTAGTAACCTGCTGTTTACCATGGATACCACTCTGCTATGGTGCGCGGAGGCTCCCGCGCACCGTAGCAGAGTAGTATCCATGGTAAACAGCGGGTTACTAGGGGCACACGCGCACTTAGTAACCCGATGTTTACCATAGTTACCAGCCTGCTCCTGCTTGCAGCAGGCTGGTAACGGGAGCAGGACATCGTGGAACGATTCTTTCCACGATATCGCTGCTCCCCTGATCGCTGGTGAGCCTGCCTGTTTGACAGCTCACCAGCGATGTATTAGCGATGCAGCAACGATCCCTGACAGGTCATATCGTTGTCGGGATCGCTGCTGCATCGCTTAGTGTGACGGGGCCCTTACACATGACAGCTGCAAATAGAGGTGCTGTGGACAGATTTTGCTGCCCAGTAGGAGCAGAGTGTGGGTTTTCTTACTAATCCCATATTCAGGGTAAGGCCCAAATTTTTTTTATTTTTGTTTTATTTCAGAGACATTTATGGGCATCCAGGTACGGGAATGAAAGGCAATGGGTTTTTTGGAAATATACTGTCGGGCATATAAATTGGTTTGGTGGGCAATCAATTGTAAGACTTCTAGGTTATTAAAAATTTGGAAAACTTCAGAGGGGGTAAAATTGGTGACATCTAATTTTATTCTAGGGGCTGATGAAAAAGGGGGAATTTGAGGGTAAAACTGCACTGGTGGGATACCACAGTGAAGGGGGGACTGCAGTACTTGGTCCTGCCTCTGAAGCTTCAACAGTAATGACCGACTCTGTGGGCTATGGGATCCCATGAAGAAGAGTTGTCACTGTCTGATAACTGCTCAGCATCAGAGGCAGATTCAGTTTCGCTGCCAGAGCTAAACGTTCTGCAGACCATTGCTTTATTTTATATGCCTTCCTAACAAAAAAATCTAAACCTAATCTAACACAAATAGACTTAAACCTAATTTTTTTTAATATATACAGGTGCATGTCACTAAATTAGAATATCATCAAAAAGTTAATTTATTTCAGTTCTTCATTACAAAAAGTGAAACTCATATTATATAGAGTCATTAGAAACAGAGTGATCTATTTCAAGTGTTTATTTCTGTTAATGTTGAGGATTATGGCTTACAGCCAATGAAAACACAAAAGTCATTATCTCAGTAAATTAGAATACTTTATAACATCAGCTTGAAAAATGATTTTAAAATCGAAATGTTGGCCTACTGAAATGTATGTTTAGTAAATGCACTCAATACTTGGTCGGGGCTCATTTTGCATCAATTACTGCATCAATGTGGTGTGGCCTGGAGGCGATCAGCCTGTGGCATTGCTGAGGTGTTATGGAAGCCCAGGTTGCTTTGATAGCAGCCTTCAGCTCATCTGCATTATTGGGTCTGGTGTCTCTCATCTTCCTCTTGACAATACCCCATAGATTCTCTATGGGGTTAAGGTCAGGCGAGTTTGCTGGCCAATCAAGCACAGGGATACTGTTGTTTTTAAACCAGGTATTGGTACTTTTGGCAGTGTGGACAGGTGCCAAGTCCTGCTGGAGAATGAAATTTCCATCTCCAAAAAGCTTGTCAGCAGAGGGAAGCATGAAGTGCTTTAAAATTTCCTGGTAGACGGCTGTGCTGACTTTGGTCTTGTTAAAACACAGTGGACCTACACCAGAAGATGACATGGCTCCCCAAACCATCATTGATTGTGAAAGCTTCACACTAGACCTCAAGGAGCTTGGATTGTGTGCCTCTCCACTATTCCTCCAGACTCTGGGACCTTGATTTCCAAATGAAAATTGGAACTCTGAAACCTTGTGTAGTGTGTCAATGACTGCCTTCTGGACATCTGTCAAGTCAGCAGTCTTCCCCATGATTGTGGAGCCTACTGAAACTGACTAAGAGACCTTTTTAATTGCTTTGGAAGCCTTTGCAGGTGTTTTTTGTTAATTATTTTAATTGACTGAGATAATGACTAGTGATTTCATTGGCTGTAAGCCATAATCATCAACATTTACAGAAATAAACACTTGAAATAGATCACTGTTTGTAATGACTCATATAGAGTTTCACTATTTGTATTGAAGAACTGAAATAAATTAGCTTTTTGATGATATTCTAATTTAGTGAGATGCACCTGTATATATATTTTTTTTGAAGAAACCCTAATGCCTAACTCACACGGATTTATGGAAACTGATCTAAAAAATTTTTTTTGTCTGACAGGGCAGCACTTGGATATAGCATAGCTCTGTTCTCTCCCAGAACAACTACAATAAGAGAAGAGAGAGGGGCAGCCCAAATGCTGCAATATTTACTAATATTGGGACTTTTGATCATTATGATAGACTCTATCACAGTAATCAAAAGCCATCAGCCAATGAAAAAAATCCCGGCAGCTGCCGGGTTCAAGGAGGCGGATCTTGGTGGGCGTACTGCGTATGCGCCAGCCTTTTTGCTTTGGAAGAAGGGGGGCTCGGGGACCCCATTTCTCTCTAATTTGATATGTTAGATCACATCAAAAGAGAAATTAATTTTAAATCGGACTTAAAAATTTTTTTTACGTGACTGAATAACGGCAATCACGTGACAGGAAAACCGGCCCTGTTCATGTTCTCCTCTGGTACCTGACACCCTGGAGATTTTCTGATGCTGGGGGGGCGCTATACCCTTATTTCTCAGGGCTGTTAAAAAGCGGCACTGAGAAATAAGGCCCCTTAACTGCTGCTGTCAAAAGGCATTTTGGGGTCATTAAGGGGTTAAACAAAATGCCTCTAAGCTATTGCCTGGGGGCCATCATGCATGTGCATGCACTGGCCCTTTAAGAACTGGGTAGCGTGAACACTAGGCGCACTACCGGGAACTAGAGCAGGAAGCAGGGAACACGCTGAGGGATACGCCACGTGACGGGAAAGTAACAATGCAGCCGCGGCAGTGAGCCTGTCGGCATCGCTGCATGGAGGACTAAGGGGATCCATGTGGGGACGCCGGGAGCAACGTTATAGTGTTGAGGAGAGCCATAGGATCAAATACTTAATTAACCTCAAGACATAGGAGATTGAGAGAAAAGACCCACAAAGTGTATTATTTCACCTTACATAAGGTTGTTTAGATCAAAAGATGGCTGCCATTTCCTGTTTCATCACGCCATGCTCTGTTCTGGGAGGAAGCTGCATTCTATAGAAGGACTAACCCACCTTGATGACCTCATGGACTACGCCCCCTGATGACCTCATGGACTACGCCCCCTGATGACCTCATGGACTACGCCCCCTGATGACCTCATGGACTAACCAATCAATACATCTGGTTATTCACATTCTGGGCTAACCGAGCCCACATACAGTGTTTATATAAGTCTATGTTCGGGTTGAATAAGGACACTTGGAGCTGTGCCATAGCTGATCAAGGAGAGCTTACATCCGACTGTGTGTGTGTGTCTGATGTTATTCTTTCTTGCATGCACTTGATCATATCCATTAGGCCAGGAGCAGGCAACTAGTGAACATACCAAAGTGTTCACCCTAACATTTTTGGCGCCCAACGTGGGGCCAGCAGAGGGAGAGCCCTTTACCTTTAGGACCGGCAGGACGCACTGAATACTCCAAAGCCATCAGACTGATCACCTCCATAACCAAACACGGTAAGTCTGCTGATTTTTATAATCTGTAGTCTTTTCCTGGGTTCCTTGGGGTATCCTGTGCAGATTGCCTGACTGTGTCAGGTTTTCGAGGTATCTGTAAGACGGCAGAAGGGTCTCTCCGCTGCTGGCCATTTTAATTGTGGAAGAACCGTCACATGCTCAGTTGCCTGCTGCCTGTTATGTGTCGTGTTGAGGGGAGATTGACTGGTATTTAAAGGGAGCAAGTGGGTTTTTAAGCGGTATCTGGAGAAATAAAAGGATATTGTCTGTGGTATAGTTCACGTTTGTCGCCTGTGATACGATTTCCATTCTGGTGGAAAAAGTAGGGGTACTTAGCCTGGAGTGATGGACTCGGCATGGCCTAGAGTGATTTGACTCGGCCTGGCACCGGCACGGAGCCTGGAGTGAGGGACTCGGCCCGGAGCCTAGTAAATTGAGTTTCGGCGCCTAGCCTAGAGTGAGTAACTCGGTACGGGGCCTGGTAATTGGATGAATAAGAGGTGTTTTATTTATTTATTTATTATATATATATATATATATATATATATATATATATATATATATATATATATATACAGTGGTGGCCAAAAGTATTGGCACCCCTGCAATTCTGTCAGATAATACTCAGTTTCTTCCTGAAAATGATTGCAATCACAAATTCTTTGGTATTATTATCTTCATTTAATTTGTCTTCAATGAAAAAACACAAAAAGAATTGTCCTAAAGCCAAATTGGATACAATTCCACACCAAACCTAAAAAAGGGGGTGGACAAAAGTATTGGCACTGTTTGAAAAATCATGTGATTCGTGTAATTAACAGCACCTGTAACTTACCTGTGGCACCTAACAGGTGTTGGCAATAACTAAATAACACTTGCAGCCAGTTAACATGGATTAAAGTTGACTCAACCTCTGTCCTGTGTCCTTGTGTGTACCACATTGAGCATGGAGAAAAGAAAGAAGACCAAAGAACTGTCTGAGGACTTGAGAAACCAAATTGTGAGGAAGCATGAACAATCTCAAGGCTTCAAGTCCATCTCCAAAGACCTGAATGTTCCTGTGTCTTCCGTGCGCAGTGTCATCAAGAAGTTTAAAGTCCATGGCACTGTGGCTAACCTCCCTAGATGCGAACGGAAAAGAAAAATTGACGAGAGATTTCAACGCAAGACTATGCGGATGGTGGATATAGAACCTCGACTAACATCCAAACAAGTTCAAGCTGCCCGGCAGTCCGAGGGTACAACAGTGTCAACCCGTACTATCCGTCGGCGTCTGAATGAAAAGGGACTGTATGGTAGGATACCCAGGAAGACCCCACTTCTTACCCCGAGACATAAAAAAGAAAGGCTGGAGTTTGCCAAAACTTACCTGAGAAAGCCTAAAACGTTTTGGAAGAATGTTCTCTGGTCAGATGAGACAAAAGTAGAGCTTTTTGGCAAAAAGCATCAACATAGAGTGTACAGGAAAAAAAAGAGGCATTCAAAGAAAAGAACACGGTCCCTACAGTCAAACATGGCGGAGGTTCCCTGATGTTTTGGGGATGCTTTGCTGCCTCTGGCACTGGACTGCTTGACCGTGTGCATGGCATTATGAAGTCTGAAGACTACCAACAAATTTTGCAGCATAATGTAGGGCCCAGTGTGAGAAAGCTGGGTCTCCCTCAGAGGTCATGGGTCTTCCAGCTGGACAATGACCCAAAACACACTTCCAAAAGCACTATAAAATGGTTTGAGAGAAAGCACTGGAGACTTCTAAGTTGGCCAGCAATGAGTCCAGACCTGAATCCCATAGAACACCTGTGGAGAGATCTCAAAATGGCAGTTTGGAGAAGGCACCCTTCAAATATCAGGGACCTGGAGCAGTTTGCCAAAGAAGAATGGTCTACAATTCCAGCAGAGCGTTGTAAGAAACTCATTGATGGTTACCAGAAGCGGTTGTTCGCAGTTATTTTGGCTAAAGGTTGTGAAACCATGTATTAGGCTGAGGGTGCCAATACTTTTGTCTGGCCCATTTTTGGAGTTTTGTGTGAAATGATCAATGATTTGATTTTTGCTTCATTCTCTTTTGTGTTTTTTCCTTGCAAGCAAATTAAATGAAGATAATAATACCAAAGAATTTGTGATTGCAATCATTTTCAGGAAGAAACTGAGTATTATCTGACAGAATTGCAGGGGTACCACTGTGTATATATATATATATATATATATATATATATATATATATATATATATCAGACAGGGACCACGTGGCAGGACGGAGACAGATAGAAAGTGTGTGCTGCAGACTCAGTTTTCCTTTAGAATCTCAAGTTTGAGTCATCCTCCCCCGTCTTATTTTTTGTTTTGTGTTTATCTTGGTCTATATAGAGAAAGATGGAGAAATTAATGAAGTTTTGTCGCATTGGCACTAAGCCAAATTCAGATGGCAAGTTAGACCCGTGTGCATTAGTTGCGACTCGTGAAGGGAAAAGTCATGTTAAACAATGTATAAAGCTTATGAAGTTGTGTGGAATGCCAGAAGGGGGGGGGGGTTACAGCCCCTGGAGTGGAAGACTGTCTTAAAACAAAGAAAAGGTACTTTAGAAGATAATGGACTGTTGTCTACTGCCAGGGCATGGGAAAGAGTCTCTGAAAGTTTGTATAGAGAAAATTGGGTAGAAGAGGAAAGGAAAAAGGACAGAGTTTTGAGTTATGTGTATTACAAAAATGTATCCTGTGAGCGGCCACCGCCGTATAATGGTGGTGATGGTGGCACATTGCCATGTGCAGTTTCTGGTGGTGGCCATTTTGTGGATGGCACATGTGCTCCTTCTGGCAGCAGCCATTTTGTGGATGACACATGTGCTGTTTCTGGCGGCAGCCATTTTGTGAATGGCAAATGTGCTGTTTCTGGCGGCAGCCATTTTGTGGATGGCAAATGTGCTGTTTCTGGCGGCAGCCATTTTGTGGATGGCAAATGTGCTGTTTCTGGCGGCAGCCATTTTGTGGATGGCAAATGTGCTGTTTCTGGTGGCAGCCATTTTGTGGATGGCAAATGTGCTGTTTCTGGCGGCAGCCATTTTGTGGATGGCAAATGTGCTGCCTCTGTTGGAGACCATCTTGGAACGTTGCCTCAGATCATACAAACTGAGCCATATCATCATGTAACTGACATAGATCTGGCTAAATCGAGTGAGGCACAATCCAGGAATATAGACACGACTTTCAGTGGTGAACATACTAGGCAAATGCAACACACCACAAGACCAGATCCTTTTTACCCAGTAATGACCACTAATGGCCAGTACTATACTCCTTCGGGAAGTGAACAGGCTTTACCCATGTTCCCTGTCACAACGGTGTCCAGTGGGCCGCCGACCCTTTCACCTAACACTCCCATCGTGAGCCCACCTGGATCATCCCCAGCACCGACCCTTTCCACTGTCACTTCCACTGGCAACTCAGCCGCACGTCCACACGAGTTAATTCAAGCAGCGACTTCTCCTCCCAACATTTCCACTACACCAGCACTCTCAGGCAGTCTACCTAACTCTATTCCCAGTACCTCACAGCCCCTCTCGCAGCCGAGCGCACACCTGTATGGAACGGTGGCCACTGAACCAAGGAGGGGCTCAATCTGGGGAGGGGACACCAACATCACAGGAAGCACGAAGGAGAGGGAATGTTGGCAACCCATTTTTGAAAAAGGAACTTCCTGAGGGACCCTTGTTAGTGGTGGGTAAGGGTGACATAACGACAATGGAAACGGACGCTATTGTTAATGCTGCCAACCCTCGGTTAGAGCACAACGGAGGTGTGGCTAGAGCTATAGTGGAAGCAGGAGGGGCGACTATTCAAACTGACAGTGGAATCATTGTTGAGTCGCGTGGTCAGATAGCTGTTGGGGACATCGCGGTGACTAAATCTGGCAACCTTCCGTGTAGAATGATCATACACGCTGTAATCCCTACTTTTGACCCTATTCATCCAGATGTCAGCGCTTGACAACTACGCGCGGCAATAACTCGTATCTTAGAGTATGTGAATATTAGTGAGCAGATTGAGACCTTGACAATTCCTGCCATTGGTGTTGGCATCTTCAGGTTCACTGTTCATACGTGTGCAAGGGAGATTGTTGGAATTATAATGAACAAGTGTAGCCCCTCAAGCATTTGCTGCCTCTCTGAAATCAGGTTAATTAGTAATGAGGACAGGACTGTTAAAGCTTTTAAGACTGCCTGCATCACCTGGACTCCACCCCATGATATAGGAGCTGCCCAAATAGAGCCCCTCATTCCAGGACTGTTACCTCCTCCTGCTCCTCATATACAAGTAATTACACCTGTACTTCCGATGCCATCACCAACCGTGCCAACGCCCACGTCTGAGGAGCCAACCCTTTAAGTCAAGTTTACACCCCAGCAAGCTGCTACTCTGCTGAACCAACTCCCAGATCCAGAAAAACAGCCGATGCCTTTCTATAGAAGCATGCTTTAAATCCAAAGGAATTACTCCGCCACATGGCAAGATCTCATTTCCCTGGCAAATCTTAAAGCAGGCGATGCATATTGGCCTGTTATGGACACTGCATTTAATGATGCCTCACTTGTCAGTGACACTACATGGGACTCATGTGTTCAGTTCTGCCAACAACTTAAGACATGGGCCTCAGATAAATTGGCTGATCAGTCAACATCTTTCAAGGATGTCACGCAAGAACCAGGGGAATCGGTGGAGAGATATTATGCTCGTCTAGCGCAAATGTTTAATGACTTTGGCTTCAGTAGCCAAATAAAAGTTCAATGGACACTGCTCATTTCTTCTTTTGTTGAGGGCCTTCGGGAAGCTCTGAGGAAGCAATTTCAAGCAATTAGACCTGAATATGCTACATTGGATCCTAAGGATGTCTTAACGATAGCTAAGGGATTCGAAAAAACACTCCCTGAGAAATGTATGACAACCTCAATCAGAAAGACCCATATTCTATGGACTGATGTGCAACACCAAACCCAAAAACCTCCAATATCTCGTACCAAAGATGATTGTTTCAATTGTGGTAATCCGGGTCACCAAAGACGGGATTGTAGGGCCCCTCTTCAAGGACGCAGATTCAGAAACTGCAATGAGGATAATCGCAGATTCAACTATCCTGGACGCAATGACCAATACTACGAACGACCACCACAAGCTCGGATACATCCAGATACCAATCACACCGCTGCTCTGATGGATCTAAATATCCAATAGGACAAGGACACGCCCGTGTCCACTACTTTGGCTTCTATATCTGGTCCAATAGCCAAAGTAACTATCAACGTTCAAGGCAAACCCTTACCAGGACCTGCCTTTTCCCGACCTGATATCCTCTGAAGCCGTGACATGCGTGGGAGTAGATGGCAAGCCTACTTCTAACAAGCTCACCCGCAAAATACAGGTTGGACCATACGAAGATGTGTTTATGCGTCTTGGGGTGTCCCCCACTTGTCCTACTAACCTTCTGGGAGCAGACCTTCTTCAAAAGTTAAGAGCGACCATCGCCTATTCATCAGATGGTCTCACCATCACAATCACTGACCCGCTCGATCCGAGTGAAGAGTGTCAACTTCAAGCCGCACCTCTGCTCATGATGATGGACGAAGCTGCTAACACCACCTCAAGTGTTCCGCCAGAAGTGATGTCACAGGTCCCATCTACTCTATGGTCTACTGGCCCTGAAGATATTGGACGTCTTGCTGTACCTCCGGTAAGGGTCATTCTTAAACCTGGAGCTCAACTCCCTAGGGTGCCCCAATACTCACTCAAATCTGCCCAGGAAGAGTCTTTAGGCACTCAAATCAAGACTCTCCTGGATAATGGGGTACTAGTCAAATGTAACTCTCGCTGTAACACGCCCTAGTTTCCAGTAAAGAAAAGGACATTAAAGGGAGCAACCCCGAAGTACCGTATGGTTCAAGATCTCCGAGCTGTTAACGCTGCAACTGTACTAGAAAGTCCCATTGTGCCCAATCCACATACATTATTGTCAGAAATACCATCAGATGCAAAACGTTTCACTGTCATCGATATGGCCAATGCTTTCTTCAGCGTACCACTACATCCAGAAGATTGGTATCTGTTTGCCTTCACTTACAGAGGATCACAATACACCTGGACGGTCTTACCACAAGGAGCACAGAACTCACCAAGTCATTTCTCTCAGGCCCTTGCCTCTTGTTTACAGCCGTGGAGAGAGACTAACCATCAAGTTGTCTTTCTTCAGTATGTGGATGACCTCCTACTATGTTGTCCGGATCAGGCGACAGCTGAAGAGTCGAGCCTCAGTCTTCTCTTTCATCTTGCACAACAAAACTGCAGGGGTGTCAGCCCAAAGTTGTGTTTTTAGGCCACTGTCTCTCTCCAAACCTGAAACATCTAACGGGTGAAAAGAAAATTGCTATTGAGACCGTTCCTCTACCAGAAGGACCTAAGCAATTACAAGCTTTCTTAGGACTTATCACATATTGTCGCCAATGGATTCCAGATGCCTCAAAGCTGATGCAACCGTTGTACGATGACCTCAAGAAGTCAGCTTTTCCACTACGTCCCAAATCCGTGGAAGCCTTCTACGCTCTTAAACAGGCCATACAGTCTGCACCAGCTCTTGGAATCCCAAATTATCAACTACCTTTTTACTTGTTTGTCAGTGAAGTAGCAGGACATGCTTCCGGAGACCTAGCACAGAAACATGGGAGAAGAACAAGACCCATCGACTATTACTCTGCCCGCCTGGACTCGGTGTCTCAAGCTTCCCCGACTTGCCTCAGAGCCGTTCATGCTGCACATGTGCTTCTGGACAAAACTTCTGATATCATTTTAGGACACCCGGTTCTCTTTATGGCTCCACACGACATAAAAGCTATTCTTGACCAAACTCAACCTAAACATCTGTCGCTGCAGCGTCATATGAGACTCCAATGTTCCCTCTTGATTCCGGATAATGTCACTCTTGTCCACTGCACCATCCTCAACCCGTCCACGCTACTTCCTCTTTCCAGGGGGGATGTGAATGATGATACTGATGCTCTAAATGAAGATGCCTTTACACACTCAGAGGATCATTATTTTCTCGAACACATGCAGGAAGAAGCTGCTTCCAAGAGAAATGTGTCTGAAGACCCACTCCCGCATGCTGACCTGACTTTCTTCACCGATGGTTCCAGATTTGCAGATGAAACAGGAAGATTCCATACGGGATATGCCATGGTTACACATGACCAGGTCGTCTCAGCCGGATCTCTACCACCACACATGTCTGCACAAGAAGCGGAACTTAAGGCTTTGACACTGGCCTGTCAGGAAGCGGTTGAGAAGGTGGTCAACATCTACACGGATTCAAGATATGCTTTCGGATTGGCTCATGACTTTGGCGTTATCTGGGCAGCCAGAGGATACCTCACATCCAGTGGAACTCCTGTAAAGCATGCTGCTGCCATACAAGAACTTGTGGGCGCTCTAGATCTACCTTCGGAGGTTGCGGTGATCAAGATCAAAGCTCACGGGAGATTGGATTCTCTAGAAGCAAGAGGGAACTTCTTTGCTGACAAAACAGCAAAAACTTATGCTGTGGATTCATTTAGGAAAGAGAAAGCAGTGGTGTACGTGTCTCAAGACACTGAAGGAGGGCCTCAAAGCCCTCTTATGAAATTTATCCATTTACATCAAGACAAGACACCGGATGATGAAAAGAAGTCATGGCAAGAAGCAGGAGCTAAAAAGGATGAAGATGGAGTCTGGAGGAAGAACAAAAAGATCTGTCTACCTCGTAATCTGTACCCCTCGGTGACAGAATGGGCACACGGTATCACCCATAGAGGCAAGAATCAGATGAATGACTTGATTTGGAAGACCTATATGGCACATGGAATTTCTACTGTCACCCAAAAATATTGCAAGTCCTGCTTTGTGTGTGCAACATGCAATCCAGCACTGCCTCAGAAAGTTACTCATAAACATTTGGCTAAACCACTCTATCCCTTTCAAAGAATTCAAATCGATCATATTCAAATGCCAAAAGTAGGGAAGTACAAGTATGTACTGGTAGTGACTGACATGTTCTCGGGATGGCCTGAAGCCTATCCAGTAACCAACATGACTGCCAGAGTGACTGTTAAGAGACTGATGACTGAGGTAGTGTGCAGATATGGAATCCCAGAGGTGATTGAGAGTGACAAAGGACCCGCATTCATTGCAGAACTGACAAAGGAACTATGGACATTAGTAGGGGCCGATTTAGGTTTACATACTCCATATCACCCCCAGAGCAGTGGTAAAATAGAAAGGCTAAATGGCACCTTGAAAAACAAAATACTGAAAGCCAGGAGGTCAGACTTCCTTGGACAGACATTTTGCCCAT
Organism: Phyllobates terribilis; assembly: GCF_046119375.1. NCBI lineage: Eukaryota > Metazoa > Chordata > Amphibia > Anura > Dendrobatidae > Phyllobates > Phyllobates terribilis. The sequence continues at coordinate 720,022,742 of NW_027362761.1, read as the reverse complement.
TGCCTTATATTCAGTCAGAAACACTCCGAGGGGTCCCACTAAACTTACACCATATGAGATTCTTTTTGGGGGGCCTCCAAGGTTGGGTCAATATTTTCCACAACAGCTAGCCTTAGGAAGTGATACTCTTGTTAATTATGTCATTGCCCTTACTAAATAATTGTCAATAACACATGTATGAGTTTTATCATCCATTCCAGACCCTGATTTCAGTGAAGGTACTCACACTTTCCAACCTGGTGACTATGTGCTGGTAAAGAAGTTCATCAGAAAGACATCCCTGGAGTTGTGATTTGAGGGTCCCTACCAAGTGCTCCTGACCACTCCTACTTCAGTCAAACTTGAAGGAAGACCGACGTGGATACAAGCCTCCCACTGCAAGAAGTTTATGCCTCCATCAGAACCTTCTACATAATGTTGCATATCTTTTACTTTGTGTGTTGTGCCATTCTAGACTCATTTGTAGGAGGACAACAGGTCACAATCACCCAAGCAAGAGGGGTGATCACGCACTGATGGGTGAGGGAACCACAGTAGGGACAGAAGGTTAATAAAGTATTTAGGTGGGACTGTTGAGGAGAGTCATAGGATCAAATACTTAATTAACCTCAAGACATAGGAGATTGAGAGAAAAGACCCACAAAGTGTATTATTTCACCATACATAAGGTTGTTTAGATCAAAAGATGGCTGCCATTTCCTGTTTCATCACGCCATGCTCTGTTCTGGGAGGAAGCTGCATTCTATAGAAGGACTAACCCACCTTGATGACCTCATGGACTACGCCCCCTGATGACCTCATGGACTACGCCCCCTGATGACCTCATGGACTACGCCCCCTGATGACCTCATGGACTACGCCCCCTGATGACCTCATGGACTACGCCCCCTGATGACCTCATGGACTACACCCACATGGACTAACCAATCAATACATCTGGTTATTCACATTCTGGGCTAACCGAGCCCACATACAGTGTTTATATAAGTCTATGTTCGGGTTGAATAAGGACACTTGGAGCTGTGGCATAGCTGATCAAGGAGAGCTTACATCCGACTGTGTGTGTGTGTCTGATGTTATTCTTTCTTGCATGCACTTGATCATATCCATTAGGCCAGGAGCAGGCAACTAGTGAACATACCAAAGTGTTCACCCTAACAATAGTACACCCTCCTTACACCCCCTCTTCTTCAAGCCCTGCAGAGGGGTTGGAGGCTGACACCTCTTCATAACGGACTCTCACAACTTCTCTTCACGACTTCGCCTGTCCACTAGAACAGGGTTCCCCAACTCCAGTCCTCAAGGCCTACCAACAGGTCATGTTTTCAGGATTTCCTTAGTATTGCACAGGTGATGGAATTATTTCCCGTGCAGGTGATGAAATTATCACCTGTGCAATACTAAGGAAATCCTGAAAACGTGACCTGTTGGTGGGCCTTGAGGACCGGAGTTGGGGAACTGTGCAATAGAAGGTAACATTCTCTCACCATCTTCATGACTAGGATGCTTCTCTCCATCGAGCCATCCTCAGTGTAGGACGAAGTGGGCAGGAACCAGGCATAGGAACCATGCATTGGGAAGTCTCTCTCCATTTGGTGAGATCAGCTACCACCCTGGAGGATTCACGGACCAACTGGAGTTTCTCTGCCTGATTGGTGGAAAGCAGACACTTGTAAGATGACACCGCCTTGACGTTATCTTCAACCGACCACATAGAAATTGAAGATACAGTACCTCCTCTGAGTACATATTCAGCCTGGTCTCCAAGACGACACGTCCTCAAGGCTGGGAGGTTCCTGGGAGCAGATCATTGGAATAATAGTCAGGACTGTGTGAGGACATCATCTCGGCTTCCCTTCCTTCAAAGAAGCTGGCAACTAGAAGATTGTTGAACTGGACAATTAGGGATCAGACACTTCTTGTGACTCCACTGTCCCCAACGAAGCACTTTCCGGGATCTCCAGACTAGAACGGGCACTTGAGTTCTCAGCTCCAGACGACCTAAGGAAAATGGATGGAATAAACCAGACAGCACATGGAAGGCGATCTTCTCTGCATGTAATGCTCCTATCTGGAGCTCAACTTGTTCAGAAATTATTTGACTGTTTTTGGTAGGGCTCGTCCTTCAGCTGACAACACCCTCACTGGATTCTGGAGCTGTCGGACAGGAATCTAACACCCACTCTTCATGGCTTTGAAGCAACAACTTTCCTGTCAATCCGAAGCCTCCACTTGCCACAGCCACAGTCACAGGTGGAGAGGAAATACTCCTGCCAAGGACATCCTCTCCTACTTGCCCAAGGTTTTGGTTTTTTAGACTTCTCAAGACAAAAATCATCAGGATGTTCCACACAACCATAGCGATAAAGCAATCCAGTCTCGCGACAGAGTTCTGGCTGCGGCTCAGCCTGCCAAACACTGTTGACTTTCATGGCTTCCGCATGAGCAGGTGCCTCACGAGGCTGGGAGACAGGTGGTCTCTGGAAGAACAGAGACAGACGTGACGGTTTCCTCACATGCCTCATCCATCTGGTATGCTCCTTGGAGCTGGAAAAGGAAGTTGTCTCAGAAGATTCTAGATTCAGCTTATCAAAGACCTTTTGGAAGGCAATCAGGAAGGCCTGCAGGTCCGAGGTGACAGGATCCCCTCTTTCCCATAGGAGGTTCAGCCAGGCTAGAGCATCTCCTGCTAGATAGGACATTAGGAAACCCACCTTTACTCGATCAGAAGAAAACTGATGGCATAAAACTTCATAGTGCCACATCCACTGCTAAAGGAAGCCACGGCACTGCTTAGGATCCCCATAGTTCCGGGGCGGATCAGACAGGACAGTTCCAATCCAGAAGCAAAAGTTTCAGGTTGAATAGGCACAGCCATAGGTACTTTGACTTGGGCTGGCACAACAGACGTCAGGGCTTCCAATTGGGCATCTAGCGTCTGCAGATGAAGCAAAATTTTTTCCTGGCCCTCTTGCTGGTAGTTCAACTGCTGATACAGCTCTGAGAGCAGAGAAGTTTGGGAGTCAGCGGGGCCCATGGCCGAAGCAAACTGTCATGTTTGCAAGTGACACATGTGGTTCCTGGACCCACTGTGCCAGGCTTGCCTAGGAGGGGCGTAGCTATGTGGTTACCTGGTGTTCACTGGTGCTCCTGATGGTGGAGTCAGGGTTGGCTGCAGGTAGCCACCAGGTAACACTCCTAGGCAGTCCCCGGTGCTGCAGCTCCTGACCCCAGGGGTCAGATAAGCAGACACGAATAGGACTCAGGCTCCGTTCAGACTACTAGGTTCGGGATCCACGGGTAGAACGGTTACTGACACGGGGTCTCAGACAGGGCTGATTCGGAGAATGGGTTTAGCACTCCGGATACACAGAATACTCGGATAGGCACACATTCAGACACACGAGTATTGGATATAGATTCAGGTATCGCCAAAGCGACTTCAGGGTTCAGGACTGGCTGGCACAAAGAACAGGAACTTCGGATTCAGAAAGTTATGGCGCTTGGAAGAAGGGGAGGAAAAAATGACGAAAAAACACAAATTGTCTGAAGGGATTAATCTTCAAAACTGGAAATCCTTTCACTATTTCAAATTGCTTTTTTTCTCTAAACGTTTCCTAAACTATGAGTGTAATGAATGGCCTCCTTGTAGTCACTGTGTTCTAGCCTGCTCTCACCAGATGATGACCGCAGAGGGAGGAGGGCCCCCTGCTATCACCTCCAGAACAGAAGATGGACTGCAGAGGGAGGAGGACCCCCTGCTAACACCTCCAGAACAGAAGATGGACTGCAGAGGGAGGAGGACCCCTGCTAATACCTCCAGAACAGAAGATGGACTGCAGAGGGAGGAGGGCCCCCTGCTAATACCTCCAGAACAGAAGATCGACTGCAGAGGGAGGAGGACCCCCTGCTAGTAGCTCCAGACCAGAAGATGGACTGCAGAGGGAGGAGGACCTCCAGACCACATGACCAACTGAAGAGGGAGGATGATCCCCTGCTAACACCTCCAGACCAGAAGATGGACGGCAGAGGGAGGAGAGCCCCCTGCTAATGTGGCACCTCAGGGGTCTGGTTGCCACAGTGGCATTGCCTCCCTCACAAGGGGTGATGCCATACCTGGAAGCAAGGAGGGGTCCCTTAATCAGGTTTACCAGCATACAACACTTTCCTGGCTCCAGACCAGAAAGGGGAGCTCCTCCCCTTCAAACTGGAATCTGGAGGCGGGGTTAGTGAGAGTGAGTTGAGAGGAGTTGGAGACAGGAGAGTGACGAGGAAGGACCTGGGGAAGAGAGCTGTGGACAAGCTCACTCCAGAGAGAAGCGCAAGTGAACCAGACACCGGAGTCCGTGGTTGTGGGGCACGGAAGGCCCAGCAGCTAAATCCGGAGGGCAGGAGACTGCAGGTTCCTGGCTCCACCAGACGCCTGGCGGCTCAGCAGCATCATAGGGCCCAGCACCGCCACGTGGGAGCGACACTTGAGGAAGGCCCGAGCTGCCAGCCATACGGGTAAGGAAAACGACATTTTACTCAGGGACGAGGGCCGCAGCATAGCTACAAGCAGCAGGGCCAAAGGGAATAGCGCAGAGGGAAGGCCTCCAACTCCACCTGGCGAGGTGGATCCCCAACTTGCTTCCAGGCCGCCCGGACCTTCACTACCAGCTAGTACCTGTGCCCCGGTCTGCTCTGACAAACCGCAATTAAAAATAGAGGAAACCGCCATTAATTTGTTGTCTGGTCATTATCTGCGCCCTCATCCCTGCATTACACCGCACCAACAACATCTACCTCCACAATTCATCCTATACTGCCCTGGAGCTTAGCTCTGCCTGTGGAGAGCTGAACCAACTCTGCTGCGTCACCATAAGCTCCAGTGGATCTGCACCGCAGCCGCGGCCCCATATAGCCGCATACCACAGGTGGCGTCACGAACATTATTCTCCAAAAACTTTATTCCCCTTTTACTTTTCCTTTAACTGACCGCCCTGGGTCACGGAACAGGTCACTGCCACCGTGACATCCCCAGCACCGACCGGCCCGGCTACCGAGTACCCCACGGCCCAGAGGGCGCGTCATACTTGGTGTCATAAACAGGATAAACGAAGCCCGGTATATCCGGGTACTGTGTGCCATAGACTTTGCTGAGCTGTATAATCACGTGATTTGCCATCAGCCGAGGGGAAGCAGGAGGCCCCGATCCGGAGCCACCGGGTAAGCGATGCCTCTCGCCTGCAGAGCAGCATACTGGTACGCCAGCTGAAACCCAGGACCTGGCTGAGGTTCACTAGGGGAGGGAGATGACCAACCTGGGAGAGGATGCAGCGGCGGGCATGTTATCCATGCCGTATATACCAGGGGCGGCGTGGTTGCCCCAGTACTCAGGTGAGTCGCACACCCTGAGCGAATTTGAGTAGAGACTGCGCAGTTTGTTCCAAGTGTACCCCCTGTCTGAGGAGCAGAAAGTCAGCATCATTATAGGCCAGCTAATCGGTGCAGCCCAGAGGGAGGTGAAGTCCTGGCCGGGCAGTGACAAAAGCACTGTTAAGCAAATTCTGGCCAGGTTAAAGGATACCTTTGACACCCGCACAGCAGCGGAGATTAAAATGAAGTTCTACGGGTGCAAAGAAAGGGTGCACGACAGTGTATGGGACTATGCTCTAAACCTGCAGGAGGTGCTGCGGGCCATTAAACAGGTAGACCCCGACAGTGTGCGAGACGAGGACAGATTGCTAACTGAACTAGTTTATTGAGGGGCTCCTGTCTAACGCTCACCGGACACAGCTGTGCATTATGACTCTGCAAAACCCTGATCTGGGCAATTTAAAGACCGGGCCATCCGGGTGCTACGAGAATCAACCCCACGTGGCACTGCACCCCTCCGGCGCCCAGCTATCACATACCACCAAGAGGTGGTGTCCTTTTCCCCGGCCCCTGTGGAGGCTGACGAGCAGACCCTAGATAATGACCCGTCTGCAGATCTACGCCTTCAGGTCCAGGAGCTGACCAAAAGTGTGGCTACACTAACCAAAACCGTGCAGGCCATGCAAGTGTCTCCAAATGAAAGAATTCAGCTGGCTTCCAGTCCAGATGACATCCCGTGGCGATGGCAGAGGATTCCACCGACTAGAGGGAGAAACAGCAATCGCTACGACCAGAACGGACAACCCATTTGCCGCCACTGTCAAAAGGCGGGGCACCTCGCAAGATTCTGCAATTTAAACGAGCAACCCCTGGGGCAGAGGGCCAACCCCCAGGAGTAAGACGACCAGGCCCACAAAGCTGGCGAGACAAGTACGTGGGAGGACAACCGGTCCTACCTGTTGTGCTTGATGGCATCTTGATGAACACATTACTGGACACTGGTTCCCAGGTGACAACGATGCCATATATCCTTTATAAACAATACTGGACTGATTTAGACATTACCCGCAGTCCAGATGAACATATTAGCATCTTTGCCAGCAATGGTCAGCCCTTGCCTCAGGTGGGGTATAAAGAGGTGACCATAAAGGTTGGCCGAGTAGAATTGCTATCACAAAGGATGATTATTGTTGATATTGATCGCCGAGAAAGCCATCCTATGATAACTATAGGCACCAATGTGATAGAGAATTGTCTTGGGGAAATTATTGTTTTGTTGCAGCAGGTCGCAGAGACTGCCAGCTCTGGTCAGCAGCGAGTTCTGCAGAAGGAGATCAAAGCCCTGATGCAGAGACAACAGGTAGAACTGTCTGGAGGAGAAGTCGGCAGTGTCAGAATGAGTTATCCGTTCCCCATTGCAATGCCCCCTAGGAGTGAAATGTTAATATGGTGTCGGGCAGCAATAGGCCTCAGGGGTCAAGATTATCAGGCCCTGGTAGAACCTGTGTACTCTGATAGTAGGCCCACCATCTTGACAGCCTTGGGGGTGGTCGATGTCTGCAAGGGGAGAGTACCGATATGCATCCTGAATTGTGGGGAGAAGGAGGTCCATTTACCCCGGTATGCCACCCTTGCTAAGCTGTTCACTGTCAGTAACAATGCAATAAAGGCAGTGGAACCCTTGCCTCCGCCCGAACAGGCGGAAGACAATGGTCCCAAGGGGCAGATGGAGGATTGGTGTCAGAAGCTACAAGTAGGCACAGACTCCACCCCTTTGCACCAAAAGCATGGAGTGTACTGGGTGGTCCAAGAATATGGGCGAGTCTTTAGCAAACACCCACTAGACTTTGGGCAGGTAAAAGGGGTCCAACATCATATCCCCACCGGAGATCATCCGCCCATTAACCCTCCGTCACATACAATAGGCCTGACAGGCACATCTCTTTTACTTTCATTTCTCCTTCCTCACCAGATTGTGAGGAAATCCCCTCCCTCCAGGTAGTCTCCTGTCTCTAGCAGCTCTGTGAAACCTCATACCACAGTTGGATTGCAGAGCTTCAGGAGGACAGATACAACTGCGCTAATCTCTCAGGCTCATTGTATGTGAACACGTCACACTCAATAAGGTTGGTATTTTATGTTTTTATTCATCACAATTGTTTATTTAGCTTGTTTTATGAATGTATAGCACAAAGTGTGAGGATATTTCATAGAAATAAGGCAGATTAAAAAAGAAAGTGTGCTGCTCAGGCATATACAGTAGTTCCCTAACACATATTCCTTCTCTTGCTTCAGATTATCGGCTGAAATGGAGAGGAAAATGTACAATTTATCAAAAAACCTTGATGTTGAGGAAGTAACAAACATGCTGTTGGATGATGCAGACCCCACACTGAATGAGGATTTAGGAGAGGAAAGTGAGATTGATTCTCATGATGAGGTGGAAGTATGTGAAGTGGATTCTGAAACAGAGCAAGATGGTGACAGTGATGAGGATGAAGATGTAGAATCCTATTATATGGGAAAAGATAAAAAAAAACAATGGAACAAGAAGCCACTCCAGAAAAAAACGTAGGGAACCTCAAAACATTATTACTCACCTTCCTGCAGTTATAGGAACTGCAAGTAATGCAAAAACTGCAGTTGAATGCTGGAATAGTTTATTCACAGATGACATTCTGGACTCTATTGTCACATATACCAACCAATATATAGACATTATAAAGGACAAGTTCATCTGCAACAGAACCATCAAGGCCACAGATGAAATAGAACTGCGTGCTTTTTTTTGATTATTATACCTTGCAGGAGCTTATAGGGCAAATAGACAAAGTTTGGAGGAACTTTGGAGTAAAGATGGGGAAGGAGTTGAAAAATTTGGCCTTGTTATGTCCATAAACAGATTCAAGCTTCTAATTCGTTGCCTTCGGTTTGACGACAGAACTACCCGAACCGAACGTAAAACACATGACCGACTTGCTCCAATTCGTGATATATTCCAAAAATTTGTTGAAAACTGTAAAAAAAAGCTATTGCCCTGGGGAGAATCTCACTATTGACGAAATGTTCCCTGGTTTTCGTGGTAAATGTGCCTTTCGTCAATATATTCCATCAAAGCCTAACAAATATGGAATAAAAATGTATGCCCTTGTTGATGCCAGTAAGACCTACACTTACAACCTGGAAGTTTATGCAGGAAAACAACCAGAAGGTCCTTACTGTGTCAGCAACAAACCCAGTGATGTTGTAAAAAGACTGGCTGAGCCCTTATTTGGATCGGGTCGCAATATAACAGCTGACAATTGGTTTTCAAATTGTGATCTGATTGATTATCTGAAAATGCAGAAGCTTTCATATGTCGGAACTGTAAGAAAAAATAAAAAAGAATTGCCTACACAGTTTGTAAGTGTGAAAGGGAGACAACAGTACAGCAGTATGTTTGCATTCCATAATGGAAAGGTTTTGGTTTCCTATGTACCACAAGCAAAATAAATTGTACTTCTTCTATCAACACTTCATGATGATGATGCCATCGATCCTGGGACTGAGGCACAAAAAAACCGGAGATAATTACATTTTATAATGCAACCAAAGGGGGTGTTGATACAGCTGATCAGATGTGCTCAACTTTCAACGACAGCAGAAACACCAAACGCTGGCCAATGGTCATATTTTTTGCTATGTTGAATTTGGGTGGTATAAATTCACAAGTCATTTACCTTGAAAACAAGCTTGAACCACTCCGTAGACGATTCTATCTGAAAAAATTGGCCCATGAACTAGTGCTTGGAGAGCTACGCAGGAGAAGTATGAAAACAATCGGTATCCCCTCTCGCCTTCAAGTTCCGCTCAAAAGATTCCGCCCAGAAAATGATAGTGAAAATTCACCACCTGCACCACCTCCCAAAAGAAGGAGATGCACCACCTGCACCACGGAAAGCGGAATCAGAAGGCTTTCTAATTATGAATGTCACAAATGTCATAATGCAATCTGCCTGACACATGCAAAAATGATGTGTAATTCTTGCTCTTTGCTCTGCAAGTGTAATTTTTCTGGGGAAACTTCAGGATCTAATTCTGATTGAATATGTGTTTAATAGTACTTAAGGTACCTTAAAATTAAGTTTGTTTCCATAAATTTTCTTTGTAGAGTTTTTTGACAGAGTCGAACTGTGGACTATTTGGCGGGAGTTTTGAAATGTTTGTATTTCAGAGTTATTAGTTTTATGTTAAGTAAATTGTTTTTTTTTGCACCTGATTATGTGTAGTCAATTTTATTACATCCCTATGAAGGTCACTGATCACTTTTAGAGCACTGAAATTGCAAACATTAGATATTATAGGTATTTTTCTAGCCTGCGCCTGACAGTCACATTGTATGTGAACTCGTTAGAACCGATATTGTATGTGACGGAGGGTTAAAGAGAGGTACCGGCCTGTACCCCCAGCTATCAATGTGCCAATGGAATGTTACGGGAGATGAAGGAGGCTGGGGTGATCAGAGATAGTTGTAGCGCCTGGGCAGCTCCATTAGTCCTCGTTAGAAAGAAAGATGGTACAATGAGGATGTGTGTTGATTATAGGCAGATTAACCGCATTACACATAAGGACGCCTACCCATTACCCAGAATTAAGGAATCATTAGTAGGCCCACCATCTTGACAGCCTTGGGGGTGGTCGATGTCCGCAAGGGGAGAGTACCGATATGCATCCTGAATTGTGGGGAGAAGGAGGTCCATTTACCCCGGTATGCCACCCTTGCTAAGCTGTTCACTGTCAGTAACAATGCAATAAAGGCAGTGGAACCCTTGCCTCCGCCCGAACAGGCGGAAGACAATGGTCCCAAGGGGCAGATGGAGGATTGGTGTCAGAAGCTACAAGTAGGCACAGACTCCACCCCTTTGCACCAAAAGCATGGAGTGTACTGGGTGGTCCAATAATATGGGCGAGTCTTTAGCAAACACCCACTAGACTTTGGGCAGGTAAACGGGGTCCAACATCATATCCCCACCGGAGATCATCCGCCCATTAAAGAGAGGTACCGGCCTGTACCCCTAGCTATCAATGTGCCAACGGAATGTTACGGGAGATGAAGGAGGCTGGGGTGATCAGAGATAGTTGTAGCCCCTGGGCAGCTCCATTAGTCCTTGTTAGAAAGAAAGATGGTACAATGAGGATGTGTGTTGATTATAGGCAGATTAACCGCATTACACATAAGGACGCCTACCCATTACCCAGAATTAAGGAATCATTAGCAGCACTAAGATTCGCTAACTATTTCTCCACTTTGGATCTCACCAGTGGGTATTGGCAGGTTCCCGTGTCAGAGGCGGACAGAGAGAAGACCGCGTTTACGACACCAATGGGACTCTGCGAGTTTAACTGCATGCCATTCGAGCTCTGTAATGCCCCGGGAACATTCCAGTGGTTAATGGAGTGTTGCCTAGGACACAAAAACTTCAAAACCGTTCTGCTGTACCTAGACGACGTGATCGTCTACTCAAAGACATACGAAGACCACCTGGAGCACCTGGCTGAGGTGTTCGAGGCCCTACCTGGTTTTGGCCTGAAAATAAAGCCGTCCAAGTGCCACCTGTTGAAGCCCAAGGTGCAGTACCTAGGTCATGTGGTAAGTCCCGAAGGTGTAGCACCAGACCCTGAAAAAGTCACCGTGATCAAGGACTGGCCAAGACCCTCCACTATCAAGGAAGTGCTGCAGTTCCTTGGGCTGGTAGGCTACTACAGGAAATTCATCAAGGGTTTCACCAAGATAGCAGCACCCATGTAGGACCTCTTAGTGGGCCAGTCCAAGAAGGCCAAGAAGCCGAATCCTCCGTTTAAATGGGGTAAAACAGAAGACGAATCCTTCACTCAACGGAAAGTGGCTCTTATGGGAGACAAAGTCCTGGCCTACCCCAACTATGGCCAACCCTTTATACTCTATACGGATGCCAGCAATGTGGGATTGGGAGCGGTGCTGTCCCAGGTACAGCAGGGCAGAGAGAGAGTGATTGCCTACGCCAGCAGGAAGCCCCGCCCCACGGAAAGGAACCCCGACAACTATAGTTCCTTCAAGTTGGAGTTTTTAGCCATTGTCTGGGCTGTAACAGAGCGCTTCAAACACTACCTGGCTTCAGCAAAGTTTACAATTTTCACGAACAATAATCCGCTGACCCACCTTGAAACGGCGAAGCTAGGTGCGCTGGAGCAGCGATGGATGGCCCGGCTGTCCAACTACGAGTTTACCATCAAGTATCGGGCAGGGCATAAAAACGCTAATGCTGATGTGCTGTCCAGGATGCCCTACTTGCCAGATGGGGGAGAAGACCCTGAAGAGCTGGAGGAGATAGAGCTACAGGCTTTCCATCGTCATGGGGTGACCCAGTGCTCCCATTGTATGAGGGACAAGCGTTCCGCCAACACAGAGGCCACGTTTAACCCATTGCCCCACCATAGATGGGCAGAGACGCAGAATAGCGACCCGGCTGTCCACCTAGTAAAGGAGTTGCTGACACAAGCTGACTCGCACCCTGGTCCTTATGCTCCACAAGAGACCCAACAGTTGTGGAAGGAGAAGGGCAAGCTGTTCATCTACGAAGGAAAGCTGTGTGAGAGAAGTATCAACTCCCGGACACACAAACTGGTCTGGCAGGTGGTAGTCCCGAAGCGGGATGCGCCAATGGTCTTAGAAGCGCACCATGATGGAGCAGGACACTTCGGGTGGAAGAAGTTGGAAGTCCTGCTACGTGAGCGATTCTACTGGGTTGGCATGAGGAAAGCAATCGAGAGATGGTGTCGAGAATGTGGTCCATGCAACCTGAGACGGAAAGACAGTAATAGCCAGAGGGCTCCCCTGCAGCCCATAATCACCAAACAACCACTTGAATTGGTAGCCTTGGACCACGTGAAGCTAGCCCCAAGCCGGTCAAGCTATGTCTACGCTCTCACCATAGTAGACCACTACTCCGGGTTCCTGGTAGTAAGGCCAGTGAAGGATCAGACAGCTAAGACGGCAGCCAAAGCGTTTCAACAACACTTTTGTCGCCCACACAGTTACCCTGAACGAGTGCTTACCAACCAAGGCCCAGCCTTTGAAGCAGAAGTGTTTCAGGAATTCTTTAACTTGTATGGCTGCAAGAAAATAAGGACAACGCCGTATCATCCCCAGACCAACGGGTTGTGCGAGAAAATGAACCAGGTGGTAATAGACCTGTTGAAGACGTTGCCCCTTGAAGAACGTAGCCTGTGGCCAGAGAAATTACCGGATTTGGTAGACCTCTATAACCACATCCCGGTGAACTCCAACTGCACACCCACCTACCTGATGAGGGCAAGGCCTGACAAGCTATCCATTGACTTAGACATGGGAGTTTTAACACCTGAGACAACATCACCAGGTGCAGATTCGCATATGGAGCGGCAGCAACAATACCGCAAGGTGCAAGAATGTGTAGAGAGAAGTTTGTCCCAGGCGAGACAGAGGCAGGAGAGAACTTATAATCAGCACGCACCTGCAGTTCCCTTGTCACCTGGAGAACAGGTACTCAAAAGGAAGAGACGAGTTCAAAAATTAGATGATCTGTGGGAGGTTGAGCCATACACCGTCTTACCTTCAAATTTCAACAACACCAAAGTATGCCTCATCAGTAAAGATGGAGGAGAGACTTCACCAGCAGTCTCAAGAGACCACCTGAAGATATGCCCTGATCAATTGAGACACCAAGAGGAAGACTAAAACAGCTCCCAGAACACAGAAAAGGTGGAAGAGACGGTTCAAACCATCCTTGGAGAATTTCCCCGGTCTTGGACGCAGGTGAACCAAGCAATCGTGGTACCTGTCCTGACCTTTCCCCAAGTAGCCTCAGCGGAACCCGCAGAGACTCTAGAACAGCAGAGAGATCAGTCGGCCCCAGAAACAGATACTTCATCAGCAGTAGAACAAGTGAATCCACCTCCTGCTAGCGGTGAATCTGTTATACCCATGGTGAGTCAAAGAAGTCGTAGAACACTACCAAGCCTACCGGTGTTACCTCAGACTAACTGTAGTGTAGTCCACACTGAGCCCACCACACCAGCGGTAGACACTAGAGACCAGAGTAGGTCATTGGCAACAAATGTACTGCGTAGATCAACCCGTAGTACCATAGGTCAGCTCCCTGCCTGTTATAGGGACTAAGGTGTAATAAAATAAAAGTGTATATGGTTATTAAATTTATGGACAAATGGACCATAGGACTAGGTGTGGTCAGGACAATGTTGACTAAAGTTAATTGTTGGCCTTGAAAATAGACCACAGGCGTGGCCGAAAACCAGGCCCACAGACAGAGTGCCCTGAAGCCACGCCCAGGGACGATACACGAAGTGGGTTGAGGCGGTTCCCAACAACCAACGTTCAGGTATCCGGAAAAAGACAATTCCCAGATAGCGGTGTAAAGACTAAGCGCTGCATTGACTGCTACCAGTTTTTGTTGGGTTTTTGTGATTTTTGCCCTTTTGAGACTTTGTAAACTATTTGAAATGTGAATTGTTGTTGTTAATTGTTAATTCTAAAGGTGTCCTCAGTCTGGGAGTACTGAATTTAACTAGGGGGGAATGTGGCACCTCAGGGGTCCGGTTGCCACAGCAGCATTGCCTCCCTCACAAGGGGTGATGCCATGCCTGGAACAAGGAGGGGTCCCCTAATCAGGTTTACCAGCATACAACACTTTCCTGGCTCCAGACCAGAAATGGGAGCTCCTCCCCTTCAAACTGGAATCTGGAGGCGGGGTTAGTGAGAGTGAGTTGAGAGGAGTTGGAGACAGGAGAGTGACGAGGAAGGACCTGGGGAAGAGAGCTGTGGACAAGCTCACTCCAGAGAGAAGCGCAAGTGAACCAGACACCGGAGTCCGTGGTTGTGGGGCACGGAAGGCCCAGCAGCTAAATCCGGAGGGCAGGAGACTGCAGGTCTCCTGGCCCCACCAGACGCCCGGCGGCACAGCTGCACCATAGGGAGCAGCAACGCCACGTGGGAGCAACACTTGAGGAAGGCCCGAGCTGCCTGCCATACGGGTGAGCACAGACGTTTTACTCAGGGACAAGGGCCACAGCATAGCTACAAGCAACAGGGCCAAAGAGATTAGCGCAGAGGGAAGGCCTACAACTCCACCTGGCGAGCTGTATCCCCAACTACTTCCAGGCTGCCTGGACCTCTACTACCAGCTAGTACCCGTGTCCCGGTCAGCCTAACCACCGCAAGTAAAGATAAGAGGAAACCGCCATTAATTTGTTGTCTGGTCATTATCTGCGCCCTCAGCCCTGCACGACACTGTCCCTGCCGACAACATCTACTCTTCAAATCATCCACACTACCCTGGAGCTAAGCTCTGCCTGTGGAGAGCTGAACCAACTCTGCTGCATTAACAACAGCTCCAGAGGTCCTGCTCCGCAGCGGCAGCTCCATATAGCCGCATACCACAGGTGGCATCACGAATATTAGTCTCCAAAAACTTTATTCCCCTTTTACTCTAACTGACCGCCCTGGGTCACAGACCTGGTCACGGCCACTGTGACATCTTCCCGCACCCACAGGCCCGGCTACAGAGTACCCCAAGGCCCAGGGTGCGCATCACTAACACCTCCAGACCAGAAGACGGCGTGCAGATGGAGGAGGACCTCCCGCAAACACCTTCATTCTAGTACGCACGTCACAAACACGCGCCACTAGTGTTCGCAGCAGTTACGTCACTTGCCGGCCGGCTTTATCCGGGAGCGCCATTTTTCACGCCCCTTTGTCTCCCTGCCCTCAGAATGCTGGAGGGTGTGGTCATCGCGGAGTGGGCGGTGCCAGCATCTCGTGTCTCGCAGCTAATTGACCAATCTTTGTGTGAGCGCCTGAATGGAAAGGGAAGTCAGCCCCGCCCACCCGTCGCCTGAAGGCGGAGAGCTCTCTATGCAGCTGCTGTGGGCTTTACCTTCCGACAAGAACGCACACGCCGTGCACGTGCAGCAAACAAAGGGCGAGGACGAGCACGGATCGGGAACGAGCGCCATAGGTAGCAGCGGCATGGATGAGACCCGGGGAGAGGAGGAGCCGGGCGGAGAGAGCCCCCGGGGGCCACAAGAAGGAGACACAGCAGGGCTGGCAGGCACCCGGGGGCGAGCTAGACAGGTGTTGGGCCGGGAATCTTCCCAGTTGTCACACCATGGCTGTGAGGAGCAGTGCCACATGCCAGTCCGGAGCCATGGCCGTCTGCAGCCCCTCGCTGATGAAGGCTCCCGCAGTGAACTCCTACTGGGCGAGGACCGGGCATGTGTGAGCGCTGCTGAGTGGACCCCCGCCGGGCCACCCCCGGGCTCCGGAGCAGTGCCCTGTCCTGGAGGCATGCAAGTGTGTGCGCCCTTCCCCGCTGCCGCCACTCAGGACTTTCCTCTCGTGCTGGACTCACTCTCAGTCCTGGGACTCCACGAGAATAATGCGGAGGACGAGGCGCTGGATTCGGGGCTGCCCAGTCCTGACGACCTGTTCGGAGAGATGACTGCGGAGCAGCTGCTGCTCACAGGGGCCCGCAGGAGAGGGGCCAACATGACGGAGGGCGTCCCGGTGCCCAGCTCCGAGCACGTAGCCGAGATTGTGGGGCGCCAAGGTGAGTGGTCCATGTGTCCTGAGGGGGCACTGACTGCTGCCACCCTGTCACTGTATACACCAGACATGCCGTCCTGTATATACTGCCCCCCCCCAGGTGTGTATGGTGCCCATTATAGAGGCATGGGGGTACCTACTGTATACACCAGACATACCGTCCTGTATATACTGCCCCCCCAGGTGTGTATGGTGCCCATTATAGAGGCCTGGAGTACCCACTGTATACACCAGACATACCGTCCTGTATATACTGCCCTCCAGGTGTGTATGGTGCCCATTATAGAGGCCTGGAGTACCTACTGTATACACCAGACATACCGTCCTGTATATACTGCCCCCCCAGGTGTGTATGGTGCCCATTATAGAGGCCTGGAGTACCTACTGTATACACCAGACATACCGTCCTGTATATACTGCCCCCCCCCCCCCCAGGTGTGTATGGTGCCCATTATAGAGGCCTGGGGGTACCTACTGTATACACCAGACATACCGTCCTGTGTATACTGCCCCCCAGGTGTGTATAGTGCCCATTATAGAGGCCTGGGGGTACCTACTGTATACACCAGACATACCGTCCTGTATATACTGCCCCCCAGGTGTGTATAGTGCCCATTATAGAGGCCTGGGGGTACCTACTGTATACACCAGACATACCGTCCTGTATATACTGCCCCCCAGGTGTGTATGGTGCCCATTATAGAGGCCTGGAGTACCTACTGTATACACCAGACATACCGTCCTGTATATACTGCCCCCCCAGGTGTGTATGGTGCCCATTATAGAGGCCTGGAGTACCTACTGTATACACCAGACATACCGTCCTGTATATACTGCCCCCCCCAGGTGTGTATAGTGCCCATTATAGAGGCCTGGGGGTACCTACTGTATACACCAGACATACCGTCCTGTATATACTGCACAGGTGTGTATGGTGCCCATTATAGAGGCCTGGGCTACCTACTGTATACACCAGACATACCGTCCTGTATATACTGCCCCCCCCAGGTGTGTATGGTGCCCATTATAGAGGCCTGGAGTACCTACTACACCAGACATGCCATCCTGTATATACTGCCCAGGTGTGTATAGTGCCCATTATAGAGGCGTGGGGGTACCTACTGTATACACCAGAAATACCATACTGTATATACTGCACAGGTGTGTATGGTGGCCATTATAGAGGCCTGAGGGTACCTACTGTATACACCAGACATACCGTCCTGTATATACTGCACAGGTGTGTATGGTGCCCATTATAGAGGCCTGGGGGTACCTACTGTATACACCAGACGTACTGTCCTGTATATACTGCCCCCCAGGTGTGTATGGTGCCCATTATAGAGGCCTGGAGTACCTACTGTATACACCAGACATCCCATCCTGTATATACTGCCCAGGTGTGTATGGTTCCCATTATAGAGCCCTGGGGGTGTTTGCTGCCATTCTGCCCGGGCACTATACAGTGAAGGAAATAATTATTTGATCCCTTGCTGTTTTTGTAAGTAAGTTTGCCCACTGACAAAGACATGAACAGTCTATAATTTTAAGGGTAGGTTAATTTTAACATTGAGCGAGAGAGAATATCCAAAAAAAATCAGGAAATCACATTGTATGAATTAGATAAATTTATTTGCAGTGAGAAATAAGTATTTGATCCCTCTGGCAAACAACACTTAATACTTGGTGGCAAAACCCTTGTTGGCAAGCACAGCAGTCAGACATTTTTTGTAGTTGATGATGAGGGTTGCGCACATGTCAGGAGGAATTTTGGTCCACTCCTCTTTGCAGATCAACTCTAAATCATTCAGATTTTGAGGCTGTCGCTTGGCAACTCGGAGCTTCAGCTCCCTCCATAAGTTTTCTATGGGATTAAGGTCTGGAGACTGGGTAGGTCACTTCATGACCTTACTGTGCTTCTTTTTGAGCCACTGCTTTGTTGCCTTGGCTGTATGTTTTGGGTCATTGTCTGTCTTGTTGGAAGACACAGCCACGACCCATTTTCAATGTTCTTACTGAGGGAAGGAGGTTGTTGGCCAAAATCTCGTGATACATGACCTCATCCATCTCCCCTTCAGTACGGTGTCCCCTTTGCAGAAAAGCACCCCCAAAGTATAATGTTTCCCCCACCATGCTTCTCAGTTGGGATGATGTTCTTAGGGTTGTACTCATCCTTCTTCCTCCAAACGCGTTGAGTTAATGCCAAAGAGCTCAATTTTTGTCTCATCTGATGATTCTCCCAATAACTCACAGAATCATCCAGGTGTTCATTGGCAAACTTCAAATGGGCCTGCACTTGTGCCTTCTTGAGCAGGGGGACCTTGCGGGCACTGCAGGATTTTAAACCTTTAAGGTGTAATGTGTTACCAGTGGTTTTCTCGGTGATTGTGGTCCCAGCTGCCTTGAGATCATTAACAAGTTCCCCCCGTGTAGTTTTAGGCTGAGCTCTCACCTTACTCATGATCACGGATACCCCACGAGGTGAGATTTTTGCATGGTGCCCCAGATCGATGTTGATTGACAGTCATTTTGCATTTCTTCCATTAACTATTGCACCAACACTTGTCTCACCCCAGCGTCTTACTTATGGTTTTGTAGCCCACTCCAGCTTTGTGCAGGTCTATGATCTTGTCCCTGACATCCTTAAAAAGCTCTTTGGGCTTGCCCATGTTGTAGAGGTTAGTCTGACTGATTAATTGAGTCTGGACAGGAGTCTTTTATACAGGTGACTATGTAAGACAGCTGTCTTTAATGCAGGTAACGAGTTGATTAGGAGCGTCTAACTGGTCTGTAGGAGCCGGAACTCATAATGGTTTGTAGGGGATCAAATACTTATTTCTCACTGCAAAATACAAAAAAAAAATCTAATTTATACCATGTGATTTTCTCGGGGGGGGGGGGGGGGGGGGGGGTTTTTTTTTTTTGATATTCTATCTCTGTGTTAAAATTATAGACTGTCCATGTCTTTGTCAGTGGGCAAACGTACAAAAACAGTAAGGGATCAAATAATTATTTCCTTCACTGTACACTGTGACATACCGTCCAGTATATACTGCACAGGTGTGTATGGTGCCCATTATAGAGCCCTGGGGGTGTCTGCTGCCATTCTGTCACTGTTTACACCAGACATACCATCCTCTATACTGTATCGGTGTTTATGGTGCCTATTATGGAATCTGTTCCATTGAGGATTTTGTCTGAATCTCATATTTTGAAGATTTACATGAAACCCTGATATACATGGTGGGCCATTTATATGCATACACCTAAATGAAATGGGAATGGTTGGTGATATCAACATCCTGTTTGTGGCACATTAGTATATGGAAGTGGGAAAACTTTTCCAGATGGGTGGTGACCATGGCGGCCATTTTGAAGTCTACCATTTTGGATCTAACTTTATTTTTTTCAATGGGAAGAGGGTCATGTGACACATCATACTTATTGAGAATTTCATAAGAAAAACAATGGTGTGCTTGGTTTTAACATAACTTTATTCTTTCATGCATTTTTTACAAGTTTATGACCACTTAAAAATGTGTTCAAAGTGCTGCCCATTGTGTTGGATTGTCAATTAAACCCTCTTCTCCCATTCTTGACACACTGATAGCAACACCACAGAAGAAATGCTAGCACAGGCTTCCAGTATCCGTTGTTTCAGATGCTGCACATCTCGTATCTTCACAGCATAGACAATTGCCTTCAGATGACCCCAAAGATTTTTGGCGTTCAAAATGCGGTGTTCTAATGCCGCACTTTTGTTGTCGGTACATAATGACACTTCAATCAGTCAAAATCTGCAGTGGAGACTAGCGTGTCCGCTACAGAAATTGACATGCTGCGGGTGAGTTTGGGTACGTGGCCACTGTCGGGAACCACTGCAGGTTTGACTTTGCGTGTTTATACAGCATCAAACCCGCAGCGTCCAGATGTTACAGCATAGTAGATGGGATCTCTAGAAATCCCATGTCCACTATGCATGCATCAGAGGCTGCAGATCACCCGCGGACACTGACATGCCGCTCGTCTTTCAGGACCACAGCATGTCAAGATCTCTTGCGGAGTCGCTAGTCTCCGCAACAGAAATTTGACCACTAGAATGTATTGAATGCGGTAAATATTCATGGTTCAGTGAACACATGTGGATTTACCTGCGTTCAATAGAATGCAACGTTTTGGATGCAGCAAAAATATGCACCCATAGCGCTGCTACTTCCAGATCGTGAGCACATAGCCTGCAATTAAAAAAAAAAAAAATGGCGTGTGCTACCGCGTCATTTTTATAACCAGCAGAGGGAAAGCTGGCCGCTGGGGACTGATATTAGTAGC
Organism: Phyllobates terribilis; assembly: GCF_046119375.1. NCBI lineage: Eukaryota > Metazoa > Chordata > Amphibia > Anura > Dendrobatidae > Phyllobates > Phyllobates terribilis. The sequence continues at coordinate 720,002,437 of NW_027362761.1, read as the reverse complement.
CAGGTAAGGGGCCATTGGCCAACAATGTCCCCTGGCTGTTAATATCAGCCCACAGCTGTTTAGCCTTTTACTGGCTAGATTACAGGGAGATCCCAGAAAAAAATTGATGTGTGGTCCCCCTGTAAAATCTAACCAGGAAAGGCTAAACTAGACAGCTGCGGTCTGATATTAGTAGCCAAGGAAGGGGCCATGAATACTAGCCCCCTAGTACCATATTTTCTTTTATGATTTTACCTTCATTTAGAGACCACACATTATATAGTTGCAGTCTGTTTTGCTACTTTTGTACCATAGCTCCCAGGGTTTGGCTTACAGCAATGAGAAAATATGCATATCGCTCATTGGCTTTCCCTGCCACTAAAAATATAGGTCCCATTATCCATGGTTACAACCACTTGCAACTGACTGTCACTATCTGAGTAGTTTTAACCATTGATACCTAAGCTACTGTAATCCCCTGCACATGGGGTAAGCGACATACCGAATCTGAAGAACTATACTACATTTGTAATTGGAGGTATTTGCTAATATTATTACACCTACTACATATTGGGATAAAATCTGAGATGGGAATTGCCCTTTTAACTTTAATTTGACTGATCACTGGTCTAATGCATTGCAATGTATTAGACTGGTCATATTTACACTGGGAGAACGCCTGTTAGACCCTGTAGAACTGGATGTCTTTATTTGACCACCGGCTGTCATGACTAACAGACAACCATCGATTCGCCGCAATTGCTTCACAATCTTCTGAATGACATGATCATTCTTAATTGCTTAATTTAGAGAGTTAAACAAAAGCGAGAGATCGGCTTTCAGTTAAGCTGAGCTCCCGGCGGCAATTCTGTGGGCACAGCTCCTGTGCCCGTATAATTATTTTAGACAAGTGATTCCCAAATCCCTGTCCTCAAAGCCCCTAACAGATCATGTTTTCAGAATTTCCTTAGTGTTGCACATGTGAAAGATCCTGTGGCAATTTATGATGCTTTGGTAATAATTCCATCACCTGTGCAATACTAAGGAAATCTTGAAAACATGATCTGTGGGGAGCCATGAATCACTCATTTGGACATACCGGTACATCCATTTGCTGGAATGCACTGCAAAGTAGGTGCCGTACCGGTATGTCAAATGTTCTAAAGGGTTTAACCCCTTAACAACATTTGACGTACTAATACGCGTCTGTGCCCTGGGACTTAAGAGCCAGACCCGTATTAGTACGTCATGGCGATCGCGCGCGCACGCACACAGGCTGTGCGGGCGCGATCGCCGCCGGGTGGCAGCTGATTGTCACAGCTGACACCCGGTACTATGTGCAGGGAGCAGTCACGCACTGCTCCCAGCACATTAACCCCCGCGATGCTGCGATCGAAGTCGATCGCAGCATTGCGGAGGCAAGGGGAGGTGATCGCAGATACTCACCTCCTCTTCCGGCTTCCAGCGCTGTCTGCCGTGGCTTCCAGGATGTTGCCATGACGACCCGATATCGTCATGACAACATCCGGGTCACCAGACAGCAGGAAGATTTTTTGGACATGCGCAGTGCATCTCCAAACAATCTTCTCCCTGTCCAGCGCTGAAAGCCTGCATGACACAGGGATGGTGCTGCATTCCTGTGTCATGCAGGCAATCAGAGAAAAAAAAGTGAAAGTTCCATAGTGGGATAAAGTAATAAAGTATAAACACTATCAGAAAGTGAAAAAAAAAAAAAAAATTGTAAAAATAAAATAAAAAAAATAATCCACCAAAAATAAAAATATAATGTGCCCATCAATAAATATTATTATAAAAAAAAAACATAAAAGTACACATATTTGGTATCGCCGCGTCCGGAACAACCTGACCTATAAAACTGTCCCACTAGTTAACCCCTTCAGTGAACACGGTAAAAAATAAAATAAAAAACGAAGCAAAAAAACAATGCTTTATCACCATACCGCCAAACAAAAAATGGAATAACACGTGATCAAAAAGACAAATATAAATAAAAATGTTACCGCTGAAAACGCCATCTCGTCGTAAAAAAAAAAACCGCTGGGGTTAGGGTTGCGCTGGGGTTGGGATTTTTTTCAAAAGTAAGAAAAAAAGATGACGATATGGCGACTAGTGTTGAGCGCAAGTGCTCGCTACTTGAGTTTGCATCGGGTGTTCTGGTATGCATTGAGTATCGTGGGTATTTGAGTGACATGCTCGAGTCTCCGCCCCATATGCTTCACGGCCCAAAAAACTTTGCGGGGAATGCCTGCCATGCACGAGCGATCCCCGCATGTTTTTTTTTGGGTGTCTAATAACCGTGAAACATCCGGGCGGGGACTCGAGCATGTCACTCGCGCACACGCAGTACATGGTGCATACCTGAGTACCTGATGCAAACTCAAGTAGCGAGCACTTGCGCTCAAGACTAATGACAACTTATTCAATATGATGACCTAAGTTGGACCTGGGGGTTCCAACTGCGCACTATGCATCTAGATAGGTGCCTTGGGGGGTCTAGTTTCCAAAATGGGGTCACTTGTGGGGGAGCTCCAATGTTTGGGCACACAGGGACTCTCCAAACGCAACATGGCGTCCGCTAATTATTCAAGCAAATTTTACAATCAAAAAGTCAAATGGCGCTCCTTCCCTTCCGAGCCCTGCCGTGCGCCCAAACAGTGTTTTTTTCCCCACATATTGGGTATCTGCGTGCCCAGGGGAAATTGCACAACAAATTTTGGGGTCCATTTTTTCTGGTTACCCCTGTGAAAATAAAAAAAAAAAATGGGTCTAAAGTAACATTTTTGTGAAAAAAGTTAAATGTTCATTTTTTTCTTCCACATTCCAAAAATTCCTGTGAAGCACCTGAAGGGTTAATAAAGTTCTTAAATGTGGTTTTGAGCACCTTGAGGGGTGCAGTTTTTAGAATGGTGTCACTTTTGGGCATTTTCTGTCATAAAGACCTCTCAAAGTGACTTCAAATGTGATGTGGTCCCTAAAAATGGTTTTGTAAATTTTGTTGGAAAATGAGAAATCGCTGGTCAACTTTTAACCCTTATAGCTCCCTAACAAAAAAACATTTTGGTTCCAAAATTGTGCTGATGTAAAGTTAGACATGTGGGAAATGTTATTTATTAACTCTTTTGTGTGACATATCTCTCTGATTTAAGGGCATAAAAATTCAAACTTTGAAAATTTCTAAATTTTCAAAATTTTCGCCAAATTTCCGTTTTTTTTCACAAATAAACGCAAGTGATATCGAAGAAATTTTACCACAATCATGAAGTACAATATGTCACGAAAAAACAGTCTCAGAATCAGGGGGATCCGTTGAAGCGTTCCAGAGTAATTACCTCATAAAGTGACAGTGGTCAGAATTGTAAAAATTGGCCTGGTCATTAACATGCAAACCACCCTCGGGGGTTAAGGGGTTGAAGAGAACCCATCATTAGATTTGTGCTACCTGTCATGGGCTGCATGAATCTGAGCTTCACTGCACATTTGCAGCCAGGCATGTTTAGGCTGCGTGCCCACGTTGCGTATTACAAGCGTATATGCTGCGGAATTTCCGCAGCGTAAACGCTTGTAAAGCGCATGTATATCCGCACCCCATGGTCCTCAATGGCATTCCGCAATGTCAATGCCTATGCTGCGGATTTTTCCGCAGCGTATATGCTGCGGTCAAAAATCCGCAGCATGTTCATTAATTTTGCGTTTCCGCATGCGGAATCAATGTGCGGATGGTACCCAAGTCTGGAGGAGAGGAGACTCTCCTCCAGACCTGGGTACCAAAGAACCTGTAAAAGAAAGAAAAAAATAAAGTTTATACTTATCATCTGATGTTTTCCCTCCGTCGCGCTGTTGTCTGAAGGACCTGCCACGTCATTGAGTCATGTGACCCATCACATGACTCAATGACTTCACCGCAGGTCCTGCACACAACAGCGTGAGCCGCTCAAGACTCCAGACAAGGCAGAGAATGCATCGGAAAGTGAGTATAAACTTTTTTTTTTTTTTTTTTTTTACCATTCTGATTCTTTTTTTTTTAACTAACACTTGGTCACACTATATAAATCCATGCCTGTTGCATGGATTTATATAGTGTGAACAAGTTGTCAAGCACTTTTCCAAGTGATGCTTAAATCACTTGGAGAAGTGCTTGATAACCCGCATGCGGAAATGCATGCAAAGACGCCTCACAAACTCTTCTACCTGGCGGGAAAACCGCATGTAAAATCCACATGCGTTTTTCCCGCCAGGGAGAAGCGTAAAAAATATGCTTCAGTTCTGCAACGTGGGCACATAGCCTTACTCTGAAATGTTGCAACGTTTCTGAGTAAATTTACTTTGAAACGCTGCCGTGGGACTCTTGGTAGACATCTGCTTAGGCTGATGCGGTGCCGGCTGTATTCACTCTCCCTGCTCCAGTTGATTGACAGGTCCCTTCCTATTTGTGTATGGGGCAGGGGACCACATCAAACAAGGTAACTGAAACATATTGTCCCCAACATCTTATCAAAGTATGTGTACTCTGAAACACTGCAGCATTTCAGAGTAAAACACTCCTGGCCAGGCTCTGATACATGTTGCCTGTGCTTCACGCAGCATGCATCTGATGACAGCTTGATAAAGGGAAGCTGTTCACAGAATGACCTGATACTTAAATCAGTTTTTTTTTTTTTTTTGCAACATGTGTATATATATTTTACAAATTCCTGCAAATTATTTTTATATATATTTTTTCTATATCACTGGCTTTCATTAAAAATCAATATGAGTAATTTTGCAAACTTCACATTCGCCATGGGGATTATTTTTTCCCTCATACTTTCTTTCCTTTCAGGAAATGTTTTCAACAGGTAATCCCTCTATCCAGCTCTCCCTCCCTTCACAATGACCTATTCACACCCTCATTCGATGCTTTAACGTAAAAGATGGGGTCAAAGTCTGTTCATTGTGGCTAATGTACATGTGTATCCTGTAACAGGAAGCTAGTCTAAAAAACATCTAAGTGGCCAGTGTAAAAATGCAAAATTTCAAAAAAAATTTCAGGGCTTTAAAACCCATTATCAGCCTCCGCTCCATCTATTGTCTATGGGACTTCTGAGTGCAGTTCTCATCTAGTCCCATAGATGGAATGGAGCGGAGGCTGTACATGAGCTCCTCTGATACATTTCTATATCCGAGTCAATGTCAGGGCCACAATCGTCTTATTATTGCTGTGTCAATGTTTCTAATCAGTGGAGTCGCATTGCACCCTTTATGGTAGTGTGACTGCAACAAGAGAGTAGCTGGGCTTAATATAAGTATGTGATTTTTAGCTATGTACTGCAATACTAATGTATTGCAATTTATAGTACAAGCGATTGCACTATTCAGTTTGGCCTTGTCTGCAAAAGTCCGATCTATTAACATCATTGATAATGGATAGATAATCTTATGGGTATAAGAAGCATTCTATTATTTTTCTAAATTATTTTCTAATATCTCTTCTCTTTTCATAGGGTGTAAAATAAAAGCTCTTCGAGCCAAGACTAATACTTACATAAAAACTCCTGTGCGTGGAGAGGAGCCTATGTTCATTGTGACTGGAAGAAAAGAAGATGTAGAAATGGCCAAGCGTGAAATCCTTGCAGCAGCCGAACATTTTTCAATTATAAGAGCCACCAGAAATAAAATTAGTGGAATTCCAGGATCTACACAGGGACCTCCACACTTACCAGGCCAAACTACGATTCAGGTTCGTGTCCCATATCGCGTGGTTGGTCTTGTGGTAGGGCCCAAAGGTGCCACCATTAAGCGAATCCAACAAAGTACTCACACTTATATTGTAACACCCAGTCGAGACAAAGAACCTGTTTTTGAAGTCTCAGGAATGCCAGAAAACGTAGACCGCGCACGCGAGGAGATAGAAGCTCACATTACCATGAGGACAGGTTCAGTGATTGATTTCCAACCCGATAATGACTTCCACTCAAATGGTACAGATGTTTGCATGGACTTCCTAGGGAGAGTCACAAGCAGTTTATGGTCCAAGGTACCAGCTCCACGTCGAGGTTCCAGTGGATCACGAAATGACCTCTTGCATAGTTCATCATTGGAGAGTCCCTACTATAGCACAGAGGGCAGAGAACAAGGCCCTGAAAGTCCTTTTAGATCAGTTCTGCCTGGAAACTTTCCACTAGGAGGAGAAGCCAACACAGGACAGCCTCCAGTAGGTATTGAAGATTGTGAATTTGGCCTTGATCAATTTGCCCTGGATTTGAATACACCTGCAACTCTTTGGTCAACCCTTGATTCGTCACATGGACAGCTTCAGAATCTCAGTGGGTCTCCAGCTCATAGAAGAAATAGTGGATTTAGTGGCTGTACGACACCTTTACTCTCACCTACTATACCTGATAATGGTATTGGGCTTGAGCATCCACTGGCCCGCCGGATACACAGTGATCCAGTCAGTAGTATTTCATGGCTGCCGAACCAGGGATCCTTTTCTTCTTTTTCTAATAGTGCTGGTTATTCATCCTCCTCCTCTCTTCCTACCAGTTCATCTGTGGCATCTGGTTCTCCCACTGACTCCAGCAGCTCAGAAGGCCACCGCAAGAATGGACGAGACTGTGTAGTTTGCTATGAGAGTGAGGTTATTGCAGCCCTAGTGCCTTGTGGCCATAATCTCTTCTGTATGGAATGTGCCATCCGAATCTGTGAGCGGGTGTTACCAGAGTGTCCAGCCTGCCATGCCCCTGCCACACAAGCAATCCGTATCTTTTCCTAACATCTTATTTCGCCAATAACACTAGCCAAAGCTTTAGACGTTGTTTTTTGTTTTTTTTTTGTAATTTAAAAAGTGTTCTAATAGTTGACTATTATGTTAAGAGATGCAAAGAGTAGGAAGTCACTATGCTGGTTCGGTGGAAAATGGGTAAAATGTACAAAAGATGTTTCATATGTTTACAGAAAGCCAATTTTGCCTCTGGAGAACACAACTGGGTCCAACATCTTGTAGTATAAACACCTTTTTGTCTAAACAATGGCAATCTGTCACCAGGTGTATGCTACCCTGATGCAGTAATGACTGAAACCCCTGACATGGTAGTACTCACATTTGATAAGGACACCAGCGCTGTATCTGAAAACAAAGCATGTAATACAAAAGATTAAAACTTTCGTGTCTGCAACAAGGTTTATGCTGCCCCGAGTAGTGACAGATTCCCTTTAAATTTCAGCATGAGTTCCTTGCAGTAAGAGAGAAGTGACCACTTCATGGAACACTCAATATAAAGCTGCACTTGTATAAATGCAATACTGGCCATATATCTTATTTTCGATACATAAAATCACGCCTTCCTTTCTTTCTATACAGTACTCTAATTTAGCAGTTATAGCATAGATCAATGTTGGGCAGTAAAGAATAGCATGACTGTTTACTCTGTTATGAGCGGTATTCATACTACTATGTTTAATTCATTCATTACACAATATTCATTAATAACCACTAGAAGTTGGGGGCGGCGGGAGGGAGGAGGTAGTGATATATATGGTTTTGCATTTAGCTTCTGGACTAGTCTTGAAAGTTTAAGGCTACATTCACACGGTCTGCTTAATTTATTGCACCCGTCGTCTTGTGGAACTGACAGACTCCTTGTGGCAGTCCATGTAACGCAGTGTTCTCCAAATCCGGTGCCCACGCCACCAACACATCATGTTTTCAGCATTTCCTTTAGTATTGCACAGGTGATGGAAGTATTAACAAGGCATCAGAAGTTGCCACATGATCTCTCACCTGTGCAATACTAAGAAAATCCTGAAAACATGATTTGTTTGGGGGGCTGTGAGGACTGGAGTTGGGAGAATACTGGTATAGCGGACACAGACAGGAGCTACCTGCTGTTTTCTTGCTCTAGTCTGGTCTGTAAATTGGACTAGACTAGTGCATGCTACAGTATTTTATTTTTTTTAACATGAACCTGAAGTCAAAACACACATTAATGTGGACGTACCCTCATAGAGCTGATTGGGTTACTTGGTTTTGAATGAGCTTTTTTTTTTTTTTTTTTCGGTTTGCAATCGGACCACACTTCATACTTTTAAGTGTTGTGTATTAATGTGCTATAGAAATTACAGAATTTATTCCTCTTAACTTGAGATGAAAATGTTTTTTTTAAGATTGCTGTGTGGAAGAACACTTATTTCACCCAATAGTACATATCAACTGACTGGAATTTTGCAGGCACAGACAATCGTACATATATTCATTTCTCTTCCAAACGCTAATAACCTACTAGTATACGGTACACCTTTCTTCCAAAAGCAGCCATTTTGTGAGCGCTTGTCACTCACCCTGCTGCCAGAAGTTTTGTAGTTTCTCAGCTTGTAAGCACACTGTCAGAGTTAAATACATAAACCTTTGGGATAACAATTAAACAATACTGCCCGAGATGTTAAGTCTCAGGAAAACAGGCATATATGTTTATAGGTCAACAATTTAAAATCCAGCAGGGATTCCGAAGTGTAGCAAACTGACAACATACGTATATATACATGCACAAAATTACTATGATAATGCACAGATAAAAAGGTTAAGGTAGGTAAATGTAGATGATGCTAAAATGATGAATGAAAAGCTCAAAGCATGACTATGAGTATATAAATAGGTTAAAGTGCAAGTGCCTCTGTGTTTGAAAGAAGTTCTGCTGTTGGCTTAACTTTTTATTAACTTTAAGCTACAAGAAGGTAAGTTGTCCAATCTGATTTAAAGTGCATGGTCATTTTTTAAAGTGCTGAGTGTTTGGTACTTGCAGGTATATGAAGACGGGTCTGTATGAACCAGGGCTACAACCCCAACGCTGCCATTTTGCCTAAGCTTTTTCAACAGGGGCGTTAAACGGTGTAGTCGTGGTGGTAGCCCTGGTTCATACAGACCTGTCTTCATATACATGCAAGTACAAAACACTCAGCACTTTAAAAAATGACCATGCACTTTAACCCTAGAACGCATACCTGGGGCCTCGCTGGCCCGCCCTGTTAATTGTTTTCTATTTTCTGCAAGATTTCTTTAGTTAGAATTTTGAAACTCTAGGTATTCCTCAGGTATATAGTTGTTTGTCATTTTTGTTTGAGTTATTCCATGTTATTTGCACACTGGCCTAAAAGGCCCCAGGTATGTGAAAGTGTAGATTTTTATGGTCATGCGTTCTAGGGTTAAATAGGATTGGACCACTTACCTTCTTGTAGCTTAGTGATGATAAAAAGTTAAGCCAACAGCAGAACTTCTTTCAAACACAGAGGCACTTGCACTTTAACCTATTTATATACACATAGTCCTGCTTTGAGCTTTTTCATTAATCATTTTAGCATCATCTACATTTACTTAACCTTTTTAACTTTTTCATCTGTACATTATCAGTCATGTTGTGCATGTATGGATCTGTATGTTATCAGATTGCTACAGATTGGAATCGCTTTTTTTTTTTTTTTTTACCTATATGGACTTTAGAATCAATTTTAATTGATCTGTAACATATATATGGCTTTTTTTCATGAGATTTGGCATCCCGAGAGTGTTTAATAGTTCCTCAGTTTATATTATTGTGCCACATGTCTTTCTGCCTTACCAATACCACCTTCCCTTCTCAGCTGCTCATCTGAGATTGTCTCATCTCTTGCTCCCTCTTTAGGGATGTGTTGTACTACTCACAGACCAAACCGTTACCAAACATCTGGGTTTAGGGGAACAGTATATATACAGTGGGGAAAATAAGTATTTGATACACTGCTGATTTTGTAAGTTTTCCCACCTACAAAGAATGGAGAGGTCTGTAATTTTTATCGTAGGTACACTTCAACTGTGAGAGACAGAATCTTTAAATAAAAAAACAGAAAAATCACATTGTGTGATTTTTTTACGGAATTCATTTGCATTTTATTACATGAAATAAGTATTTGATTCAATAGAAAAACAGAACTTCATATATTTGGTACAGAACCATTTGTTTACAATTAGAGTTCAGACGTTTCCTGTAGTTCTTGACTAAGTTTGCACTCACTGCAGCAGGGATTTTTGCCCACTCCTCCATACAGATCTTCTCCTCCAGATCTTTCAGGTCTGGAGACTGGCTGGGTTACTCCAGGACCTTGAAATGCTTCTTACGGAGCCACTCCTTAGTTGTCCTGGCTGTGTGTTTCGGGTCATTGGGAAGATCCAGACATGACCCATCTTCAATGCTCTTACTGAGGAAAAGAGGTTATTGGCCAAAATCTCGCAATACATGACCCCATCCAACCTCCCTTCAATACAGTGCAGTTGTCCTGTCCTCTTTGCAGAAAAGCACCCCCAAAGTATGATGTTTCCCCCACTATGCTTCACGGTTGGGACAGTGTTCTTGGGTTGTATTCATCCTTGTTCCTCCAAACACAGCGAGTGGAGTTGATACCAAAAAGTTCTATATTTGGTCTCATCTGACCACATGATCTTCTTACATGCCTCCTCTGGATCATCCAGTTTGTCATTGGCGAACTTCAAACATGTGCTGTTGCGATCAGAGGGACCTTGCGTCTTCTGCAGGATTTTAATCCATGACTGCTTAGTATGTTACTAACAGTAATGTTTGAGACTGTGGTCCCAGCTCTCTTCAGTTCATTGACCAGGTCCGCCCGTGTAGTTCTGGGCTGATTCCCTACCTTTATCACAATCATCCTTACCCCACGAGGCGAGATCTTGCATGGAGCCCCAGACTGAGGAAGGTTGACAGTCAAGTGTGTTTCTTCCATTTTCCAATAATTGTGCCAACAGTTAATGCCTTCTCACCAAGCTTCTTGGCTATTGCCCAGTATTGTCCATCACAGCCTTTGCAGGTATACAATTATGTCCCCGGTGTCCTTAGACATCTTTGGTCTTGGCCATGGTGGAGAGATTGGGGTGTGATGGATTGTGTGCGTGGACAGGTGTCTTTTATACAGGTAACGAGTTCAAACAGGTGCAATTAATCAGAGCGGTGGAGTTGGAGTCTGTATAAAATGGACCGACTCCTAAAATATATAATAAATTGGGTTCAGTAGTTCAATGCAGTTTGTGAGGAATATCTTTTCATAAGAATTTGGGAAAGTTATGAAATGTCCTATTCCTGATCTAAGGGTCTAGACTTTTAGCTGAGATGGATCTGTCCTACCGTAAATTTATCACTTAAACATGAGCCATGTATGAGGGAGTCGGTGGCATGGAAATTGAGGAGTCGAAGGTTTGGCTTACCGACTCCACAGCCCTGCAATTAATACAGGTAATGAGTGCAGAGTAGGAGGGCTTCTTACAGAAAAACTAACAGATCTGTGAGAACTAGAATTCTTGCTGTTTGGTAGGTGATCAAATACTTTTTTCATGCAATAAAATGCAATTTAATTATGTTAAAATCTTAGTGTGATTTTCTTGTTTTTTGTTTTAGATTCTGTGTCTCACATGTGAAGTGTACCCACGATAAAAATTACAGACCTCTCCATTCTTTGTAAGTGGGGAAAAAACGTGCAAAATTGGCAGAATATCAAATACTTATTTTCCCCACTGTATATTAGCAAGTTAATAAATATATATTGATATAGATTTGTGTAACATTTTTTGTGCTAAGATGGAAGTATATTCCATCTTCTTGTTTCCCATTTAGAATGATTATAAAATTCTAATTTTAATAATGAAAATAGGCTTGGGTGCCAGTACTCTTTTACCATCCATGTTAATGTATCTATGTATACTGTATTTTATTTTTTTAATTTAAAGTGTCATGTTCACTCTTGTATTCTCAATTTACCATCTTGTTTCCTTTCATGGTCAGAATATGCTATGCACATCTGTCCATTAAAACTGCAGAATAACCCCATTATTCATTTCCATTTTGGCCACTGTAAAATCAGAAGTTACAGCTGCTGTCAGCGTGAACAGAGCCTTCCTATGTCGTTGTATTAGCATGTTCTGATTTTATTCTACTGACAAGATACCAATACTGTTATGTTTTTATTTATATTTATTCTGGGACTAAGATTTAGCATTTTTGCTTCTGTAGCTTTGTATTTCTAAGTTCAAGAAGTCTTAACCAGATTATTATTTTTTTTTTAACTACTGTGAAGGCCATGTGTATGAGTAAACCCTGAATCAGAAGGGCTAGTTGAAAAACAGCTTTCAACCAGAACCAACCCTATTTAAAAAGTTGTTTAAATGTATTGGAAATGCAAGTTACCACAATGTCCTGACTTTTACTCTGGTCCACACTACTTTCAGATTTGTTCCAACACAGAATGAGAGCTATGCCTCCCCTCACTGCTTGGCTTAAAGGGGACCAGTTGCCAAGTCAAAAGTGGTCAGCTTTTGCTCCTATTTTATTCCCTCTACTCCCCTGAATATTCAGTTTTCCATTTTATTATCTGCCATATTGTCCCTAAGATATGGGCTTTTTTATTGCGATTTTTATGGTGTTTTTACTAAGGGGGAGGTGCTCAAAGTGTAACTTGAGGAACAGCCTAAAGACGACCCCTTAGTAAAGACCATAAAAAGGCCTATAGCACTGGAACAACTTGTCAGACTTAAAAAAACAAAAAACTGCATACTTAGGGGAGCAGCAGGAATAAAATAAGACAAAATGATCCACTTTTGACCTGGTGACGAATCCTCTCATTAACTATTAACCTGAGCCAGACCGAAAGCTCTGTTCACACACCCTGCTGACACAGAAGTTAGGGAGCTCCCTTTCTGTATTTGATCAAACCCAGCACTGAAATTTTGACATCTTGGCAGCTATTGTAATGAAAAGTATATTGATGCATTTCCAACACTTATTTGGTTGGACACTTTTTTAGTTTGGTGGTTACATTGATGAAACTCATCAGAAAATTTTAATTTAATTGAGTTTGTCAACTTGAAACCAGTAAGTTATAGGTTGAATATTTCTGATTTGTTACATTTTCTTTTAAGATGCTACTGCACATTTGAGGATAGATTTGTAAATGGGAATACTTTTAGTATAATTTGAGAAGTTTTGTCGAATTTAATAATTGTATTTGCCGTAATGTAACAATATTTACATGTTTTGGGGGCTCAGCCTATTACACACAAAGCTTGCGTGCCATTGAATTTACTAGTTTTCTTTAGTATCACCAGACCGAAGTTTAAAAAACAAAAAAAAGCTCTTCGTATGCTCGCATTCTAAATGGCACAATGTAGTATACAAAAGTTGTGTGGGTTTTTTTTTTCGATTTATTTCACTTTTATGCAGTCATATCAAACAAGAACCAAAAAATACCCTTTAAAGCTGGACTTTCTTTAACTTTATTGCATCACCCGATGTGAAAAGTTCTGGGTTTGTTGCATATGTGCAACGAGATAAAAGCACATTCACTTGCACACCATAAGGCGACACGTTTTGACTGTATAGTTCCCTTTCAAGTCATTGCTATACTTTGGCTATGTTGCCTTTGCATGGCATTTGTTAACACTGATATTCTTTGATACTATCCACACTCAATTCTTTCTCTTCTGATGAGGGATCTTCAATGATACTTCACGTGATGTTGTTTCCAACTGCGTTCTAGACTTAGTATCGCTTATATCCTTAATACTGGCCAGTGTATTAGTCAACATTAAAACCTTAAGATAGTGTCATCATAGCAATTTGTGTTTCTCACTAGCCTACCTCTTCTTACCGGAGTGCTGCAGTATTGTTGGATTTCCTTTTCTGGCACAGACTATGGGATTTTATGCAGTCACATCTGTGCAGTTGTAACAGAAGAGAAACCATACAATTGAATGTGGACTGTAAATGGAATGTAACAAAGGCTGGGCAAATGCAATGACACAGGCAAGAGTCTAAAAACGCTAAAACCACAATTAGAATGCATGTTCTTAGAGAAAATGATGTACATGAGTTAATAATTTAAAGAATGTAACTTTACCATTTGAGCGATCTATACATTTGATACAATGGATAATAACTGTGGTATGACAAATCCTGGTGGGTGCCATGAACTAGAAGTTTGATTTTTCCTGGACCAAAATTTAAATGTTTTTTTTTTTTTTAAATAAGAGAGTACGTTTTATTACGACCATATTTTAACTTTTTTTTATATTTTTACTTAATTTTGAGTGACTAGAATTGTTATATTATTTCAAAGGGAACCTGTCACTTACACAAAAGCTATTTACCTGCTGGTATAGTGGTAATGTGCAAGTTACTAGCTTTTAAATCATGCCTGGCAAACTTAACCCCTTCGCAACCCTGGGATTTTCCGTCTTTGCATTTTCGTTTTTTGCTCCCCTTGTTCCCAGGGCCATAGCGTTTTTATTTTTTGGTCAATATGGGCGTGTGAGGGCTTATTTTTTGCAGGACGAGTTGTACTTTTCAACGCCATTACTAGTTTTACCATATCATATACGGGAAAACGGGAAAAAAATTCCAAGTGCGGTGAAATTGCAAAAAAAAGTGCAATACAACAGATGTTTCTTTTTTATTTTTTTTTTACCACGTTCACTGAATGCTAAAACTGTCCTGCCATTCTTCTCCAGGTCATTACGAGTTTGTAGACAACAAACATGTATAGGTTCTTTTTTATTTAAGTTGTGAAAAAAAAATTCCAAAGTTTGCTAAAAAAAAATATATATATATATAATGGCGCCATTTTCTAAGACCCATAGCGTCTCCATTTTTCGGGATCTGGGGCCAGGTGTGGGCTTATTTTTTGCGCGCCGAGCTGAAGTTTTTATTGATACCATTTTGGGGTAGATCCGATGTTTTGATCGCCCATTATTGCAATGTTACGTAGACCAAAAAAACGTAGTTCTGGCGTTTAGAATTTTTTTCTCGTTACGCCGTTTAACGATCGGATTAATTCTTTTTTTTATATTGATCGGGAGATTCTGAACGCAGCGATACCAAATATGTGTATGTGTTTTTTTTATTTATTTTATTTTGAATGGGGCGAAAGGGGGGTGATTTAAACTTTATATATTTTTTTATATTTTTAAACCTTTTTTTTTTTTCACTTTTTGCTTGCTTCTATAGTCTCCATAAGAGACTAGAAGCAGCACTTGTCTGATCGCCTCTGCTACATAGAGGTGATCAGCAGTTCACCTCTATGTAGCAGAAATGGTCCTGTGCTACGAGCTCCGACCACTAAGTGGTGCTCATTGCGATCAGCTCATGACAACCACTGGAGTCTGCTGCAGACCCAGGGTTGTCGTAACCCGTGATCACGTGACGGGGTCACCAATGGGCGGGGTAAGTGACGCGCTTCCGGAGCGGCGATGTTAAATGCCGCTGTCAGAGATTGACAGCGGCATTTAACATGTTAACAGCCGCGGTGGATGGCGATTCCACCCTCTGCTGTTGCGGGCACATGTCAGCTGTTATAATCAGCTGACATGTGCCTGGTTCAGTGCGGGCTCAGCGCCGGTGCCCTCACTGAACCGGGGGTTACAACCTGTTGCGTACAAATACGGCACAGGCTGTAAAGGGGTTAACATGAACCTAAATTCTCCCTGCAGCTGCTTGCATCCAGTGATCAGGGGGCTGCTGCATGTGTGTGTAGAGTAGACTGTCAATCATAGTACCAGAAAGTGATGAATGTAACAGCCCTCTGCAACACCCTGATAACTGAATGTGAATGGCTGCAGGGAGAAAAAAAAAATTCTCCCTGTAGCCACTCTCTAGTAAGGCAGCCAGGTAGGATTTAAATGCCATTTACCTGCAGAATAACACTACGTGTGCAGGTAAATGGGTTTCTTGAAGGTGACAGGTTCCTTTTAAGTGAAATCTATATTATATTTTTTTTTCTTACTAGATTTGACTGCACATCATATTACGTAAATTAAAGAATTGACCTTTTAAATGATTTTAAAAATTACTAAAATTGTATGCTACACTGGTGTCTAGAGTGCCAGTTTGCTTAAAATGTACCAATTCAGGGGCATCTTTTCATACAACTTTGTATTGGGCTATTCCCCTTTTCCTATTCCTAGAAATGTATCAATCAATTCATGACCATGACATATTAACAGTTGGGGTTGTCCCTACAGACTCGCGCTGTCCAATCAGTCCTGACTTTGTAAGTACACACCCCCCAACTGGTAATCCCCAGTTGTCAATTTATGTAGACATTTCTAAAAGGAATACAAAAAGGAAAGGGGGTTATGCAAAAAGATGTCAGAAGTGTCAATTTATGGATAATCCAAGTGTTTATTAAAACGCCATGTTGAGTAGTGACAGATTCTGTTTTTAAATCCTATTTTTTTTTATACTTATTAATGTAGTATTTTAACTTAAAATAATTACTAAAGCAGTTGGCATCAATACTGAACAAATGACTAGAAGCGTTGGTATTCCTACTACTTAAAAGCACAATTCTAGAATACTGCCTTTGCCAGCATAGACAGACATATTGAAATGCTTTGAGATGTTTGAACACTTTTTTTTACTTTTTCCTGTTCGTCAAACTAGACTTTTCCAATCCTCACATTTCAGATTACCATTAAGCTTTGCCTTATTTTTCTGTATAGAATATTTAATAGCTAGTAGTACAAGTTTATAACCAATGTAAATAAAAGTTTTCTATCTTCCAGCTCTTCAGTGTCCTTTAAAGAGGTTGTCCACTAATGACCTATCCTTAGGATAAGTCATCAATGTCTGATCGGCCGGGGTCCAACACCCTGAACCCCCGCTGATCATCTGTTACCTGTGTCTGCGGCGGCCACTGGCCGGAAGTACTCACTTGCCAAACTGCTGTCTTCTGGTAGTGATCAAGGCTTGATACTACACATCCGCCTCCTATTTAAATCAATAGGAGGTGGATGTGTAGTACCCTGCGGCGCCCACCAGACAGACAGCTCTGCAAGTGAGCACTTCTGGCCAACGGCGGCGGTAGCCGCTACCGACACTTCTAACAGCTGATTGGTGGGGGTGCAGGGTGTCAGACCCCGGCTGATCAGACATTGGTGACCAATCCAAGCATAGGTCATCAGTCTAAAAGTAGTGGACAACCTCTTTAAATTCCTTACTGTGAAATGTTTTAATGGAATTTTGTATTGGGATTATCATCGCACTGAGGTGATTTTATATTTTGCGGAGCATATATATATGAAAAAGATATCCTCAAAACTGGACAAAGTAGTACAATGGGATTACTTTCTTGAAACTAATGTTACCCATAACAGCACAAAAGATTACAGTTAAAGGGAAACTGTCAGCACGATTTTGTAATGTAAAGACATGGCTGTACTAGTGCTCTTAATACTAGTGAAATTGATACCTTTGGTGAAGAAATCCGCTTTGTGCTTCTGTAATCAGTAGTTTAATTTTTCTAATTAAATTTTGGGGTACAGGGGCCAGACTGTGCACTGGGTCTTCTCCCTGTCTGTGGTTCCCCAGCCCTTCCGCCTTCCTCCGCTCTTTGATTGAGATCTCAGCAGTGTCTTGTCAAACAGAGGAGGCCATCAATTAAAGTTTGGAGGGGCTGGGGAATCAGACAGGGAGAAGACCCAGTGCACAGTCTGGCCCCTGTGCACCAAAATCAAATGGGCAAAAAATCAGGGCTGTGAAGTTGGTATAAAATGGACCAAGTCCGACTCCTAAAATATATAAATTGGGTACAGTAGTTCAATGCAGTTTGTGAGGAAGAATTTGGGAAAGTTATGAAATGTCCTATAAATGTCTGTCCTATTCCTGACCTAAGGGTCTAGACTTTTAGCTGAGATGAATCTGTGCTACAGTAAATTTATCACTTAAACATGAGCCATGTATGAGGGAGTTGGAGTCTGTGTCATGGAAATTGAGGAGTCGAAGGTTTGGCTTACCGACTCCACAGCCCTGCAGAAAACCGAAAATACGAATTAAAGAAGAACCACAAAGTGGATTTCTTCACCAAAGTTATCAATGTAATCAGTATTACAGCACCAGTACAGCCGTGTCATGACATTAGAAAATCGGAATGACAGGTTCTCTTTAACAAATTTCAGTCGCATGCTAGAAAATAAAACCTCATTGACTGCAATAAAAATGGATCCTGTTCATGTACCGTATGTTTCAAAAACCTAAAAGTGCAGTTTCTGGGCCCGATAACCACACCTAAACTGAAAAAAAAAAAAAAAGCCAAAAAGAATCCTGCACTCCAATGTAAATAAGTTTGTGTTTTTTTTGTTTTTTTTATATAAAATAGAGTTATACTGATTACGAGAGATTTGTTATTTATATATTTGTTTAAACGTTTATCTCATACAGCGGCTGTTGTCACTGCTGGTGAGGTTTGCAGCACGTTCCTCAGGTGACCAAAACTCATGAAAAAAAGGTCCATTGGTGAAAATGTCATGTCTGTTTTTGTTTTTTTTTTATTAGGGGGTTATGGGTGTAATATGAAGAAGGAAAGAAAAAAAACAAAAAAAAAACAAATTTATTTTGAGTAGAATTAAGCAATGTTTTAATTCTAACATTATTTACATAACCATTAATACCCATCTGGGTATTGTATAACAAAAGTTTTTATTTTTTGTAATGTGAAATGTTCTTTAATAAAGTTCACTTTTCATATAAAATGTTTTAAGTCTCTGGTAACATTCCATACATATTCACACAATCTTGCCATAACTAGGTCGTACTAGCCGAACTAGGCCAATACTGTCTTTTTAAAGCTTTTAAAAACAGTAAAGTCAATAAAAATGGGGAAAAAAATCCAATTGGGGTAAATGGGCAAAAAAAAAAAAAAAACTAATTCGACATTGTTCTTGGAGTTTATTTCTGTGGCAAATGACCTGAAATCATGATTCTCCAGATCACCATCATGGTGATACCAAGCTTGTAAAGCTTTATTATTTTAGTGGCTTAAAAAAAAATTCTGAAGTATGTAAGAAAAAAAAATATTGGGTTTCTCTCCATTTTCAGCTCTGTTTCCTATCTCAATTACAATTCAATGTAAACAGAAAGTAACATGTACATATTTTTTCCAGTCCTCTATAATGGACATTCAGGCCCTCTAGCTTTTTAGAAGTATCTCATTAAATAATGTCAACATCAAAAAGTAAAGTTCTCCACTCCTGTGCGCATTCTCACTGGGAATTGCAGACGTAACAAGTCACCGATTAATCAAGACTGTTGTTTTCCGCACAAGTCTTGGTGATTGAGCTTAGGGTACTAAGAGGCACCTGATTCATTAAGCGGCCTCTGCACTAAGATTTGTGGTGTGAATGTCACAACTCATGATTTAGACAAGCAGGTGTTGTCATGTCCCATCCTGCCCAATTTGGCAAGTTGGCAGAAACTCGTGTAGCAATGTCAATATTTGCAAGATTTTTTCCGCCACAGCCTCCGAATCCGGTACCCGTCTGTGACTTCAGGGGTGAGTGATCTTCATGAATGTCACCTTTTAGTAACGGGAAGTCTCTTATTTGCTTCCTTCTGTAGGAGCATAAGAAGAGTAGCGCCAAGCAAAAGCACAGGATTTGTGCCCTATGTCAAACTCCCCTTCCCATAGATTGGCAAAAACAGCTTTGCTCAAGCTGTATTAATGGAACCATAGTGGAAAGTACTCTGGATTTTGCATCCAATCTAAAATCCATAGTCCACGCAGAGGTTCAAGGGTCCCTGAAGGGGTTACTTAGAGAAAAGAAAAAATCCCTTGAGGATATCTCCGACTGATTCCTCCCAGTCCGAGGATCTATGGCTAATTGATTCGTCGTCGTCCTCTTCATCGGATAATGGTAAACCCTGTTTCCCAATTGAGGGTACGGACAAATTGGTTAGTGCGATCAGATCAACCATGGGTTTGGGGGAGGAAAAAGCAGCCAAATTCCGGGAAGACATTATGTTCACGGGCCTTGGAGAAAAAAGAAGACGCACCTTTCCGATAAACCCTAAAACTCAAGGCCTCATTGACCGAGAATGGAGGAAGCCGGAAAGATCAGGGGCCTTACCCTCCTTCTCTAGAAGAAGATACCCCTTCGAGGAGAAGGACTTTGAGCCTTGGGATAAAATCCCCAAAGTTGACTGGGCCGTTTCCAGATCGTCCAAAAAAATCATCCCTAGAAGGATTCGGGCGTCCTAAAAGATACCCTTGATAAAAAAGCGGACTCCTTTCTATGTCACGCATGGGAAGCTGCAGCAGGGGGTCTGAAGTCTGCAGTAGCAGGCACCTGTGTTGCAAGAGCTCTCATGGTGTGGCTCCAACAATTAGAAGACCAGCTTATGGATAAAAAGATCCCTAGGAATACAACCCCTGGCAAAAATTATGGAATCACCGGGCTCGGAGGATGTTCATTCAGTTGTTTAATGTTGTTGAAAAAAAGCAGATCACAGACATGGCACAAAACTAAAGTCATTTCAAATGGCAACTTTAGGGCTTTAAGAAACACTAAAAGAAATCAAGATAAAAAATGTGGTACTCAGTAAGGGTATTTTTTTCAGACCAAGCAGAGGGAAAAAATTATGGAATCGTCCTGTAAATTTTCATTTCCAAAACTAACACCTGCATCAAATTAGATCTGCTCGTTAGTCTGCATCTAAAAAGGAGTGATCACACCTTGGAGAGCTGTTGCACCAAGTGGACTGACATGAATCATGGCTCCAACACGAGAGATGTCCATTGAAACAAAGGAGAGGATTATCAAACTCTTAAAAGAAGGTAAATCATCATGCAATGTTGCAAAAGATGTTGGTTTTTTACAGTCAGCTGTGTCTAAAATCTGGACCAATTGCAAACAAAATGGGAAGGTTGTTAAAGGCAAACATGCTGGTAGACCAAGGAAGACATCAAAGCGTCAAGACCAGAAACTTAAAGCAATATGTCTCCAAAACAGGAAATGCACAACAAAACAAATGAGGAACGAATGGGAGGAAACTGGAGTCAATGTCTGTGACCGAACTGTAAGAAACCGCCTAAAGGAAATGGGATTTACATACAGAAAAGTTAAACATAAGCAATCATTAACACCTAAACAGAAAAAAACAAGGTTACAATGGATTAAGGAAAAGCAATCGTGGACTGTGGATGACTGGATGAAAGTCATATTCAGTGATGAATGGCGAATCTGCAGTGGGCAAGGTGATGATGCTGGAACTTTTGTTTGGTGCCGTTCCAATGAGATTTATAAAGATGACTGCATGAAGAGAACATGCAAATTTCCACAGTCATTGATGATATGGGGCTGCATGTCAGATAAAGGCACTGGGGAGATGGCTGTCATTACATCTTCAATAAATGCCCACGTTTACATAGATATTTTGGACAGTTTTCTTATCCCATTAATTGAAAGGATGTTTGGGGATGACTTCATTTTTCAAGATGATAATGCATCCTGCCATAGAGCAAAAACTGTGAAAACATTCCTTGAAAGAAGACACATAAGGTCAATGTCATGGCCTGCAAATAGTCCAGATCTCAATCCAATTGAAAATCTTTGGAAGTTGAAGAAAATGGTCCATGACAAGGCTCCAACCTGCAAAGCTAATCTGGCAACAGCAATCCGAGAAAGTTGGAGCCAGATTGATGAAGAGTACGGTTTGTCACTCATTAAGTCCATGCCTCAGAGACTGTAAGCTGTTATTAAAGACAGAGGTGGTGCAACAAAATACGAGTGATGTATTGGAGTGTTCTTTTGTGTCTTTGTTTTTCATGATTCCATAATTTTTTCTCTGCTTGGTCTGAAAAAAATTACCCTTTCTGAGTACCACATTTTTTCTTTATTTCTTTGTGTTTCTTAAAGCCCTAAAGTTGCCATTTGAAATTACTTTAGTTTTGTGCCATGTCTGTGATCTGCTTTTTTTTCAACAACATTAAACAACTGAATGAACATCCTCAGAGCCCGGTGATTCCATAATTTTTGCCAGGGGTTGTAGAATCCTTTCTAATCTGCCCCTAATGCAGGCAGCGTCAGCCTTCCAGGCAGATTGTTCAGCGGACTCGGACTCTCTGCTAGATCAGCAAACTTGTCTAATGCTGCCAGACGGAACTTGTGGCTCAAGGGTTGCCCGGGTGACCTACAATCTAAACATAAGTTATGTTCCCTCCCTTGTGACGGCAGACTCCTGTTTGGCCAGAAGCTGGAAGACCTTTTAGAGAAGGCTGGTGATGGGAACAAAGGTTTCCCAGGATTCTCGGGGAACTCAAAAAGATTTAGTTTTTGGAGAAGAAAATTTAATCGGGGTCGCCCTCCAGGAGACGGGAGACAATGGGAGTCCAAATCAAAAAAGGAGTCTGGCTATATGTTTGGAGGACCATCCTCCAATACTAAGAAATCTTCCCAATGACGCCAGGCCGGAGGTAGGGGGAAGGGTTTCCCACTTTATTCCAGCTTGGGAAGCCGTTACATCAAATCCCTGGATTTGGAATATTGTGAGTGGTGGCCTAAAGATGCAGTCCAGCCACATTCCTTGCTGGACCTTTGTGATTACCCCCAAGAGGAAGGTCCAGGAAGAACATATAGCTCTGGAATCAGAGGTATTAGAGCTGGTAGAGAAACAGGTCCTTCTCGAAGTTCCGATATCACAAAGGGGAAGAGGATTCTATTCCCGTCTATTCATGATGATAAAAACAAGGACCATCATCAACCTCAAATGTCTAAACCGGTTGATGGAGAACCAGACTTTCAAAATGGTGTTGGTAAGCTCGGCAGTGAAGCTTTTTCACCACAATTGCTTCATGGCAGTAATATACTTGAAGGACGCCTATTATCATGTCGCAATCCATCCAGACTACCAGAAATATCTGAGAGTAGCCCTGTTCATTCAGGAGGAACTGAGACATTTTCAGTTTACTGCCCTACCCTTTGGTCTCTCCATAGCCCCGAGCGTATTTACGAAATTAATAGCAGAGGTAACAGCCTTTTCTACGAATCAAAAACGTAGTGATTGTTCCCTACTTATGTGCACCAAAAAGTCATCTTTTTGGGTGATGTATATAAACCTTGGTGTTTTCCCCTCACCCATGACAGCACACCTTCAGAGAATTGTGGAGAATTATGAGCACCCTAGGGAGGAACCACCGCCTGAAGTACCCTTCTCCCAAAAGGTAAGGTCAGAGGAGGACAGATCCAACCGATAGTGCTTATAGAAGGTGGATGGTGTAGACCAATTAGCAGCTCTACATATCTGATCGATTGAGACCTCTGCCCTCTCCGTCCAGGAGGCTGCTACGGCTCTGGTGGAATGAGCCTAATATAATATATATATATCCTTTTCTGGAGGTCCTCTCAATGCTCTGTAATCAACTGAAGCGATGGAGAGGTACCACCCTTTTATTTTAGACTGTTTCCTGTCCTTGATGGGGCTGATCCCTCTCTCAAGGTATGCTGTCATGGGTTCAGGAAAAAACATCTACCGGTAAGTAACCTTGGTGTTTTCGGGGCCAAAATGTAGTTCAAGAAGGGGCTGTACTAATAGTGGACAACCCTTTTAAGAGAATTTTCTACACTACTCACAAAAAGTTAGGGATATTTGGCTTTCGAGTGAAATTTAGGGAACACGTAAAAAGTTAACGCTACAGTGATATTTTATCAGGAAAGTAGGGCACTTAAGTAGAAGCATGCAATTGTGATTTCCTCATTTCAAACAACTTATTGAAACAAAAGCCAAGAACAGTGTTAGGTATATCCAAATAAAAAAATGTCTGTCATAATAAGTCGTGTGGCCTTGATCATCAGTTACAGCTTGACAACGTCATCTCATGCTGTTCATAAGTCGAGTTATTGTCTGCTGAGGCACTGCATCCCACTCTTCTTGAATGGCTGCCCTCAGGTCATTGAGGTTCTGGGGTATAGAGGTACGAGCCTGTACACGGTGACTCAGCTGATCCCATAGATTTGCTATGCGATTCTGGTCTGGAGAAAGTGCAAGCCACTCCATTTGAGGTACCCCAGTCTCCAACAGCTGTGGTGATGTGACCTTGATGAGCTGAAGTATTGTCATCCATGAAAATGAAATTAGACCTATGTTGTTCATGAAGAGGCACAATGACCGGATTAATGATGTTGCTCAAGTCATTGGTACAGTGACAAGCGCCTTTCACAAAGTGTGGGGTAGTTCTGCATTGACTAGACACACATTGTAACACCACCAAAGGCTCGTCTGGTGACGAGTGGCTGATGAATAGCACTCTCCTTGACGTCTCCAGCATTGTTGGCGGATATCATTTCTGCCCGGCTTGAAACGACTTTGATCAGTGAACAGCACTGGTCCCACGTCCAGCGTAGATACTCCTTGGCTCATGCATCATGATGCCTGTGCCTGGTGTTGTGGGCCGGTACGCTTGCAGGTTGTCAAGCGCACAGACCACGCTGATGTAAACTTTCTAATGGTCTGCTCTGACACTTGGGTGCCTCTCACCTGCCTTAAATGTGCATGGAGTTGTGTGCCATTCATCATCCGATTTCCAAAGGACATTGTTCACAATGAAGCGCTCATCAGTGTGGGATGTGGCCAAAGGACGTCCATTGTCACTATTCCAGTCTCTATATCTCTGTTGCAACCTGCTGATGAAACTGTGTGACACTCTAAGCTCAGAGGCCACTTCGTCTGAGAGCATCCTGCTTGAAGCTTCGCAATGGCGAGGTACTGTTGATCAACTGTTAGGTGTCGTCTTTGTCTCATGATATCAAGATGTAAACAGCATGAGGAGGAGGACTGTTTAAATACCAAATCTAACTGCACCCTGAAATTTATTGGCTGATTGATAAATCAAACACCTGTTGTGAATTTTGCCATTAAGCTCCTTGTTAGAGAACAGTAAGTTGTGCAAAAAGAAATGAAAAATTGAACAGTTCGATATGTGTATTCAAAAGTTTAGAGAGTGTCACATTAAGTTCTCTTGAAAAGGTTAGAGTGAATTTTAGGATCATCCTGAAATTTCACTGGAAAGCCAAATACCCCTAACTTTTTGTGAGTAGTGTAGGAAGGGAGTCTTCTGCTGCTGTCAGGACTAAGGGAAAGCAGCCTTTTAATTCATCACTTCCTTTAAGTCCCAGTAAGCAGTACAACAGATCGGTTTATAACAAGTAAATCCCTAGTGAGTGACCCACTGCACAGATCTCAAACCTGACTGCTAAAAACATTTTATCTCCGTAGATCTTTCACAAATTCTCTTAAGAAAAAAACATATCTATGAAGAGAGGTTGAGAAGTCATAGGCATGTAGAGTCTATCCGTTCACCTTTTCTGCATCGCACAAAGACACGGTGGTTGGAACCAAAGATCTCAAATTTGGACTCATCAGACCAAAACACAGATTTCCACTGGTCTAATGTCCATTCCTTGTGTTCTTTAGGCCAAACAAGTCTCTTCTGCTTGTTGCCTGTCCTTAGCAGTGGTTTCCTAGCAGCTATTTTACAATGAAGGCCTGCTGCACAAAGTCTCCTCTTAACAGTTGTTGTAGAGATGTGTCTGCTGCTAGAACTCTTTAGCCTTGACCTGGTCTCTAATCTGAGCTGCTGTTAACCAGCGATTTCTGAGGCTGGTGACTCGGATAAACTTATCCTCAGAAGCAGAGGTGACTCTTGGTCTTCCTTTTCTGGGGCGGTCCTCATGTGAGCCAGTTTCTTTGTAGCGCTTGATGATTTTTGCAACTGCACTTGGGGACACATTCAAAGTTTTCCCAATTTTTTGGACTGACTAAACTAATGATGGCCACTTGTTTTTCTTTACTTGGCTGCTTTTTGCTTGCCATAATACAAATTCCAACAGTCTATTCAGTAGGACTATCAGCTGTGTATCCACCTGACTTCTGCACAACACAACTGATGGTCCCAACCCCATTTATAAGGCAAGAAATCCCACTTATTAAACCTGACAGGGCACACCTGTGAAGTGAAAACCATTTCCGGTGTCTACTCCTTGAAGCTCATCAAGAGAATGCCAAGAGTGTGCAAAGCAGTTATCAAAGCAAAAGGCTACTTTGAAGAACCTAGAATATAAGAGACACTTTTTGTTAAGTATATAATTCCACATGTGTTAATTCATAGGTTTGATGCCTTCAGTGTGACTGTACAATTTTCATAGTCATGAAAATGCAGAAAAATCTTTAAATGAGAAGGTGTGTCCAAACTTTTGGTCTGTACTGTAGTACTGTGTGTGTGTGTGTGTGTGTGTGTGTGTGTGTAATATATATATATATATATATTTGTACACATTTTATTTAGCCCACACGGAATTATGGCTATGAGAGAATAAAAATAATTTCAAGGGGACAGACAACTGTCCTTCCTGCACAGGGGTTACAATACTACAAGATTGTCATTTACCTTGTCTTAGAGGAAGATTTTTGTTCGATGAGCACTTTAGAGTTGCTAAAGGGATTTTCGAATTTTTGGAAAACTCCTCTCCCCCTGGCTGCAGTTTTAATAAAACAAATGTGTTTACTAACCCTCCCCAGGTCCAGTGCTGAGTCTCTGCTGCTGCTCCTGAAGCCTGTTATTGTCTGCAGCGTTTGACTGAGGGGCTAGTGCTGTCAATTTGGGGCATAGCTCACTTATTGGGTGCAGCACTGCAGACAGTGATAGACATTGGCTGCAGAGGTGGAGATTGAACGCTGGACCCATTAAAGAGGAGTAAAGCAATATTTGTTATTTTAAAAGATATTGCAGTCGGAGGACCGGAGTTTTCAAAAACCCGAAAGCTTCAATTCATTCTCGGCTATTTTGCTCATGACACTGACTACCTTGCATAATCAGGTTTACTACCTTAATTTGTGGCATAAGCACTTTTGCTATTTAAAGGGGTTGTTTGGTCCAAAATGATAGGTCGGCAGTCACTGTGTGACTGCAGACTCATAAATTCCCCCAGCACATGCACTGTGCACTGTGGGGATTCAACGATTTCTGAGCCGGGAACACCGGTGATGTATGATATGCATACTCCGGGCCAGAACCCAACTACTGGGCATGGCCTTGCTCCATACACTTGTATTGACACTTATCAGCGTAAATAAAATCGGTCCGATGTTCCTTTAAAAGTTGGACAAGTGTCATGCGAGTACAATGCGATTTTTCTCATTTTGAGGTAATAACTTTGGAATGCTTCAAAGGATGACGCTGATTCTGATATTCTTTTTTTGTGACCTATTGTACTTCATGATAGTGGTAAAATTTGTTCGATATGGCTGTGAAAAAACTTGAAATTTGGTGAAAATTTGGAACATTTTGCAATTTTCAAAACTTTAATTTTTTTGCCCTTAAAGAAGTTGTCCACTACGCTTTACGATTGCCCCAATGTATTAAAACTCTTACTTCAGACCCAGTTTTTTTTTTATTTATTTTTTTATTTTTTACTTTCACAAGGGTAACTGGAGAAAATGGACCACACAATTTGTTGTGCAATTTCTCCTGATCATACCAATACCCAATATGTGGGGGAAAACTACTGTTTGGGTGCACAGCAGGCCTTGGAAAGGAAGGAGCGCCATTTGACTTTTAGAATGCAAAATTTGCTGTAATAATTAGCGGACACCATGTTGCATTTGAAGAACCCCTGATGTGCCTAAACAGTGGAATCTCCGCACAAGTGACACCATTCTGGAAACTAGACCACTCAGGGAACTTATCTTGATGTGTAGTGAGCACCTTGAACCCACAGGTGCTTAACAGAAGTTTATAACATTGAGCTGTGAAAATAAAAAAAAATTACATTTTTGCCACAAAAAAAATGTTTTAGCCTCAAATTTTCCATTTTCATAAGGTTAACAGGAAAAATTGCACCATACAATTTGTTGTGCAATTTCTCCTGAGTACACAGATTCCCCATATGTAGAGGAAGATTACTGTTTGGCCACATGGCGGGGCTCCGAAAGGAAGGAGTGACGTTTTGGAACGCAGACTTTGATGCAATGATCTGAGGGTGTCATGTCGCGTTTGGAGAGCCCATGATGTCCGTAAACAGTGGAAACCCCCCAACAAGTGACCCCATTTTGCAAACTAGATCCCTCAAGCAATTTATCTAGATGTGTGATGAGCACCTTGAAACCCCAGGTGCTTCACAGAATTTTACGTTGATCTGTGAAAATGTAAAAATATATTATGACCATACAGCTTATAATCTTAGCCAAACTATTAATTTGTTAAGCCAAGAGAAATACACTATTATCTTTGTGTTGACTTGTAAATGTATGTGTATTTCTGTGGCTGGTCAAGGAGGTCATACTATTTGTATAAAACCTGAATGTTGACTTCTCTTCGTTTGGAAACGATATTTATTTACAAGAGCCCCTGTGATACCAACTATGTAAATAGATTAGCTCAAACAATGAGACCTTAGCCCTGTGAGTAGTGCCCTCCCTAACCCCGACTTGTGACTGATTACCGTTTATATATAAATATAAAAAGGGTTTTTCTATCCTGCTGCAAAGAGACTTGAAAACAGAAATTGAAGGAGACTTTGAGAATCAAATATCAGACTCTGAGACCATCAGCTTGGAAGAATGGCTTTACCCAAAGAGACAGATTTGGATTCTACATGATTCTGGCGTAAGGGTACAAGGCTCTGACTGGAAATATACGGATCTGCTTCACTGACAGAGAACCTATGGATACATTTGGGGAGAACAGGCTAGGACGATTGAGTCACCTGGCACCATAGATATGTTTGGGGTTGCCAGGTGGGACCCGCCGGTCATCTGGCCCCATGGAAACTGAGGCCAGGGTGGGACCCACGGGTCTCCTGGCCTTGTACCTTGATGGACTGCTAGCTTCCTAAGCTTGCAGTTATCTTCTCTTCTCTGTGGGGGCTCACTTGAAGCGGGGGGCCACTGGTTGAGGTAGTTGGCCCTGGGACAGTGGAAGAGTGAAGACTATGTAATGTTGTACTATCTTGGGTGTTTGCTGGGACTGTTCTGTGTTTATTTGTCCATTTGATGGTTCAATAAAGTATTGCCACGCTGTTTTACCCTCACCCTGTGTTGTTTGAGTAGTATTACGCCCACAGAAGACCCTGTGTCTTCATACATATTTTCCCAAAAAATGTTTTAGCCTCAATTTTTTTCATTTTCACGAGGATAGCAGGAGAAAATGGACCCCAATATTTGTAATTTCTCTTGAGTACGCCGATACCCCATATGTGGTCGGAAACTACCTTTGAGGCACAGTGCAATGCTCAGAAGGGAAGAAGCACCATATTGCTCAGATTTTGCTGCACTTGTTTGAGGGTGCCATATCACATTGGCAGAGCCCCCCCCCCATCCATAAGAGACCCCATTTAAAAAAAAACTACACCTCCCCAACGAATTCATCTAGGTGTGCAGTGATAATATTGACACCACAGGTGGGTCAAAGAATTTTATACCATTGGGCAGTGAAGAAAAAAATAATTACATTTTTACTACCAAAATTTTGTTTTAGCCACAGATTTTACATTCACAATGGGAAATGGGTAAAAATGGCACCAAAATTTGTCCCACAATTTCTGCTAAATATAAAAATACCCCAAATGTGGCTATACAGTACTGCATAGCCACACGGCGAGACTTGGGAGAGACTAAGAGCAATTTGGCTCCTGGAGCGCAGAGTTTTCTAGAATAGTTTGCAGACTCCATATACAGAGCCCCCTAAGTGCTGGAAGAGCAGAATCCCCCCTTAAGTGACCCCATTTTGGAAATTATACCTCTTTGGGAATTTATCTAATGGTGTAGTGCCTATTTTGACTCCATTGGTGTTTTCCAGAAACAAGCAGCAGTGGATGTTGCTGAGTGAAAATTGCAAACTGCCATTGTAGTGACCAGTACGTTGCCAGCTGATTCTTCTGGAGCCATGCACCCATAAACTAGGCGGCCTCTCATTGCTACAGAAATGCCAAACATGTGGACGCTAACTGCTGTTCAGGCACACTGTGGCTCAGAAGGGAGGAGTGCATTTATATTTGGGAGTGCAGAATTTGCTGAATTTCTTTCAGAGGGCGAGGAGCCATTTCGCTTTTCCAGAGCCTTTGTGCTACCAGTAACGTGAAAGCCCTCCTATATTTCTGATAACAGATGATGGACCTGAGTGGAGGCTTTTTTTTTGTGGATTGAGTTGAAACTTTTGTTTAGAACATTTTACATAACATTTTGGATCACTTTTATCCTGCGCCCTACACTGAACACTTATGTCGGGGTTTCTATCTAAATCTCCGAGTGACATGATTTAGATGAAACGCTGAAGGGATTTATTCACTATGAGGCAGCAGAGTTGCTCTGTACTCAGTCTGGCCTCTGTTCAGCGGTGTCCTTCTTTTCAGAGGTGCACAAAACTGGCCGATGGCACTTTTATGCATGCCTAAAAAGATAGACACCGCCAGATCATGGGTCAGACAGCATTCACATTGCCTCCATCTGCCTCATTATAGAGAATCTTCCACTGGGGGTTCCATCTGAATCACGTATTTCAGATATTTACACGGAAACCCTGATGTTAACACTCAGTGTAGAGCGCAGGATAAATGTGAGCCGATCCTTACTGCGATCTTTGGGAGGCAGAATGAACAAATCAACAGCAGGTGACAAATTGGTCTTTATTTTTTATGCCATTCATGCGGGGCGGGGACTTGAGCATGTCACTCGAGCACCCGCGATACTTGGTGCATACCCGAGTACCCGATGCAAACACAGGTAGAGAGCACTTGCCGTCAAGACTAATGACAACTTATTCAGTATATTGACCTAATGTTATCAAATTCTGTGTTGTACTTCTGGGTTCAAAATGTTCACTATACCCCTTGATAAAATCCTTGAGGGGTCTAGTTTCCAAAATGGGGTCACTTGTGGAGGGTTTCCACTGTTTAGGCGCATCAGGGGCTCTTCAAATGCGACATGGTGTCCACTCTCGATTCCAGCCAATTTTGCGTTCAAAAGGTCACACAGTGCTCCTTCTCTTCTGAACCCTGCCGTGCGCCCAAACAGTGTTTTTCGCTCACATATGGGGTATCGGCTTACTCAGGAGAAACTGCTCAACAAATTTTGGGGTCCATTTTTTCCTGTTACCTTTGCGAAAAAAAAAAAAAATGGGTCTAAATTAACATTTTTGTGAAAAAAGTTAATGGTTCATTTTTTTTTCTTCCTTTTTCCAAAAACTCCTGTGCAGCACCTGAAGGGTTAATAAACTTCTTGAATGTGATTTTGAGCACCTTGAGGGGTGCAGTTCTTAGAATGGTGTCACTTTGGGGAATCTTGTCATAAAGGCCCCTCAAAGTCACTTCAAATGTGGCGTGGTGCCTAGAAAAAAAAATGGTTTTGTAAATTTTGTTGGAAAAATGAGAAATCGCTGGCCAACTTTTAACCCTTATACCTTCCTAACTCAAAAAAAATTTAGTTCCAAAATTGTGCTGATGTAAAGTAGAAGTGTGAAATGTTATTTATTAACTATTTTGTGTGACCTCTTATTTAATGTCATGAAAATTCAAATTTTGGAAATTGTGAAAATTTTCAACATTTTTGCCAAATTTCCAATTTGTTCACAAATAAACGCAAGTCTTATCGAAGACATTATTCCACTATCATGAAGTACAATATGTCACGAAAAAACAATCTCAGAATCAGTGGAATCCGTTGAAGTGCTCCAGAGTTATTACCTCAAAGTGACAGTGGTCAAAATTGTAAAAATTGGCCTGGTCATTAACGTGCAAACCACCTTCAGGGGTGAAGGGGATAAAAATAAAAAATTCTGGTACTACCGTGCTACAGAAACAATTACACATCTGAGCTAGTAATTGTTTT
Organism: Phyllobates terribilis; assembly: GCF_046119375.1. Classification (NCBI taxonomy): domain Eukaryota; kingdom Metazoa; phylum Chordata; class Amphibia; order Anura; family Dendrobatidae; genus Phyllobates; species Phyllobates terribilis. Next base: position 719,970,779 of record NW_027362761.1, on the reverse strand, counting down.
GTTCTGAGACTCTGCTCCATCTAGGGCTCCTCATAAATTCAAATTGTTTTGTTTCTACCGTTCTACAGAAACCATGGCATATTTGAGCTTTTAATTCTTTTGCGCTGATATTCTGCTCCATCCAAAGGTTCACGTTATAAAATCTAATTTTTTTTCTAGTACTACTGTCCTGAAACCAGGCTACATTTCAGCACATAAATATTTCGTGCTCATATTGTGCTCCAACCAGGAGTCCAAATTTCAGAATCTAAATTGGTTGTGCTAATAGCGTGGTCCTGAAACGAGGCCACATTTCAGCATGGGACAGAGTTTGGAGCAACATTTCTAGCTTAAACTTTGATCAGTAACAGATGGATGAGTGACAGGTGTAAGCCTGGTGCTCTGAGAGCCCTGCCAAATTCAGGCAACACACATGAAGGGGACCCAACTTTGAGTCCAAACATTTCCAAAAATTCGGGGCAGACCCCACTAAAGTCGCATCAATTTTTTTTTAGATTTATTTATTGATTTTACTCACTTATATAATGCCAGTAATTCCACAGTGCTTTACAGACATTATCAATTTCCCCAGAGTAGAAATAGTATAATGAGGCTCTGACACCCTTTCCCCACTACAAGCAACCCACCAGATGGAGACCCAACTTGGAGTATCCACATTTCAAAAAAATGTTATTTACATCAGCAGGCGCAGCAGGCACAAAAGCCACAAAAGGTGTCACAGACTGCAATAATGCAAGATCAATGCAGCACACTAAAAACTACACCATCACCTAGTCTGCCCAGTCTGAGACTGGGGTGCAAAAGTCATTGGAGATCCATGACTTGTTCATCTTGATGAAAGTAAGGCATGATTGAATACCAGGATCACACCCCTATGATTGAAAATGAGCAGGTAGGATATAAGTAAATAAAATGTTATAGATTCATTATAACACCACCAATTTTAATGAAAAAAACGTGTTAGTGATGCACATTGCATCACTAACAACGCAATGGGGCAGTGTAGATAGTAGATAGGACAGGGCAGGTTCCCTTTAACATTGTCTACAAGCATGTTTCGATACTCCAGCATGTGTGTGTCCCTTTCCAGGGGGAAGGCATGTGGCTAAATTTATTCTTGTACCGTGGATCTAACAGAGTGGCAACCGAGTAGTCAGTACTATTTCTAATCCTAACAATACGGGCAACAATCATGTTGCAGATAGTGCAGAAAGAAGGCGCTCATGTGTCGGGCACTTCCATCAGGTCCAATTCCATGGTGTGTTGGTGGAGGGGTAACATTCAACCTTGCTTCCTCCATCCCCTCCTGCCAACTACAGACAACAGAGAGGGGATCATTATCCTCTTCATTTCCTAACTGTTGCACGCGCCTATCACCTCATCCTACTATATTTGTTCCTCACTAACAGTTTGTCTGGTACTATGAGCCCCCCTCGTGCTGTAATCCAACCTTCTTTGGCACCTGCCTGTGCGATGAAGGTCTGGAACTTAGAGATATTGTTAGCCCTTCCTCCTCTTCCTCTGGGACCACCACGTCCTCCCGTAGACTATTCAAAGTGTGCTCTAGCATTTAGATGACCGGAAGAGTAATGCTAATGATGGCATCAGAAGTGCAAACCATCTTAGTCGCCATTTTGAAATTGTGCAGAAGGGTGCCTCATTTGTGTTTACTCCGCAAGCATGATTTTCACCATGTCCATTCTTCGTTGGCCCAGACTATGCAAAATGACATACTGCACCAGGGCTCATCACTGCAATATGTGCAGAGTTGAATTTCACCACATCGCATATCAACTGGTTAATTAGTAGGCCGAAAGATCTCTGTGGCGATGCAAGTCGATGACCAGTGGGGTGCGAACGGTGGAAGTGTGCACACAGTGACGGTGTTTTTTATAGCAGCGCATCCAGGTCAGGATAGTGGCACAGAAATAGCTGTACCACCAGGGAGGATGTGAGCCATGCAAGGGATGTGTGTGAGGTTGCCCACCGTAGGGTCGCCACCAGGTCTGCACTGTTATCGCACATGGCTTCCCTGGCTCCAGGTTCAGTGGAGACAGCCATTGATCAAACTCAGCCTGGATAGCTGTCCACAACATTTGAGCTGTGTGACTGCGATCTCCAAGGCATATTAAATTAAATACTGCCTGATTTTGGTGAGCCCTGGCTGTGCAGTACGGAGGTGAGGGGGATTCTCCCTGCACTGTTGGAATGCGTGTCTCATTAAGGGAGAGGTTGAGTGAGAAGGTGGACTTCCTAGAGGAGGTGGAGGAAGCTGAAGCAGTGGAGGATGTATTGCATACAGAGGTTTGTCACGCAAGACTTGGTGTCTAGTGACACCCTGGTCTCTTGTGGTTTAGTTCTCCATCCCCTGGTGTGTAGTTGTTTAGTTCGCCAACCCTAGGTGTTTAGTAGTTTAGTTCTCCAAACCCTGTTGTCTAGATGTTTAGTTCTCCATCTTCTGGTGTGTAGTGGTTTAATTCTCCATCCAAGCGCACCGCAAGCCTTGGGGCTTTCAAGACTCCATTCCCTGCCTGCCCCCACAGTCACCAGAGTCACCCAGTGCCCAGTCAGTGAGATGTAACACCCCTGGCTATTGTGTGGCACAGGCATATCTTTCTTAGCCCCTTCCCGACCCGTGTCACACCGTCTGTGACATGGAAAACAGTTCGTTCCCGACCCATGTCACAGCGTCTGTGACATGGAGGGATCGCGCCCCTGCAGCGCCTGCGAGCGGGGTCGCTCATGTGTCACAGTTGCTACTGCAACTGGACATCCTGAAGTCGACCCCACGGGGGGTGGATTAACCCCCCCCCGTGCCTGGGACCCCTCCGATTGGCAGTTTCATTTTCACTTTTAGTGAAACTGCCAATCGGAATGAATTAAATATTTCACCAATAAAAATTGGTGAAATATTTAAATCTGGGCATGGCCTGATGCTTACAGCATCAGCCATTGGCTGGGGGGAGTGTCACCTCTGTCCCCCCCTCCCCTCAGATCTGATTGGGGGGCTAGCGTCACATGGATACTAGCCCCAATCAGATGTGGAGGGAGTTGTTAACGATGGCCGCAACTGCCCAGCTCCTACCCGTCCTTGGATCGTGTGCTGTCGTTGTGGACCCTCTGCTGCTGCCCACGTGGACCCTCTGCTGCTGCCCACGTGGATCGCTTCTGCTGCCGCCGATCGTCTGCTGCCGGCGCCGCTGATCCGCAGCAGGTAGTATTGCCCCCACTCCCCCCTGACCCCCCCCTTGACCTCTCTCCACTCCCCCCGACCCCCCCTCCACCCCAGTCCCAATTTCTTACCTGTACCCCGATCTCCGCTCCCTCCATCTTCCACGTCTTCATCCACCGGCTGCTGCTCTCCTTCTGACAGCCGGTGGACTGTGATCACAGGCTGCAGCAGGCTCAGTGTAAATCTCCTGCGCCTGTGATCATACCACCATCCCCCAGTCCCAGTGATCTCACCCACCATCCCCCAGTCCTAGTGATCTCACCCACCCCCCCCAGTGATCACTAGCCCCCCCTCGTCCGAGTGATCACCCCCCCTGCTGCTGCCAGCTACTGCCTGCCGGCTCCTACCCCCCTTGCTGCTGCCGGCTCCTGCCCCCCTTTCTGCCCCCCTTCTGCCCCAGTGATCATCCCCCCCCTGCTGCTGCTGGCACTTCCGTCTCCTCAGCCCCCTCCTGCACCCCGTACGCCTGACCGCCCCCACACGTGATTTACACCAAGCACTCACACATACACACGTACACTCACACTATAATAAAGTGTCGATTTTTTTTTTTTTTACACACGCACACAGCACACAAAATGTCCCGCCCGTCCCGCTTATCCCAGTCTAGGGCGTGCTCAGCTGAGGAGGCTATGTCAAGTTGGTATGTGTGTTGTAGTGTGTGTGTGGTGTATACACTACACTATACCACACCGCACACCAACCTGACATACACTACACAATTTGTGAAACACATGGGGGTGCTCACTATGCATCTAGATAACTTCCCTGGGGGTCTAGTTTCCAAAGTGGGGTCACTTGTGGGGGAGTTCCAATGTTTAGGCACACGGGCTCTCCAAACACGACATGGTGTCCGCTAACAAATTGGAACCATGTTGCGTTTGGAGAGCCCCTGATGTGCCTAAACAGTGGAGTTCCCCCACAAGTGACCCCATTTTGGAAACTAGATACCCCAAGGCACCTATCTAGATGCATAGTGAGCACTTGGAACCCCCAGGTGCTTCACAAATTGATCTGTGAAAACAAAAAAGTACTTTTTTTTTCACAAAAAATTTCTTTTAGCCTAAATTTTTTAATTTTCACATGGGTAACAGGATAACTGATACCTCATATGTGGTCATAAACCACTGTTTGGGCGCATGGCAGGGCTCAGAAGGGAAGGAGCGCAATTTGACTTTTGGAGCTAATTTTCCATTCAAAAAGTGAAATGGCGCTCCTTCCCTTCTGAGCCCTGCCGTGTGCCCAAACAGTGGTTTGACCACATATGAGGTATCAGTGTACTCAGGAGAAATTGACCAACAAATTTTAGGATGCATTTTATCCTGTTACCCATGTGAAAATTAAAAAATTTAGGCTAAAAGAAAATTTTTCTTAGAAAAATTAAAATGTTCATTTTTTTTCTTCCATGTTGCTTTAGTTCCTGTGATGCACCTGAAGGGTTAATAATCTTCTTGAATGTAGTTTTGAGTAGCTTGAGGGGTGCAGTTTTTGGAATGGTGTCACTTTTGGGTGTTTTCTGTCATGTACACCCCTCAAAGGGACTTCAAATGTGATGTGGTCACTAAAAAAAATGGTTTTGTAAATTTTGCTGGAAAAAAGATAAATTGCTGATGAACTTTGAACCCTTCAAACTTCCAACCAAAATTTTATTTTTTTTTCAAAATTGTGCTGATGTAAAGTAGACATGTGGGAAATGTTATTTATTAACTATTTTGTGTTACATCACTCTCTGGTTTAGCAGAATAAAAATAAAAATTTTGAAAATTGCAAAATTTTCAACATTTTTGCCATATTTTTGATTTTTTCACAAATAAACGCGAATATTATCGACCTAAATTTAATACTAACATGAAGCCCAATATGTCACGAAAAAACAGTCTCAGAATTGCTAGGATCCGTTGAAGTGTTCCAGAGTTTTTACTTTGTAAAGGGACACTGGTCAGAATTGACAAAAATGCCAAGGTCTTTAGGGTCAAAATAGGCTGGGTCCTGAAGGGGTTAGAGAAGTAATGGAGACTGGGCAACTGGTACTGAGGGACTGCAACGGCGATCAGCTTTCAGAAACCATCTGTATCCACCAGGTGGAAAGGAAGCATTTCCGGGGCCAACAGATTGGAAATTGTGAAGTTCAAGCTCTTTGCTTTGCCATGTGTAGAAGGAAACCATCTTTTCCGTGACCACAACTGCGAGACCGAGGGCTGGCTGCTGTGCTGAGAGGGGATGGAGCAGGATGAACATGACAAACTGCTGGACTGAGACAGGTGCAGGCGGAGAAGTTATGGTGGATTGAGAATGATGTGGTATGCTCGGTGTCTGAGGTTTGTCAAAAACAGCAGGCATGTCCACTTCCATAACAGCTGACGGGCTGTCACTCACTCTGACTGTAGCTGGTAAACAAGTGGAGGTTCTGCGGCCGGAGACCTGTGTGAGAACACTAATGGAGGAGGAAGAAGCAGCAGATGCGGCTGATGGGGTGGTCGGTGGTTGGCAAGGCCCTCTAGTCTGCATTTTATCACAGTGAGATTCCCAGACTAACGCATGTTGATCACGCATGTGCCGTTTCATGCATGTAGTAGTCAAATTATTGCAATTTTTGCCTCTACTCAATCGGTTTTAACAAAGTTGCCAGATAACATGAGTTGGGTCATCCCTTGCTGCCCCTGTGAACTCCAGACCTGTGACCGCTGCTGACCACAGCCACAGCTGTGGCTAAGAATGCAATGCTTGTCGTGGTAACCTCCTCGTCTTTCTCCTCCTCCACCTCCTCTGCTGAGCTACTTGGCTGCGTGCCTCTGTGTTCACACCAAATGGGATCTACAATCTTAACATCATCTTCTCTGTTCTCCCACTCCTCGCTTTGTGAGTCACCATCCTCTTCTTCCTGCCCTGTTAGCACAGTACAGTCCCCATGCACCTCAGGTATCTGAGTCTCATCAGGATCACCTCCACCCCAGGTGGTTAGCGTCTGGTGGCGAGGGTCTGGAATCTGCTTGGACCCTGCTTTGTCCGGCCCCGGATCCAACTGAAAAAAAATTTGGACATCGCTGCAGATGCTTTCCTCCTCTTGAGTCTGTGAATCTTTGAAGCAGACCTCTGATGCCCATGGCATATAATGTATAACCAGCTCTGCAGACTCGCCCATCTGTGGTTCCCCACAGTCAGTTGGGTGGTTGGAGAGTTGTGACGAGGGGGGAAACCAGGGTAATTCGGGTGCCACCTCTGAGGACTGTACTGTGTGTGATGTTAAGGTGGAGGAAGAGGATGAGAGGCCACTTGATGCAGTGCTTGCCATCCACTGGGGCACATGCTCTTTCTGGCCCTCATCTACAAGGTGTATCACTGTGTTGACTGCCGAAGAAAGGGAGTGGAGTAGCCTGTTCAGTAACAGAAGTTGTCAAAATGCTGTGCAATTACTTACTGCAGCAAAACAAACCTACTTCTCATCTCTCATATCATCCCTGTCAAACAACCCTAAACAGCTATTCAGTACTTTCAATTCTCTCCTCCATCCACCAGCTCCACCTCCCTCTCCTCTCATCTCAGCTGAAGACTTTGGCTCATTCTTCAAGCAGAAGATTGACAATATAAGGCAAAGTCCCCACAACCCCTCCTCATAACTACTAGTACTCAACTCTCCTCCTTCAAAACCAGCTTCTCTGCCATCATGGAAGATTAACTTTCCTCTTTACTCTCCAAATCACATCTCACCACCTTTGAACTTGACCCAATCCTGTCCCACCTAATTCAAAACCTTACCACAGTCTTCATCCAACCCTAACCCACCTCTTCAACCTGTCATTAACAGCTGGTGTCTTCCCCTCATGCTTCAAACATACCTCGATCACACCTATCCTCAAAAAGCCCTACCTTGACCCATCCTCTGTGTCTAGCTTTCTCTCCATTTCACTTCTTCCTTATGTCTCAAAACTACTGGAACAACACGTCCATTATGAACTGTCCTACCCCCTCTTCTCCTGCTCCCTCTTTGACTGACTGCTTACAATCTGGCTTCCGACTGCACCATTCCACTGAACCAGCCCTGAAAAAAGTCACCAACGACCTATTAACCGCAAAATCCAAGCGACACTAGTTTGTCGTCCTCCTCCTGGACCTTGCATCTGCCTTCAAAACAGAGGACCATTCCCTTTTACTGCAGACGCTCTGATCTCTTGACATAATCTACCATGGATCTGTAAAAACAGTAGTGCATGCCCTCATCATCTCCTGCCTCAACTACTGCAAGCTTCTGCTCTGTGGCCTCCCTTCTAACACTCTGGTACCCCTCCAATCTATCCTAAACTCTGCTGGCCGACTAATCCACCTGTCACCCCCACTATTCCCTGGCTTCTTTCTTCTGTCAATCCTTGCACTGGCTCCCTGTTTCCCAGAGACTCCAGTTCAAAATCCTAACTTTGGCATACAAAGCCATCTAAAACCTGTCTCCTCCATACATCTGTGACCTAGTCTCCCGGAACTTACCTGCACGCAAGCTCCGATCCTCACAAGATCTTCTTTTCTGCTCCCCTCTTATCTACTCATCCCACAATTGCATACAAGATTTCTCCCGTGCATCTCCCCTACTCTGGAACTCTATACCCCAACATATCAGACTCTCACCTACCGTGGAAACCTTCAAAAGGAACCTGAAGAACTACCTCTTCTGACAAGTGTACAACCTGCAGTAACCCTCGCTTTCCCATACCGCTGCACGACCAGCTCTACCCTCACCTCCTGTATCCTCACCCATCTCTTGTAGATTGTGAGTCCTCACGGGCAGGGTCCCCTTTCCTCCTGACCAGTCGGTGACTCATTTTCGTTCAAGATTATTGTACTTGTTGTTATGATCTGCAGCAAGTTCTAAGGAAAGAAAGGGGAAAGCTATCCCTACAGTAAGACTAAGCTGAATCCCTACGATAAAGCGGGCTGCCTGTTCCTTGCGAACAGACCCTTCTTAGTCCTCGGCTATTCTGAACGAAGACCTATAGCATAAAGGAAGGGGTCCCTAAAAGAACTAAGGACTGGAACAAAAATGGGACACCTCCTGAACAGAGAAGGTTGTTGCAGAACACAAAAAGGTAAACTGACAAAAAGGTACTAGAGGTCCCAGAAGGACCAAACAAACTGACAGAGATAGGCACAGAAGCACCTGGCTAGCAAAACAGTCAAACAACACTGAAGTCCAGTACAGCCAAAAGGGCGGAGCTGGAATATATAGGCAGATGGTCACGTGATCGCAAAACACAAGATGGAAAAAACTAACAGGAGGGTTCTAACAGTTGTTTGCTATGTATACCCCTTTTCACATGTAAAGCGCCATGGAATAAATGGTGCTATAATAATACTAAATCATAATTATACTATTTTCCTGGTGTCTGCCTCTAATTTTTGCTGTTTTAGCTGCTTTTGGGCCCCTTTGAAGGTGTTGTCTATGCGTTTGGTTTTGCATCCCATTGAATCCAATGGGATTCAGATATGTTCAACAAACTGACAAACATTGTGAACTTCGATCAGAACCGAATTGAACCTTGAAGCGTTTGCTCTTCTCTAATTAGGATCACTCTTGCCTGATCCTCCTTGATTTTCTTCAGAACTGATTAAATCAATTCCATTTGATCAGGTACGCATCCATTGCCTTTGGGATTCAGCAAATAGAAATGCCTTACGTTCCTGTTCTGTTTGTATGTGTAAAGATCTATTTCTGAAGACCCTCTTTGGCTCACAATCTGATCAATCGATTGGACACAACTTAGGAAATCCGCGTTGCCGTTTTCTTTCCTCCTTATGTGAAGTGCTGTTAGGGATAAGAGGTGTGACTCTGTCATCTGGAAGATCTGATCCAGTTCCCTAATGACAGAAACCGACCTTTTTCTCCCTTGGTGGTTTATGTTGGCCACCGTAACCCTGTTGTCTGATAGAATTCTTACATAGTGGTCTTGTATAGATGGAAGTAATTTTCGTAGTGCCAATTTCACTGCTGCAAGCTCCTTCAGGTTAGAAGAACCAGACATCTCCCCTTCTGCCCATAGACCCTGGACCAGGAGGTCCACTAGATCCGCTCTCCCATCCTTGGGGACTCGCGTCTCTCATAATTTGTGATCTCTGATTAGTCTAGGAAACCCCTCTGGATAAGTTCTCTGCTTCTGGCCACCAGAAGAGAGACTGGATGGTCATGGTAAAAATAGCCAATTTGGCATCTAATCGCCCTTTTAATGCATTTTTTCCTTTGCAGGATTTCCTATTGCAATACTCGAGTGTTAAGGTTTCTCAAACTGACATTGCTTTCTGCAGAGTCGTGACCGGATTGACTATCAGCTCTGACACTTGGCAGGATACCTTCCCCTTTTTCCCCTCTGGAAGAAAACAACTCTGATTGATTGAATCCATGAGAAGGCCTTGGAAAACCTGTTCCTTTTTGGGTTTTAGTCTTGATTTTTCTAGATTTATTATCCAACCCAATTGCCTCAGGGTAGCTGTGATTTTCGTAATCTGTATCCTGCAGTGCTCATTAGATCTGCCCACAATCAGAAAATTGCTAAGATAAGGTATCACTAGCTTATCTTTTTCCCGAAGGTGAGCCATCATCTTGGACACTATCTTTGTAAATACCCGAAGGGCCATGGATAATCTGAAGGGAAGGGCCCATGTTGAGCCACATTTGATAGTGCGGTTTGGCGGCCAGCTGAGGCATTTTCCAGAAACGCTGTTGCCCTTTGCATCATGGTGAGAGCAGCTAGAAAACTTCCTCTCGCCTCCTTATTGATCAAATGGTTTTCCAAATGGTCCAGCCATACAATCAGGGCAGGGCCGGCGTCAGCACCCGGTCAAATGCCGGGGCCCTGAGCAGGCAGAGGGGCCCACTGGCGGTCGCGCACCGCGCTGGGCTATGGGCGGAGGAGAGCGGTGTCAGCGACCGCCCTTCTCCGCCGCTTGCTCAGGGCCCCGGCAGCTGGATACTTACCTCTCCCCGTGCCTCCGCAGATCCGCTGTCTTCCTGCTCTGAGCTCCCTGTGACGTCTCAGGTCAGAGGGCGCGGTGACGTCTTTTCACCGCGCCCTCCCCTGGCCGTCACAGGGAGCGCTGAGCGGGAAGACACCGACAACGCTGGCGTTCGGACCCGAGCAGCGGGCAGCAGGTAGCAGGTGAGGAGAAGGGAGGTGAGTATTTGATTTTTTTTTTTAATGTATGGAGGCATGGGGCAGTATAAAGAGAAGGGGGGGCATCCTGCATGGGGCATTATAAAGAGGGGGGGGCATCCTGCATGGGGCATTATATAGAGGGGGGGGTGACATCCTGCATGGGGCATTATAAGGTGGGGAACAGCCTGCATGGAGCATTATAAGTGGGGCAGCCTGTATGGGGCATTATGTGGGGGGGTAACAGCCTGCATGGAGCATTAAAAGGGGGGGGGCCTGTATGGGGCATTATGTGGGGGGGAACAGCCTGCATGGAGCATTATAAGGGGGGGCATCCTGCATGGGGCATTATAAAGAGGGGGGGGCATCCTGCATGGGGCATTATAAAGAGGGGGGACATCCTGCATGGGGCATTATATAGAGGGGGGGTGACATCCTGCATGGGGCATTATAAGGTGGGGAACAGCCTGCATGGGGCATTATAAAGGGGGGGGCAGCCTGCATAGTGCATTATGTGGGGGGGAACAGCCTGCATGGAGCATTATAAGGGGGGGCAGCCTGTATGGGGCATTATGTGGGGGGTAACAGCCTGCATGGAGCATTAAAAGGGGGGAGCCTGTATGGGGCATTATGTGGGGGGTAACAGACTGCATGGAGCATTATAAGGGGGGGGACAGCCTGTATGGGGCATTATGTGGGGGGTAACAGCCTGCATGCAGCATTATATGGGGGCCAGTATCCTGTATGGAGAGTTATAAGGGGACCGGTATCCTGTATGGAGCGTTATAAGGGGACCGGTATCCTGTATGGAGCGTTATATGGGGGCCAGTATCCTGTATGGAGTTTTATAAGGGGACCAGTATCCTGTATGGAACGTTATATGGGGGCCAGTATCCTGTATGGAGCTTTATAAGGGGACCAGTATCCTGTATGGAGCGTTATATGGGGGCCAGTATTCCGTATGGAGCCTTATATGGGGGCCAGTATTCCGTATGGAGCCTTATATGGAGGCCAGTATTCCGTATGGAGCCTTATATGGGGGCCAGTATTCCGTATGGGGCATAATATGGGGGCCAGTATTCCATATGGAGCCTTATATGGGGGCCAGTATTCCGTATGGAGCCTTATATGGAGACCAGTATTCCGTATGGGGCCTTATATGGGGGCCAGTATTCCCTATGGGGCCTTATATGGGGGCCAGTATTCCGTATGGAGCCTTACATGGGGGCCAGTATTCCGTATGGGGCCTTACATGGGGGCCAGTATTCCGTATGGAGCCTTATATGGGGGCCAGTATTCCGTATGGAGCCTTATATGGGGGCCAGTATTCCGTATGGAACCTTATATGGGGGCCAGTATTCCGTATGAAGCGTTATATGGGGGCCAGTATTCCGTATGGAGCCTTATATGGGGGCCAGTATTCTGTGTGGAGCGATTCACCGGTTTCTGAGCTATTGTGGAATTTACAATAGATATCACACATGTAATGTAAGAAGTGAAATCTTTGCATTGTACTAATATATATATATATAATCTCCGCTGTATCTCTGCATCATGAATCGTGGTATGTGTTAAAGGGGCCCACTGAGACTCTTTCGCCCGGGGCCCAGAAAAACCTGGAGCCGGCCCTGAATCAGATAACTGGCTGTACATGTGGCTGCTATGGCTAGTTTAAAGGACCCTGCTGAAGACACCTAAGCCCTTTTTAAGAGACCATCTGCCTTTCTATCTAGGGGATCCCTTATTGCCCCCCATATCATCAAAGGACAGTATTTACAAAGAGATGAAGTAGGGGCGCAATAGTGCTGTTACCAAAACAAACAATAGTGTACAAAAGCGGCAGTGCGCTTACCTTGCAGGGTTGTGAAATGCACAACTCGTGTATTGGATGTTAGAAGGGCTGCAGGAGACACCAAACCCCAGAGGCCCGAATTGCAATAAAATGGATATGAAAATGTGTCAATAATTCCGCGCTCCTCCGTTTACAAAGATGATGCAAACTCCTGTTCTTGTATTGTGGATTTATTCTTCTAAAAGCTAAAATCAGACGTGTTTCGTTCCCCTTCATCAAGTGTATAGCTGTATAGGTGTTATAGGCAGTGAACCTATATATGCATAGAAAATGAAAAAAACTGGCGCCAAAACACCGGCAGCCGTTTACATTTAAAACTTTAAGACCTTACAAATTAGTAAAAAATATGAACTCACATAGTTAAGACATATATTAACAATTATAAACAAATATGTCAGAGGAATAAATAAGAAATGCATAAAACTCGGAGGGTCTACAGCAAGTCGTGCAAGGTATAAAAAAAATATAATAATAAAAAATATATATAGTGATTTGCGGTTTGAGATTCGATCTTGCCACCTATTACTGCTCTGCACCATAAGTAGAAACTGACCATGGTTAGTCCCTCTAGAGTCTAGACTATAGGAATAATTGATAGGTAGTGAATAGACATTTTCTAGTTCCTTTTTTGAGAAGATACAATTATATAGTAATTTTACAAAGGGAACATGATTATAAAAAGTTATGTTAGTAAGAGGATATATATGTATATACCAACAATTATCCTGGGACGATAGCCCATATCCATATTGTGGAGATGGTAATATAATACTTCATTCAGATTAATAATAATACCTATATTTTTAGTCTTCCATAACTGGTTGATCATTAATAGGTCATGTAAGAGGATTGAAAAAAAAATGAATAACCCATGCAAAAAATATTTCTAGATTATATTAGTTATGCATATTGTGGGAACCATACACCATATAATTAGTATTGAGCGAGCACTAAAATGCTCGGGTGCTCGAAGCTCGGGCCAAGCTCGCCGTGATACTCGGGTGCTCGACCCGAGCAACGAGCCCAATGTTAGTCTATGGGAGACCCGAGCATTTTTGCGGCGGCACCCCCGGCAGTCTTTTAAAAGCCTAACAAGTGCCCAAAACGATAGTGACAGTGCTCAAATGACATGGGGACAGCATGGGGATCGCCCCAGGAAGCATTTCTGACCCCCAGGTCACTGCTGTCAACAACGTGGTCAGAGGTATTAAGCCACTTTTAAGGGCTCCCAATGAAACGTTCAAAAACGAAACTGAAACTGCTTTCCTGTGAAATATGTTAAGGAAGTTCCTTTCCAGGGTAAAGACTTGTGTATAAGGTAAAATAAATAACCCCAAAAAAATACTCCTCCACACCTTGGGCTATGTTCACAAGTAGCATTTTTTATTGCACTTTTGTATTGCTTTCAACCGTGACAAATGCATTCACCGGGAAATGTAATTTTAACATTTTACAATCTTATCTGGCCATGTGCTGTGTGACACATGCATACAGTGCTGAAAAGACATGGGAACAGCATAGGGAAGACCCATGGAAGCATCTCTGACACCCAGGTCACTGTCTAAAAGTATGCCCATCAGAAGTGATCCTTGCTGCATCAGAAGATGCAGACCTGCAACTATCCCCGTGCAAGTCCTTGTCCCAGGGCAGTGTTCAATTGTACCTCCCCCATTCCTTGCAATGTAAGCGCAAATATGCAGCCAACCACCCACCCACCCCCAGGCTGCAATACCATACTGCTAGCTTGCACTTGAAATGGGGCCTTTTAGTTAGGAGGAGGCTGAAGCTGGCCACTACCTCATGGCTGCTTCGGCAGCGAGGTCTCCATACTCAGTCCCCAGCCACCACTATTTGTCCCGGTAACCTTCTCCACACTTCTCTTAGCCTGGCCTGCTTTAGGGCAGCATTGGACGAGCCCACCAGAGAACCAGACTCCTCCTGTGGGCCCCGTCTTCTCCATCAAGGGAGTTGAGAGTGCCAAGGTGAGGAGCATGATGATGATAGAAGTTAGCATCTGCTTTTTTATCTTGGAATGCAAGCGCATGTATGTAGTAGCGGCTAGGCCTGAGGTGGTCAGCGTTTTGGCGCATATCCTACCTCCTCCGAGGATTGCTGGATGTTTTCCTGCTACTATCCCAGTTCTATGACTCCCGTTAAAACAAAGCTTCAGGTGATGAATGATGGATGAGGTGGTGGCAAAGGAGAAAGAGCAGGAGGAACAGGGACCATTCACATCAATATCAGGCCAGTCAACCACACATGTCTTGTAGGATATGTTTCTGTACCAAAAGGAGCGGTTCGGCTACACAGTTATAGGGCATACAGTGAGTACAATACCTACCAAAAATTTAGAGGCACTCCAATGCCCCTTCCATTTATAGCAACTGGGTCTCCTGTGCACTGTTGGCCTAAGCAGTGAATGGAAGGCATTCCAAAAATTATGAGGAACTGCAATGCCCCTTGAAACAGACGTGGATTACAGCGTACTAAAAACCTTCTACCCATTATTGGGGAGGGAGTCTCCCTTAGTGTTCGCCTATGCATTGAAAAGCAAAAGCTGACTAAAATTAGGAGGAAATGCAATGCCCGTTGGAAGAGTCGTGGAGGTCGCAGTAGCTTAACAAGACGGTTTTAATGCCCCTCGGAAGAGACATGGAAATCACAGAAGCTAAACAAGACGGTTTTAATGCCCCTTGGAAAAGTGGTGGAGGTCACAGTAGCTTAACAAGACGGTTTTAATGCCCCTCGGAAGAGACGTGGAGGTCACAGTAGCTTAACAAGACTGTTTTAATGCCCCTTGGAAAAGTGGTGGAGGTCACAGTAGCTTAACAAGATGGTTTTAATGCCCCTCGGAAGAGACGTGGAGGTCCCAGTAGCTTAACAAGACGGTTTTAATGCCCCTTGGAAAAGTGGTGGAGATCACAGTAGCTTAACAAGAAAGTTTTAATGCCCCTTGGAAAAGTGGTGGAGGTCACAGTAGCTTAACAAGACGGTTTTAATGCCCCTTGGAAGAGACGTGGAGGTCACAGTAGCTTAACAAGATGGTTTTAATGCCCCTCGGAAGAGACGTGGAGGTCCCAGTAGCTTAACAAGACGGTTTTAATGCCCCTCGGAAGAGACGTGGAGGTCCCAGTAGCTTAACAAGACGGTTTTAATGCCCCTCAGAAGAGACGTGGAGGTCCCAGTAGCTTAACAAGACTGTTTTAATGCCCCTTACAAGAGCCATACAGTACAGCATATTACAAACATTATTCCCATTATTGGGGAGTGGGTCTCCTATAGTCTTTGCCTATGCCTTCCAAGCAAAAGCTGCCAAAAATTAGGACGGAGGAACTTGCAATGCCTCTTACAAGAGCCATGCAGTACAACATAGTACAAACATTATTTCCATTATTGGGGAGTGGGTCTCCCATAGTCTTTGCCTATGCCTTCCAAGCAAAAGCTGCCAAAAATTAGGACGGAGGAACTTGCAATGCCCCTTACAAGAGCCATGCAGTACAACATAGTACAAACATTATTCCCATTATTGGGGAGTGGGTCTCCCATAGTCTTTGCCTATGCCTTCAAAGCAAAAGATGACAAAAATAAGGACGGAGGAACTTTCAATAATGGCAACACGGACCACGGTCACCCTGGTGGTAGAGTGGTGGTGGAGGCTGAGGATAAGGAGAAGAACATAAAACAGCCGAAATGAGGAAGCGTATACCAATGTGTGGGTGTGAAGCGGTGCATGTGAATACACCTCCCGAAATAACACAGTGGATTTGACTTTATGTTACTCTGCTGTCATTTGGTGGTGATGATAAGTCTGGCCCAATCCAGCCCTTGTTCATTTTAATAAGGGTCAGCTTGTCAGCATTGTCAGTTGACAGGCGAGTGCGCTTATCAGTTATAATTCCCCCAGCGGCACTAAAAACACGCTCCGATAACACGCTAGTGGCAGGGCAGGCCAGGACCTCCAAGGCGTACAGAGCGAGTTCATTCCAAGAGTCCAGCTTGGATACCCAATAATTAAAAGGCACAGAGGAATCACGGAGGACACTGGTACGGTCGGCAAGGTACTCCCTCACCATCTTTTGAAACTTTCCACTCCTTGTGAGAGTACTCCGCGCCTCAGGGTCTGTCCGAAGGGAGGGTCTGAGAAAACTGTCCCAGAACGTTGACAGTGTTCCCCTGCCTCTGCTGGACTGGAGTTGCATTTTTCTCGCATGTATGCCTTGATTGGGCAACAACGAACTGTGACCTCTGCCGCTAGCTTCTTCAGATGGGAATTTTTTAACAGTTCTGCAGCAAGGGCCTTCTGGTACTGCCCCATTTTTGTAGACCTCTCCACCTCAGGAATAAGAAAGTGAAAGTTCTCATTGTAGCGGGGGTCTAAAAGTGTCACCAACCAGTAATGACTGTCATCCAACATTTTGACAACGCGAGGGACACGGTTAAGGCAGCGTAACATAAAGTCAGCCATGCGTGCCACACTGGTAACGGGAAAGACTTCCGTGTCCTCACCAAGATGACGACTGACCATGCTCTCCTCCTCCTCCTCCTCCCCCCTGTCCTCAGGCCACCCACGCTGAACCGACGGTATGACAGTTGTACAGGTACTACCGTCTACAGCGCATGATACAAGCTCCTGTTCTTCTTCCTCCTCCTCTCCCTCATTGTCCCCCAATGCATGTTGGGATGAGATGAGGCTGGGCTGTGTGTAATCGACCACTACGGCTTCTTGATCCATCTCATCATACTGCAGAGAGCGTTGCTAAAGACAGACAAATGGAATGCTGACGCTAATGATGGCGTCATCGCCACTCACCATCTTGGTCAACTCCTCAAAGTTTGTCAAGATGGTACATATGTCAGACATCCAGGTCCACTGCTGAGGTCTTATGTGTGGAGTCTGACCTGAATATCGACGGCCTTGTTGCAGCTGGTACTCCACAACTGCTCTCTTCTGCTCACAAATCCTTTGCAACATGTGGAGGGTAGAGTTCCAACGTGTGGGGACATCACACACCAGTCGGTGTGACGGAAGCTGCAAACGCTGCTGCAACACAGCAAGGGTGGCGGAAGCTGTAGCCGACTTGTGAAAATGAGCTGACAGGAGGCGTACTTTGACGATCAGATCTGGCAACTCTGGGTACGATTTAAGAAACCGCTGAACCACGAGGTTAAGCACATGAGCCAGGCATGGTACGTGTGTGATCTCGCCTCGCCTCAGAGCCGCCACCAGGTTATGGCCATTGTCACACACGACCATGCCTGGATGTAGGTTCAGCGGTGTCAGCCACAGATCTGCTTGCTCTTTCACAGCTGTCCACAACTCACAAGCAGTGTGAGGTTTCTCACCTAAGCTTATGAGTTTCAGCACAGCCTGTTGCCGCTTGGCGGAGGCAGTACTGCAGTGCTTCCAGCTTGTAACTGATGTGGTGATATCTGAGATGGAGGCTGAACATGAGGAGGAGGATGATGCGCAGGAGCTGTACACTGTGGGGGCAACTCTGACTGACATAGGGCCCGCAATCCTCGGTGTGGGGAGGATGTGTTCCGTCCCAAGGTCCGACTGGGTCCCGGCTTCCACTATGTTTACCCAGTGTGCCGTCAGGGAGATGTACCGTCCCTGGCCACAAGCACTTGTCCATGTGTCTGTTGTCAGGTGGACTCTCCCAGTAACTGCGTTGTTGAGGGCACGGCAGATGTTTTGGGACACGTGCTTGTGTAGTGCGGGGATGGCACACTGGGCAAAATAGTGTCGGCTGGGGACCGAGTACCGAGGGACGGCCACCGCCATAAGGTTGCGGAAGGATTCCATCTCCACCAGCCTAAAAGGCAGCATTTCCAATGCAAGCAGTCATGAAATGTGCGAATTTAGGACTGTGGCCTGTGGGGCGTTAGCTGTGAATTTCCGCTTTCGTTCAAAGGTCTGGGATATGGACAATTGAACGCAGCGGTGGGACATGGACGTTGATGCTGTTTCTTGAGAAACTGCCATAACAAGTGAAGACTGAGAGGAGGGGGCATCTTTGCATGCAGTATGGACAGGGGATTGCCTTGCACACACAACAGGGGGGTTCTATTGCACGCACAACAGGGGAAGAAGCAGTGGTGACACCCGCTGACACTGGTCGTGGACCCTGGGGTTCGCCCCACAAAGTCGTGTGCTTTGCTGCCATGTGCCTGATCATGCTGGTGGTGGTCAGGCTGGTAGTTTTGTCACACCTGCTGATACTGGCATGGCAGGTGGTACAAATGGCCTTTTTGGGGTTATCAGCAGAGTCTTTAAAAAAATTCCAGACTCTGGAAGACCTACAGGTTGTACTGGCAACGTCCCTTGTGTTGGTGTTACGGGGAACTGTTGCCTGCCTTCTGTGTGCGGCCACCACACTGCTTCTTCCTGCCTGTTGGGGTACTCTGCCTCCCTCACCCTGTGTGCTTCTGGCCTCGCTCTGCATGTCCTCCTGCCACGTTGGGTCAGTTACTAGATCATCCACCACCTCCTCCTCTTCCACTTGCGCACCACGATCCTCCTCCTCACTTCCTGGCAATTGTGTCTCGTCATCGTCCACCTCTTGTGACAAATTGCCAGCGTCAACTTCCTGTGGCCGTGGCTGTTCAAATATTTGGGCATCGCTACATGGGATCTCCTCTTCCACCACTTCAAGCGGAGCAGGCGAGGGGCACAAATCTGGAAATGGACCAGTGAACAGCTCTTCAGAGTGTCCAAGTGTGGGATCAGTTGCTGTCTGATGACACTCGGCATGGTGGAGGAAGGAGCATCAGGGTGAGGAGGAGTATGCGGTCGAGACTCACGGCTACTAAGAGTAGACCGTGTGGAAGACAGACCGGAGGTGGTGGTGCCCAGGTAACTGAAAGTATTATCTCCTATCCAATTAATAACCTGTTCACACTGATCAGTTCGCAATACTGGTGTTGTTCTGTGCTTCCCTAGTAATTCGGTCAAGAAGTGGGAACGAGAAGATGTGGCTGTTGGTTGTGGCACATTTTCACCTTGGCCACGGCCCCGTCCTCTGCACGCACCATCACCAGAACGTCCAGTTCCATGTCCCTTGCCATGCGCCTTGCCCATTGTAAAGGAAGTAAAATAGCTTACACTCGCACTATCAATGGAAAAAGGGTAATAAAAAGTAGATTAAAACCGTGGAAGAGGAAAAGCACAGTTCTACTTCTCGGGCCTACACCAGACTATTTTCAACAGATATATTTGTGTCTGAACAATCAGCAGACACTATTACTGTTTTTCTTTACGGCAAAAAATGCCAAAAGCAGGATAATACAGATATTTGACCCGTGGAACTGCAAAACCACACTTCTGTTTCTCTCGCCTACACCAGACTATTTTCAACAGATATACTTGTGTCTGAACAACCAGGGAGACACTATTACAGTTTTTTTTTTAAGGCAAAAAATGCCAAAAGCAGGATAATAGAGGTTTTTTACCTTGGAAAAGCAAAACCACAGTTATAATTTACTGGTGTATACCAGACTTTTTTAAATATATATATTTGCGGCTGAACAGTGAGCGACACACTCAAACTGTTTTTTTTAGATACAAATGGCCCAAAAGTGGATAATACAGAGGTTTGAACCGTGGAACTGCAAAACCACACTTCTGTTTCTCTGGCCTACACCAGACTATTTTAAACAGATATATTTGTGTCTGAACTGTCACAGACACACTTTTTTTTTTTTTTTTTTGGGGGGGGGGGGGGGACCAAAAGGTTAATAAGATGGGTATTTGTACAGTGTGAAGGAGGAAAAAAAAAAGAGGATTTAGATGAAAAAAAAAAGGATTTTTCCTGGCCCCCGAGACCTGGAGCTAAGTCCAGCAATTTCAGCAACAGGAGCACACAGGACTGTAATGCAGCGTTTGCTGGTATAACCACTGCGTCTCCCATACAGCCTGCTTGCCTGATATCTGGGATGGATATTAGTCCTGAGAAGGACTGTTTGTTTAATTTGGCAGCCACTACAGACCCTACACTAACTATTTCGCAGTATATATCTCTCCCTAAATCAGCAGCGTTGTCCCTACACTGTCTGATCCCAGCCGTCTGTGTCCAAGATGGCGGCGCCCGGTTTTAAATACTCGAGGTGACGCTGTGCGGCCAACCAATCAATGTAATGCCCACAACCAACATGGCTCCGGCATTCCAGTGACTGGCTGGCAATCCCTGCATGTTCATTGGCTCTGTAAAGAGCTCCAATCATGCAGGGCGGAGACCCGAGCTCCCGCCCGAGTAACCCGGAAATGTTCGGTGCTCGCCGAACATCCCGAGTAGCGTGATGCTTGGGCGAGTATCGAACAGTGTCGAGCATGTTCGCTCAACACTACATATAATATAATATAAGATAGTCTTCAATTATTAGTCTGATAATTAATAAGTCACAAGGGATATCTGTGAAAGTAGATAGTACAAAGTATAGTGAATGAGCATAAGCTAATCTGTTCTATGCTCTTAAAAAAATGGGGACCGCAATGGTTTGCTGCGGCTATATTCAAGATGATTGCTTTTATGCATTTCTTATATATTATTCTGCCATATTTGTTTATGTGTGTCTTAACTATGTGAGTTCATATTTTTTACTAATTTGTAAGGTCTTAAAGTTTTAAATGTAAACGGCTGCCGGTGTTTTGGCGCCAGTTTTTTTCATTTTCTATGTATATACTGTATAAGTTCACTGCCTATAACACCATATAAGCTATACACTTTATGAAGTAGACGGGATGTCCACGAAACGTTTCTGATTTTAGCCTTTATAAGAATGAATCCACAATACAAGAACCGGATTTTGCATCATCTTTGTAAACGGAGGAGCGCGGAATTATTGACACATTTTCATATCCATTTTATATCAAAGGACAGTAAGGATTACTTTGGAAGCTTTTGAGATGGCTACATCAATTTTTAGGGCTTAATCCCAGATGGCCAAAGTATCTTCCTCAAAGGAGTATTTACGTTTTGATGATGAGGGCAGGAACCCCTTTCATTCAGGTTTTTTCCACTCCCATTTAATAAGAGGTATCACCTTGTCAATAAGGGGAAAGGTCCGATGCGTGCATTGTTCTAGATCCCCGAATATTATGTCCAGAATAGATGTAGAAGCTTTGGGTTCCTCGATTTCCATAGTGGACCTAACAGCTTTAATTAGTTTGTCTGTCTCTTCTATTGGAAAGCACAGACATCCTGAATCCCCCTCATCAGATGAGGATGATGAGGAAAAAGACACATATTCCCCTTCTGGCATCTTAAGATATAGCCCTGGATTTTTTTGACTTATCTTCCCTAACCTATTTAGGGTGGATTAGGGTTTTAAGGGAATTTTTAACCTCAGCTTTATTAACGATATAATGCCTGAAGCTAAGGAAGAGAATTCTTCACAAATAATTTTTTCTATACAAGATTGACAAAATCTTTTTTCCAATGTACTTGGTAGCTTAATTTTACATATTGCACATCCCCTGTGCACAGCATGATGGACCCCACAGTCCCTTATTCACAGTATAATGTCCACCACAGCCCCCATACAGTATGATGTCCACCGCAGCCCACGATTATATAGTATGCATATTAAAGGAAGTTAAAGGAAGCACTGCACTCCGCCAATTTCTAGGCGCACGGGTAGGGTCCCAACCCTTTAAAATATATAAATAGGAATCTGGCACTCAACAAAAAGATGCAGTTTATTCAAAGAGCTGTGCATAGAAAAATTTTGACATTTTGGTCTCACCAACCTTCATCAGCTATACTCTATAAAAAAAACAAGGTATTCATAAGGAAATTAACATACATTAGAAACAAAAAAATGGAAAAAAAATGCAATACAGGATCGCAGATATCCAAAAGATGAATAAGTTTCATATGAATTAATATGTTCAATCTGCCTCTTTAAATTCATATAATGCTCAAAACTTAGCACTTCTCTTAAAAGAAATCTTCTGGATGTTCAAATTACAAACCATTTGTCCTCTGGGCTTCAATGAGAAGACAAAGGCAATCCTATGGTGATAGAAGATAAACAGTAACGGACTTCAAAGGACTTCCCACAATGGATACAATTGTTTCTTCTTAATCCCCTCTACAACAGCGTTTCTGAGAACTGTGAGGACATCTACTGGTTCAATAGTGAACTGCACCTTATTTATATGTTTTATAAAAAGACCAATTTTTTATATTTACACTTTAACTTCATTTTTTTATATTATCCAATTTTTTTACATTTTAGTTATATTTTTTTCCATTTTTCTTTTTGAACATACATAATTCTGTAATTTTGTATTAATTACTTCATCATGCTATATATGTCAGTTTTATTTAAATAGTAGTTACTTTTATATGTTCAAAACGTTTTTCAAACAGTCATTGTCGCCTAAATGTGTATTTAAACAGCACTTTTGCGCACCCACCACACACCACCTGATGATGAAGGCTCCGGTCCGGAGCCGAAAACTGATTTGTGAATTTGATTCCTAAATAAAAGGTATTTTTTTTAACTACCATATCCTCACCAACATCAGTACACCAATATAACTTTTATGAGTTTATCCTTGAGACTCCTCCACATACACATCCCATAGGAGACACTGAGACTCTGCCATATACACATCACATAGGATACACTCAAACTCTGTTGAATACACGTCACATAGGATACACTGAGACTCTGCCATATACACATCACATAGGATACACTCAAACTCTGTTGAATACACGTCACATAGGATACACTGAGACTCTGTCATATACACATCACATACGATACACCGAAACTCTGCCGTATACACTTCACATAGGATACACTCAAACTCTGCCGTATACACTTCACATAGGATACACTGAGACTCTGTCATATACACATCACATACGATACACCGAAACTCTGCCGTATACACTTCACATAGGATACACTGAAACTCTGCCGTATACACTTCACATAGGATACACTCAAACTCTGCCGTATACACTTCACATAGGATACACTGAGACTCTGTCATATACACATCACATACGATACACCGAAACTCTGCCGTATACACTTCACATAGGATACACTGAAACTCTGCCGTATACACTTCACATAGGATACACTGAAACTCTGCCGTATACACTTCACATAGTATACACTGAAACTCTGCCGTATACACTTCACATAGGATACACTGAAACTCTGCCGTATACACTTTACATAGGATACACTGAAACTCTGCCGTATACACTTCACATAGGATACACTGAAACTGCAATATACACATCACATAGGATACACTGAAACTTTGCCGTATACACGTCACATAGGATAACCTGAGACTGCCGTACACACATCACATATGATACACTGACACAACACATCACTGGCCAGGCAATGGTGCAAGGTGCACTAACCACAATACCGTTGTACCACAATGTCCTGATACTGCTCTGTTCTCCACCAGGAATCTGTGTGAAGCTTGCACCAGGGCAGGGCAGGTGTACCCCCATTGTATGTCAGCAGTTAATTCATACTATTGAATGAGTCAAATAGCCAAACTCCTCCCATCATAGCCCCAGTTGATAGGCCTGTATACCCTATCCTTGGAACACAGAGCTCTAATGGCATATGAAGCCAATCTCACTTAAATGTGTCAAATTTGTTGCATGTCTGATGCCACAATTAAAGAAAACATGAAGTCTTATTATGACTTCTGTAAATTATAACCATCTTTTGATGGTACAATGGTTTGTATAAAAAAAAAGCTGAATATAGCCACATGAAGCTGAGATAGTGCATGATACAGTTATTGCAGCTATAACACAATGCACTTTTGATGTTTTGCTGCCCCCCGGTGTCCAATCTTAAAACTACAATTTAGGCTATACATAAAACAATCCTTTTGGGACTACCTATTTTCTGTCATTTGCATCAAATCTATTTGGAGGCTCAGCGTACTTCAATAGATATTTTAAGAATATTTTCAGTTTGCCGTTTATTGCAACAACATTTTTTCACTGTATATAATGTTTTATTATTATTAGCATCCCTTATTGCTGCTGTTGCACTCTGCACCTTTTATAATCCTGTCATGTAGTTAGTACATTAATATGTCATGTATTTACCCTAATCATATCTTGATATTACTCTGTTTTCCCTCTGGTGATGTGACCTTTTTCTCCCTATCATTTGATCCCATATTTATTACTTTGGGTGGTCTCCTTGTCCTTGACCAGATTGGCCGCACAAGCTCAGCTGTAACATTCCCAATCACATACAACCCCTGGCAAAAAATTATGGAATCACCGGGCTCGGAGGATGTTCATTCAGTTGTTTAATGTTGCTGAAAAAAAGCAGATCACAGACATGGCACAAAACTAAAGTCATTTCAAATGGCAACTTTAGGGCTTTAAGAAACACTAAAAGAAATCAAGATAAAAATTGTGGTATTCAGTAAGGCTACTTTTTTTCAGACCAAGCAGAGGGAAAAAATTATGGAATCACTAAATTCTGAGGAAAAAATTATGGAATCACCCTGTAAATTTTCATTTCTAAAACTAACACCTGCATCAAATTACATCTGCTCGTTAGTCTGCATCTAAAAAGGAGTGATCACACCTTGGAGAGCTGTTGCACCAAGTGGACTGACATGAATCATGGCTCCAACACGAGAGATGTCAATTGAAACAAAGGAGAGGATTATCAAACTCTTAAAAGAAGGTAAATCATCATGCAATGTTGCAAAAGATGTTGGTTGTTCACAGTTAGCTGTGTCTAAAATCTGGACCAAATACAAACAACATGGGAAGGTTGTTAAAGGCAAACATACTGGTAGACCAAGGAAGACAGCAAAGCGTCAAGACCGGAAACTTAAGCAATATGTCTCCAAAACAGGAAATGCACAACAAAACAAATGAGGAACGAATGGGAGGAAACTGGAGTCAATGTCTGTGACCGAACTGTAAGAAACCGCCTAAAGGAAACGGGATTTACATACAGAAAAACTAAACATAAGCCATCAATAACATCTAAACAGAAAAAAACAAGGTTACAATGGGCTAAGGAAAAGCAATCGTGGACTGTGGATGACTGGATGAAAGTCATATTCAGTGATGAATCGCGAATCTGCATTGGGCAAGGTGATGATGCTGGAACTTTTGTTTGGTGCCGTTCCAATGAGATTTATAAAGATGACTGCATGAAGAGAACATGCAAATTTCCGCAGTCATTGATGATATGGGGCTGCATGTCAGGTAAAGGCACTGGGGAGATGGCTGTCATTACATCTTCAATAAATGCCCAAGTTTACATTGATATTTTGGACAGTTTTCTTATCCCATCAATTGAAAGGATGTTTGGGGATGAG
This sequence comes from Phyllobates terribilis, assembly GCF_046119375.1. Classification (NCBI taxonomy): domain Eukaryota; kingdom Metazoa; phylum Chordata; class Amphibia; order Anura; family Dendrobatidae; genus Phyllobates; species Phyllobates terribilis. Next base: position 719,945,214 of record NW_027362761.1, on the reverse strand, counting down.
AACATAATTTTTCAAGATGATAATGCATCCTGCCATAGAGCAAAAACTGTGAAAACATTCCTTGAAAGAAGACACATAAGGTCAATGTCATGGCCTGCAAATAGTCCGGATATCAATTCAATTGAAGATCTTTGGTGGAAGTTGAAGAAAATGGTCCATGAAAAGGCTCCAACCTGCAAAGCTGATCTGGCAACAGCAATCAGAGAAAGTTGGAGCCAGATTGATGAAGAGTACTGTTTGTCACTCATTAAGTCCATGCCTCAGAGACTCCACTGAGGTGGTGCAACAAAATACTAGTGATGTATTGGAGTGTTCTTTTGTGTGTTTGGTTTTCTTGATTCCATAATTTTTTCCTCAGAATTGAGTGATTCCATAATTTTTTCCCTCTGCTTGGTCTGAAAAAAATTACCCTTACTGAGTACCACATTTTTTATCTTGATTTCTTTTAGTGTTTCTTAAAGCCATAAAGTTGCCATTTGAAATGACTTTAGTTTTGTGCCATGTCTGTGATCTGCTTTTTTTCAACAACATTAAACAACTGAATGAACATCCTCTGAGCCCGGTGATTCCATAATTTTTGCCAGGGGTTGTAGAAAAGCATGTCAAGGTAAGAAGTCTTTTAAGCCGCAATGCTCCTCTGGGAAATATGCAAATTGTCTCTCAGAGAGGAAGAGGATTAGAACTCTAGTGCCACCTATAGAAAGTAGCAATTCTAAAAGTTAATATTGACTCTCTAATGAGTCTTGCCATATGACTTAGGATAAAAGCCAGAACCAAAATCTTAATTTACAGACACTGTGTTTCAGGGTCAGTGCAAAGTGTGAGATTTGGTTTGACTGGGTGAGAGGTGTCTGACCGGGATCCAAGGGGGCAGAACCCCAAAACAGTGTCTGCAAATTGAGATTCTGGTTCTGGCTTTTATCCTAAGTCATGTGACAAGGCTCGTTAGAGAGTCTATATTGACTTTTAGGATTGCTACTTCCTATAGGTGGCAATAGAGTTCTAGTCCTCTTCCTCTCTGAAGAGACAATTTGCATATTATCCAGAGGAGCATTGCGGCTTAAAAGTCTCCTCACCTTGACATGCTTAAATGTCACTCTCCGCCAGGAGAAATGTTACCCTTTGGATCCTGGTCAGACGCCTCTCACCCAGCCAAACCAGATCTCACACTTTGCACTGATGAGGGTCAGTACCACGAAACACAGTGACTGCAAATTGAGATTCTGGCTTTTATCCTAAGTCATGTGACAAGGCTCGTTAGAGAGAGTTGATACTGACTTTTAGGATTGCTACTTTCTATAGGTGGCAATTGTCTGAAGAGACAATTTGCATATCTTCCAGCATGTGAGTGCTATGACATCCTGCTATAGTGTTCAAAGAATAGTTTGTTAGTGATTAACAAACTTCTTAAGTTTGTTCTGTCTTTTCTGACCGGCTGCTCTCAGTGGGATAAACAAAATCTTATGGTAATTTATGATGTCTTTTAATGGCTAACAAAAGGAAAATAAATGATGTTACAAAGCAAGCTTTCAAGACATCTTAGGACTCTTCATCAGGCATGGTATAGCAAAGTATCTGAAGAAACACAAATATATATACAAAAAGAGCAGAGGCAATGCATAATAAACGGACATTTAAATAAAAAAACAAACTGAGCTTAGAGAGTGATCCTTAATTAAATTAGATTAGTGGTGTTAAAGTTTTATAGTCCCAATATCCATGTAAGATCAGAGACCTGGTGCCCTCATTGTCTGTGGAGCAGATTCCTCAGGTTTTGTAGTGAGTCTTAAATTCTCCTGACATATTTAGTCCTGTGTAGAGGGAATCAAAGACTCTAATGTTTGTATTCCCAGACCCTTCAATGTTTTGTGATTTGAAGATGCCTTTTAATATGACAACTTTCATATTGTTTATGCTGTGTCCTGGAGCACAGAAATGTTTGGCCACAAGTAAATGTTTTATTTTGTCTGCAATTGTATGGATATCCGTGCAATGGGAAAAGCTATAAAACCTACACTCATGTAGAGACCAAAGACACGATACAGATCCCCAACACACAGCAGGACCAGGCCCGGATTGGCAATCTGCCAAGGCGGGCATATGCCCGGTGGTCCAGCGGCCCTTTAAAACTTTTGAATAAGCCCCTATGTGCGTGCTCTCTCCCCGTTACACACGCTGACAAGGCCGCCCTTGTCAGCGCTTGTGTGTGCTGCGGCGGCCCTTCTCAGCGTGCGCGGGAGAGCGCGCGCACTGGGGCTTATTCAATGTTTTAAAGGGCCGCCGTGGCGTGTACAGGACTGTACCTGCGTCAGAACGTTTTTTTGGGGGTCAGAGTTCGCGCTCTGCTCACCGGCCCCAGGGTTCCGCTCATCTGCGGGCCTGATACAGACACGATGCAGCTCTTCACCCCCTCCCCCCATCGTAGGGATCTGGATGAGTCTCAAAATAGAACATTTATGTATATACAGCAGTCAGTTTTACCTGTATAATGTATATTGACTGCTGTATATACATTATATAGGTGCTACTGCTGTGTATAATTGCAGTATCACCTATATAATGTTTGTGTTTTCATTGGCTGTAGGCCAAAATCATCAACATTAACAGAAATAAACAGTTGAAATAGATCACTCAGTTTGTGATGACTCTAATATATGAGTTTCACTTTTTGTATTGAAGAACTGAAATAAATTAACTTTTTGATGATATTCTAATTATACACTGCTCAAAAAAATAAAGGGAACACTTAAACAACAGAATATAACTCCAAGTAAATCAAACTTATGTGAAATCAAACTGTCCACTTAGGAAGCAACACTGATTGACAATCAATTTCACATGCTGTTGTGCAAATGGAATAGACAATAGATGGAAATTATTGGCAATTATCAAGACACACTCAATAAAGGAATGGTTCTGCAGGTGGGGACCACAGACCACATCTCAGTACCAATGCTTTCTGGCTGATGTTTTGGTCACTTTTGAATGTTGGTTTTGCTTTCACACTCGTGGTAGCATGAGTCGAACTCTACAACCCACAGAAGTTGCTCAGGTAGTGCAGCTCATCCAGGATGGCACATCAATGCGAGCTGTGGCAAGAAGGTTTGCGGTGTCTGTCAGCGTAGTGTCCAGAGGCTGGAGGCGCTACCAGGAGACAGGCCAGTACACCAGGAGACGTGGAGGGGGCCGTAGGATGGCAACAACCCAGCAGCAGGACCGCTAACTCCGCCTTTGTGCAAGGAGGAACAGGAGGAGCACTGCCAGAGCCCTGCAAAATGACCTGCAGCGGGCCACAAATGTGCATGTGTCTGCACAAATGGTTAGAAACCGACTCTATGAGGGTGGTATGAGGGCCCGACGTCCACAGATGGGGATTGTGCTCACAGCCCAACACTGTGCAGGACGATTGGCATTTGCCACAGAACACCAGGATTGGCAAAGTCGCCACTGGCGCCCAGTGCTCTTCACAGATGAAAGCAGGTTCACACTGAGCACATGTGACAGACGTGACAGAGTCTGGAGATGCCGTGGAGAGCGATCTGCTGCCTGCAGCATCCTTTAGCATGACCGGTTTGGCAGTGAGTCAGTAATGGTGTGGGGTGGCATTTCTTTGGAGGGCCACACAGCCTGACTGCCATTAAGTACTGAGATGAGATCCTTAGACCCCTTGTGAATCCATATGCTGGTGCGGTTGGCCCTGGGTTCCTCCTAATGCAGGACAATGCCAGACCTCATGTGGCTGGAGTGTGTCAGCAGTTCCTGCAAGATGAAGGCATTGAAGTTATGGACAGGCCTGCCCGTTCCCCAGACCTGAATCCGATTGAGCACATCTGGGACATCATGTCTCGCTCCATCCACCGTCACGTTGCACCACAGACTGTCCAGGAGTTGGCGGATGCTTTAGTCCAGGTCTGGGAGGAGATCCCACAGGAGACTATCTGCAACCTCATCAGGAGCATGCCCAGGCGTTGTAGGGAGGTCATACAGGCACGTGGAGGCCACACACAATACTGAGCCTCATTTTGACTTGTTTTAAGGACATTACATCAAAGTTGGATCAGCCTGTAGTGTGTTTTTACACTTTAATTTTGGGGGTGACTCCAAATCCAGGCCTCCATTGGTTAATAAATTTGATTTCCATTGATGATTTTTGTGTGATTTTGTTGTCAGCACATTCAACTTTGTACAGAACAAAGTACTCAATGAGAATATTTCATTCATTCAGATCTAGGATGGGTTATTTGAGTGCTCCCTTTATAGGATAGTCCTTGGCGTCACCATGGATGCACCGAAAACCCACGGTTTTGGAAGGGATCAACTGGTGGGGAAGGGTTGCTCTGATCAAGGTCACCAGAATCCCGGAGTCCAACAGCCCAAGCACTTTTACTCCATTAATGGACACTGCACACGCCTGCGGCCCCTCGCCGGATCGACAGTCCATGCTACAGGCTGGATGGGCATAATAGGAGACCCGTCTGCCTAGGCTGCAGTCCATGGGTTCAGGGGATATTTGACACCTGGCGGCTACATGTCCAGGGATGTGACACCGCCAACAGACTATATCTTTACCAACAGTTCTAACGACACCTTCAGTATGAGTGGGACGTCCCCCAGTGGTGGCTCTAGACCCCTTCCGTGCTGAACCCACCCCCTTTTGGGTATCCCAGTACGGAGAAATGACTGCATCCAGTTTCCCAAGGGATCTCTCAACTATCTGGTACCTCTCTACCAGGCCGATGAAGTCATCTGCATTTTGGGGATCACCCTGGGCAACCCAGGTCTTTACTGGCTTGGGAAGGGAATGCATGAATCTGACAATCACCACCCACTCCACCATCTGGGCCGGAGTGGAGGACTCCGGTTGTAGCCACTTCTGAACAAGATGCAGTAGGTCAAACATCTGCTAGCGAGGGGGTTTGTCGCTAGCATACGCCCAGTGATGAACTCGTTGGGCTCTCACCGCCATATTTACTCCCAGGCGTGCTAAGATCTCTGTCTTTAGTTTGGGATACTCCTTAGCATCTTGCAGCACCAAGTCGAAATGTGCCTTTTGGGGTTCAACCGATAAATATGGCGCCAGAACCTCTGCCCACTTTCCTGGTGGAAGTCTCTCCCAATCAGCCACCCTCTCAAAAACAGTCAGAAATGCTTCTACATCATCCTCAGGGGTCATCTTCTGCATGGCCCGCCTTACCGCCTTCCTGATGAGAGAATCATCAGTCGGCCCTGGAGTTGGGGCGGCCCCCCTGCTCAGGATGGCGTCCGCAAGAAGCTGTATCTGCTGTTGCGCCTCCTGCTGGTGCTGCTGCTTCGACTTTTGCTGCAACTGGATCTGCTGAAGCAACAGTTTGGTCGTCTCCTGGTGCTGCTGCTGCATGCTCTGCTGGGCCTGTTGCATGCTCTGCTGGGCCTGTTGCATACTCTGCTGGGCCTGCAGGTGTTGCTGCTGCATGCTCTGCTGGCTCTGGACCAGGTGCTTAAAGAGCTCCTCCATGCTGCCGGACTTCTCTGGCTGGCTGCCGGCCTTCACCCAGTACATCCACCGGTCTTTGTGGCAGGTACACGTGTTCCTGGAATCCTGCATGCACTCTCACACCAACTGTGGCAAGACGACTCGCTCGGCTCTCCCGGAGGCAGACTCAGGACACATGTTCTCAGGTTACCTTTCTGCTGGTTTATTATCTGGTATAAACTCATGCAGGGTTCCACAGGAAAAATAAACAAGACCCCTCTGGGTTAAACAGCAAAACAAAACAAAATATAACTCAGTCCATAGGTGAGCGGGTTCTGCCCGCTGTCGGTAGTATAACTGCACAGGCAAAGTCCTTGTAACAAGCTCTGCAGCTTCCACAACACCGTCTGGAGACTTCACTCTCCAGACCACACTCCAGAGGAAAAAAAAAGGACTGAGCTTTTACACATTGCTCAGCCACACCCTGAGGGGAGGTAGGGGGAATGGCGTCCCGTCCTCTTTGCCATTCCCATAAAACCGCACACCCTTTAACAGAGTAAACCCACAAGCATATAACACGCTGGCAGAAAATAAAGTAGGTCTTAGTTCACACAGAAGAGCATCCTGAATGACACATACCTCCCCTCACATATGAAACCAGTGACACTGTGTGCAGAATTATTAGGCAAGTTGTATTTTAGAGGATTATTTTTATTATTGATCAACAACTATGTTCTCAATCAACCCAAAAGACTCATAAATATCCAAGCTTAATATTTTTGGAAGATGGAGTGTTTTTTTTTTTAGATTTGGCTATCTTAGGAGGATATCTGTTTGTGCAGGTAACTATTACTGTGCAGAATTATTAGGCAACTTAATAAAAAACAAATATAATCCCATCTCACTTGTTTATTTTCAACAGATAAACCAATATCAGTGCACAAAATTTAGAAATAAACATTTCTGACATGCAAAAACAAAAACCCCCAAAATTAGTGATCAATATAGCCACCTTTCTTTATGATCACACTCAACAGCCTTCCATCTATAGATTCTGTCAGTTGCTTGATCTGTTTTTGATCAACATTGCGTGCAGCAGCCACCACAGCCTCCCAGACACTATTCTGAGAGGTGTATTGTTTTCCCTCCCTGTAGATCTCACATTTTATGATGGACCACAGGTTCTCTATGGAGTTCAGATCAGGTGAACAAGGGGGCCATGTCATTATTTTTTCTTCTTTTAGACCTTTACTGGCCAGCCACGCTGTGGAGTAGTTGGATGCATGTGATGGAGCATTGTCCTGCATGAAAATCATGTTTTTCTTGAACGATACCGAATTCTTCCTGTACCACTGCTTCAAGAAGTTGTCTTCCAGAAATTGGCAGTAGGTCTGGGAGTTGAGCTTCACTCCATCCTCAACCCGAAAAGGTCCCACAAGTTCATCTTTGATGATACCAGCCCATACCAGTACCCCACCTCCACCTTTCTGGCATTTGAGTCGGAGTGGAGCTCTCTGCCCTTTACTGATCCAGCCTCTGGCCCATCCATCTGGCCCATCAAGAGTCACTCTCATTTCATCAGTCCATAAAACCCTTGAAAAATCTGTCTTAAGATATTTTTTGTCCCATTCTTGATGTTTTATCTTATGTTTCTTGTTCAAAGGTGGTCGTGTTTCAGCCTTCCTTACCTTGGCCAAGTCCCTGAGTATCGCACACCTTGTGCTTTTTGATACTCCAGTAATGTTGCAGCTCTGAAATATGGCAAAACTGGTGGCGAATGGCATCTTGGCTGCTTCACGCTTGATTTTCCTCAATTCATGGGCAGTTATTTTGCGCCTTTTTTGGCCAACACGCTTCTTGCGACCCTGTTGGCTATTTGTTGGCAAATTTCAAGACTGCCGCATCCCTCTGCAAGACATCTCACAATTTTGGACTTTTCAGAGCCCTTCAAACCTCTCTTCTGACCCATTTTGCCAAAGGAAAGGAAGTTGCCTAATAATTAAGCACACCTTATATAGGGTGTTGATGTTATTAGTCAACACCCCTCCTCATTACTGAGATGCACATCACCAGATTTACTTAATTGGTAGTTGGCTCTCAAGCCTATGCAGCTTGGAGTAGGTTTACATGTATAAAAAGTATCATGTGATCAAAATACTCATTTGCCTAATAATTCTGCACACTGTGTATATACACACACACAGTTGATACGGAAAGTATTCAGACCCCTTTAAATTTTTCACTCTTTGTTTCATTGCAGCCATTTGGTAAATTCTAAAAGTTCATTTTTTTTCTCATTAAAGTACACTCTGCACCCCATCTTGACTGAAAAAAAAAACAGAAATGTAGAAATGTTTGCAAATTTATTAGAAAACAAAAACAGAAATATCACATGGTCACAAGTATTCAGACCCTTTGCTCAGTATTGAGTAGAAGCACCCTTTTGAGCTAGTACAGTCATGAGTCTTCTTGGGAATCATGCAGCAAGTTTTTTTACACCTGGATTTGGGGATCCTCTGCCATTCTTTCTTGCAGATCCTCTCCAGTTCCGTCATGTTGGATGGTGAATGTTGGTGGATAGCCATTTTCTGGTCTCTCCAGAGATGCTCAATTGGGTTTAGGTCAGTGCCCTGGTTGGGCCAGTCAATAGTTGTTCTGAAGCCACTCCTTTGTTATTTTAGCTGTGTGCTTAGGGTCATTGTCTTGTTGGAAGGTGAACCTTCAGCCAAGTCTGAGGTCCAGAGCACTCTGGAAGAGGTTTTCATCTAGGATATTTTTGTACTTGGCCGCATTCACGTTTCCTTTAATTGTAACCAGTCATCCTGTCCCTGCAGCTGAAAAACACCCCCATAGCATGATGCTGCCACCACCATGTTTCACTGTTGGGATTATATTGGGCAGGTGATAAGCAGTGCCTGGTTTTCTCCACACATACCGCTTAGAATTATCACCAAAAAGTTCTATCTTCATCTCATCAGACCAGAGAATCTTATTTCTCATAGTCTGGGAGTCCTTCATGTGTTTTTGAGCAAACTCTATGCGGGCTTTCATACGTCTTCCACTGAGGAAAGGCTTCCGTCGGGCCACTCTGCCATAAAGGCCTGACTGGTGAAGGGCTGCTGTGATAGTTGACTTTGTGGAACTTTCTCCCATCTCCCTACTGCTTCTGTGGAGCTCAGCCACAGTTATCTTGAGGTTCTTCTTTACCTCTCTCACCAAGGCTCTTCTCCCACGATTGCTCAGTTTGGCTGGACGGCCAGGTCTAGGAAGACTTCTGGTGGTCCCAAAAGTCTTCCATTTAAGGATTATTGAGGCCACTGTGCTCTTGGGAACCTTGAGTAATGCAGAAATTCTTTTTTAACCTTGGCCAGATCTGTGCCTTGCCACAATTCCGTCTCTGAGCTACTTGGGCAGTTCTTTTGAGCTCATGATTCTTATTTGGTCTGACATGCACTGTGAGCTGTGAGGTCTTATATAGACAGGTGTGTGCCTTTCCAAATCAAGTCCTATCAGTTTAATTAAATACAGCTGGACTCCAATGAAGGAGTAAAACCATCTCAACGAGGATCACAAGGAAATGGACAGCATGTGACTTAAATATGAGTGTCTGAGCAAAGGGTCTGAATACTTATGACCATGTGATATTTCAGTTTTTCTTTTTTAATACATTTGCAAAGATTTCAATATTTCCGTTTTTTTTTCAGTCAAGATGGGGTGCAGAGTGTACTTTAATGAGAAAAAACGAACTTTTTAGAATTTACCAAATGGCTGCAATGAAACAAAGAGTGAAAAATTTAAAGGGGTCTGAATACTTTCCGTACCCACTGTATACTGTCCAGTACCACTTCTCCTGTCCTGTGTATATATATATGTGTGTATATACAGTACAGACCAAAAGTTTGGACACACCTTCTCATTTAAAGATTTTTCTGTATTTTCATAACTATGAAAATTGTACATTCACACTGAAGGCATCAAAACTATGAATTAACACATGTGGAATTATATACTTAACAAAAAAGTGTGAAGAACCTAGAATATAAGACATATTTTCAGTTGTTTCAAAGTAGCCACCTTTTGCTTTGATGACTGCTTTGCACACTCTTGGCATTCTCTTGATGAGCTTCAAGAAGTAGTCACCGGAAATGGTCTTCCAACAATCTTGAAGGAGTTCCCAGAGATGCTTAGCACTTGTTGGCCCTTTTGCCTTCACTCTGCGGTCCAGCTCACCCCAAGCCATCTCGATTGGGTTCAGGTCTGGTGACTGTGGAGGCCAGGTCATCTGGCGTAGCACCCCATCACTCTGCTTCTTGGTCAAATAGCCCGTACACAGCCTGGAGGTGTGTTTGGGGTCATTGTCCCGTTGAAAAATAAATGATGGTCCAACTAAATGCAAACCGGATGGAATAGCATGCCGCTGCAAGATGCTGTGGTAGCCAAGCTGGTTCAGTATGCCTTCAATTTTGAATAAATCCCCAACAGTGTCACCAGCAAAGCACCCCAACACCATCACATTTAAAACCGGGCGCCGCCATCTTGGACACAGTCGCTCCGGATTAGACAGTGTAGGGACAGCGCTGCTGAGCTAGGGAGAGATTTATCCTGCGAAATAGTTAGTGTAGGGTCTGTAAAGGCTGCCAGAACAAACAAATAGTCCTTCTCAGGACTAATATCCATCCCAGATATCAGGCAGGCAGGCAGGCAGGCTGTATAGGAGATGCAGTGGTTATACCAGCAAACGTTGCATTACAGTCCTGTGTGCTTCTGTTTCTGAAATTGCTGGACTTAGCTCCAGGTCTCGGGGCCAGTAAAAATCCTTTTTTTTCATGTAAATACTCTTTTTTTTCCTCCTTCACACTGTACAAATACCCGTCTTATTAACCTATTGGTGTCCCCCCCCCCCAAAAAAAAAGTGTGTCTGATTTTTCAGACACAAATATATCTGTTGAAAACAGTCTGGTATAGGCCACAGAAACAGAAGTATGGTTTTGCAGTTCCACGGGTCAAATCTCTGTGTTATCCAGTTTTGGGCCTTTTGTATCTAAAAAAAAACAGTTTGAGTGTGTCGCTCACTGTTCAGCCGCAAATCTGTATATTTTAAAAAGTCTGGTATACACCAGTAAATTAAAACTGTGGTTTTGCTGTTCCATGGTAAAAGATCTCTATAATCCTGTTTTTGCGCATTTTTTGCCTTAAAAAATACCAGTAGTGTCTCCTGACTGTTCTGACACAAAAATATATCTGTTGAAAATAGTCTGTTGTAGGCCCGACAAATCCCAGTGTGGTTTTGCAGTTCCACGGGTCAAATCTCTGTAGTATCCAGTTTTGGGCCTTTTGTATCTAAACAAAAACAGTTTGAGTGTGTCGCTCACTGTTCAGCCGCAAATATATATATTTAAAAAAGTCTGGTATACACCAGTAAATTATAACTGTGGGTTTGCTGTTCCACGGTAAAAAATCTCTATTATCCTGCTTTTCGCATTTTTTGCCTTAAAAAAAACAGTAGTGTCTCCTGACTGTTCTGACACAAAAATATATCTGTTGAAAATAGTCTGTTGTAGGCCCGACAAATCCAAGTGTGGTTTTGCAGTTCCACGGGTCAAATCTCTGTAGTATCCAGTTTTGGGCCTTTTGTACCTAAAAAAAAACAGTTTGAGTGTGTCGCTCACTGTTGAGCCGCAAATCTATATATTTAAAAAAGTCTGGTATACACCAGTAAATTAAAACTGTGGTTTTGCTGTTCCACGGTAAAAAATCTCTATAATCCTGTTTTTGCGCATTATTTGCCTTAAAAAAAACAGTAGTGTCTCCTGACTGTTCTGACACAAAAATATATCTGTTGAAAATAGTCTGTTGTAGGCCCGACAAATCCAAGTGTGGTTTTGCAGTTCCACGGGTCAAATCTCTGTAGTATCCAGTTTTGGGCCTTTTGTATCTAAAAAAAAACAGTTTGAGTGTGTCGCTCACTGTTGAGCCGCAAATCTATATATTTAAAAAAGTCTGGTATACACCAGTAAATTAAAACTGTGGTTTTGCTGTTCCACGGTAAAAAATCTCTATAATCCTGTTTTTGCGCATTATTTGCCTTAAAAAAAACAGTAGTGTCTCCTGACTGTTCTGACACAAAAATATATCTGTTGAAAATAGTCTGTTGTAGGCCCGACAAATCCAAGTGTGGTTTTGCAGTTCCACGGGTCAAATCTCTGTAGTATCCAGTTTTGGGCCTTTTGTATCTAAAAAAAAACAGTTTGAGTGTGTCGCTCACTGTTCAGCCGCAAATATATATATTTAAAATTTTATGGTATACCCCCAGTAAACAATAACTGTGGTGTTGCCATTCCATGGTAAAAAATCTCTATTATTCAGGTTTTTGGTATTTTTTCTGTAAAGAAAAACAGTAATAGTTTCTCCCTGATTGTTCTGATTGTTTAAAAGAGTCGGGTGTAGGCCAGAGAAATAGAACTGTGGTTTTCCTCTTCCACGGTTCTAATCTACTTTTTATTACCCTTTTTCCATTGATAGTGCGAGTGTAAGCTATTTTACTTCCTTTACAATGGGCAAGGCGCATGGCAAGGTACGTGGAAGTGGACGTTCTGGTGATGGTGCGTGCAGAGGACGGGGCCGTGGCCAAGGTGAAAATGTGCCACAACCAACAGCCACATCTTCTCGCTCCCACTTCTTGACCAAATTACTAGGGAAGCACAGAACAACACCAGTATTGCGAACTGATCAGTGTGAACAGGTTATTAATTGGATAGCAGATAATACTTCCAGTTACCTGGGCACCACCACCTCCGGTCTGTCTTCCACACGGTCAACTCTTAGTAGCCGTGAGTCTCGACCGCATACTCCTCCTCACCCTGATGTTCCTTCCTCCCACCATGCCGAGTGTCATCAGACAGCAACTGATCCCACACTTGGACATTCTGAAGAGCTGTTCACTGGTCCATTTCCAGATTTGTGCCCCTCGCCTGCTCCGCTTGAAGTGGTGGAAGAGGAGAGATCCCATGTAGCGATGCCCAAATATTTGAACAGCCACAGCCACAGGAAGTCGATGCTGGCAATTTGTCACAAGAGGTGGATGATGACGAGACACAATTGCCAGGAAGTGAGGAGGAGGATCGTGGTGCGCAAGTGAAAGAGGAGGAGGTGGTGGATAATCTAGTAACTGACCCAACGTGGCAGGAGGACATGCAAAGTGAGGCCAGCAGCACACAGGGGGAGGGAGGCAGAGTACCCCAACAGGCAGGAAAAAGCAGTGTGGTGGCCGCAGACAGAAGGCGGGCAACCGTTCCCCGTAACACCAACACGAGGGACGTTGCCAGTAGAGATGAGCGGTGTTCGACTAGAACTGTTCGCCAATCTCAAATTCGAGCTGTTTTGGGCGGTGTTCGAGTCGTTCAACGAACGCGAACAAATTGCAAAATATTCGGCTGTTCGAGGTTATGTTCGATAACTGTTCGTGCACCAAAAGCATGTACTGCATGTCTTGCGCTATTTAGAGCACCAATCATGCAGGGATTGTCTGCCACTCACTGTAATGCCACAGCCATTGTGGTTGTGGCATTACAGTGGTTGCCCAAATCGATGGGAACAGTGCTCACAGTGAAACATGAAAAGCCGGCAATTCAGCAGCGGCATACACCGGTATCCGACAATTTAGAACAGAAAGAATAAAGCATCACACATAGATTAGATAGATAGAAACCTGTCAGTCACATATATAATAAGTACAGTGACAGTGTTGGTTACTGTACTTCTCATTTAGTGTTAAAGGATTTATTTAAAAAAATATTAGTGTTTTAATGCACTGGCTGGCAATTCAGCATCGGTACCCGACAATTTATAACAGAAAGAATAGAGCATCACACATAGATTAGATAGATAGAAACTTTACAGTCACATATATAAGAAGTACAGTGATAGTGTTGATTACTGTACTTGTCATTTAGTGTTAAAATAAAGGATTTTTAAAAAAAAAAATTGGCGTGGGGTTCCCCGTAATTTTAGTCTCTAGCGGAGGTTAAGCAGACGGCTGGGGCAGATGTTTGAAGCCTGGGAAGGGGGTAATACCCACGGAGCTTCCCAGGCTACTAATATCAGCCCCCAGCTGAATGCCTAGCCTTTACTAGCTATTAAAATGGGGGACCCCCAAAAAAATGATGTGGGGTCCCCCCTATTTTAATAGCTAGCAAAGGCTAGGCAGACAGCTGGGGGCTGATATTAAAAGCCCAGGAAGGGTGCCATGAATATTGGCCCCCTCCCAGGCTAGAAACACCAGCCGTCAGCCGCCCCAGAAATGGCGCATCCATAGGATGCGCCAATTCTAGCACTTAGCCTCGCTCTTCCCACTGCTCTGTAGCGGTGGCAGTGGGGTAATAGGGCTGGGGTTGATGTCAGCTTATAATGCCAGCTGACATCAAGCCCAGGTTAGTAATGGAGAGGCGTCTATAAGACACCCCCATTACTAACCCCATAGTCAAAGTTTTAAAAAAACACAAACACCCAGAATAAAGTCCTTTAATTTAAATAAAGACACAATTCTTTATTGTTCTAAATTAAACCATACTTACCATCACACCCATTCCAGCTGAAGCCAACGATCTCCTGCAGTAAAAGTAAAATAATAAAGCAACATCATCCTTACCTTTCCATGGTTCCCACGACAGCTTCAGCTCTGCTACATTCACATGACAGGCTGGACCGCAGCAGAACGCTGCCATCCAGCTTGCCATGCTGCAGACACTGAGAAGTGCAGGCATGCTTGCGCTCTGCAGTGTCTTTGAAGAATGACAAGCTGGATGACAAGCTGGATGGCAGCGCTCAGCTGTGATCCAGCCTGTCATCTCAATGCCATCCCAACGTGGGAGAATTCTCCTGCTGAAGCGCTGAGAATTTTCCCACGCTGTCAGTGACGTGCATGAGGTGAGCCGAGTTCATTGGACATGAGCTCACCTCATGCACGTCACTGACAGCGTGGGAAAATTCTCCTGCACTCACCGCATGCGCAGGAGAATTTTCCCACGCTGTCAGTGACGTGCATGAGGTGAGTGGAGTTCATTGGACATGACCTCTGCTCATCTTTATACCGTCATAGCCAGACACTGAGGAGCGCAAGCATGCCTGCACTTCTCAGTGTCTGCCGCATGGCAAGCTGGATGGCAGCGTTCTGCTGCGCTCCAGCCTGTCATGTAAATGTAGCAGAGCTGAAGCTGTCGTGGGAACCATGGAAAGGTAAGGATGATGTTGCTTTATTATTTTACTTTTATTGCAGGAGATCGTTGGCTTCAGCTGGAATGGGCATGATGGTAAGTATGGTTTAATTTAGAGCAATAAAGAATTGTGTCTTTATTTCAATTAAAGGACTTTATTCTGGGTGTTTGTATTTTTTTAAAACTTTGACTATGGGGTTAGTAATGGGGGTGTCTTATAGACGCCTCTCCATTACTAACCTGGGCTTGATGTCAGCTGGCATTATAAGCTGACATCAACCCCAGCCCTATTACCCCACAGCCACCGCTACAGGGCAGTGGGAAGAGCGAGGCTAAGTGCCAGAATTGGCGCATCCTATGGATGCGCCATTTCTGGGGCGGCTGACGGCTGGTGTTTCTAGCCTGGGAGGGGGCCAATATTCATGGCACCCTTCCTGGGCTATTAATATCAGCCCCCAGCTGTCTGCCTAGCCTTTGTTAGCTATTAAAATAGGGGGACCCCACGTCATTTTTTTGGGGGTCCCCCATTTTAATAGCTAGTAAAGGCTAGGTATTCAGCTGGGGGCTGATATTAGTAGCCTGGGAAGCTCCGTGGGTATTACACCCTTCCCAGGCTTCAGACATCTGCCCCAGCCTTCTGCTTAAGCTCCGCTAGAGACTAAAATTACGGGGAACCCAACGCCAATTTTTTTTTTAATAAATCCTTTATTTTAACACTAAATGACAAGCACAGTAATCAACACTATCACTGTACTTCTCATATATGTGACTAACATGTTTCTATCTATCTAATCTATGTGTGATGCTCTATTCTTTCTGTTAGAAATTGTTGGGTACCGATGCTGAATTGCCGGCCGGCTTTTTTAAAGAGACGGTGCATGAAAACACTATTATTTTTTTTAATAAATCCTTTAACACTAAATGAGAAGTACAGTAAGCAACACTGTCACTGTACTTCTTATATATGTGACTGACAAGTTTCTATCTATCTAATCTATGTGTGATGCTCTATTCTTTCTGTTATAAATTGTTGGGTACCGATGCTGAATTGCCGGCCGGCTTTTTTAAAGAGACGGTGCATGAAAACACTATTATTTTTTTAAATAAATCCTTTAACACTAAATGAGAAGTACAGTAAGCAACACTGTCACTGTACTTCTTATATATGTGACTGACATGTTTCTATCTATCTAATCTATGAGTGATGCTCTATTCCTTCTTGTCTAAATTGTCGGGTACCGGTGTATGCCGCTGCTGAATTGACGGCCGGCTTTTTTAAAGAGAGTGTCTTCTGAGCAGTTTGTCAGCTTTTGGACACATTTGAAGGTGTTTTCTATGTGTTTCTATGTGTTTTTGTTTGCCTGCCATTGGTTTTAACGGTGTTCGACGGTGTTCGACGAACAGTTCCACGAACATCCCCGTGTTCGACGAACCGAACCCGAACACTACAGGGGTGGCTCAACACTAGTTGCCAGTACGAGCGGTAGGTCTTCCAGAGTCTGGAATTTTTTTAAAGACTCTGCTGATAACCCCAAAAAGGCCATTTGTACCACCTGCCATGCCAGCATCAGCAGGGGTGACAAAACTACCAGCCTGACCACCACCAGCATGATCAGGCACATGGAAGCAAAGCACCCGACTTTGTGGGGCGAACCCCAGGTTCCACGAACAGTGTCAGCGGGTGTCACCACTGCTTCTTCTGCTGTTGTGCGTGCAATAGAACCCCCTGTTGTGTGTGCAAGGCAATCCCCTGTTCATACTGCATGTAAAGATGCCCCCTCCTCTCAGTCTTCACTTGTTATGGCAGTTTCTCAAGAAACAACATCAACGTCCACGTCCCACCGCAGCGTTCAATTGTCCATATCCCAGTCCTTTGAACGAAAGCGGAAATTCGCAGCTAACGCCCCACAGGCCACAGTCCTAAATTCGCACATTTCACGACTGCTTGCATTGGAAATGCTGCCTTTTAGGCTGGTGGAGACGGAATCCTTCCGCAACCTTATGGCTGTGGCCGTCCCTCTGTACTCGGTCCCCAGGCGACACTATTTTGCCCGGTGTGCCATCCCCGCACTACACAAGCACGTGTCCCAAAACATCTGCCGTGCCCTCAACAACGCAGTTACTGGGACAGTCCACCTGACAACAGACACGTAGACAAGTGCTTGTGGCCAGGGACGGTACATCTCCCTGACGGCACACTGGGTAAACATGGTGGAAGCCGGGACCCAGTCAGACCTTGGGACGGAACACATCCTCCCCACACCGAGGATTGCGGGCCCTATGTCAGTCAGAGTTGCCCCCACAGTGTACAGCTCCTGCGCATCATCCTCCTCCTGCGCATCATGTTCAGCCTCCATCTCAGATATCACCACATCAGTTACAAGCTGGAAGCACTGCAGTACTGCCTCCGCCAAGCGGCAACAGGCTGTGCTGAAACTCATAAGCTTCGGTGATAAACCTCACACTGCTTTTGAGCTGTGGACAGCTGTGAAAGAGCAGGCAGATCTGTGGCTGAGACCGCTGAACCTACATCCAGGCATGGTCGTGTGTGACAATGGCCGTAACCTGGTGGCGGCTCTGAGGCGAGATCACACACGTACCATGCCTGGCTCATGTGCTTAACCTCGTGGTTCAGCGGTTTCTTAAATCGTACCCCGAGTTGCCAGATCTGCTCGTCAAAGTACGCCGCCTGTCAGCTCATTTTCGCAAGTCGGCTACAGCTTCTGCCTCCCTTGCTGTGTTGCAGCAGCGTTTGCAGCTTCCGGCACACCGACTGGAGTGTGATGTCCCCACACATTGGAACTCTACCCTCCACATGTTGCTAAGGATTTGTGAGCAGAAGAGAGCAGTTGTGGAGTACCAGCTGCAACAAGGCCGTCGATATTCAGGTCAGACTCCACACATAAGACCTCAGGAGTGGACCTGGATGTCTGACATATGTACCATCCTGACAAACTTTGAGGAGGCCACCAAGATGGTGAGTGGCGATGACGCCATCATTAGTGTCAGCATCCCACTTGTCTGTCTTTTGCAACGCTCTCTGCAGAGAATTAAAGAGGAGGCATTGCAGCCAGAGTATGATGAGATGGATCAAGAAGCCGTAGCGGGCGATTACACACAGCCCAGCCTCATCTCATCCCAACGTGCTTTGCGGGACAATGAGGGAGAGGAGGAGGAGGAGGAGGAGGAAGAACAGGAGCTGGTATCATGCGCTGTAGACAGTAGTACCTCTACAACTGTCATACCGTCGGTTCAGCGTGGGTGGCCTGAGGACAGGGGGGAGGAGGAGGAGGAGGAGGAGAGCATGGTCAGTCGTCATCTTGGTGAGGACACGGAAATCTTGCCCGTTACCAGTCTGACACGCATGGCTGACTTTATGTTACGCTGCCTTAACCGTGACCCTCGCGTTGTCAAAATGTTGGGTGACAGTCATTACTGGTTGGTGACACTTTTAGACCCCCGCTACAAGGAGAACTTTCACTCTCTTATTCCTGAGGTGGAGAGGTCTACAAAAATGGGGCAGTACCAGAAGGCCCTTGCTGCAGAACTGTTAAAAAAATTCCCATCTGAACACGCTAGCGGCAGAGGTCACAGTTCGTTGTTGCCCAACCAAGGCGTACATGCGAGAGAGACGCAACTCCAATCCAGCAGAGGCAGGGGAACACTGTCAACGTTCTGGGACAGTTTTCTCAGACCCTCCCTTCGGACAGACTCTGAGGCACGGGGTACTCTCACAAGGAGTGGAAAGTTTCAAAAGATGGTGAGGGAGTACCTTGCCGACCATACCAGCATCCTCCGTGATTCCTCTGTGCCTTTTAATTATTGGGTATCCAAGCTGGACACTTGGAATGAACTCGCTCTGTACGCCTTGGAGGTCCTGGCCTGCCCTGCCGCTAGCGTGTTATCGGAGCGTGTTTTTAGTGCCGCTGGGGGAATTATAACTGATAAGCGCACTCGCCTGTCAACTAACAATGCTGACAAGCTGACCCTTATCAAAATGAACAAGGGCTGGATTGGGCCAGACTTCTCATCACCACCAAATGACAGCAGAGAAACATAAAGTCAAATCCACTGTGTTATTTCGGGAGGTGTATTCACATGCACCGCTTCACACCCACACATGGGTTTACGCTTCCTCTTTTCGGCTATTTTATGTTCTTCTCCTTATCCTCAGCCTCCACCACCACTATACCACCAGGGTGACCGTGGTCCGTGTTGTCATTATTGAAAGTTCCTCCATCCTGATTTTTGTCAGCTTTAGGTTGGAAGACATAAGCAAAGACTTTGGGAGACCCACTCCCCAATAATGGGAATAATATTTTTAAGATGCTGTACTGTATGGCTCTTCCAAGGGGCATTAAAAGCGTCTTGTTATACCACTCTGACCTCCATGTCTCTTCCGAGAGGCATTAAAAGCATCTTGTTATACCACTCTGACCTCCACGTCTCTTGTAAAGGGCATTAAAAACGTCTTGTTATACCACTCTGACCTCCACGTCTCTTCTGAGGGGCATTAAAAGCGTCTTGTTATACCACTCTGACCTCCACGTCTCTTCTAAGGGGCATTAAAAGTGTCTTGTTATACCACTCTGACCTCCACGTCTCTTCCAAGGGGCATTAAAAGCGTCTTGTTATACCACTCTGACCTCCACGTCTCTTCTGAGGGGCATTAAAACCGTCTTGTTATGCCACTCTGACCTCCACGTCTCTTCTGAGGGGCATTAAAAGCGTCTTGTTATACCACTCTGACCTCCACGTCTCTTCCGAGGGGCATTACAACCGTCTTGTTATACCACTCTGACCTCCACGTCTCTTCTGAGGGGCATTAAAAGCGTCTTGTTATACCACTCTGACCTCTACGTCTCTCCCAAGGGGCATTAAAACCGTCTTGTTATACCACTCTGACCTCCACGTCTCTTCTGAGGGGCATTAAAAGCATCTTGTTATACCACTCTGACCTCCACGTCTCTTCTGAGGGGCTTTAAAAGTGTCTTGTTATACCACTCTGACCTCCACGTCTCTTCTGAGGGGCATTAAAAGCGTCTTGTTATACCACTCTGACCTCCACGTCTCTTCCAAGGGGCATTAAAACCGTCTTGTTATACCACTCTGTCCTCCACGTCTCTTCTGAGGGGCATTAAAAGCGTCTTGTTATACCACTCTGACCTCAATGTCTCTTCTGAGGGGCATTAAAAGCATCTTGTTATACCATTCTGACCTCCACGTCCCTTCTGAGGGGCATAAAAAGCGTCTTGTTAGACCACTCTGACCTCCACGTCTCTTCTGAGGGGCATTAAAACCGTCTTGTTATGCCACTCTGACCTCCACGTCTCTTCTGAGGGGCATTAAAAACGTCTTGTTATACCACTCTGACCTCCACGTCTCTTCCGAGGGGCATTACAACCGTCTTGTTATACCACTCTGACCTCCACGTCTCTTCTGAGGGGCATTACAACCTTCTTGTTATACCTCTCTGACCTCCACGTCTCTTCTGAGGGGCATTAGAAGCGTCTTGTTATACCACTCTGACCTCCACGTCTCTTCTGAGGGGCATTAAAAGCGTCTTGTTATACCACTCTGACCTCCACTTCTCTTCTGAGGGGCATTAAAACCGTCTTGTTATACCACTCTGACCTCCACATCTCTTCTGACGGGCATTAAAACCGTCTTGTTAAACCACTCTGACCTCCACGTCTCTTCGGAGGGGCATTAAAAGGGTCTTGTTATACCACTCTGACCTCCACGTCTCTTCTGAAGGGCATTAAAAGCGTCTTGTTAAGCTACTGGGACCTCCATGACTCTTCGAACGGGCATTGCATTTCCTCATAATTTTTGGAAGCTTTTGCTTGGAAGGCATAAGCAAATACTATGGGAGACCCACTCCCCAATAATGGGAATAATGTTTGTAATATGCTGTACTGCATGGCTCTTGTAAGGGGCATTGCAAGTTGCTCCGTCCTAATTTTTGGAAGCTTTTGCTTGGAAGGCATAAGCAAATACTATGGGAGACCCACTCCCCAATAATGGGAATAATGTTTGTAATATGCTGTACTGCATGGCTCTTGTAAGAGGCATTGCAAGTTGCTCCATCCTAATTTTAGGAAGCTCGTGCTTGGAAGGCATAAGCAAATACTATGGGAGAGCCACTCCCCAATAATGGGACTAATGTTTGTAATATGCTGTACTGCATGGCTCTTATAAGGGGCATTGCAAGTTGCTCCGTCCTAATTGTTGGAAGCTTTTGCTTGGAAGGCATAAGCAAATAATATGGGAGACCCACTCCCCAATCATGGGACTAATGTTTGTAATATACTGTACTGCATGGCTCTTGTAAGGGGCTATGCAAGTTGCTCCGTCCTAATTTTTGGAAGCTTTTGCTTGGAAGGCATAAGCAAATACTATGGGAGACCCACTCCCCAATAATGGGATTAATGTTTGTAATATGCTGTACTGCATGGCTCTTGTAAGGAGCATTGCAAGTTGCTCCGTCCTAATTTTTGGAAGCTTTTGCTTGGAAGGCATAAGCAAATACTATGGGAGAGCCACTCCCCAATAATGGGACTAATGTTTGTAATATGATGTACTGCATGGCTCTTGTAAGGGGCATTGCAAGTTGCTGCGTCCGAATTTTTGGAAGCTTTTGCTTGGAAGGCATAAGCAAATACTATGGGAGACCCACTCCCCAATAATGGGACTAATGTTTGTAATATGCTGTACTGCATGACTCTTGTAAGGGGCATTGCAAGTTGCTCCGTCCTAATTTTTGGAAGCTTTTGCTTGGAAGGCATAAGCAAATACTATGGGAGACCCACTCCCCAATAATGGGACTAATTTTTGTAATTTGCTGTACTGCATGGCTCTTGTAAGGGGCATTGCAAGTTGCTCCATCCTAATTTTTGGAAGCTTTTGCTTGGAAGGCATAAGCAAATACTATGGGAGACCCACTCCCCAATAATGGGAATAATGTTTGTAATATGCTGTACTGCATGGCTCTTGTAAGAGGCATTGCAAGTTGCTCCGTCCTAATTTTTGGAAGCTTGTGCTTGGAAGGCATAAGCAAATACTATGGGAGACCCACTCCCCAATAATGGGACTAATGTTTGTAATATGCTGTACTGCATGGCTCTTGTAAGAGGCATTGCAAGTTGCTCCATCCTAATTTTTGGAAGCTTTTGCTTGGAAGGCATAAGCAAATACTATGGGAGACCCACTCCCCAATAATGGGACTAATGTTTGTAATATGCTGTACTGTATGGCTCTTGTAAGGGGCATTAAAACCGTCTTGTTAAGCTACTGCGACCTCCACCACTTTTCCGAGAGGCATGAAAACCGTCTTGTTAAGCTACTGTGACCTCCACGTCTCTTCAAAGAGGCATTAAAAGCGTCTTCTTAAGCCACTCTGAACTCCACAGCTCTTCCAAGGGGCATTGAAATGTTGTTTTTAATTACCTCTAATCTCCACGATTCTTCCAACGGGCATTGCATTTCCTCCTAATTTTAGTCAGCTTTTGCTTTTCAATGCAAAGGCGAAAACTAAGGGAGGCACACTCCCCAATAATGGGTAGAAGGTTTTTATTACGCTGTAATCCACGTCTGTTTCAAGGGGCATTGCAGTTCCTCATAATTTTTGGAATGCCTTCCATTCACTGCTTAGGCCAACAGTGCACAGGAGACCCAGTTGCTATAAATGGAAAAAAAGGTTTAGTTAAGGCCCTCTGACCTCCATGTCATTTCCAAGGGGCATTGGAGTGCCTCAAAATTTTTGGTAGGCATTGCACTCACTGTATGCCCTATAACTGTGTAGCCGAAGCGCTCCTTTTGTTACAGAAACATATCCTACAAGACATATGTGGTTGACTGGCCTGATATTGATGTGAATGGTCCCTGTTCCTCCTGCTCTTTCTCCTTTGCCACTACCTCATCCATCATTTATCACCCGAAGCTTTGTTTTAACGGGAGTTATAGAACTTGGATAGTAGCAGGAAAACATCCAGCAATCCTCGGAGGAGGTAGGATATGCGCCAAAACGTTGACCACCTCAGGCCTAGCCGCTACTACATACATTTGCTTGCATTCCTTGAAAACAAAGCAGATGCTAACTTCTATCATCCTCATCATGCTCCTCACCTTGGCACTCTCAACTCCCCTGATGGAGAAGCCAGGGCCCACCGGAGGAATCTGGTTCTCTGGTGGGCTCGTCCAATGCTGCCCTAAAGCAGGCCGGGCTAAGAAAAGTGTGTGGGGGGATGTTCCAAGGAGAAATAGGGGCGGCTGGGGACCGTTTATGGACACCCGGCTGCCCCCAGGCGGCTAGGGACCGTGTGTGGACACCCGGCCGTGGGGCGGCTGGGGACCGAGTATGGACACCCGGCCGCCCCCTGGCGGCTGGGGACTGAGTGTGGACACGCAGCCATGACGTGGTGGCCAGATTCCGCTTCCACATGCCTAAAAGACCCAATTTCAAGTGCAAGCAAGCAAGGGTGGGTGGCAGGCTGCATACTTGCGCTTGCATTGCTAGGAATGGGAGAGGTACAATTGAACACTGCCCTGGGACAAGGACTTGAACGGGGATAGTTGCAAGTCTGCAACGACAGGTGCAGGGTGGGAAGCATCTTCGCATGTACCATGAACAGGGGTTTGTCATGCACACAGCGGAATAGGCTGTCCTTCCCACTAAATGCACTGGGGAGGGCACAGGTAATGTTTTGGTATGCACGCTTAATCTTATGTATAAGGCACACCGGGACAAATAGGGGCGGCTGGGGACTGAGTATGGATACCTCGCTGCCGAAGCAGCCATGAGGTAGTTGCCAGCTTCGGCCTCCTCCAAACTAAAAGGCCCCATTTCAAGTGCAAGCTAGCAGTATGGCATTGCAGCCTGGGGGTGGGTGGGTGGCAGGCTGCACACTTACGCTTGCATTCCAAGAAAACAAAGCAGATGCTAACTTGTATCATCATCATCATGGTCCTCACCTTGGCACTCTCAACTCCCCTGATGGAGAAGCCAGGGCCCACCAGAGGAGTCTGGTTCTTTGGTGGGCTCGTCCAATGCTGCCCTAAAGCAGGCCGGGCTAAGAAAAGTGTGTGGGGGGATGTTCCAAGGAGAAATAGGGGCGGCTGGGGACCGTTTATGGACACCCGGCTGCCCCCAGGCGGCTGGGGACCGTGTGTGGACACCCGACTGCGGGGCGGCTGAGGACCGAGTATGGACACCCGGCCGCCCCCAGGCAGCTGGGAACCGAGTGTGGACACCCGGCCGCCGGGCGGCTGGGGACTGAGTATGGATTCCAGGCCGCCAACGCAGCCATGACGTGGTGGCCAGATTCCGCCTCCACATGCCTAAAAGGCCCAATTTCAAGTGCAAGCAAGCAGTATGGTATTGCAGCCTGGGGGTGGTTGCGCTTGCATTGCAAGGAATGGGGGGGTACAATTGAACACTGCCCTGGGACAAGAACTTGCACGGGGATAGTTGCAAGTCTGCATCTTCTGATGCGGCAAGGATGACTTCTGATGGGCACACTTTTAGGCAGTGACCTAGGTGTCAGAGATGCTTCCTGGGGTGATCCCCATGCTGTCCCCATGTCATTTGAGCACTGTCACTATCGTTTTGGGCACTTGTTAGGCTTTTAAAAGATTGCCGGGGGTGCCGCCGCAAAAATGCTCGGGTCTCCCATAGATTTACATTGGGCTCGTTGCTCTGGTCGAGCACCCAAGTATCACGGCGAGCTCGGCCCGAGCTTCGAGCACCCGAGCATTTTAGTGCTCGCTCAACACTAATGTTCACACGTAGCGTTTTTGATGCGTTTTTGCACTTTTGCATTGCTTTCAACAAAGACAAATGCACTCACTGGGAAATGTCATTTTAACATTTTACAACCTTATCTGGCCATGTGGTGTGTGACACATCATCAGACACATGCATACAGTGTTGAAAAGACATGGGAACAGCATGGGGAAGACCTCTGGAAGCATTTCTGACTCCCAGGTCACTGCCTAAAAGTGTGCCCATCATAAGTGATCCTTGGCGCATGCAAAGATGCCTCCCGCCATGCACCTGTCGTTGCAGACTTGCAACAATCACCGTCCACGCCTTGTCTCAGTGCAGCGTTCAGTTGTCCCTACCCCATTCCTTGGAATGCAAGCGCAAGTATGCAGCCAGCCACCCACCAACCCACAGGCTGCAATACTATACTGCCAATTTTTTGACAGCTGCTTGCACTTGAAATGTGGCATTTTAGGCTCGTGGAGGCGGAAGCTTTTCATAACCTCATGCCGGCGGCGGCCGGGTGTCCATACTTGGTCCCCAGCCGCCACTGTTTCTCCCGATGTCGTCTCCGCCTTCCACAAGCACGGGTCCCACAACATTACCCGTGCTCTCCCCAGTGCACTTACTGGGAAGGACCGCCTAACCACAAACACGTGGACAGGTGAATGTGGCCAGGGACGGTACAATCCAGTCCACAGCTTTTTTTGCTGAGTTGTATTTCACCACAGCCATATTCTTTAGCTTGGTGAAATGACTTGGGAAACCATATTTACCATGCTGTCATTTCTCCCAGAAAGTCCTCTAAAGCTGCTTTCACTTGAAATGTGGCCTTTTAGGCTCGTGGAGGCGGAAGCTTTTCATAACCTCATGCCGGCGGCGGCCGGATGTCCATACTCAGTCCCCAGCCGCCACTATATTTCCCGGTATCGCCTCCTCCTTCCACAAGCATGGGTCCCACAATATTACCCATGCTCTCCCCAGTGCACTTACTGGGAAGGACCGCCTAACCACAAACACGTGGACAGGTGCATGTGGCCAGGTGAATGTGGCCAGGGACAGTACGGAGCCAGTCCACAACTTTTTTGCTGAGAGTTGTATTTAGCTTGGTGAAAGGACTGGCATAGAAGGAAACCGTATCTACCCTGCGTGTCATTTCTCCCAGGAAGTCCTGTAATTGAGTTTGTTGCAGAAGCAATGGCAGCCCGTCCAACATCAACTCGCACTTGTCGGTGGTGCTTTGACACACACACATCTTTCTTTGCGCATTTAATTTCTTGAATACAGAGTTGTACAATGGCCTGATCTGTAATGCGTTTTGAGAAATAACATGCATAAGCATGGCCGATCCACATTAAAAAAGCAGCCATAGAGTGTCCGGGAACCTTCCCCCACACTTTTCTTTGCCAGGGCTGCTTTTCGGCAGGGTTGGACGGGCCCACCAGAGAACCGGAGACTCCTCCGGCGGGCCCTGGCTTCTCCTTCAAGAGAGTTCATAGTGCCAAGGTGAGGCCATGATGATGATAGAGGCCACCATCTGCTTAGTTTTCTGTCACTTGGAATGCAAGTGCAAGTATGCAGCCAGCCACCCACCCACAGGCCGCAACACTAAACTGCCAGATTTCTTGGCAGCTCTTTGCACTTAAAATATGGCCTTTTAAGCTTGTGGAGGCGGAAGCTTTTCACAACTTCATCCCGGCGGCGGCCGAGTGTCCATACTCGGTCCGCAGCCGCCACTGTTTCTCCCGGTGTCGTCTCCGCCTTCCACAAGCAAGGGTCCCACAACATTACCCGTGCCCTCCCCAGTGCACTTACTGGGAAGGACCGCCTAATCACAAACACCTGGACAGGTGAATGTGGCCAGGGACGGTACGGAGCCAGTCCACAACTTTTTTTGCAGAGAGTTGTATTTAGCTCGGTGAAAGTACTGGCATAGAGGGAAACCCTATCTACCCTGCGTGTCATTTCTCCCAGGAAGTAATCTAAAGCTGCTTGCACTTGAAATGTGGCCTGAACATTACTGCTGGTACTTTTCTGTGGGAATTTGCTTGCCTCCTACCAGCCTGGAATATGTCCAGTACGACGCCATGGTATTAGCACGGCCCCCAGTACCAGTAGCGAAGCCATTCCCAATTTCCTTCTCAGGAATTTTATTTGGTAGACTGAGTGGCTGCCCAAATACATTTTCTAACAAAGGAGCTGAAGATAGAGTGGCAGTAGGTGCAAGTTTCTCCAGCCTGTTAGATATCAGAGTGTGAACGGCAGCACATTGGATCAGTGGTTAGCACTGAAGCCTTGCAGCTCTGGGATTCTGGGTTCAAATCCCAGCAAGGACAACATCTGCAAGGACTTTGTATGTTCTCCTCGTGTTTGTGTGTGTTTCCTCCTCAGTAAAAATAGAGTGTCTGGGAACCTTCCCACACACTTTTCTTAGCAAAGACTGGTTCTCTGCAGTGTTGAACGGTCCCACCAGAGAATCCTCTGGTGTGCCTTGGCTTCTACCTCAGGAGAGTTCATGATAGCGCTAACTTTGCAGCTGCTATGGAGCTCTTGAGTGGGTGAGAAAGGTTATCCCTCAGAATCAAATCCTCTGGTGGGCACAATGTTTTTCAATCTGAAACAGCTTCTCAGTGGGAGTTGTATTTCACCACAGCCATATTCTTTAGCTTGGTGAAAGGACTGGCATAGAGGGAAACCATATCTACCACGGCTGTCATTTCTCCATCACCAGGTTCCGCCCATTGTCACACAAGACCATGCCTGGCTGTATGATCAGCGGTGAGAGCCACAGATCAGGCTGCTGTGTTACAGCTTTTAACAACTCTGCAGAGCTGGGCGGTTTGTCAATTAAGCATTAAGCATGTTATCTTCAGCACAGCCTGTTGCCGCTTGGCCAAGACAGTGCTGCAGTGCTGTCAGCTTGTGACTGATGTAGTCATTTCGGAGATGGAGGAGGAGGAGGTGCATGAGCTGAACAATGTGATTACATTGAGGTTAAATTGGTGACGCTGTTTTTTATACTAAAGAAAGATCCTATTGTTTTTTTTTTTTACGTTATTTTTTTAGACAAATGCATTCACCGGGAAATGTCATTTTAACATTTTTCAACCTTATCTGGCAATGTGGTGTGTGACACATCATCAGACACATCCTGTTTTATTTATGATGGAGGGACTCTGAAAGTTATAAAGCCTATTTTTATAGGGCCATCAGACGGCCCTTACTATTCTTAAAAGGCCAGCAGTCGGCCCTCGCTATTGTTAAAGAGCCATCAGCCGGCTATGCTTTGTTGTTCTTATTATTAACAAGTGGGTCTCCTATACTGTTATTGCGTATCCAGTGACTGCAAGGGCTGCCAAAAATTTGGACGCAACCCAATACCCCTTTGAAGAGACGTAGAGGAGGGTCTCAGTAAAAAAAATGTTCCCATTATAAAGGAGCGGGTCTCCTATAGTGGTAATGCCCATGCTGTGACTGCAAGGGCTGCCAAAATTTGGGAAAAACCCCACTAAGAATTTAAAGACACATAGAGTAGAGCCACAGTAATGACAAATTCCATTTAATAAGGAGAGAGTCTGCTATACAGTTAAAGGGTATATAGTGAGTCCAACGGCTGACCAATTTTAGGAAAAACCCCACTAAGAATTTAAAGACACACAGAGCAGGGTCACAGTAACAAGTACGACATGTTCCCATTAGAAAGGAGAGGGTCTACTATACTGTTATAGGGTATGCAGTGAGTCCAACGGCTGACCAATTTTAGGAAAAACCCCACTAAGAATTTAAAGACACATAGAGCAGGGCCACAGTAACAAGGTACGACATGTTCCCATTAGAAAGGAGAGGGTCTGCTATACAGTTATAGGGTATGCAGTGAGTCCAACGGCTGACCAAATTTAGGAAAAACCCCACTAAGAAATAAAAGACACATAGAGCAGGGCCACGGTAATGACAAATTCCCATTAGAAAGGAGAGAGTCTGCTATACAGTTATAGGGTGTGCAGTGAGTCCAACGGCTGATCAACTTAGGAAAAACCCCACTAAGAATTTAAAGACACATAGAGCAGGGCCACAGTAACAAGGTACGACATGTTCCCATTAGAAAGGAGAGGGTGTGCTATACAGTTATAGGGTATGCAGTGAGTCCAACGGCTGATGAATTTAAGGAAAAACCCCACTAAGAATTTAAAGACACATAGAGCAGGGCCACAGTAACAAGGTACGACATGTTCCCTTTAGAAAGGAGAGGGTCTGCTATACAGTTATAGGGTATGCAGTGAGTCCAACGGCTGACCAAATTTAGGAAAAACCCCACTAAGAAATTAAAGACACATAGAGCAGGGCCACAGTAACGACAAATTCCCATTAGAAAGCAGAGAGTCTGCTATACAGTTATAGGGTATGCAGTGAGTCCAACAGCTGACCAATTTTAGGAAAAACCCCACTAAGAATTTAACCCCTTAAGCCCCGCGGGTGGTTTGCACGTTAATGACCGGGCCAATTTTTACAATTCTGACCACTGTCACTTTATGAGGTAATTACTCTCGAACGCTTCAACGGATCCCCCTGATTCTGAGATTGTTTTTTCGTGACATATTGTACTTCATGATTGTGGAAAAATTTCTTCGATATCACTTGCGTTTATTTGTGAAAAAAACGGAAATTTGGCGAAAATTTTGAAAATTTTGCAATTTTCAAAATTTGAATTTTTAAGCCCTGAAATCAGAGCGATATGTCACACAAAAGAGTTAATAAATAACATTTCCCACATGTCTACTTTACATCAGCACAATTTTGGAACCAAAATTTTTTTTTGTTAGGGAGCTATAAGGGTTAAAAGTTGACCAGCGATTTCTCATTTTTCCAACAAAATTTACAAAACCATTTTTTTAGGGACCACATCACATTTGAAGTCACTTTGAGAGGTCTTTATGACAGAAAATACCCAAAAGTGACACCATTCTAAAAACTGCACCCCTCAAGGTGCTCAAAACCACATTCAAGAACTTTATTAACCCTTCAGGTGCTTCACAGGAATTTTTTGAATGTGGAAGAAAAAAATGAACATTTAACTTTTTTCACAAAAATGTTAATTTAGACCCAATTTTTTTTATTTTCACAGGGGTAACAAGAAACAATGGACCCCAAAATTTGTTGTGCAATTTCCCCTGGGCACGCAGATACCCAATATTTGGGGAAAAAATACTGTTTGGGCGCACGGCAGGGCTCGGAAGGGAAGGAGCGCTATTTGACTTTTTGATTGTAAAATTTGCTTGAATAATTAGCGGACGCCATGTTGTGTTTGGAGAGCCCATGTGTGCCCAAACTTTGGAGCTCCCCCACAAGTGACCCCATTTTGGAAACTAGACCCCCCAAGGCACCTTTCTAGATGCATAGTGAGCACTTGGAACCCCCAGGTGCTTCACAAATTGATTCGTAACAATGAAAAAGTGAAAAAAAAAAACACTTTTTCATTTTTATGAATCAATTTGTGAAGCACCTGAGGGTTCCAAGTGCTCACAATGCATCTAGATAGGTGCCTTGGGGGGTCTAGTTTCCAAAATGGGGTCACTTGTGGGGGAGCTCCAATGTTTGGGCACACAGCGGCTCTCCAAACGCAACATGGTGTCGCTAACAATTTGAGCCGATTTTCCGTTAAATTTGTTAGAGGACACCATGTTGCATTTAGAGAGTCCCTGTGTGCCCAAACATTGGAGCTCCCCCACAAGTGACCCCATTTTGGAAACTAGACCCCCCAAGGCACCTATCTAGATGCATAGTGAGCACTTGGAACCCCCAGGTGCTTCACAAATTGATTCGTAACAATGAAAAAGTGAAAAAAAAAACACTTTTTCATTTGTATGAATCAATTTGTGAAGCACCTGAGGGTTCCAAGTGCTCACTATGCATCTAGATAGGTGCCTTGGGTGGTCTAGTTTCCAAAATGGGGTCACTTGTGGGGGAGCTCCAATATTTGGGCACACAGCGGCTCTCTAAATGCAACATGGTGTCCGCTAACAAATTTAACGCAAAATTGGCTCAAATTGTTAGCGACACCATGTTGCGTTTGGAGAGCTGCTGTGTGCCCAAACATTGGAGCTCCCCCACAAGTGACCCCATTTTGGAAACTAGACCCCCCAAGGCACCTATCTAGATGCATAGTGAGCACTTGGAACCCCCAGGTGCTTCACAAATTGATTCGTAACAATGAAAAAGTGAAAAAAAAAACACTTTTTCATTTTTATGAATCAATTTGTGAAGCACCTGGGGGTTCCAACTGCTCACTATGCATCTAGATAGGTGCCTTGGGGGGTCTAGTTTCCAAAATGGGGTCACTTGTGGGAGAGCTCCAATGTTTGGGCACACAGGGACTCTCTAAATGCAACATGGTATCCGCTAACAAATTGAATGGAAAATCGGCTCAAATTGTTAGCGGACACCACATTGCGTTTGGAGAGCTTCTCTGTGCCCAAACTTTGGAGCTCCCCCACAAGTGACCCCATTTTGGAAACTAGACCCCCCAAGGCACCTTTCTAGATGCATAGTGAGCACTTGGAACCCCCAGGTGCTTCACAAATTGATTCGTAATAATGAAAAAGTGAAAAAAAAAACACTTTTTCATTTTTACGAATCAATTTGTGAAGCACCTAGGGGTTCCAAGTGCTCACTATGCATCTAGATAGGTGCCTTGGGGGGTCTAGTTTCCAAAATGGGGTCACTTGTGGGGGAGCTCCAATGTTTGGGCACACAGGGACTCTCTAAATGCAACATGGTATCCGCTAACAAATTGAATGGAAAATCGGCTCAAATTGTTAGCGGACGCCACATTGCGTTTGGAAAGCCCCTCTGTGCCCAAACTTTGGAGCTCCCCCACAAGTGACCCCATTTTGGAAACTAGACCCCCCAAGGCACCTTTCTAGATGCATAGTGAGCACTTGGAACCCCCAGGTGCTTCACAAATTGATTCGTAATAATGAAAAAGTGAAAAAAAAAACACTTTTTCATTTTTACGAATTAATTTGTGAAGCACCTAGGGGTTCCAAGTGCTCACTATGCATCTAGATAGGTGCCTTGGGGGGTCTAGTTTCCAAAATGGGGTCACTTGTGGAGGACCTCCAATGTTTGGGCACACAGGGACTCTCCAAATGCAACATGATATCCGCTAACAATTTGAGCCGACAATTTGTTAGCGGATATCATGTTGCATTTGGAGAGTCCCTGTGTGCCCAAACATTGGAGCTCCCCCACAAGTGACCCCATTTTGGAAACTAGACCCCCCAAGGCACCTATCTAGATTCATAGTGAGCACTTGGAACCCCAGGTGCTTCACAAATTGATTCATAAAAATGAAAAAGTGTTTTTTTTTTCACTTTTTCATTTTTACGAATCAATTTGTGAAGCACCTGGGGGTTCCAAGTGCTCACTATGCATCTAGAAAGGTGCCTTGGGGGGTCTAGTTTCCAAAATGGGGTCACTTGTGGGGGAGCTCCAAAGTTTGGGCACAGAGGGGCTCTCCAAACGCAATGTGGTGTCCGCTAACAATTTGAGCCGATTTTCCATTCAATTTGTTAGCGGATACCATGTTGCATTTAGAGAGTCCCTGTGTGCCCAAACATTGGAGCTCCCCCACAAGTGACCCCATTTTGGAAACTAGACCCCCCAAGGCACCTATCTAGATTCATAGTGAGCAGTTGGAACCCCAGGTGCTTCACAAATTGATTCATAAAAATGAAAAAGTGTTTTATTTTCACTTTTTCATTTTTACGAATCAATTTGTGAAGCACCTGGGGGTTCTAAGTGCTCACTATGCATCTAGATAGGTGCCTTGGGGGGTCTAGTTTCCAAAATGGGGTCACTTGTGGGGGAGCTCCAATGTTTGGGCACACAGGGGCTCTCCAAACGCAACATGGCGTCCGCTAACAATTTGAGCCGATTTTCCATTCAATTTGTTAGCGGATACCATGTCGCGTTTGGAGAGCCCGTGATGTGCCTAAACAGTGGAGCTCCCCCACAAGTGTCCCCATTTTGGAAACTATACCCCTCAAAGATTTTATTAAGGTGTATAGTGAACATTTTGAACCCAGAGGTACGGCACATTATTTGTTTACATTAGGTCATCATATTGAATAAGTTTTCATTATTCTTGAGCGCAAGTGCTCGCTACTTGAGTTTGCATCGGGTACTCAGGTATGCACCATGTACAGCGTGTGCTCGAGTGACATGCTCGAGTCCCTGCTCTGCATGTTTCACGGTTATTAGACACCCAAAAAAAAACATGCGGGGATCGCTCGTGCATGGCAGGCAATCCCCGTAAAGTTTTTTGGCCGCGAAGCATATGGGGCAGAGACTCGAGCATGTCACTCAAATACCCACGATACTAAATGCATACCAGAGCACCCGATGCAAACTCAAGTAGCGAGCACTTGCTCTCAACACTAGTCGCCATATCGTCATCTTTTTTTCTTACTTTTGAAAAAAATCCCAACCCCAGCCCTAACCCTAGCACAACCCTAGCCCCAGCACAACCCTAGCCCCAGCACAACCCTAGCCCCAGCACAACCCTAGCCCCAGCACAACCCTAGCCCCAAACCCAGCCCTAACCCTAGCCCAATCCTAACTCAAGAGTTTATTTTTGACGCCGTTCCGTGTGCGGTATAAGTGATTAGACGACTTTATTCTTCGGGTCGGTGTGATTACAGCAATGCCAGAATCATATGGGGTTTTTATGACTGACAGCTGTCACACACTAAAAGATGCATTTTTTGTAAAATTTAGTTTTTGCATCGCCATATTTTGAGAGCTATAATTTTTCCAGATTTTGGCAGACAGTCATGTGACGGCTCGTTTTTTGCGGGATGACTTGACGTTGTTATTGGTGCCATTTTCAGGCACGTGACATTTTTTGATCGCTTTCTATTCCGATTTTTGGGAGGCAGAATAAACAAAAACCAACAATTCAGGAATTGTTTTTTTTTTTTTTTTTATTCTGTTCCGCATGTGGTAAAATTGATGAGGCAGCTTTACTCTTCGGGTCAGTACGTTTACAGCGGTACCACATTTGTATCATTTTTCTATGTTTTGGCGCTTATACACAATAAAAGCTATTTTATAGAAAAAAAATATTTTTTAGTATCGCTTTATTCTGAGAGCTATAACTTTTTTATTTTTCGGCTGATGGAGCTATATGGCGGCTTGTTTTTTGCGGGACGAGATGACGTTTTCAGCGGTATCATTTTTATTTATATGCGTCTTTTTGATCGCGTGTTATTCCACTTTTTGTTTGGCGGTATGGTGATAAAGCATTGTTTTTTGCTTGTTTTTTTTTTTTTTTTTTTTTACCGTGTTCACTGAAGGGGTTAAATAGTGGGACAGTTTTATAGGTCAGGTTGTTCCGGACGCGGCGATACCAAATATGTGTACTTTTATTGTTTTTTTTTTATTTTTTTTATAATAATATTTATTGATGGGTACATTATATTTTTATTTTTGGTGTATTATTTTTTTTATTTTTTTATAATATTTTTGCACATTTTTTTTTTTTTTTTTTTTTTCCACTTTCACACAGTTTATACACTTTATTACTTTGTCCCACTCTGGGACTTTCACTTTTTTTTTTCTGATCGCCTGCATGGCACAGGAATGGAGCACCATCCCTATGCCATGAAGGCTGTCAGAAGTGCACAGTGTGAAGATTGCTTGGAGATGCACTGCGCATGTCCAAGCAATCTTCCTGCTCTCTGGTGACCCGGATGTTGTCATGACGACATCGGGTCGTCATGGCAACACCCGGGAAGCCTTTGCAGACTGCGCTGGAAGCCGGAAGAGGAGGTGAGTATCGCCGATCACCTCCCCTTGCCCCCGCAATGCCGCGATCGACTTCGATCGACTTCGATCGCAGCATCACGGGGGTTAATGTGCTGGGAGCGGTGCGTGACCGCTCCCTGCACATAGTACCGGGTGTCAGCTGTGACAATCAGCTGACACCCGGCGGCGATCGCGCCCGCACAGCCTGTGTGCGCGCGCGATCGCGATGACGTACTAATACGGGTCTGGCTCTTAAGTCCCAGGGCACAGACGCGTATTAGTACGTCAGATGTTATTAAGGGGTTAAAGACACATACAGCAGGGCCTCAGTAATGACAAATTCCCATTAGAAAGGAGAGAGTCTGCCATAGTGTTGGCCTATGCAGTGAATGCAAGGGCTGCCAAAAATTTGGAGGCACTTCAATGACCCTTGGAAGAGACGTGGAGGAGGGCCTCATAAAAAAATGTTCCCATTAGAAAGGAGCGGGCCTCCTATACTTGTAATGCCCATGCGCTAAGTGTATGGGCTGACAAATATTTACCCCAGGGGGGTATACATGAACATACCGTATAAATTTTTTTTTTTTACGGGCATCATAAACACCCTTTAAAAAAATTATGTGGGTGTTGCATCAGGGACCATGGTCATCCTGGTGATATGGTGGTGGAGGATGAGGAGAAGGAGGAGGACAAGAGGAAATAGCCAAAATCAGGAAGTGTATATCCATGTGTGGGTGTGAAAAGGTGCATGAGAATACACCTCCCAATAAAAGACACTGGATTACAGTTTATGTTACGCTGCTATCATTCGATGGTGTTGAGAAGTCTGGCCCAATCCAGCCCTTGTTCATTTTTATAAGAGTCAGCCTGTCAGCATTTTCAGTTCACAGGCGGATGCGCTTATCAGTTATAATTCCACCAGCGGTACTAAAAACCTGCTCTTATAAAACGCTGGTGGCAGGGCAGGCCAGGACCTCCAAGGCATAGAGAGCCAGTTCATTCCACGTATCCAGCTTGGATACCCAATAATTATAGGGCACAGAGGAATCACGGAGGACGCT
Source organism: Phyllobates terribilis (assembly GCF_046119375.1). Taxonomy (NCBI): domain Eukaryota; kingdom Metazoa; phylum Chordata; class Amphibia; order Anura; family Dendrobatidae; genus Phyllobates; species Phyllobates terribilis. Next base: position 719,909,922 of record NW_027362761.1, on the reverse strand, counting down.
GGTACGGTCGGCAAGGTACTCCTTCAGCATCTTCCCAAACTTTGCACTCCTTGTGAGAGTACCCCGCACCTCAGGGCATGTCCGATGGGAGGGTCTGAGAAAACTCTCCCAGAACTTTGACAGTGATCCCCTGCCTCTGCTGGATTGAAGTTGTGTCTCTCTCGCCTGTACTCCTTGGTTGTCCAACGAAGTGTGCCCTCTGCCGCCAGCGTTTTCAGATGGGAATTTTTTTAATAGTTCCGCAACAAGGGCCTTCTGGTACAGCCCCATTTTTGTAGACCTGTCCGCCTCAGGAATAAGAAATATAAAGTTCTCCTTGTAGCGTGGGTCTAGAAGTGTCACCAACCAGTAATGACTATCACCCAAAATTTTGAGAACGCGAGGGTCATGGGAAAGGCAGCGTAACATAAACTCAGCCATGCGTGCCAGACTAACAGGCAAGTCTTTCGCGTCCTCACCAACTGGATGACTGACCATGTTCTCCTCTTCCTCCTCCTCCTCTCTGTCCTCTGGCCATCCACGCTGAACAGACGGTATGACAGCTGTGCAGGTAGTAGCAGCTATAGTGCATGAAACTAGCTCCTGTCCTTCCTCCTCCTCCTCCTCTTCCTCATTGTCACCCAATCCACGCTAGGATGAGATGAGGGTTGGCTGTGTGTAATCACCCTGTATGGTTCCTTGCTCCATCTCATCGTGCTCCGCCTGCAATGCATCCTCTTTGATTGTGAGCAGAGAGTGATTTCAGAAGACAGAAAAGCAGGATGGTGACGCTAATTATGGCGTCATCGCCGCTCACCATCTTGGTGAAGTCCTCAAAGTTTTGGAGGATGGTACATATGTCTGACATCCATGTCCACTCCAGAGGTCTTATGTGTGGAGTCTGAACTGAATACCGACGGCCTTGTTGATGCTGGTACTCAACAACTGCCCTCTTCTGCTCACAAATCCTTCCCAACATCTGCAGTGTAGCGTTCCAATGCGTGGGGACATCACACACCAGTCTGTGAGCCGGAAGCTGCAAACGCTGCTGAAACACTGCAAGCTGACTTTCTAAAATGGGCACACAGGTGGTGTACTTTAACAAGCAGATCCGGCAGCTCCGGGTAGGATTTGAGAAACCGCTGAACCTCGAGGGGCCAGGCATGGTACGTGTGTGGTCTCGCCTCGCCACAGAGACGCCACCAGGTTCCGGCCATTGTCACACACGACCATGCCTGGCTGTAGGTTCAGCGGTGTGAGCCACAGATCTGCCTGCTCTTTCAGAGCTGTCCACAACTCTTCAGCATTGTGCGGTTTTTTACCTAAGCATATTAGCTTCAGCACAGCCTGTTGCCGCTTGGCCGAGGCAGTGCTGCAGTGCTTCCAGCTTGTGACTGATGTGGTCATTTCGGAGATGGAGGCTGAAGAGGAGGAGGAGGCTGAGGAGGATGAGGTGCCGGAGCTGTAGACCATGGGTGCAACCCTGATTGACCTAGGGCCCGCAATCCTTGGCGTTGGGAGGACGTGTTCTGCCCCAAGGTCCGACTGGGTCCCGGCTTCCACTATGTTAACCCAGTGTGCCGTCAGCGAGATGTACCGTCCCTGCCCACAAGCACTTGTACACGTGTCCGTGGTTAGGTTGCCTTTACCGGTAACTGCTTTGTTGAGAGCACGGCTAATGTTTTGGGACACGTGCTTGTGTAATGCGGGGATGGCACACCGGGAGAAATAGTGGTGGCTGGAGACCAAGTACTGAGGGACGGCCGCCGCTATCAGGTTGCGGAATGCTTCCATCTCCACGAGCCTAAAAGGCAACATTTCGAGCTCAAGCAGTCGTGAAATGTGAGAATTTAGTATTGTGGCCTGTGGGGCATTGGCTGCATATTTGCGGTTGCGTTCCAAGGACTGGGGTATGGACAACTGAACGCTGCGCTGGGACAAGGACATGGACGTGCTTCCTGATGCTGCTACTTGAGAGTGTGCAACGACAGGTGCATGGCAGGAGGCGTCTTCGCATGCACCATGGACATGGGATTGGCTTGCATGCAAAACAGCGGAAGAAGCAATGGTGCCACCCGCAGATACTGTTCCTGGACCCTAGGGTTCGGCCCACAAAGTCGGGTGCTTTGCTGCCATGTGCCTGATCATGCTGGTGGTGGTCAGGCTGGACGTTTTGCCACCCCTGCTGATGCTGGCCTGGCAGGTGGTGCAAATAACCTTTTTGGGGTTATGTGCAGAGTCTTTAAAAAACAACCAGAATCGGGAAGACCTAACAGTTGTACTGGCAGCTTCCTTCATGTTGGTGTTATGGGAAACGGTTGCCTGCCTTCTGTCTACGGCCACCACACTGCTTCTGCCTGCCTGTTGGGGTGCTCTGCCTCCCTCCTCATGTGTGCTGCTATCCTCGCTCTGCATGTCCTCCTGCCAAGTTGGGTCAGTTACTATATCATCCACCACCTCGTCATCCACTTCCACACCCTGGTCCTCCTCCTGACTTTCTAGCAATTGTGTCTCATCATCGTCCACCTCTTGTGACACTTTCCCACCGTCACCTTCGTGTTACCGTGGCTGCTCAAATATTTGGGCATCGCTACACGCGATCTCCTCTTGCCTCGCTTCAAGTGGACCGGGCGAGAGGCCCGAATCTATAAATGGAATTAGGAGTACCCTGAACGTACAGTATGGTGTTAAAGATTTACCATAGAGTTCTGTTGAATTGTATTCATGTTTGGCTAATACTGTGTTTTTTCACAGCTTCTGGATCCGAACGTATGGATCATAAAAAACGTGAGCAGACCTGGCTCACTCAATTAAATAAGGTCTTTGGGGAGGAATCCACTGTGGTTTTAAATACAAGGGAGAATGACGATTTGATATCTAACCTGAAAGACCTTCACAATAAAAAAATCCGCCTATGGTGGAATAAGGCTTTCTTGGAATGTTATGTGACAAAGGGGTTGATCCCTAGGGGTCTTCGTATCCAGGTGTTCCCAGCATTTGATTTTGATGATGATGCAATGAAAAAACAATGGGTGGACCTATCATCCACCTGCTCCAGGGGCTATATGGAGCTCCTGATCAGATCCAATGAGTCGTCTCTACATACAATTGAGATGGAGATTACTCGGCTCCAGGATTCTTTGTCCACTAAATTAACCCCAGAAGCACTGAGTAAATTCAATCAGGATCTGGATAATGAATTTCTCAAGTGGGAGAGAGACATAGTGTAACATACCTGGTGGCGGGCTTGCATAGTGCACCATCTCTCACTATGCAAGATCGCAAACTTGATCTTCAGTCCAGTCTTCTAGCCTGGCTTCTATTCATGCTGTCTGTTTGTCTCTGTTCTGACTGCTTAGGGAGGCGGCCCGGTTACTTCCTGATTCTTGTAGCTGCTGTGGGCACACCCCTATTGCTGTCTGTCACTGGATATTTAAACCAGCTTCACCTGGAAGCTAATGCCTGAGCAATGCTTTCATTCAGTGTGCTCCTTGTCTATGAATGTGCCAGGTCCTGTTCTGTTCTTGTCTATTTCCGCCACTCTGGGGACTGTATTCCCAGACTGGCTCCTGTATCTCTTTCAGTAGCAGTTCCTGTCTGAACTGTACCCTAGCCTGTTCGTCCTGCCTTCTAGGGGCCGCATACCTAGATCTGTTATCTGTGTTTTCTTGCCTGTCTGTCCGCCTTCCTGGAGGCTGTTTTTCCAGGCCAGTCTGAACACGCTCCTAGCCTGTTCGTCCCGCCTTCTAGGGGCCGCATACCCAGACTCGCTCCTGTATCTCGCTGCAGTGTCAGTTCCTCTCTGAACACTCAGTTCCTGTCTGAACACTCTCCTAGCCTGTTGCCTGTCTTTCTCTATGTCTGTACCTTCCCTTTTTCTGCAGAGTCTCAACCTGCACCTAACTCCTACTCATTGTCGCTGTACTTCCGTTTGTGAGTTTAGAGTCCACCCGCTACTTCATTGCAAGTATCTTGTGTGTATCTGGTTCTGCCTTTCCCTTCCAGTCTGTTCCGTGTGAACAGAGCTCTGTCCCCTCTGCTCTGCCTTTGCTCACAGCTCCGGCGGTTTCTGCCCGCTCTGCCTTGCTCACCGCTCCAGGCAGTCTCGCTCCGCTCTGCCTTGCTCACCGCTCCAGGCGGTCTCACTCTGCTCTGCCTTTGCTCACCGCTTCAGGCGGTCTCACTCTGCCCTGCCTTTGCTCACTGCTCCAGGCGGTCTTGCTCTGCCCTGCCTTTGCTCACCGCTCCAGGCGGTCTCGTTCTGCTCTGCCTTTGCTCACCGCTCCAGGTGGTCTCGCTCTGCTCTGCCTTTGCTCGCCGCTCCAGGCAGTCTCGCTCTGCTCTGCCTTTGCTCACCGCTCCAGGCGGTCTCGTTCTGCCCTGCCTTTGCTCACCGCTCCAGGCGGTCTCACTCTGCCCTGCCTTTGCTCACCGCTCCAGGCGGTCTTGCCCTGCTCTGCTCTTGCTCACCGCTCCGGCGGTCTCGCCCTGCTCTGCTCTTGCTCACCGCTCCGGCGGCCTCACCCTGCTCTGCTCTTGTTCACCGCTCCGGCAGTCTCGCTCTGCTTGTCTACCGCATCTGTGGTTCTGTTCCTGAGTCCCAGTCTGTACTGGACCTTATCCAGTCTGTGCTCCAACCTGCTAGTGTCTCTCTTTCGGCACTCCAGCCGTGCTTGCCAGTACTCCCTGCCTGCATACCAGTCGTGCTTACCAGTGCCCACCTGTCTGCATACCTGCCGTGCCTGCCTAAACCCACCAGTCAGTGTTCCAGCCTAACCTGCCTGTTCCTGTATTCTCCGGTGTGGGTCAACAGCCGTGTCCGGGGTCTGACCTGGAGTAGCACCTGGTCCCTCTGCTCAGTTCCTCCCTGGTGTACTGGCGTCGTTAGCCGTCGTGCGACCTTGGTCGGATCGGGTAGATACTTAGTTACGCCCCTCCAGGCACTCTCCGGTTCATGGTCCAGTGGGATCACTAAATCACGCACATGCCTGTCAGCTCGGGCGTGTGCATAACACATAGTGGCTTCTAAAACCAAAAAATATCAAAGGGACCTGTCAGATTTTAATCAAAAGCAGGTCTATAGATGGAGAGGAAAAAAGGGTCCCAAAAGGTCAGTGTTGGGGAATCGGTGGAACTCTGTTTCATCCTTGTCATCAATGGATGAAGAGCCATCTAAAGCAATCAGGCTGGTATTAGCAGTGTAAATTTCCCGGGTGAGAGACACCACAGACAATGGAAGGGGAAAGCCAACTCCAAACGAAAGTTAACCCCACCACAGTCTCTGGAGAAAAAGTCCAAATCTAATAACTTGGAGGTAATTAATCTCTCTACCCATACAGTGTCCGAAGATCAGAAAGAGGTTCTATCGTTGGGTTTAACCTTTGTACCTACTAATAACTATAATTTCTTCCTAGCATTGAAGGATCTACAATTATTCCTTAGGAAAGTGATTCTGCGGAAACTGCATACCAAACCTATGTGTCATGGCAATTTGGATACGACCATGGAAAGAGAGGCCTTGTCAACTTTGGAGGAACTGGAGAGAGAGAGTGTTCCGGTCCCTACAGGTACTTTCCCCACTTCCGTCCTGGCCAGATCCACCACCTTCCCTCCCTTCTCCCTCTGTCCACAAGTTGAGAATTTCAATAAACTTGTCAGTGATGATCTTAGGACTTTATGTCAGGGACACTGGGGATGTCCTTAGGAAGATTGATGGTCTATATCTTGACACGGATATGATTTTAGTGGCAGTTGATGTGGAATCACTCTATACGAGTATAGGGCATGAGGATGGGCTGCAAGCCGTGGAGTTTTTTCTTGAAGCTAGTGATTTAGATACCTCACTTCGTGCACTGATTTTGGAATTATTGCAATTTGTACTTACCCACAACTTCTTTACATTCAAAGACAGATTCTTTCTTCAAAAACGCGGCACTGCGATGGGCGCGGCGTGCGCGCCGTCCTACGCTAATCTCTTTCTCAGTTTCTGGGAGAGGTAGATTTTCGGGGATGCAGCGGGCGCCACCTCCCATGAGCAGTGCTGGTAAAGATATATAGATGATGTCTTCATCATCTGGCAGGGTCCCGAGTCTGAGCTTCATGAGTTTATTGCTTCTCTAAATTTTAACGATCTAAATATTAGGCTCACCTATAAATTTGATCGTAACCAGATCGACTTCTTGGACATTAGGATTACTGTTCAACAGAATGGCATGGTAGAGACTGACGTATTTCGTAAGGAGACATCGGTTAATTCATTGTTGCATGCAACATCAGCCCATACACCTTCAACAATTCGGGCTATTCCTGTTGGACAGTACCTGAGAATGAAACGCATCCGTTCCTCTCATGCAGTTTTTGAGGCTCAGGCCCAGGACCTTGGCCAGAGATTCCGGGAGCGTGGGTACAGTACACGTAATATTAAAAGAGGCTATAAACGTGCAAAGAAAACTCCACGGGATCTTCTTTTAACCAACTTTACTAAACAATCTGAGAGAGATCCCCCTATTAGATTTATATCAACTTACAATAGCCGTTGGCGTGAAATACGAGAGATTCTCTCTAAACATTGGTCCATCCTCAAAACCGAACCTACACTAAATAAAATCTTACCTGACAAACCCTTGATGACGTCTAGGAGGGGTAAAAGTCTAAAGGACTCACTGGTTAGAAGCCACTATGTCGCCCCCACTCCCACCCTATTTGGGGTTGGGAAACAAAGATGGGGATGTTATCCTGGTGGGTCTTGTTTTGCCTGCAGGAATATAGTTCGTACTACATCATTTACTTCTGCAGGTGGGTTAAAAAACTTTAAAATTACACACTATATTTCTTGTAGTTCCACATATATCGTGTACATGGCCAAGTGTTCGTGTAATTTGAGCTATGTGGGACTTACATCGAGAGAGTTTCGGATTCGGGTCAGGGAACACATTAGATATGTGCTCGCGGCTCGAGAGGTCTCTAATGTAATGTCACTTAAGACAATCCCGCGACACTTCAGACTGTGCCATAATTGTGACCCCTCATGCCTCAAATTTAGAGGCATTGACCGAGTACACCTTGGTACTAGGGGTGGTAATCACAAGCGTATTTTGACGCAGCTGGAGTGTCGCTGGATAGCTACACTGGACACGATGACCCCTAGGGGTCGAAATGAACAAAACAGTTTTGCCTCCTACCTCTAGATTCATACGTCTTTCTCCCTCTGTTTTTATTATGTGGATTTTAATTTATTGTTCTTTTTTAGTATTTACGCCATCATTGTGTTACGTACTCGGAGTACATTTAGGACCTTTGGACCTATATTGGACAAGCCCTTCTGTATTCTATATGGGACAAGTTTTTCTCCGTATATATTTGTGAACATCAGATACATCGCAAGACTTCTCAAACATCCCCATTTGCATAGTGATAACTGCAACACTTGTCTAAGGAATTATTTCTCTGTCTATTGTAATGAAATATGTGATATGTAAATTCTGTTACTATCCGCGCAATGTGTTATAGTTGGTCTTTTCTCTGTTGTCTTTTTGCGATGTTACCTGTTCCATATCATGTCTTTGCGAGTGGTTGCCCATTCTCTGTCCCTCATCAAATATGGCTGCCGCCGTGCGGCACATGCGCGAGACTGTCCTTATCCGACTGCGTCCCATAAGGCTTCCGTACAGCGGAAGTGTGGGCCATTGACGTCAATGGAACGCATTGTTCCCGCCCACACTTCCGTTGGGAACCAGCCGGAAATGACGCGGCGGAGGGGACGGAGGTCATCGCGCATGCGCCGCGTATATTGACGTTTACACCTGTATTTTAGTGGAGTGGGGTATATAATGATGGCGGTCCACGTGTACAACCACAGCCCCCCGAGGAAGCAGTACGCGAAACGCGCGTCGGGGCTTCAGTGCTGCATAAGGTTTTACAAGACACATGGGTGAGCCATCTGACTTCATGGAGATATTATTCATGACTGTTTTGTATTATTGTCAGAACGGTTGGAACTGTTATTGAATTTATATACTTGCAGATTTCTTGCTATTTGTGTTTTGCTGACTATATATACTTCCACTTTGATATATTATTTATGCACTCCCCTTTTATGGGGTTAGTCACATATACACCAGAGCATAACCTTTGGTTAAGTGTTGTCAGATGACCCCATGTGTATCTCTATATATAATTGCCGCCCTGATTTTGTGTTTTTCACCCCTAGTGACCTGTCAATTTTTCAATAGTACCTTGATTTTAATATTTATATTCAATAAAATGTTCTATTTTAATACAATCTAGTATTGCTCTACACTTCCTTATGGGGGTCATACTCTATATTCTTATAGGTCATGCATTGAAGTAGGAGTACCCTGAACATAAAGTATGGTGTTAAAGATTTACCATAGAGTTTGGTTCAATTGTATTCAAATGGAAAAGTGAACAGCTCTTCAGAGTGTCCAAGTGTGGGATCAGTTGTACTGGGTACTCGGCATGGTGGGAGGAAGGAGGATCAGGGTGAGGAATATGTGGTCCAGACTCACGGCTACTGAGACTTGACCGTGTGGAAGACAGGGTGGTGGTGGTGGCTAAGTGACTGGAAGCATTATCTGCTATTCAACCAACAACCTTTTGACACTGCTCTGGGTTCAATAGTGGTGTGCTGCGGTCCCCTAGAAATTGGGACAGGAAGGTCAGGCGAGAAGATGTGGGTGTTTGTTGTGGCACAATTTCGGCTTGCCCACGGCCTTGTCCTCGGCCTCTGCATGCACCATTACCATCACGTCCAGTTCCCCGTCCCTTGCCACGTGCCTTGCCCATTTTAAAAGGAGGACAGTATCTTCCATGCTCACTACAAATGACTGAGTTTGGAGCGAACTTATATGTGATCTGTGTGACGGAGAAAAAACAGTTTTATATACCTGGCCTGTAGGTAAGTAGTTTGAACAGCAAACTGCAGTCAATTGCTTCACTAAGACACTAAAGGAAATTTTTAATGGAGGCCAGAAATGGCAGTATTTTCTGACAACATACAGTACAGACCAAAAGTTTGGACACACCTCATTTAAAGATTTTTCTGTATTTTCATGACTATGAAAATTGTGCTTTCACACTGAAGGCATCAAAACTATGAATTAACACATGTGGAATTATATGCTTAACAAAAAAGTGTGAAACAACTGAAAATATGTCTTATATTCTAGGTTCTTCAAAGTAGCCACCTTTTGCTTTGATGACTGATTTGCACACTCTTGGCATTCTCTTGATGAGCTTCAAGAGGTAGTCACCAGAAATGGTCTTTCAACAATCTTGAAGGAGTTCCCAGAAAAGCTTAGCACTTGTTGGCCCTTTTGCATTCACTCTGCGGTCCAGCTCACCCCAAACCATCTCGATTGGGTTCAGGTCTGGTGACTGTGGAGGCCAGGTCATCTGGCGTAGCACCCCATCACTCTCCCTCTTGGTCAAATAGCCCTTACACAGCCTGGAGGTGTGTTTGGGGTCATTGTCCTGTTGAAAAATAAATGATGGTCCAACTAAACGCAAACCGGATGGAATAGCATGCCGCTGCAAGATGCTGTGGTAGCCATGCTGGTTCAGTATGCCTTCAATTTTGAATAAATCCCCAACAGTGTCACCAGCAAAGCACCCCCACACCATCACACCTCCTCCTCCATGCTTCACGGTGGGAACCAGGCATGTAGAGTCCATCTGTTCACCTTTTCTACGTCGCACAAAGACATGGTGGTTGGAACCAAAGATCCCAAATTTGGACTCATCAGACCAAAGCACAGATTTCCACTGGTCTAATATCCATTCCTTGTGTTCTTTAGCCCAAACAAGTCTCTTCTGCTTGTTGCTTGTCCTTAGCAGTGGTTTCCTAGCAGCTATTTTACCATTAAGGCCTGCTGCACAAAGTCTCCTCTTAACAGTTGTTGAAGAGATGTGTCTGCTGCTAGAACTCTGTGTGGCATTGACCTGGTCTCTAATCTGAGCTGCTGTTAACCTGCGATTTCTGAGGCTGGTGACTCGGATAAACTTATCCTCAGAAGCAGAGGTGACTCTTGGTCTTTTTTTCCTGGGACGGTCCTCATGTGAGCCAGTTTCTGTGTAGCGCTTGATGGTTTTTGCAACTGCACTTGGGGACACTTTCAAAGTTTTCCCAATTTTTCGCACTGACTGACCTTCATTTCTTAAAGTAATGATGGCCACTCGTTTTTCTTTACTTAGCTGCTTTTTTCTTGCCATAATACAAATTCTAACAGTCTATTCAGTAGGACTATCAGCTGTGTATCCACCTGACTTCTGCACAACACAACTGATGGTCCCAACCCCATTTATAAGGCAAGAAATCCCACTTATTAAAACTGACAGGGCACACCTACCTGTGAAGTGAAAAACATTTCCGGTGACTACCTCTTGAAGCTCATCAAGAGAATGCCAAGAGTGTGCAAAGCAGTCATCAAAGCAAAAGGTGGCTACTTTGAAGAACCTAGAATATAAGACATATTTTCAGTTTTTCACACTTTTTTGTTAAGTATAGAATTCCACATGTGTTAATTCATAGTTTTGATGCCTTCAGTGTGAATTTACAATTTTCATAGTCATGAAAATACAGAAAAATCTTTAAATGAGAAGGTGTGTCCAAACTTTTGGTCTGTACTGTATATGTGATCCGTGTGATGGAGAAAACACAGTTTTAAATAGCTGGATCTCTAGCGCTGTAATATGGAAAGGACCTGGCTGTATTCTGCAGTGCCAACAAGCAAATGGCGCAGAAAAACGGTGTTCTGTGGATTGCTTTTTAAGCAAATAATGAGGATTAAGATCCAAAGAAAAGTATTCCTGGCCCCTGAGACCTGGACCTTTGTATAGAAATATCTAACAGCAGCAGAAGGCAGAATTGGAATGGAGCCTCTTGTGCTATATGCACTGCAGTCTGCTATATACCCTGCCTGCCTGCCTATATAAACTGCCTGCCTGCTATCTCTGCAGATGGATTAGTTAGTCCTCTAAAGGACTGTTTGTTAAGATGGATATGTGTAATGTACCGTTTTTCTCCCTACACAAGCAAATCTCTCCCTGACGCAGCAGCACCTCTCCCTACACTGTCTGATTCCGGAGTGACTGTGACGAGCATGGCGGCGCCAGGTCTGATATAGACCCGATGACGCTATGCGGCCAGCCAATCACTGTAATGCCACAACCAACATGGCTACGGCATTACAGTGAGTGGCAGGCAATCCCTGCATGTTCATTGGCTCTGTAAAGAGCACCAAACATGCAGGGAGGAGACCCGAGCTCCCACCGAGCAACCCCGGAAATACTCAGCGAGCTCCAAGCATCTCAAGCAGTGAGATGCTGGTGCGAGTACCGAGCAGTGGCGAGCACGCTCGCTCATCACTAAAGGGTACCAACAATTTTGTCCATGTCTTTAGCTAGTGACTCTCATTCAGAATACTATATTATACTGATACTTGCAGGGCCTTAACCTGTGTACCATCTGTGATCTGACATGGACAGAGTCACACAGGGTAATGCCAGTGGTTGCTTGGAATCTTTAAAAAGGGCAAGCGTGGACTGCCTTTGCACTGGCTACTCTGACTGTCAGGTCCTAGGGAAGCCCTGGCCTTCACACTTTAACTCCTGTACAGGGATGTGGACTTACACAGTGACACCGGGCTAAGTCCTAGGTGGCATTGGCTAGCAAGGTGACTAGTCAAGTAGTCGGATCACAACCAAGAGGTATGGGTAGAGACAAAATTGTCAGGCAGGAAATTATTCCTTAAATGAGATGATGTCAGGTTCAGGAATATCCACTGAAAACACAGGCTTTTGTACAAAGAAATAAATTTCAGTAAGCATGTTCAATACATTTTGCCTGTGCCATTTCTCATTATTACACATAAATTAAGTTATGAACATCTATAGTTTGATTTCTTCGCCTGTATGGATTGGATGGGTTGTTACTGACATCTGGTGAGAATTTCTTGTCAATAGCACCTTTAGAAATATATTTATTTAGAAAATTGGTGAGGGGTTCAATACTTTTTTTCACCAGCTGTATCTAATGGGTATGGTCAGTATTTGAGCTAAAATCCTACAAGCTCCAACATGCGTAATTTGCATGTTGAGAGCAATTTTGTGGCCACCCATTGCCTTACAGTTGATGAATGACTGCAGAATTCTTATTTCATACTGTACTTGTAGTAAAGAGACCAGTTTCTTTTGTAAGACTTCTTTCTTAAAGAAGCAAGTAAAAATGTTAACACTGCTAATATGTAAAAGCATCACAACTTTTATGTCTCTATCAGAGATTGACTTTTCCATTAACCCTTGTCCCAAGACTGTGCAGCTAGAAAAGTTCACCTGGTGTCCAACGTCACCTTTAACAATCTCCTTTTCTTTCTGTCCTGATCCTCTTATATGATTAACAATCCTCTCAGATCCTGCCAATGTTTTCTAACTACTTGACTGTGTCTGTAAAGGCAAGACTGGAACAGGCAAGTACTCAAGTTTTTATCATGCGACATAATATATACATGTGTATCTTTATAAACATTTTACCCGTCAAGTGTAATATGTTTTGCTTGTTACTAAGTAAAGTTTAAAACCGATCGTGTCCTGATGTTACTAAATTTTATAAAGCAGTACTTACACAAATACTCAAGTAAGAGCTTTCCTGTGCAGTGCTTCCTTTGAGGAAAAGCTTATGCTTTAATACCTTAATGTATGCATTGAGAGCACTAGTTATGTCACAGGATCATATGCTCACAAGTCTTCGTTGGGAAAAAGCCACTGTAGAAAAGAAATATGGGTAATATAAGGTTGATAGATGCAGCATATTGAAAAGAAACGTCTTCTTAGATATTTAAGAGTTCTAACATATCTTATGATTCGCAGGAACAGCTTGGAATCGGAATCTAGACATGTAAGATATAAGGTGTCAAACATTTAAAATGCCATCTGGTAACTGGAAGAATAATAATGTAAGTAAAATAAAGCAAGTCCTTAGGAAATTAAATATTGTGAACAACCCTGAACAGAGAAGAATGTCTGGATGGAACCTCAGAGAACAATGGTCAAAACTTGGAATTACAGTAACAACATTTTGAAGCAGTGAGGATTTAACATAAGGAAGGGCAACTAATGACACAATAGTCTATGGAAGAAGAAACAGAAGAACCACTGTATCAAGACTATAAACCACCAGCATTAGATGCCATCCAGTTGCCAAAATATGTAATTTACTTATTGATGGCAGCACTTGTAGTTATTGTAGTAGCATATGCAATTGTGGGCCATTTGATGAAAGATCTTCTCCATGATTTTGCAGGTAAGCAGTTACCTTATTTGAACATGTTACTGAGGTTTGTTTTATATAAGACCTTTTGCTGTATATCTTTTCTGACTCCAACAAGTAACGTTGATTGAAGAAGTAGATATGGTGAGTAATGATAAATAATATAAAAAAATACAATTTATTCAAGGATTCATTACACACTTTGGAGATATTGTTAAAAATCTAAAATGATGGATAGCATATAATTCCATATTATTTTGTAAGTAGATGGAAAAACAAAGCAGCTACTAAAAACCGACAGCGTTTTTCAGTTTTGGAAAACAATAAACTAAGGTTCTGTTAACACAGGGAATTTTATCAAGTTTTCACAGTATTTTAGATGGCTATAATGGCACGTTTTACAAAATTTAGATCCTTCATAGCAGCAGTGGCTTCACTGAATCTTTGACACCAGTGTGAACAGACCTTTATTCATTGCCACTAGTAATGAGCGAGCATGTTGCTCGAGATTTACGAGCATGTTCGGGTGTTTTCCGAGTATCTTCAGCGTGCTCGGGTGTTATGTTTGAGTCACGCCGTGTGCATGATTTGCGACTGTTTGACAGCTTTAATACATGTGAGGAATGCCTGTTTCTTAGGCATTCCTCACATGTATTAAAACTGTCAAACAGTCGTAAATCATCACAAAGTGACTAAAACATAACGGCCGAGCACGCTGAAGATACTCGGAAAACACTCGAGCATGCTCGCCGAAAGGGTTAACAGAACATACTCGCTCATCACTAATTGCCACGCATAGTTAGATTTAAAGTCTTTTCATTAACTCATCTTTTTATGAAAAACGCTTATGGTATTCAAATAGCTTGACTCTCCGCAGTTGCAGAAAGACTGACATAACTGCTTTAGTAACAGTCTGAGATATAGCTGATATGTAACTGCTGTCCAACTAATGAATATGTACAAATTTGAATAAACTAGAATAAACACATTTTTAAAGGGGAAAATGTTTGAATTGATCTTATTTATCAAAGATACAAGTGCGAACATCACAATGTTGAAAACTCTGATCACCACTTATTTCCAAAATGATATCTGTCAAAATATATTAAATGTGTAAATTATTATTATTATTATTTATTATTATAGGGCCATATATTCCATGGCACTTTACATGTAAAATGGGTATACAAAGCACAAGAAATTACAATCATTTTGAACAATACAAGTCAGCGACTGGTACAGGAGGAGAGAGAACCCGGCCCGCGAGGGCTCACAATCTACAAGGGGTGGGTGAGGATACAGTAGGTGAGGGTAGAGCTGGTCATGCAGTGGTATGGTGGAGCAGTGGTTACTGCAGGTTGTAGGCTTGTCGGAAGAGGTGGGTCTTCAGGCTCCTTTTGGAGATATCCCCGGTAGGCGAGAGTCTGATATGTTGGGGTAGAGAGTTCCAGAGTAGGGGGGATGCACGGGAGAAATCTTGTATGAAATTGTGGGAAGAGGAAATAAGAGGGGAGTAGAGAAGGAGATCTTGTGAGGATCGGAGGTTGGGTGCAGGTAAGTACCAGGAGACTAGGTCACAGATGTATGGAGGAGACAGGTTGAGGATGGCTTTGTATGCCTTGGCTAGGGTTTTGAACTGGTAATGGGGAGCCAGTTTTGGAAAAGCAGTTTTCTAAGAATGTTAGTAATGGGGTATAGAAAAATTCATGAATTATGTGAGCTTTTCAGGCCGATATGTATAAGGAGTAAAACAGCCCTTTAAATATTGGGTATGATTCCTCTAGATCAGGGATGCTCAACCTTTTCTTGTCCATGGCCCACATTGTCATATTATATCACTCCCAAGGGCTGAAACAAAATTTATAGGCGTATTACCATCTGAGACATTTCTGGCATATTATATGTCATACATGCATGAAAGATAGTAGGCTATAAAGTGGAACCAGCACCCATGGGAATAATAGGGGCCCCCTTTACCTGAATGTGGCTCTAACAATTGTAATCTTAAATGCCATAAACTACAATTTATAGAATCACAAGCCTAGTCGGCCATCTGTATAAAGCATATACATATTTATGGAGTAATGAAGTGACCTCATTCTACTAACATTTAGAAGGGGCATTGTGTGCTCTCCTCTTTTTTGTTATGGAAGCTACATGCAAGCAGCCACACATGGGCAAGCATTTTTGTGACCAGACGTTTAGGGGCAACACAGAATAGCATAGCGGGCCACAAGTATCCCCAGGGCTGCAGATTGTGCACCACTGCTCTAGGTGTTTACTCCATGAGTAGCATACTTGGCAGTAATAACAAATTACATCTGTACTCATCCAATTTAACCCCTTCACTCCTCATCCAATTTTTAGTTTTACTTTTTCATTATTTCATCTCCCTTTTTAAATAGCCCAAAAAAGTTTTTGCATTGAAATAGACATATGAAGGCTTGTATTTTGCAGGACATTATGTAGTTTTGAATCACACTAGTCATATTGCTATATAGAGTAAGGGAAAGTGACAAAAAAAATTCCAAGTGTGGTGAAATGGTAAAAAAAGATTATTTTGATCTGTTTTATTTTTACGGTGTTCATTCAGCAGTTAAAAAGAAACCTGGAGATCTGATTTTCCAGGTCGCTATGATTATGGAGATACCAAAGCTGTACAGTTTTTTTTTACTATTTTATTGGCATAGAAAAGTTCTGAATTTTGTTAAAAAAAATTGGTTTGTGTCGCCATTTTCAGAGACCCATAACTTTTTTATAGTACATGAAGCTGTGTTTTGATTTAATCTCTTTGCATTTATTTGTGTTATTTCGGCAGCTAAAAGAATGCAGTTGTAGTTTTCTTATTTTTTCTCTCGTTATGATGCGTACCTATTGGCTTAATTCATTTTATATTTTGATATATCAAATGGATCTTGTTTAAAGTCACCAACCTAATCCATGACATAATGGTACGTCATGGAGCATTAAGGGGTTAAGCTTATAGAAATGGTACTAGTTGTAGAAAAATATTAATATAAAGCAAAAAAAAATCAATCTTCAGGCACTTTGCCAGCCCATTAATTTTATATATTTCTGCTGACGCAAGCTCTAAAAAGGATGATCTTAAAGAGGACCTTTCACCAAATGTTTCATGTTGAACTGGTCACACAATGAAATAGTGACTGCGTTTTTTTTTTTTTTAATTTCATCTCTGTTTTAATTTTGTTTCTCTGAGATATTATCAATTATAATATGAGCACCTTATGAATTAACAAGTCCAAGTGGGTGTTATCAGATAGTTTTTACTGGGGGCATGCACTTCTACCTGTATGAGTTGCCCAATCACCCCAAAACACGTGACTACAAATTGAGATTCTGGTTTGGCTTTTATCCTAAGACATGTGGCAAGGCTCGTTAACCCCTTTACCCCCCAGGGTGGTTTGCATATTAATGACCAGGCCACTTTTTACAATTCTGACCACTGTCACTTTATAAGGTAATTACTCTGGAACGCTTCAACGGATCCCACTGATTCTGAGAATGTTTTTTCATGACATATTGTACTTCATGATATTGGTAAAATGTCTTCAATATGACTTGCATTTATTTGTGAAAAAATCGGAAATTTGGTGAAAATTTGGAAAATTTTGCAATTTTCAAATTTTGAATTTTTATGCCCTTAAATAAGAGAGATATGTCACACAAAATAGTTAATAAATAACATTTCCCACATGTCTACTTTACATCAGCACAATTTTGGAACCAAATTTTTTTTTTGTTAGGAAGTTATAAGGGTTAAAAGTTGACCAGCGATTTCTCATTTTTCCAGCAAAATTTACAAAACCATTTTTTTAGGGACCACATCACATTTGAAGTGACTTTGAGGGGCCTTTATGACAGAAAATACCCAAAAGTCACACCATTCTAAAAACTGCACCCCTCAAGGTGCTCAAAACCACATTCAAGAAGTTTGTTAACCCTTCAGGTGCTTCACAGGAATTTTTGGAATGTGGAAGTAAAAAATGAACGTTAAACTTTTTTCACAAAAATGTTACTTTAGACCCCAATTTTTTTATTTTTGGAAGGGTATCAGGAAAAAATGGAACACAAAATTTGTTGATAAATTCCTCCTGAGCACGCTGATACCCCATATGTGGGGGAAAACAATTGTTTGGGCACACAGCAGGATTCAGAAGGGAAGGAGCGCCATTTGACTTTTTGAATGTAAAATTTGCTTGAATAATTAGCGAACGCCATGTTGCATTTGGAGAGCCCCTGATGTGCCTAAACAGTGGAAACTCCCCTCAAGTGACACCATTTTGGAAACTAGACCCATCAGGGAACTTATCTAGGTGTGTGGTGAGCACCTTGAACCCCCAGGTGCTTCACAGAAGTTTATAACATTGAGCCGTAAAAATAAAATTTTCACATTTTTGCTACAAAAATGTTTTTTCAGCCTCCCATTTTGCATTTTCATAAGAGTAACATGAGAAATTGCACCATGCAGTTAGTTGTGCAATTTCTCCTGAGTAAGCTGAAACCGTATATGTGGCACAGCAGGGTTCAGAAGGGAAGGAGCGCCATTTGACTTTTTGAATTTAAAATTTGCTTGAATAATTAGCGGACGCCATGTTGCGTTTGGAGAGCCCCTGATGCGCCTAAACAGGAAACCCCCCACAAGTGGCCCCAAGGATTTTATCAAGTGGTATAGTGAACATTTTTAACCCAGAGGTACGACACAGAATTTGATAACATTAGGTCATCATATTGAATAAGTTATCATTAGTGTTGAGCGAGCACTAAAATGCTCGGGTGCTCGAAGCTCGGGCTGAGCTCGCCGTGATACTCGGGTGCTCGACCCGAGCAACGAGCCCAATGTTAGTCTATGGGAGACCCGAGCATTTTTGCGGCGGCACCCCCGGCAGTCTTTTAAAAGCCTAACAAGTGCCCAAAACGATAGTGACAGTGCTCAAATGACATGGGGACAGCATGGGGATCGCCCCAGGAAGCATTTCTGACCCCCAGGTCACTGCTGTCAACGACGTGGTCAGAGGTATTAAGCCACTTTTAAGGGCTCACAATAAAACGTTCAAAAACGAAACTGAAACTGCTTTCCTGTGAAATATGTTAAGGAAGTTCGTTTCCAGGGTAAAGACTTGTGTATAAGGTAAAATAAATAACCAAAAAAAATAAAATACTCCTCCACACCTTGGGCTATGTTCACAAGCAGCATTTTTTATGCGTTTTTGCACTTTTGTATTGCTTTCAACCGTGACAAATGCATTCACTGGGAAATGTCATTTTAACATTTTACAACCTTATCTGGCCATGTGCTGTGTGACACATGCATACAGTGCTGAAAAAACATGGGAACAGCATGGGGAAGACCCCTGGAAGCATCCCTGACACCCAGGTCACTGCCTAAAAGTGTGCCCATCAGAAGTGATCCTTGCCGCATCAGAAGATGCAGACTTGCAACTATCCCCGTGCAAGTCCTTGTCCCAGGGCAGTGTTCAATTGTACAGTTATATGAAAAAGTTTGGGCACCCCTATTAATCTTAAGCTTAATGTTTTATAAAAATTGGTGTTTTTGCAACAGCTATTTCAGTTTGATATATGTAATAACTGTTGGACACAGTAATGTTTCTGCCTTGAAATGAGGTTTATTGTACTAACAGAAAATGTGCAATCTGCATTCAAACTAAATTTGACAGGTGCATAAGTATGGGCACCCTTATCATTTTCTTGTTTTAAATACTCCTACCTACTTTTTACTGACTTACTAAAGCACTTTTTTTGTTTTTTTAACCACATTGAGCTTTGAACTTCATAGCCAGGTGTATACAATCATGAGAAAAGCTACTTAAAGTGGCCACTTGCAAGTTCCTGTTTGAATCTCCTCTGAAGAGTGGCATCATGGGCTCCTCAAAACAACTGTCAAATGATCTGAAAACAAAAGATTATTCAACATAGTTGTTCAGGGGAAGGACACAAAAAGCTGTCTGCCAGAGTTTCAAGGCAGAAACATTACTGTGTCCAACAGTTATTACATATATCAAACTGAAATAGCTGTTGCAAAAACACCAATTTTAAGAAAACATTAAGCTTAAGATTAATAGGGGTGCCCAAACTTTTTCATATAACTGTACCTCCCCCATTCCTTGCAATGCAAGCATATATATGGAGCCACCCACCCAACCCCAGGCTGCAATACCATACTGCTAGCTTGCACTTGAAATGGGGCCATTTAGTTTGGAGGAGGTCGAAGCTAGCCACTACCTCATGGCTGCTTCGGCAGTATCCATACTCAGTCCCCAGCCGCCCAGCGGCCGGGTGTCCACGCTCGGTCCCCAGCCACCAGGGGGCGGCCGGGTGTCCATACTCGGTCCCCAGCCGCCCCGCGGCCGGGTGTCCACACACAGTCCCCAGCCGCCTGGGGGCGGCCGGGTGTCCATAAACGGTCCCCATCCGCCCCTATTTCTCCTGTCACCTTCCCACACACTTTTCTTAGCCTGGCCTGCTTTAGGGCAGCATTGGACGAGCCAATCAGAGAACCAGACTCCTCCGGTGGGCCCTGGCTTCTCCATCAGGGGAGTTGAGAGTGCCAAGGTGAGGAGCATGATGATGATGATAGAAGTTAGCATCTGCTTTGTTTTCTTTTAATGCAAGCGTAAGTGTGCAGCCTGCCACCCACCTAACCCCAGGCTGCAATGTCATACTGCTAGCTTGCACTTGAAATGGGGCCTTTTAGTTTGGAGGAGGTTGAAGCTGGCCACTACCTCATGGCTGCATCTGCTTTGTTTTCTGGGAATGCAAGCGCATGTATGTAGTAGCGGCTAGGCCTGAGGTGGTCAGCGTTTTGGCGCATATCCTACCTCCTCCGAGGATTGCTGGATGTTTTCCTGCTACTATCCCAGTTCTATGACTCCCGTTAAAAGAAAGCTTCAGGTGATAAATGATGAATGAGGTGGTGGCAAAAGAGAAAGAGCAGGAGGAACAGGGACCATTCACATCAATATCAGGCCAGTCAACCACATATGTCTTGTAGGATATGTTTCTGTAACAAAAGGAGCGGTTCGGCTACGCTACACAGTTATAGGGCATACAGTGAATGCAATGCCTACCAAAAATTTTGAGGCACTCCAATGCCCCTTGGAAATGACATGGAGGTCAGAGGGCCTTAACTAAACCGTTTTTTCCATTTATAGCAACTGGGACTCCTGTACACAGGCCTAAGCAGTGAATGGAAGGCTTTCCAAAAATTATGAGGAACTGCAATTCCCCTTGAAACAGACGTGGATTACAGCGTACTAAAAACCTTCTACCCATTATTGGGGAGTGGGTCTCCCTTAATTTTCGCCTTTGCATTGAAAAGCAAAAGCTGACTAAAATTAGGAGGAAATGCAATGCCCGTTGGAAGAGTCGTGGAGGTTAGTTGTAATTAAAAACAACATTTCAATGCCCCTTGGAAGAGCTGTGGAGTTCAGAGTGGTTTAAGAAGATGCTTTTAATGCCCCTTTGAAGAGATGTGGAGGTCACAGTAGCTTAACAAGACGGTTTTAATGCCCCTTGGAAGAGACGTGTAGGTCCCAGTAGCTTAACAAGAAGGTTTTAATGCCCCTCAGAAGAGACGTGAAGGTCCCAGTAGCTTAACAAGACGGTTTTAATGCCCCTTGGAAAAGCGGTGGAGGTCGCAGTAGCTTAACAAGACGATTTTAATGCCCCTTGAAAAAGTGGTGGAGGTCACAGTAGCTTAACAAGACGGTTTTAATGCCCCTTACAAGAGCCATACAGTACAGCATCTTAAAAACATTATTCCCATTATTGGGGAGTGGGTCTCCCACAGTCTTTGCTTATGCCTTCCAAGCAAAAGCTGCCAAAAATTAAGACAGAGGAACTTGCAATGCCCCTTACAAGAGCCATGCAGTACAGCATATTACAAACATTATTCCCATTATTGGGGAGTGGGTCTCCCATAGTCTTTGCTTATGCCTTCCAAGCAAAAGCTGCCAAAAATTAGGACGGAGGAACTTGCAATGCCCCTTACAAGAGCCATGCAGTACAGCATATTACAAACATTATTCCCATTATTGG
This sequence comes from Phyllobates terribilis, assembly GCF_046119375.1. Taxonomy (NCBI): domain Eukaryota; kingdom Metazoa; phylum Chordata; class Amphibia; order Anura; family Dendrobatidae; genus Phyllobates; species Phyllobates terribilis. Next base: position 719,888,582 of record NW_027362761.1, on the reverse strand, counting down.
GGAGTGGGTCTCCCATAATCTTTGCTTATGCCTTCCAAGCAAATGCTGCCAAAAATTAGGACTGAGGAACTTGCAATGCCCCTTACAAGAGCCATGCAGTACAGCATATTACAAACATTATTCCCATTATTGGGGAGTGGGTCTCCCATAGTCTTTACTTATGCCTTCCAAACAAAAGCTGCCAAAAATTAGAACGGAGGAACTTGCAATGTCCCTTACAAGAGCCATGCAGTACAGCATATTACAAACATTATTCCCATTATTGGGGAGTGGGTCTCCCATAGTCTTTGCTTATGCCTTCCAAGCAAAAGCTGCCAAAAATTAGAACGGAGGAACTTGCAATGTCCCTTTCAAGAGCCATGCAGTACAGCATATTACAAACATTATTCCCATTATTGGGGAGTGGGTCTCCCATAGTCTTTGCTTATGCCTTCCAAGCAAAAGTTGCCAAAAATTAGGACTGAGGAACTTGCAATGCCCTTTACAAGAGCCATGCAGTACAGCATATTACAAACATTATTCTCATTATTGGGGAGTGGGTCTCCCATAGTCTTTGCTTATGCCTTCCAAGCAAAAGCTGCCATAAATTAGGAGGAAATGCAATGCCCTTTCGAAGAGTCGTGGAGGTTAGAGTTAATTAAAAACAACATTTCAATGCCCCTTGGAAGAGCTGTGGAGTTCAGAGTGGTTTAACAAGCTGCTTTTAATGCCCCTCGGAAGAGACATGGAGGTCCCAGTAGCTTAACAAGACGGTTTTAATGCCCCTTGGAAAAGTGGTGGAGGTCGCAGTAGCTTAACAAGACGGTTTTAATGCCCCTTGGAAGAGACGTGGAGGTCCCAGTAGCTTAACAAGACGGTTTTAATGCCCCTCGGAAGAGATGTGGAGGTCCCAGTAGCTTAACAAGACGGTTTTAAAGCCCCTTGGAAAAGTGGTGGAGGTCGCAGTAGCTCAACAAGACGGTTTTAATGTCACTTGGAAAAGTGGTGGAGGTAGCAGTAGCTTAACAAGACGGTTTTAATACCCCTTGGAAAAGTGGTGGAGGTCGCAGTAGCTTAACAAGACGGTTGTATTGCCCCTCGGAAGAGATGTGGAGGTCCCAGTAGCTTAACAAGACGGTTTTAATGCCCCTCGGAAGAGACGTGGAGGTCCCAGTAGTTTAACAAGACGGTTTTAATGCCCCTTGGAGAAGTGGTGGAGGTCGCAGTAGCTTAACAAGACGGTCTTAATGCCCCTCGTAAGAGACATGGAGGTCCCAGTGGCTTAACAAGACAGTTTTAATGCCCCTCGGAAGAGACATGGAGGTCCCAGTAGCTTAACAAGACGGTTTTAATGCACCTTGGAAAAGTTGTGGAGGTCGCAGTAGCTTAACAAGACGGTTTTAATGCCCCTTGGAAAAGTGGTGGAGGTCACAGTAGCTTAACAAGATGGTTTTAATGCCCCTTGGAAAAAGTGGTGGAGGTTACAGTAGCTTAACAAGACGGTTTTAATGCCCCTCGGAAGAGACGTTGAGATCACAGTAGCTTAACAAGACCGTTTTATTGCCCCTTGGAATAGTGTTGGAGGTCCCAGTAGCTTAACAAGACGGTTTTAATGCCCCTCGGAAGAGACGAGGAGGTCTCAGTAGCTTAACAAGATGGTTTTAATGCCCCTCGGAAGAGACGTGGAGGTCCCTGTAGCTTAACAAGACGGTTTTAATGCCCCTTGGGAAAGTGGTGGAGGTCACAGTAGCTTAACAAGACGGTTTTAATGCCCCTTGGAAAAGTGGTGGAGGTCGCAGTAGCTTAACAAGACTGTTCTAATGCCCCTTGGAAAAGTGGTGGAGGTCACAGAAGCTTAACAAGACGGTTTTAATGCCCCTCGGAAGAGACGTGGAGGTCCCAGTAGCTTAACAAGACGGTTTTAATGCACCTCGGAAGAGACGTGGAGGTCCCAGTAGCTTAACAAGATGGTTTTAATGCCCCTTGAAAAAGTGGTGGAGGTCGCAGTAGCTTAACAAGACGGTTTTAATGCCCCTCTGAAGAGACGTTGAGGTCCCCGTAGCTTAAGAAGACGGTTTGAATGCCCCTCGTAAGAGACGTGGAGGTCCCAGTAGCTTAACAAGACGGTTTTAATGCCCCTTGGAAAAGTGGTGGAGGTCACAGTAGCTTAACAAGACAGTTTTAATGCCCCTTGGAAAAGTGGTGGAGGTCACAGTAGCTTAACAAGACTGTTTTAATGCCCCTTGGAAGAGACGTGGAGGTCGCAGTAGCTTAGCAAGACGCTTTTAATGCCCCTCGGAAGAGAAGTGGAGGTCGCAGTAGCTTAACAAGATGGTTTTAATGCCCCTTGGAAAAGTGGTGGAGGTCGCAGTAGCTTAACTAGATGGTTTTAATGCCCCTCGGAAGAGACGAGGAGGTCTCAGTAGCTTAACAAGATGGTTTTAATGACCCCTCGGAAGAGACGTGGAGGTCCCAGTAGCTTAACAAGACGGTTTTAATGCCCCTTGGAAAAGTGGTGGAGGTCGCAGTAGCTTAACAAGACGGTTTTAATGTCCCTTGGAAAAGTGGTGGAGGTCACAGTAGCTTAACAAGATGGTTTTAATGCCCCTCGGAAGAGACGTTGAGATCACAGTAGCTTAACAAGACGGTCTTATTGACCCCTTCGAATAGTGTTGGATGTCCCAGTAGCTTAACAAGACGATTTTAATGCCCCTCGGAAGAGACGAGGAGGTCTCAGTAGCTTAACAAGATGGTTTTAATGCCCCTCGGAAGAGACGTGGAGGTCCCAGTAGCTTAACAAGACGGTTTTAATGCCCCTTGGAAAAGTGGTGGAGGTCGCAGTAGCTTAACAAGACGGTTTTAATGCCCCTTGGAAGAGACGTGGAGGTCCCAGTAGCTTAACAAGACGGTTTTATTGCCCCTTGGAATAGTGTTGGAGGTCCCAGTAGCTTAACAAGACGGTTTTAATGCCCCTCAGAAGAGACGAGGAGGTCTCAGTAGCTTAACAAGATGGTTTTAATGCCCCTCGGAAGAGACGTGGACGTCCCAATAGCTTAACAAGACCGTTTTAATGCCCCTTGGAAAAGTGGTGGAGGTCGCAGTAGCTTAACAAGACGGTTTTAATGCCCCTTGGAAAAGTGGTGGAGGTCACAGTAGCTTAACAAGACGGTTTTAATGCCCCTCGGAAGAGATGTGGAGGTCCCAGTAGCTTAACAAGACGGTTTTAATGCCCCTCGGAAGAGACGTGGAGGTCCCAGTAGCTTAACAAGACGCTTTTAATACCCCTTGGAAGAGACGTGGAGGTCCCAGTAGCTTAACAAGACGGTTTTAATGCCCCTTGAAAAAGTGGTGGAGGTCGCAGTAGCTTAACAAGACCGTTTTAATGCCCCTCGGAAGAGACGTGGAGGTCCCCGTAGCTTAACAAGACGGTTTGAATGCCCCTCGGAAGAGACGTGGAGGTCCCAGTAGCTTAACAAGACGGTTTTAATGCCCCTTGGAAAAGTGGTGGAGGTCACAGTAGCTTAACAAGACAGTTTTAATGCCCCTTGGAAAAGTGGTGGAGGTCACAGTAGCTTAACAAAATGGTTTTAATGCCCCTTGGAAGAGACGTGGAGGTCCCAGTAGCTTAGCAAGACGGTTTTAATGCCCCTCGGAAGAGAAGTGGAGGTCGCAGTAGCTTAACAAGATGGTTTTAAAGCCCCTTGGAAAAGTGGTGGAGGTCGCAGTAGCTTAACAAGACGGTTTTAATGCCCCTCGGAAGAGACGTGGAGGTCCCAGTAGCTTAACAAGACGCTTTTAATACCCCTTGGAAGAGACGTGGAGGTCCCAGTAGCTTAACAAGACAGTTTTAATGCCCCTTGAAAAAGTGGTGGAGGTCGCAGTAGCTTAACAAGACCGTTTTAATGCCCCTCGGAAGAGACGTTGAGGTCCCCGTAGCTTAACAAGATGGTTTGAATGCCCCTCGGAAGAGACGTGGAGGTCCCAGTAGCTTAACAAGACGGTTTTAATGCCCCTTGGAAAAGTGGTGGAGGTCACAGTAGCTTAACAAGACAGTTTTAATGCCCCTTGGAAAAGTGGTGGAGGTCACAGTAGCTTAACAAGACTGTTTTAATGCCCCTTGGAAGAGACGTGGAGGTCGCAGTAGCTTAGCAAGACGCTTTTAATGCCCCTCGGAAGAGAAGTGGAGGTCGCAGTAGCTTAACAAGATGGTTTTAATGCCCCTTGGAAAAGTGGTGGAGGTCGCAGTAGCTTAACTAGATGGTTTTAATGCCCCTCGGAAGAGACGAGGAGGTCTCAGTAGCTTAACAAGATGGTTTTAATGCCCCTCGGAAGAGACGTGGAGGTCCCAGTAGCTTAACAAGACGGTTTTAATGCCCCTTGGAAAAGTGGTGGAGGTCGCAGTAGCTTAACAAGACGGTTTTAATGTCCCTTGGAAAAGTGGTGGAGGTCACAGTAGCTTAACAAGATGGTTTTAATGCCCCTCGGAAGAGACGTTGAGATCACAGTAGCTTAACAAGACGGTCTTATTGACCCCTTCGAATAGTGTTGGATGTCCCAGTAGCTTAACAAGACGATTTTAATGCCCCTCGGAAGAGACGAGGAGGTCTCAGTAGCTTAACAAGATGGTTTTAATGCCCCTCGGAAGAGACGTGGAGGTCCCAGTAGCTTAACAAGACGGTTTTTATGCCCCTTGGAAAAGTGGTGGAGGTCGCAGTAGCTTAACAAGACGGTTTTAATGCCCCTTGGAAGAGACGTGGAGGTCCCAGTAGCTTAACAAGACGGTTTTATTGCCCCTTGGAATAGTGTTGGAGGTCCCAGTAGCTTAACAAGACGGTTTTAATGCCCCTCAGAAGAGACGAGGAGGTCTCAGTAGCTTAACAAGATGGTTTTAATGCCCCTCGGAAGAGACGTGGACGTCCCAATAGCTTAACAAGACCGTTTTAATGCCCCTTGGAAAAGTGGTGGAGGTCGCAGTAGCTTAACAAGACGGTTTTAATGCCCCTTGGAAAAGTGGTGGAGGTCACAGTAGCTTAACAAGACGGTTTTAATGCCCCTCGGAAGAGATGTGGAGGTCCCAGTAGCTTAACAAGACGGTTTTAATGCCCCTCGGAAGAGACGTGGAGGTCCCAGTAGCTTAACAAGACGCTTTTAATACCCCTTGGAAGAGACGTGGAGGTCCCAGTAGCTTAACAAGACGGTTTTAATGCCCCTTGAAAAAGTGGTGGAGGTCGCAGTAGCTTAACAAGACCGTTTTAATGCCCCTCGGAAGAGACGTGGAGGTCCCCGTAGCTTAACAAGACGGTTTGAATGCCCCTCGGAAGAGACGTGGAGGTCCCAGTAGCTTAACAAGACGCTTTTAATGCCCCTTGGAAAAGTGGTGGAGGTCACAGTAGCTTAACAAGACAGTTTTAATGCCCCTTGGAAAAGTGGTGGAGGTCACAGTAGCTTAACAAAATGGTTTTAATGCCCCTTGGAAGAGACGTGGAGGTCCCAGTAGCTTAGCAAGACGGTTTTAATGCCCCTCGGAAGAGAAGTGGAGGTCGCAGTAGCTTAACAAGATGGTTTTAATGCCCCTTGGAAAAGTGGTGGAGGTCGCAGTAGCTTAACAAGACGGTTTTAATGCCCCTCGGAAGAGACGTGGAGGTCCCAGTAGCTTAACAAGACGCTTTTAATACCCCTTGGAAGAGACGTGGAGGTCCCAGTAGCTTAACAAGACAGTTTTAATGCCCCTTGAAAAAGTGGTGGAGGTCGCAGTAGCTTAACAAGACCGTTTTAATGCCCCTCGGAAGAGACGTGGAGGTCCCCGTAGCTTAACAAGATGGTTTGAATGCCCCTCGGAAGAGACGTGGAGGTCCCAGTAGCTTAACAAGACGGTTTTAATGCCCCTTGGAAAAGTGGTGGAGGTCACAGTAGCTTAACAAGACGATTTTAATGCCACTTGGAAGAGACGTGGAGGTCCCAGTAGCTTAGCAAGACGGTTTTAATGCCCCTCGGAAGAGAAGTGGAGGTCGCAGTAGCTTAACAAGATGGTTTTAATGCCCCTTGGAAAAGTGGTGGAGATCGCAGTAGCTTAACAAGATGGTTTTAATGCCCCTTACAAGAGCCATACAGTACAGCATCCTAAAAATATTATTCCCATTATTGGGGAGTGGGTCTCCCACAGTCTTTGCTTATGCCTTCCAAGCAAAAGCTGACAAAAATAAGGACAGAGGAACTTATAATAATGGCAACATGGACCACGGTCGCCCTGGTGGTATAGTAGTGGTGGAGAATGAGGATAAGGAGAAGAACATAAAACAGCCGAAATGAGGAAGCGTATACCCATGTGTGGGTGTGAAGCGGTGCATGTGAATACACCTCTCAAAATAACACAGTGGATTTGACTTTATGTTACTCTGCTGTCATTTGGTGGTGATGAGAAGTCTGGCCCAATCCAGCCCTTGTTCATTTTGATAAGGGTCAGCTTGTCAGCATTGTCAGTTGACAGGTGAGTGCGCTTATCAGTTATAATTCCCCCAGCGGCACTAAAAACACGCTCCGATAACACGCTAGCGGCAGGGCAGGCCAAGACCTCCAAGGCGTAAAGAGCGAGTTCATTCCAAGTGTCCAGCTCGGATACCCAATAAATAAAAGGCACAGAGGAATCACGGAGGACGCTGGTACGGTCGGCAAGGTACTCCCTCACCATCTTTTGAAACTTTCCACTCCTTGTGACAGTACCCCGCGCCTCAGGGTCTGTCCGAAGGGAGGGTCTCAGAAAAATGTCCCAGAACATTGACAGTGTTCCCCTGCCTCTGCTCGATTGGAGTTGTGTCTCTCTCGCTTGTAAGCCTTGGTTGTGCAATGAACTGTGACCTCTACCGCTAGCGTGTTCAGATGGGAATTTTTTTAACAGTTCTGCAGCAAGAGCCTTCTGGTACTGCCCCATTTTTGTAGACCTCTCCACCTCAGGAATATGAGAGTGAAACTTCTCCTTGTAGCGGGGGGTCTAAAAGTGTCACCAACCAGTAACGACTGCCACCCAACATTTTGACAACGCGAGGGTCACGGTTAAGGCAGCGTAACATAAAGTCAGCCATGCGTGCCAGACTGATAACGGGCAAGACTTACTTGTCCTCACCAAGATGACGACTGACCATGCTCTCCTCCTCCTCCTCCTCCTCCCCCCTGTCCTCAGGCCACCCATGCTGAACCGACGGTATGACAGTTGTACAGGTTCTACCGTCTACAGAGTATGATACAATCTCCTGTTCTTCCTCCTCCTCCTCCTCCTCTCCCTCATTGTCCCCAATGCATGTTGGGATGAGATAAGGCTGGGCTGTGTGTAATCGAATGCTACGGCTTCTTGATCCATCTCATCATACTCTGGCTGCAATGCCTCCTCTTTAATTCTCTGCAGAGAGTGTTGCAAAAGACAGACAAGTGGAATGCTGACGCTAATGATGGCGTCATCGCCACTCACCATCTTGGGGGACTCCTCAAAGTTTGTCAAGATGGTACATATGTCAGACATCCAGGTCCCACTCCTGAGGTCTTATGTGTGGAGTCTGACCTGAATATCGACGGCCTTGTTGCAGCTGGTGCTCCACAACTGCTCTCTTCTGCTCACAAATCCTTAGCAACATGTGGAGGGTAGAGTTCCAATGTGTGGGGACATCACACACCAGTCGGTGTGACGGAAGCTGCAAACGCTGCTGCAACACAGCAAGGGCGGCGGAAGCTGTAGCCGACTTGTGAAAATGAGCTGACAGGCGGCGTACTTTGACGAGCAGATCTGGCAACTCGGGGTACGATTTAAGAAACCGCTGAACCACGAGGTTAAGCACATGAGCCAGGCATGGTACGTGTGTGATCTCGCCTCGTCTCAGAGCCGCCACCAGGTTACGGCTATTGTCACACACGACCATGCCTGGATGTAGGTTCAGCGGTCTCAGCCACAGATTTGCCTGCTCTTTCACAGCTGTCCACAACTCACAAGCAGTGTGAGGTTTCTCACCTAAGCTTATGAGTTTCAGCACAGCCTGTTGCCTCTTGGCGGAGGCAGTACTGCAGTGCTTCCAGCTTGTAACTGATGTGGTGATATCTGAGATGGAGGCTGAACATGAGGAGGAGGAGGAGGATGATGCGCAGGAGCTGTACACTGTGGGGGCAACTCTGACTGACATAGGGCCCGCAATCCTCGGTGTGGAGAGGATGTGTTCCGTCCCAAGGTCCGACTGGGTCCCGGCTTCCACTATGTTTACTCAGTGTGCCGTCAGGGAGATGTACCGTCCCTGGCCACAAGCACTTGTCCACGTGTCCGTTGTCAGGTGGACTCTCCCAGTAACTGCGTTGTTGAGGGCACGGCAGATGTTTTGGGACACGTGCTTCTGTAGTGCGGGGATGGCACACCGGTCAAAATAGTGTCGGCTGGGGACCGAGTACCGAGGGACGGTCACCGCCATAAGGTTGCGGAAGGATTCCGTCTCCACCAGCCTAAAAGGCAGCATTTCCAACGCAAGCAGTCGTGAAATGTGCGAATTTAGGACTGTGGCCTGTGGGGCGTTAGCTGCGAATTTTCGCTTTCGTTCAAAGGTCTGGGATATGGACAATTCAACGCTGCGGTGGGACGTGGACGTGGACGTTGATGCTGTTTCTTGAGAAACTGCCATAACAAGTGAAGACTGAGAGGAGGGGGCATCTTTGCATGCAGTATGGACAGGGGATTGCCTTACACACACAACAGGGGGTTCTATTGCACGCACAACAGCGGAAGAAGCAGTGGTGACACCCGCTGACACTGGTCGTGGATAATGGGGTTCGCCCCACAAAGTCGGGTGCTTTGCTGCCATGTGCCTGATCATGCTGGTGGTGGTCAGGCTGGTAGTTTTGTCACCCCTGCTGATGCTGGCATGGCAGGTGGTACAAATGGCCTTTTTGGGGTTATCAGCAGAGTCTTTAAAAAAATTCCAGACTCTGGAAGACCTACAGGTTGTACTGGCAACGTCCCTCGTGTTGGTGTTACGCGGAACTGTTGCCTGCCTTCTGTGTGCGGCTGCCACACTGCTTCTTCCTGCCTGTTGAGGTACTCTGCCTCCCTCACCCTGTGTGCTGCTGGCCTCGCTCTGCATGTTCTCCTGCCTCGTTGGGTCAGTTACTAGATCATCCACTACCTCCTCCTCTTCCACTTGCACACCACGATCCTCCTCCTCACTTCCTGGCAATTGTGTCTCGTCATCGTCCACCTCTTGTGACAAATTGCCAGCGTCGACTTCCTGTGGCCGTGGCTGTTCAAATATTTGGGCATCACTACATGGGATCTCCTCTTCCACCACTTCAATCGGAGCAGGCGAGGGGCACAAATCTGGAAATGGACCAGTGAACAGCTCTTCAGAGTGTCCAAGTGTGGGATCAGTTGCTGTCTGACGACACTCGGCATGGTGGGAGGAAGGAGCATCAGGGTGAGGAGGAGTATGCGGTCGAGACTCACGGCTACTAAGATTTGACCATGTGGAAGACAGACCGGAGGTGGTGGTGCCCAGGTAACTGGAATTATTATCTGCTATCCAATTAATAACCTGTTCACACTGATCAGTTCGCAATACTGGTGTTGTTCTGTGCTTCTCTAGTAATTCGGTCAAGAAGTGGGAGCGAGAAGATGTGGCTATCGGTTGTGGCACATTTTCACCTTGGCCACGACCTCGTCCTCTGCACGCACCATCACCAGAACGTCCAGTTCCACGTCCCTTGCCACACGCCTTACCCATTGTAAAGGAAGTAAAATAGCTTACACTCGCACTATCAATGGAAAAAGGGTAAAAAAAGTAGATTAGAACCGTGGAAGAGGAAAACCACAGTTCTATTTCTCTGGCCTACACCCGACTCTTTTAAACAATCTGAACAATCAGGAAGAAACTATTACTGTTTTTCTTTACGGAAAAAATAACAAAAGCTGGATAATAGAGATTTTTTACCGTGGAACGGCAAAACCACAGTTATAATTTACTGGTGTATACCAGACTTTTTTAAATATATATATTTGTGGCTGAACAGTGAGTGACACACTCAAACTGTTTTTTTTTAGATACAAATGGCCCGAAAGTGGATAATACAGAGGTTTGAACCGTGGAACTGCAAAACCACACTTCTGTTTCTCTGGCCTACATCAGACTATTTTCAACAGATATATTTGTGTCTGAAAAATCAGGGAGACACTATTAGTTTTTTTTTTACGGCAAAAAATGGCAAAAGCAGGATAATAGAGATTTTTTGCCGTGGAACAGCAAAACCACAGTTATAATTTACTGGTGTATACCAGACTTTTTTAAATATATATATTTGCGGCTGAACAGTGAGTGACACACTCAAACTGTTTTTTTTTAGATACAAATGGCCCAAAAGTGGATAATACAGAGGTTTGAACCATGGAACTGCAAAACCACACTTCTGTTTCTCTGGCCTACACCAGACTATTTTAACTGATATATTTGTGTCTGAACTGTCACAGACACACTTTTTTTTTTTGGGGGGGGGGGGGGACGACACCAAAAGGTTAATAAGACGGGTATTTGTACAGTGTGAAGGAGGAAAAAAAAAAGAGGATTTAGATGAAAAAAAAGGATTTTTCCTGGCCCCCAAGACCTGGAGCGAAGTCCAGCAATTTCAGCAACAGGAGCACACAGGACTGTAATGTAGCGTTTGCTGGTATAACCACTGCGTCTCCTATACAGCCTGCCTGCCTGCCTGATATCTGGGATGGATATTAGTCCTGAGAAGGACTGTTTGTTTGATCTGGCAGCCTTTACAGACCCTACACTAACTATTTCGCTGTATATCTCTCTCCCTAAATCAGCAGCGTTGTCCCTACACTGTCTGATCCCAGCCGTCTGTGTCCAAGATGGCGGCGCCCGGTTTTAAATACTCGAGGTGAGCTGTGCGGCCAGCCAATCAATGTAATGCCCACCACCAACATGGCTGTGGCATTACAGTGACTGGCTGGCAAACCCTGCATGTTCATTGGCTCTGTAAAGAGCGCCAAACATGCAGGGCGGAGACCCGAGCTCCCGCCCGAGTAACCCGGAAATGCTCGGTGCTCGCCGAACATCCCGAGTAGCGTGATGCTCGGGCGAGTACTGAGCAGTGTCGAGCATGTTCGCTCAACGCTAGTTATCATTAGTCTTGAGCACAAGTGCTCGCTACTTGAGTTTGCGTCGGGTGCTCGGGTATGCACCAAGTATTGCAACTGCTCAAGTGACATGCTCGAGTCCCTGGCCCACATGTTTCACCGTTATTAGACAGCCAAAAAAAAACATGCCGGGATCACTTGTGCTTGGCAGGCAATCCCTGCGAGTTTTTTTTGGCTGTGTAACAGCTGCAAAACATATGGGGCAGAGACTCTAACAGGTCACTCGAGCACCCGCTATACTCAGTGCATACCCGAGCACTTGATACAAACTCAAGTAGCGAGAACTTGCACTCAACACTAGTCGCCATATTGTCGTCATTTTTTTTCTTTTGAAAAAATCCCAACCTCAACACAACCCTAACCACAACCCTAATACAACCCCAACCCTATCACAAGCCTAACCCTATCCCTAGCACAACCCTAACCCTAACACAACCCTAACTCTAGAAGAATCCTAATCCTAGCACAACCCTAACCCTACCCTAGCCCAACACTAACCCTAGCCTAATCCTAACCCTAGCCCAACCCTAACCCTAGCCCAACCCTAACCCTAGCCCAACCCTAACCCTAGCACAACCCTAACCCTAGCACAACCCTAACCCTAGCCCAACCCTACTGCTAGCCCAACCCTAACCCTCGCACAACCCTAACCCTAGCACAACTCTAACCATAACCTTAGCACAACCCTAACCCTAGCACAACCCTAACTCTAACCCTAGCACAACCCTAACCCTAACACAACCCTAACCCTAGCACAACCCTAACCCTAGCACAACTCTAACCATAACCTTAGCACAACCCTAACCCTAACCCTAGCACAACCCTAACTCTAACCCTAGCACAACCCTAACCCTAACACAACCCTAACCCTAACACAACCCTAACCCTAGCACAACCCTAACCCTAGAGTTTATTTTTTACGCCTTTCCTCGTGCGGTATAAGTAATTAGATGACTTTATTCTTCGGGTCAGTGCGATTACAGTGATACCAGATTCATATTGGGCTTTTTTTTTTTGTAAAGACTAGTTTTTGCATCGCCATGTTTTGAGAGCTATAATTTTTCCATATTTCGGCCGACATAGTCATGTGACAGCTTGTTTTTTGTGGGACAAGTTGACATCTTTATTGTTACCATTTTCGGGCACGTGACATTTTTTGATCGCTTTCTATTCCGATTTTTGGGAGGCAGAATAAACGAAAACTAACAATTCAGGAATTGTTTTTTTTTTCTTTTTTTTTATGCCGTTCCATGTGTCGTAAAATTGATAAGGCATTGTTATTCTTCGGGTCAATACGTTTACAGCTGTACCACATTTATATAGTTTTTTTATGTTTTGGCGCTTTTACACAATAAAAACTATTTTATAGAAAAAATTTATTTTTTTGCATCGCTTTATTCTGAGAGCTATTTTTATTTTTTGGCTGTTGGAGCTGTATGGCGGCTTGTTTTTTGTGGCACAAGATGACATTTTCAGTGATACCATTTTTATTTACATTCGTATTTTTTATCGCGTTTTATTCCATTTTTTGTTTGCCGGTATAAGCATCGTTTTTTGCTTAGTTTTGTATTTATTTTTTTACCTTGTTCACTAAAAGTGTGAACTAGTGGGACAGTTTTATAGGGCAGGTCGTCACGGACGCGGCGATACCAAATATGTGTACTTTTATTGTTTTTTTGTTTTTTTTCAATATAATATTTATTTATGGGTACAGTATATTTTATTTTTTATTTTTTTTTTATATTTTTACAATTTTCTTTTTTCACTGTCTGAGACTTTTTTTTTGCTTTTTCACTTTGTCTCACTATGGGGCTTTCATTTTTTGCAGTCTGATCACTTGCACAGCATAAGGATGAAGCATCATTCCCTATGCTGTATAGGCTGTCAGCCCCAGCACACACAAGCTAGGTAGATTGTGCACTGAGCACGATCTACCTATCTTGCTGATGCCTGGTGATCCGGACCCAGCACAGACAGCGTGGGATGCCGGATAGGAGGTAAGAAGGGGCGCTTCGATCACAGCATTTCTGGGGTTAATGTGCTGGGAGCGGTGCAGGACCGCTCCTTGCACATAGTACCGGGTGTCAGCTGTGACAATCATAGCCTCTGTGCGGGCGTGATCGCCAGGGCGTATTAATACGTATCTGGTCCAATAGGCCCAGGGTGCAGAAACGTATGAATACGCCCCACGTCAGAAAGGGGTTAAAAGGGTCAATGCTGACTGTTAGCATTGCTACTTCCAGAAGGTGGCACTAGAGTTCAAGTTCCCTTTCTCTTTGAAGAGACAATTTACATAGTATTGGAAAGCGCTCAGGTAGATGGAGAAGTCGGCAGATATCTCGGTCTGCCAGATGAACGTTCATATAAATGGCCAGCTTTACAGTGTATGAGATCCTCATCCTTTTGTGTATAACTGTATTAAGCTTAACTCCTTCATGACCTTGCGATTTTATGTTTTTGCGCTTTCGTTTTTTTCCTCTGCTTCTTCCAAGAGCCATAACTTTTTTATTTTTCCTTCAATATAGCCATATGAAGGCTTGTTTATTGCGTGATGAGTTGCACTTTTGAATGACAGGATTGATGTTACCACATAGTGTACTGAAAATGGGAAACAATGGATTCTGCAATTTATAGTCAGGCACTGATCTTGCTCTGAGCCCATCTATTTCGAGGTCTGGTTGGCACAAAGTCATTAGAGTCACTAAAGTCAGGGATTGGGTACACCTTAATTTAAATGTTATTTACCTGGAGATTACTACTGTAAGGTTACTGGAGGTGACTAGTCCCCTTTAAAGTATTAACCGCTTTCTGACCTCCCACTGTACAAAAGAGTCTTCACTTGCTGGGCTCCGTGCAGCGTAGACGTTTACGAACGGTTGGCGGTCTCCCAGCGCTCAGGGCCCCCAGGGTCCTGCAAGCACTGCAATTCCGTTGCAGAGCAACATCTCTGACAGGTAACATCACCGGGACCTGATTGGATCAGGTCCCAATGATAATAACTAGTGATGAGCGAGCACTAAAATGCTTGGGTGCTCGTTGCTCGGGTCGAGCAAATTGGAATGCTCGGGTGCTCGACCCGAACAACGAGCCCAATGTAAGTCTATGGGAAACTCGAGCATTTTTCCGGCGCTCGCCACGGAGGTCTGCAGGGGGCCTAAAAATTGCCCAAATTGATGGGAGCAGTGCTCAAATAACATGGGAAGAGCATGGGGAAGACCACTTTTACACGCTCACAATAAAACATACAAAAACGAAACCAAAATGGATTTTCCTGGGAAAAGTATTAAGGAACATCCTTTCCAGGGTAATGACTTGTTTATAAGGCAAAATAAATAACCAAAGCGGGTTTCCTATACTGGTATTGTATATGCAGTGACTGTAAGGGCTGCCAAAAATTAGGACGCACTCCAATACCCCTATGAAGAGTCATAGAGGAGGGCTTCAGTAAAAAAAAGTTCCCATTATTAGGAAGTGGGTCTCCTATACTGTTATTGCCTATGCAGTGAATGCAAGGGCTGCCAAAACTTTGGACGCATCTGAATACCCATTTTGAAGAGACATAGAAGAGGGCCTCAGTAAACAAAAATGTTCCCATTATTAGAAAGTGGGTCTCCTATACTGTTATAGCCTATGCGGTGAATGCAAGGGCTGCCAAATATTTGGACGCATCTCAATCAATACCCCTTTGAAGAGACATAGAAGAGGACCTCCGTAAAAAAAGTTCCCATTATAAAAGAGTGGGTTTTCTATAGTGGTAATGCTGCCAAAAAATTGGACTCACTCCAATACCCCTTTGAAGAGATGTAGAGGAGGTACGCATTCTAATTTTTTTTACCATTATTAAGGAGTGGCTCTCCTATACTGGTAATGCCCATGCCCTAAGTGCAGGGGCTGAAAAAAAATTTTTCCCCTGGGGGGTATACATGAAAATACTGTATATCATACAGAATGTTAGTGGTATACTTTAAAAAAATTCCCTACGGGCATCATAAACACCCTTAAAAAAAATTATGTGGGTGTTGCATCACGGTCACCCTGGTGATATGTTGGTGAAGGATGAGGAGAAGGAGGAGGAAGGCAACAGAAAATAGACAAAATCAGGGAGCATATACCCATGTCTGGGTGTGAAGAAGTACATGGGAATAGACCTCCCAAAAAAAAGCTGCTGGATTTGAGTTTATGTTCTGCTGCTATCATTCGGTGGTGTTGAGAAGTCTGGCTCAATCCAGCCCTTGTTCATTTTTTATAAGAGCCAACCTGTCAGCATTTTCAGTTGACAGGTGGATGCGCCTATCAGTTATAATTCTCCCGGCGGCACTAAAAACCCGCTCGGACAAAACGCTAGCGGCAGGCCAGGACCTCCAAGGCGTAGAGAGCCAATTCATGCCATGTGTCCAGCTTGGATACCCAATAATTATAAGGCACAGGAGAATCACGGAGGATGTTAGTATGGTCGGCAAGGTACTCCTTCAGCATCTTCGAAAAATTCTCTCTCCTTGTGAAAGTACCCCGCGCATCAGGGCGTGCGTAATTGGAGGGTCTGAGAAAACTCTCCCAGACCTTTGACAGTGTTCCCCTGCCTCTGCTGGATTGCATTTGTGTCTCTCTCGCCTGTACTCCTTCGTGTCCAATGAACTGTTACCTCTGCCGCCAGCTTTTTCAGATGGGAATTTTTTTAATAATTCCGCAACAAGGGCTTTGTGGTGCTGCACCATTTTAGTAGACCTGTCCGCCGCAGGAATAAGAGATAGAAAGTTCTCCTTGTAGCGTGGGTCTAGAAGTGTCACCAACCAGTAATGACTGACACCCAAAATTTGGAGAACGCGAGGGTCACGGAAAAGGCAGCGTAACATAAACTCAGCCACATGTGCCAGACTGCTAACAGGTAAGACTTCCGTGTCCTCACCAAGAGGACGACTGACCATGCTCTCCTCCTCATCCTCCTCCTCCTCCCTCTCCTCAGACCATGAATGCTGAACAGATGGTATGACAGTTGTGTGGGTAGTACCGTCTATAACGCAGGAAACTAGCTCCTGTTCTTCCTCCTCCTCCTCTTCCTCATTGTCACCCAGTCCGCATTGGGATGAGATGAGACTGGGCTGTGTGGAATCACCCTGTATAGTTCCTTGATCCATCTCATTGTGCTCCGCCTGCAATGCCTCCTCTTTAATTGTAAGCAGCGATCGTTTCAGAAGAAGAGAAGCAGAATGGTGACACTAATTATGGCGTCATCGCCGCTCACCATCTTGGTGGAGTCCTCAAAGTTTTGGAGGATGGCACAGATGTCTGACATCCATGCTCACTCCTGAGCTCTTATGTGCGGAGGCTGACCTGAATACCGACGGACGTTTTGAAGCTGATACTCAACAACTGCCCTGTGCTGCTTACAAATCCTTCACAACATATGTAGTGTTGAGTTCCAATGCGTGGGGACATCGGTGAGCTGGAAGCTGCAAATGATGCTGAAGCACGGCAAGGGCAACGGAAGCTGTAGCTGACTTTTTAAAATGGGCACACCTTTGGCGTACTTTGACAAGCAGATCAGGCAGATCCGGGTAGGTTTTGAGAAACCACTGAACCACTAGGTTGAGCACATAAGCCAGGCATGGTATTCCGGCCATTGTCACACACAACCATGCCTGGCTGTAGGTTCAGCGGTGACAGCTACAGATCTGCCTGCTCTTTTAGAGCTGTCAACAATTCTTTAGTGGTGCACGGTTTGTCACCTCACCTAAGCATATTAGCTGTTGCCGCTTGGCCGAGGCAGTGCTGCAATGCTTCCAGCTTCCAACTGATGTGGTCATTTTGGAGATGTAGGCTGAAGAGGAGGAGGAGGAGGTGCAGAAACTGTAGAATGTGTGGGCAACCCTGATTGACCCAGGGCCCACAATCCTCGGCGTCGGGAGGACGTGTTCTGTACCAAGGTCTGACTGGGTCCCAGCTTCAACTATATTAACCCAGTGTGCCATCAGACAGGTGTACCATCCCTGCCCACAAGCACTTGTCCACGTGTCCGTGGTTAGGTGGACCTACCCAGTAACTGTGTTGTTGAGGGCACGGCTAATGTTCTGGGACACATGTTTGTGTAATGCGGGGACGGCACACTGGGAGAAATAGTGGTGCATGGGGACCGAGTACCAAGGGATGGCCGCTGCCATCAGGTTGTGGAAAGCTGCCATGTCCATGAGCCTAAAAGGCAACATTTCGAGCGCAAGCATTTGAGAAATGTGTGAGTTTAGTAGTGTGGCCTGTGGGGCATTGGCTGCTTATTTGCTCTCGCGTTCCAAGGACTGGGGTAGGGACAACTGAACGCTGCACTGGGACAAGGACGTGGTTGCAGATGGTGGTAGTTGCAAGTGTGCCATGACAGGTGCGGGGCGGGAGGTATCTTTGCATATGCCATGGACAGGGGATTGGCGTGCACTCAAAACAGTGGAACAAGCAGTGGTGTCACACTGCTTCTGGACCTTGGTGTTCTGTCCACCTAGTCGGGTGCTTTGCTGTCATGTGTCTGAGCATGCTTGTGGTGGTCAGGCTGGTAGTTTTGCTGCCCCTGCTGACGCTGGCCTGGCAGATGTTGCAAATGGTCTTTTTGGGGTTATCTGGACAGTCTTTAAAAAACAACCATACTCGGGAAAACCTAACAGTTATACTGGCCACTTCGGTCGTGTTGGTGTTACGGGGAGCAGTTGCCCGCCTTGTGTCTGTGGCCACCACACTACTTGTTCCTGACTGTTGTGGTGCTACACCTCCCTCCCCCTGTGTGCTGCTGTCCTCGCTCGGCATGTCACCTTGCCAGGTTGGGTCAGTGACTTCATCGTCCATCACCTCGTCTTCCACTTCCGTACCCTGGTCCTCCTCCTGACTTTCTGGCAAATGTGTCTCATCATCATCATCCACCTCTATCGACAGTAGTTGCACTTTCCTACCGTCACCTTCGAATGACCATGGCTGCTCAAATATTTGGGCATCGCTACATGCGATCTCCTCTTGCCCTGCTTGAAGCTGGCCGGGCGAGAGGCCCGAATCTATAAACGGAAAAGTGAACAGCTCTACGGAGTGTCCAAGTGTGGATCAGTTGTCTCTGGGCACTCAGCATAGTGGAAGGAAGGAGGACCAGGATGAGGACTATGAGGTCCAGACTCACAGCTGAGACTTGACTGTGTGGAAGAAAGGGTGGTGGTGGTGGCAAAGTGACTGGAAGCATTATCTGCTATCCAACCAACAACCTTTTGACACTGCTCTGGGTTCAATATTGGAGTGCTACGGTCCCCTAGTGATTAAGACAGGAAGGTAGGGTGACAAGATGTGGGTGCTTGTGTTGGCACAATTTCAGCTTGCCCACGGCCTCGACCTCTGCATGCACCATCACATCCACTTCCCCATTCCTTGCCACGCGCCTTGCCCATTTTAAATGCAGGATAATATTATGCTTGGCCCCTACAAATTGCTGGATTTGTAGAGCAGTAATATGTGATACCTCTGACGGACGCCCACGGGTTTAAATACCGGCCTTGTAGTTTACTATTATTGGCAGTGACCACTTATGAATATGAACAGCTTCACTGTCACACTGCTGTCAAACTGTAAATGGAGGATAATATTTTGCACGGTCCCTACAAATCGCTGGATTTGTACCGCAGTAATATATGATACGTCTGACGGACGACCACGGCCGGCCTTGTAGTTTACTATTATTGGCAGCGACCACGTGTGAATAGCTTCACTGCCACACTGCTGCCAAACTGTTAATGGAGTAGAATATTTTGCACGCTCCCTACAAATCGCTGGATTTTTACCGCAGTAATATGTGATTCATCTGACGGACGCCCACGGTTTTAAATACCGGTATTGTAGTTTACTATTATTTCGCAGCGACCACATGTGAATAGCTTCACTGACACACTGCTGCCCAATTGTAAATGAAGGACAATATTTTGCACGGTCCCTATAAATCGCTGGATTTGTACCGCAGTAATATGTGATACGTCTGCCGGACGCCCACGGCCGGCCTTGTAGTTTACTATTATTGGCAGTGACCACGTGTGAATAGCTTTAGTGCCACACTGCTGCCAAACTTTTAATGGAGGAGAAAATTTTGCACGGTCCCTAGAAATCGCTGGATTTGTACCGCAATAATATGTGATACATCTGACGGACGCCCACGGTTTTAAATACCGGCCTTGTAGTTTACTATTATTAGCAGCGACCACTTGTGAATATGAATAGCTTCACTGCCACACTGCTGTCAAACTGTAAATGGAGGATAATATTTTGCAC
Organism: Phyllobates terribilis; assembly: GCF_046119375.1. Lineage (NCBI taxonomy): Eukaryota > Metazoa > Chordata > Amphibia > Anura > Dendrobatidae > Phyllobates > Phyllobates terribilis. The sequence continues at coordinate 719,869,159 of NW_027362761.1, read as the reverse complement.
AGTCTCTACAAATCGCTGGATTTGTACCGCAATAATATGTGATACGTCTGACGGACGCCCACGGTTTTAAATACTGGCCTTGTAGTTTACTATTATTGGCAGCAACCACGTGTGAATAGCTTCACTGCCACATTGTTGCCAAACTGTTAATGGAGGATAATAGTTTGCATGGTCCCTACAAATTGCTGTATTTGTACAGCATTAATATGGGATCACGATCTGGCATTGTCATGGCAGCCGGAGGTCACATGATGACCTCCGGATCTGCCATGTATGGTGGTGTGCAAGGCTCAGCCAGCAGCTGAGTCTAACAGGAGATCTGCCAGTGTAAAACTGTCAGGTTTCGTGCAATGCAATACATGTCTATTGCACTGCATGAGACCAGTGATCAGAAAAGTAAAAATTGAAGTCCCAAACAGGGACTAAGTAAAAAAGTAAAAAAAAAATTAAAAATGTTTTCAAACTATTAAAAAAAAACGCAAAATAAATAATAAATAAATATTAAACCAATAAATCCGTATATTTATGCAAAAGCAAAAAAGTACACATATTTGGTATTGCCGCATCCAGAACAACGCGATCTATAAAACTGTCACACTAGTTAACCCCTTCTGTGCACGCCGTAAAAAACAAAACAAAAAAAGACTGCAAAATACAATGCTTTTTCATCATACCGCCAAACAAAAAGTGAAATAAAACGAGATCAAAAAGCCAAATGGAAATAAAAATGGTACCAATAAAAACGCCATCTTGTCCAGCAAAAAATCGCTGCCATACAGCTCCATCATTGGAAAAATAAAAAAGTTACAGCCCTCAGAACAAAGCAATGCAAAAACAATTATTTTTTCTATAAAATAGTTTTTATTGTGTAAAAGCACCAAAACATTAAAAAACTATATAAATGTGGTATCACTTTACTCTTACTGACCCAGAGAATAAAGCTGCCTTAACAATTTTACCGCACGTGGAACGGCATTAAAAAACCCCTCAAAAAAACAAATCCTGAATTGCAGGTTTTTGTTCATTCTGCTTCACAAAAAACAAAATATAAAGCGATCAAAAAATGTCACATGCCCGAATATGGTACCAATAAAAACGTCAACTCGTCCCACAAAAAACAAGCCCTCACATGACTCTGTCGGCCGAAATATGGAAAAATTATAGCTCTCAAAATATGGCAATGCAAAAACTAGTTTTTAGTGTCTTTTAGTGTGTGACAGCTGCAATAAAAACCTGATGTAAATCTGGTATCACTGTAATCGCACTGAGCCGAAGAATAAAGTCACCTAATCACTTATACCACACGAAAAATGGTGTAAAAAATAAATAAAACCAATTCTTCACCTACTGTTGATTTGTTCATTCTGCTTCCCAAAACGCAGTAAGGCTCGGCTCACATTTATCCTGCGCTGTGCTCTGAGAGCTTACACCGGGGTTTCCATGTCAATCTCTGAAATACGTGATTCAGACAGAACACCCGGCGGAAGATTCTCTGTGATGACGCAAAGGGACTGTGGACGCCGTCCGACCTGTGATCCAGCGGTGTCAGTTTTTTTTAGGTGTGCATAAAAGTGCAGCTGGCCACAGTATTGTGCACCTCTGAAAAGAAGGACACCGCAGAACAGAGGCCAGACGGAGTCCAGAGTAACTCTGCTGCCTCATTATAGTGAATGGATCCCTTGGGGGTTTCATCTGAATTACGTCACTTGGAGATTTAGATGGAAACCCCAAAGTAAGTGTTCAGCATAGAGCACAGGATAAATGTGATCCCAAACGTTATGTAAAATGTTCCCAATAAAAACTTCAACTCAATCCACAAAAAAAATCAAGTCCCCACTCAGGTCCGTCATCTATTAACGGAAATATAGGGCGCTTCCATGTTACTGGTAGCACAAAGACTCTGCAAAAGCGAAATGGCCCTTGTCCCCCAAAAGAAATTCAGCAAATTCTGTGCTCCCAAATCCAAATGCCCCCCTCCCTCCTGAGCCCCACAGAGTGCCTAAACCACATTTAGGGTCCACATGTTTGGCATTTCTATAGCGATGAGAGCCTGCCTAATTTACGGGTGCATGCCTCCAGAAGCATGAGCTGGGCACAACGTACTGGTCACAATATTCCACTGCTGCTTGTTTCTGGAAAACACCCATGGAATCAAAATTGTCACTACACCTGTAGATAAATTCCTAAAGGGGTATTATTTCCAAAATGGGGTCACTTGAAGGGGGATTCCTATCTTCCAGAACTTAGGGGCTCTGTATATGGAGTCCGCAACTATTCTACAATAATTTGTTCTCCAAGAGTCAAATAGCGCTTCGTCCCTCCCGAGTCTCGCTGTATGGCTAAGCAGTACTATTAATGTGCTTCCAGCACATTAACCCCCGAAATGCTGTGAACGAAGTCGATTACAGCATTCCAGCAGCAAGGTGAGGTAAGCGCAGATACTCACCTCCTCACCGGCGTCCCGCGCTGTCTGTGCAGGGGTCTTGGTGGTTGTCATGGTGACCCGATGTCGTCATGACGACATCCGGGTCACCAGACAGCAGGAAGTTAGGTAGACCGTTCTCAGTGCGCAGTCTAACTAAGTTGTGTGCGCAGGGCTGCAGCCTGCATAGCATAGAGATGCTGCTGCAGCATTTCTATGCTATACAGGCGATCTGGGTGAAAAAAATGAAAGTCCCATAGTGTGACAAAGTATAAATGTTATAAAAGTATCAGAAAGTGAAAAAAAAATTGTAAAACTATTAAAAGAAAATGAAAAAAATAATCCCAAAAAAATATATATACACTGCTCAAAAAAATAAAGGGAACATTCAAATAACACATCCTAGATCTGAATGAATTAAATATTCTCATTGAATACTTTGTTCTGCACAAAGTTGAATGTGCTGACAACAAAATCACACAAAAATCATCAATGGAAATCAAATTTATTAACCAATGGAGGCCTGGATTTGGAGTCACCCCCAAAATTAAAGTGGAAAAACACACTACAGGCTGATCCAACTTTGATGTAATGTCCTTAAAACAAGTCAAAATGACGCTCAGTATTGTGTGTGGCCTCCACATGCCTGTATGACCTCCCTACAATGCCTGGGCATGCTCCTGATGAGGTTACGGATGGTCTCCTCTGGGATCTCCTCCCAGACCTGGACTAAAGCACCCGCCAACTCCTGGACAATCTGTGGTGCAACGTGACGTTGGTGGATGGAGCGAGACATAATGTCTCAGGTGTGCTCAATCAGATTCAGGTCTGGGGAACAGTGTGTATCGCGGGTGCTCGAGTGACATGCTCGAGTATCCGCCCCACATGCTTTGCGGCCAAAAAAACCTTTCGGGGATTGCCTGCCATGCACGAGCGATCCCTGCATGTTTTTTTGGGGTGTCTAACAACCGTTCTGGGGGGGACTTGAGCATGTCACTCGAGCATGCGCGATACATTGTGCATACCTGAATATCCGATGCAAACTCAAGAAGCGAGCTCTTGCACTCAAGACTAATGACAACTTATTCAATATGATGATCTAAAGTTATCAATTTCTGTGTGGTACCTCTGGGTTCAAAATGTTCACTATACCCCTTGATAAAATCCTTGAGGGGTTTACTTTCCAAAATGGTGTCCCTTGTGGGGGGTTTTCACTGTTTAGGTGCATCAGGGGCTCTCCAAGCGCGACATGGCATCCGCTCTCAATTCCAGCATATTTTGCGCTCAAAAAGTCACACTGTACTCCTTTCCTTCTGAACCCTGCCGTACTCCCAAACAATGTATTTTCCCCACATATGGGGTATTGGTGTACTCAGGAGAAATTACACAAAAGTTTTTGGCATCTATTTTCTCCTCTTACTGTTGTGAAAATAAACATTTGGGGCTAAAACATCATTTTTGTGGAAAAAGTTAGATTTTTTTATTTTCACGGCTCCATGTTATAAACTTCTGTGAAGTACCTGGGGGTTCAGGGTGCTCACCACACATCTAGATAAGTTACCTGAGGGGTCTAGTTTCCAAAATGGGGTCACTTGTGAGGGGTTTCCACTGTATAGACACATCAGGGGCTCTGCAAACGCAACATGGCGTCCGCTAATTATTCAAGCAAATTTTACATTCAAAAAGTCAAATGGCGCTCCTTCCCTTCCGAACCCTACCGTGCGCCCAAACAGTGGTTTTCTCCCACATGTTGGGTATCAGGTTACTCAGGAGAAATTGCATAACAAATATTATGGTGCAATTTCTCCAGTTACCCTTATAAAAATGCAAAATTGGGGGCTGAAAAACATTTTTGTGGGAAAAGGGAAAAATGTGAAAATTGTATTTTTACGGCTCAATGTTATAAACTTCTGCGAAGCACCTGGGGGTCCAAGGTGCTCACCACACATCTAGATAAATTTCCTGAGGGGTCTAGTTTCCAAAATGGTTTCACTTGTGGGGAGTTGCCACTGTTTAGGCACATCAGGGGCTCTTCAAAGGCAACATCGCGTTTGCTAATTATTCAAGCAAATTTTACATTCAAAAAGTCAAATGACGCTCCTTCTCCTTCCTGCCATGCTCCCAAACAGTGGTTTTCCCCAACATATGGGGTATTTCCGTGCTCAGTAGAAATTGAGCAACAAATTTTGGGGTCCATTTTTTCCTGTTACCCTTGCAAAAATAAGAAAAAATTGGGTCTAAAGTAACATTTTTGTGGAAAAAAATAAATGTTTATTTTTTTCTTCCACATTCCAAAAATTCCTGTTAAGCACCCGAAGGGTTAATAAACTTCTTGAATGTGGTTTTGAGCACCTTGAGGGGTGCAGTTTTTAGTGGTGTCACTTTTGGGTATTTTCTGTCATAAAGGCCCCTCAAAGTCACTTCAAATGTGATGTGGTCCTTAAAAAAATGGTTTTGTAAATTTTGTTGGAAAACTGAGAAATCGCTGGTCAACTTTTAACCCTTATAACAATTTTTGGTTCCAAAATTGTGCTGATGTAAAGTAGACATGTGGGAAATGTTATTTATTAACTATTTTGTGTGACATATCTCTCTGATTTAAGGGCATGAAAATTAAAAGTTTGAAAATTGCGATTTTTTCACAAATAAACGCATGTCTTATTGAAGAAATTTTACCACTGTCATGAAGTACAATATGTCATGAAAAAACACTCAGAATCAATGGGATCCGTTGAAGCGTTCCAGAGTAATTACCTCATAAAGTGACAGTGGTCAGAATTGTAAAAATTGGCCTGGTCATTAACGTGCAAACCACCCTCAGGGGTAAAAGGGTTAAGCACTTACTTTGGGATTTCTGTTAAAATCACCCCAAAAATATTCAGGGCAAACCCGTGATAGAACCACTCATTCTAATGAGACAGATGAAGACACTTTGGATTATGTCTCACATTGTCCCATTTTAGGTATCATTTTAGTGGAAAAATGTAGCTTATCTTATAAAATTCTGTGAAACAGCTGTGGATTAAAAATGCTCACAATACCCAATATGAAATTCTTGAGGGGTTTAGTTTCCAAAATGGGTCACTTGTGAGAGATTTCTGCTGTTTTGGCACCTCAGGAAATGTGACATGATGTCCACAGTTGGTGGAAAATGGAAAAATGTACAAAAAAAACAGCTCACCTGTTGCAGTTCAATGTGCAGGAGGGCGGAGGATTCGTCCTGGCCAGATGTGAAATATCCAAAAAAGAAGGTGGGTATCCAGCTCCAAATAAAAAAGTTTCATTTATTAAGTGATTTGAATTAAAATATTCTTTCCATGACACAGAGGATCATGCATATGACAGATAATTTTGAATAGGGCATCCAATATTATCCAAACCAAAAATAGACATGAATTGATAGACAGGAAAGCCAAAAATATGAACATAACCACAAAACCAGTTTTTCTAAAAGTGTTACCTCAAATATATTACCTACATTATATGAAGATCCTATTTTGTTCTCAGTTTTGGAATCTGTATGCTCTATTGTGGCAAAGATAGCAACTACAATAGGTAACATAATATTTCCAAGTTGTTTTTCATCTTATAAAAAATCGGAAACATGGTGATCATGTAAGGGATTTTATAAATGCGGCAGCAGTCGCTGCAGAACTTGTTCCCATGCAATCGTCATGAAAACTTTTCATAACCATGATAATACTCATACTTATAATATAAAAAATTATACCAATTGCATTACTCAGGATGTTATTTATGTCATTGGTTGCTCCCTTTGTCACAAGATGCACGTGGGTTGCAATTCAAGTAAACTTAAAGTTCGCATCTCAGAACATATTACTGATATAATCAGTCAAAATGGTGCCAATCGCACAGTTTCACATGCATCAAATCATTTTATTGTTCAACATCACAGACAAATTTCACTGTGTATGGAATTGAGAGAGTCAGGAAATATGCTAGAGGAGAAGACCACAGGAGACGACTACTTACCAGGGAATTTTTCTGGATTTATAATTTAGGTACACGTATCCCTGGTGGTCTCAACATGCGTAGGGAAATTATGTTCCACTATTAATTTATAACAGGACATTTTTCCTGTTTTAATCAGTGTATGTTATTTGTGAAAATATTTTTTTCTGATGTTTATAAATCACATATATGTTATGATCTGCAACAAGTACTAAGGAAAGAAAGGGGAAAGCTATCCCTACAGTAAGACTAAGCTGAATCCCTACGATGTAGCGGGTAGCCTGTTCCTTGCGAACAGACCCGCCTTCAGGGTCGGACTGGGGTGTCTGGGGCCCACAGGGAGAATTGAGTCTAGGGGCCCACCTACAGCCATATGCAAATATCTGTTATCTGCTATCCCTGTTACAGTGGAGCATTGACTGGCGGCTCCTGCACATCTACTGTGCGACACTAGCTGGGATGTACAATTACGGTAGTTTGCATTAAAGGGGTTCTTTGGTTAAAACAAGTTATCACCGATCCATGGGATCCACAGGATAGGTGATCACTTATTGATCTTTTGGGTCCGAACATTGGAAAACGCAGCTATCAGAAGAATGGGGAAGCTTTATCCCTGTCAGGACACTTATCCCCATTTTAAAATGCAGCTTCCAAAAAAGAGCAGCACTCACAGCCACTGAAGGAATGAATGGATCAGTGGTCGCATCTCACATGCCGCTCCAGTCTAATGGGGAGAAAATCTCCACATTCTGCCAATTGTGTCCCAGCAGTCAGACCCCCACCAATCAATATTATCACTGATCCTGTGGAGAAGTGATTACTTGTTTTCACCAGAGAACCCCTGTAAGTGCATCTCTGCCGCTCTGGTCCAAGTATTTAATCTCTAAGTCCACGGCCCCACTATCAGTATTTGGTCAGTATTTTTTCTCAGGAGTGGGAGCCAAAACCAGGTGAGGAACAATCAGAGAAAATGTATAATAGAAACAAGTCACCAATTCCGCATTTATCACCCACTCCTGGTTTTGGCAGCGACTCCTGAGAAAAAATACTAACCAAATACTAATGGTGGGGCTGTGGCCTAATGGAAAAAAATCTTTTCCTAGTTAATATCAGCAAGAACAAAATGACCGCCATACACAACACAGTCCACTATATCAACACCAATAATACCACATACAAAAGGGACAAATATCGCCACACCATGACTAGATCACATATTACCACCACATAGTGACCGAATAATACCACATACAAGGAACAAATACGGCCACACCATGACCAGACCACATATTACCACCCCAAAGTGACCAAATACTACAATACTGATCATGAATACAAACCACAATACTAACAACACTGTTATTACCACCAGAGACATTATACACAGGAGCTCTGTATATAGTGTCAGTGTACAGGTAATACAAGGATCACCAGTGACATTATACACAGGAGCTCTGTATATAGTGTACAGTGTACAGGTAATACAATGACCACCAGTGACATTATACACTGGAGCTCAGTATATAGTGTCAGTGTACAGGTAATACAGGGTTCACCAATGACATTATACACAGGAGCTCTGTATATAGTGTCAGTGTACAGGTAATACAGTGATCACCAGTGACATTATACACTAGAGCTCTGTATATAGTGTACAGGTATTACAGTGGTCACCAGTGACATTATACACAGGAGCTCTGTACATAGTGTATAGTGTACAGGTAATACAGTGATCACCAGTGACATTATACACAGGAGCTCTGTATATAGTGTACAAGTAATACAGTGGTCACCAGTGACATTATACACAGGAGCTCTGTATATAGTGTACAGGTAATACAGTGGTCACCAGTGACATTATACACAGGAGCTCTGTATATAGTGTACAGGTAATACAGTGGTCACCAGTGACATTATACACAGAAGCTCTGTATATAGTGTATACATAATACAGTGATCACCAGTGACATACACATGAGTTCTGTATATACTATATACACACACGTGGTCAGAATTGTTGGTACCCCTCGTTTAATGAAAGAAAAACCCACAATGGTCACAGAAATAACTTGAATCTGACAAAAGTAATAATAAATTAAAAATCTATGAAAATGAACAAATGAAAGTCAGACATTGCTTTTCTGCTTCCACTGAATTTTAAAAAAAATTAAACTCATGAAATAGGCCTGGACAGAAATGATGGTACCCCTGAAAATAATGTGACAAAAGGGACATGTTAAATCAAGTTGTGTCCACTAATTAGCATCACAGGTGTCTACAATCTTGTAATCAGTCAGTGGGCCTGTATATAGGGCTACAGATACTCACTGTGTTGTTTGGTGACATGGTGTGTACCACACTCAACATGGACCAGAGGAAGCCAAGGAAAGAGTTGTTTCAGGAGATTAGAAAGAAAATTATAGAAAAGCATGTTAAAACGTAAAGGTTATAAGTAGTGTTGAGCCACCCCCGTAGTGTTCGAGTTCGGTTCGGTTCGTCGAACACCCGTGTGTTCGCCGAACTGTTCGTCGAACTGTTCGTCGAACACCTTCGAACACCGTTAAAAACAATGGCAGGCAAACAAAAACACATAGAAACACATAGAAAACACCTTCAAAGGTGTCCAAAAGCTGACAAACTGCTCAGAAGACATAACTAACACATGGAAAAGTGACAAGTACATATAGTCATGCGAAAATAAAAGAGGTGGAGGAGTAAAAGGAGGGGGAGACACAGATATAGGCATGTCATGCCCTTCTAAAATCCAAAAAGTGAGAAGCCGACACGGCCAGTCCGCTCCTGCCCGTGCCACCTCCGTGTCGCCGGGTTTGTGCCAGAGCCGCGGTGAACCCTGACGGCCAGCCCCCCTCTCCCAATACTGGTGCCTGTCCGCTGGTGGGTCGAGCGAGCCCCCCTGTGGTGGAGGCAGCTCTAAGCTTTTTAATTTAAATTGTCTCTCTAATTTGAATGAATACACTTTAAATCCATTTACAAGGATCTATTGGAGGGCAAGTCTCATGCCAGCAGCTGCGTAATTCCAGCTCCAGTAGCGTCCACTAAAGCTGCTGCAGTTAAAAAGCTTTTATAAGGATCGAGCTCGGCTGTCCACCACAAGGCATCCTAATGCCAGTCCCAGCCCCTATGCCTTGGGGTGCCTCCTGATGCTCTTCACTAAGTATCCCATGGTCCCGAATCATTTCCTTTGAAAAAATTAATTGTCTAAACTACAGGTGGTGTAGCTTGCTTAACAGCCGGGATAATCCGCTGACTAGCAGACACTGCTACTAGGCACAAAGTATTTCCTGGGCTAGATGCAGTTAAAAATTTGTAATTAGATACTCTCGTTGGATGCTGAGAAAGCATTCCATAGAGTCTCCTGGCACGCCATATATGATTCTCTTAAAAAGCTTGGGGTAGGGGTCTAGGGGACCCTTTTATAGCCAAAATCACGGCCCTGTATCGCAATACGTCACCTAGGCTGAAGATAAATGGAACTGTAGCACCCTGAGGGCTCGGTTGCTACAGACGTATTGCACCTCACCCAGAGGTGTGATATCTCACTCTCAGGTAAGGATGGAGTGTGGATCAGGACCCGACACCTGCATGCATTACACCACATTGCCGTGGGGCAGGGCGACCAATATGCCCCTGAGATGGGCACGACAGTCCCTGTCCCTGGCTGGAGTGGGGGGAGGGAACACTGAGGAAGGGGAACCCTGTAGTGCAGGAGCAGGGAGGAAGCAGTTCCTGGGTGCATTGAGAAGGGAGTATAAAAGGTGGGCACCATCTTAGTTCAGTGCAGAGAAGTCTGAGCAGAAGTGGCAGGGAGCAGGGGCTCTGCATGAGCTCTGCTCCGGAGGCGGGCCTAGTAACAGAGGCCCAGGCCTGGAAGAGGGAGAAGGAAGGAAGAGGAGCGGAGAAGGCTCCAGGAACGAGGAATGAAGGGATCCCAGGGGTGCGGACGGGCGAGTCGCCACCGCACGCCCGAATCCACCTGCGTGGAGGGGTCAGGCCAAAGGGGGAGACCGGTCCCCGAACTAGTGGAGGCAGGAAACGACCCTCAGCTAGAAACCGGAGGCTCTGACATTTTATGTGGCGCAGCCCCTCGCTACACCCGCTAGGAAGGCACCACATAGGGTCAGGGAAACTGGCGCCAAGTTTACCAAGAGGAGGCCCAAGGCAGCCGGACAGAAGTGTTGGTAAGAAAGGCCAGACAAAGGACACACAAAGGGGGTCCTGTGAAGTGCTCCAAAGTTATCTGGGAGTTGTCTGAGCCCCTCACCTGGTGAGCACAGTACGACGTGGGCAGCCGTTACCTGCAGACGTGGTCTGGATAATAAGAACTGTGAGTAAAGGCCCTGGACTGCATCACTGACTCCGTGTCGTTACTGCTGCTGCCCTGCACCATCACCCCCATCCTCCGCATACACTGCCCTGAGGCTATACTCCTCCCGTGGGGAGTTATGCTACGCTCTGCTGCACCCACAACACCAGCCTCAGCGGTCTGCCCTGGAGCGGCGGTTCACTCTGACCGCAATCCACGGGTGGCGTAGTCGGACATTTAAACATCAAAACCACATAAATAGTTCCGCCACTGGTTTGACCGCCCTGAGCCACGGAACCGGGTTGCCGCCACGGAGACTACAACCACCAGCATCCACCAAAAAGGGTCCGGCTCCGGGTGTCCCAAGGCCCAGGGGGCGCGTCAGAACATTTTCATCACCTTTCACAATCACCAATGGGACAAGGCAGGGATGTTCTCTGTCCCCTCTCTTATACATCCTAGTGACGGAGCACCTGCTCTCATCAATTCGCCATAACCCCAATATTAGGTGGATTGAGGTGGGAGGCACCGAGTACAAGTGCTCTCTATTTGCTGATGATGTCCTAGTATATATCACTCAATCACATATATCCATCCCTGCTGTTATGGCTGAAATAGATCACTTTGTTACATGGTCAAATTTTAAAATCAATGCAGCGAAGTCTGAGGCCCTCGATGTCTCCCTCCCCAAATCCATATAGGATTCCATCCAGTCCAACTTTCCCTTTGCCTGTCCCTCACAGGGTATCAAATACTTAGGAATTCCTATTCATAGAGACCTCTCCCATCTATGTTATCTTAATTTTGGGCCCTTTATTGAACAACTCCATACAGACCACGGTTGGCAAGTTAGAACTGTAAGATTCACTACGTGAACCGCTGGTGTTTTGTGGAAAAGCACATGTACACTGCGTTCCAAATTATTATGCAAAAAGTGTTTAGGAGTGATAAGGGAAGAATTTGTTTGTTTGTCAGTTAAACTCATTGATGGTGATGTGTGTCAGGGCTCTTTATATCACTGTAAGCAATTGCAGACACCTGTGCTAATTAGTTTGGCAGGTGTGTCCAATGAAAGGCAAGACTACTTAAGAAGGCTCTCTCACATTATTAAGCAGCCTACATTTTCTGCCAAAATGGGAAAGAAAAAGGATGTGTCGGCTGCTGAGAAGCAACAAATTGTGGAGTGTTTAGGTCAAGGCATGACTACAATCAACATTGTGCGATGATCAGGATGAAGTGTCTTGGCAATCAAGAAGTATGTAGCTGATTCACAGTACACACGTGTGCGTGCTGATAAGGGCAAATTGAGGACTCTTTCCTACAGGCAATTACGTCAGGTTGAAAGAGCAGCGGCCAAAAAGCCTTGTCATAGCAGCAGACAAGTTTTTGAAGCTGCTTGTGCCTCCAACGTCCCCCGAACAACAAGATGCAGGGTCCTTCAGAGGTTTGCAGCTGTGCATACGCCATCCTGTCGACCTCCTCTATCCACTTCACACAAGCAGAAACGGCTCCAGTGGGCCAAACATTACATGAAGACTGATTTCAAAACAGTTTTGTTCACGGATGAGTGCCGTGCAGCGCTCGATGGTCCAGATGGATGGAGTGGAGGATGGCTGGTTGATGGACACCCCACGCAAACACGGCTACAGCGCCAACAAGGAGGAGGTGGAGTAATGTTTTGGGCTGGAATCATGGGGAGAGAGATTGTCGGCCCCTTTAGGATCCCTGAAGGCGCTAAAGATGAACTCCATAATGTATGTGGATTTTCTCAAACAGCACTGCCTGCCATGGTTCAAGAAGAAGAACCGTGTATTTCACAGCAAGATCATTTTTCTGCATGATAATGCACCATCTCATGCTGCACATAAAACATCTGCATCTCTGGCTGATATGGGCATAAAAGGGGACAAACTTATGGTGTGACCCCCATGCTCCCCTGACCTCTACCCCATTCAGAACCTTTGGAGCATCATTAAAAGGAGTGTCTATGATGGCGGGAGGCAGTTCACATCTAAGCAACAGCTCTGGGAGGGTATTCTGTCCTCATGCAAAACAATTGAAGCAGAAACCATCCAAAACCTGACAAATTCAATGGACGAGAGAGTTCAGAAGCTCCTTTCGAACAAGGGGTCCTATGTGAAAATGTAACATCACCTAGAATAAAGTTTTGAGTTGAAAACTGTTTGATTTCAGTTTCTAACAACCTGCTAATGCTTATAATTTCAAAAATGACCATTTTTTTGGTCTTTATTAAAATGAAAAGGTTGATCGAAAAGTTTGGGGGATCTAAGAGTGTGGCAACCCAGTAGTCATGATTACTTCGAATTCTGACAATATGAGGGTCATGCTGCAGGTAGTGCAGCAAGAAGGCACTTATGTGTCTTGCGCATCTCGGAGCCCCAAAATTATTTTCCGGGCTAGATGCAGCTAAAAATTATTTTAAATTTTAAATCTGGTGAAGCTTTAGTATAGATGGCCTAATAGGATCAGTGCTGCACACTGCTACAAAGCCCAAATTATTTTCCAGTCAAGATACAGATAAACATGATTAGTAATTTGAAAGCTTAAAACGGTTGGTAGGGTGATTTTAACCAATCATCAAGCTTTTACTCTCCCCAGGATGACACAGGGGTAGAAAAGTCGTTTCGGATCCATGATTTGTTCATCTTTATGAACGTGAGTCTGTCTACATTATCAGTGGAGAGCCGCGTGCGCTTATCTGTCAGCACACCACCAGCAGCGCTGAACACACGTTCAGACAGAACGCTGGCTGCGGGGCATGACAAGATCTCCAAGGCGTAAGCGGCTAGCTCCGGCCATTTATCCAGATTGGAAGCCCAAAAAGAGCAAGGGTCCAGTGACACAGTCGTGGCTTCAATGTTTACTTGGAGATACTCCTGTACCATCGTCTCTAGGCGTTGACTATGTGTCAGACTTCTTGTCTCCTGTGGCCTTGCAAAGGATGGGCTAAAAAAGTGGTGAAATGATTCCGCAAAATTGATGTTACCAGCAGATACTGTGGTTCTGTTACGGTTTGAGTGCTGAACACTTGACGGTCCCACGGTTGGCAAGTTGGAACTGTGAGATTCACTACGTGCACCACTGGTATTTTGTGGAAAAGCACATGTAAGATTCTGCAACAGTCTCTGCTGATACTCCTGCATGCGTGCATCCCTTTCTATGGCAGGAGTAATTTCTGCAAATTTACTTTTGTACCGGGGATCTAACAGTGTGGCAACCCAGTAGTCAGGATTATTTCTAATTCTCACAATTCGAGGGTCATGTTGCAGGTAGTGCAGCAAGAAGGCACTCATGTGTGTTGCGCATCCAGGAGCACCAAGTCCCTGTTGTGTTGGTGGCGAGGTAACAATCATGCTTCCTTCCTCTGTCCTCTCCCCCCAACCTCGCACAACAGAAATGTGATCAAGGTCTCCCTCATCTGATGAGTCTTCCATCAGTTCGTCCTCCACTTCTTCCTGGGCTCCTGCACCTTCCTCACTAGTTTGGCTGCTACCATGCGCCCTGGTAAAACCATCTCCCCCACCCTCACATACCTGCCGCCTTGGTGCTGCCGACCGTCTGGACCTTGCAGATGTTAGCCCTTCCGCATACAACTCCTCCTCCTCTACTTCCTCCACCTCCTCTTGTGCCACCACCTGACTCCGAATTCTGTTTAACATGTGCTCCAGCATGTAAATCACCGGAATAGTCATGCTGATAATGGCATCGTCAGCACTAAACATCTTCGTCGCCATTTCAAAACTGTGCAGAAGGGTGCATAGGTCCCTGATCTGAGACCACTCCTCCAGCGTGATTTGCCCCACCTCTGAATCTCGTTGGCCCAGGCTATACGTCAGAACGTATTGCACCAGGGCTTGTCGGTGCTGCCACAGTCGCTGCAACATGTGCAGAGTTGAATTCCACCGGGTAGGCACATCGCATTTTAGCCAGTGAAGTGGCAGGCCCAACGACTTCTGTAGAGATGTAAGTCGCTGAGCTGCAGGATGCGAACGGCGGAATTGAGCACACAGCAACCGTGCCCTCTGCAGAAGGCCATCTAGTCTGGGATAGTGGGCTAAAAATTGCTGGACAACCAGGTTCAACACGTGAGCCATACAAGGCACGTGTGTGACATTGCCCCGGCGAAGGGCCGCACCCAGGTTTGCAGCATTGTCGCACACGGCCTTCCCTGGTTTCAGGTCCAGTGGAGACAACCATTCATGAAATTGGTTCTCCAGAGCTGACCACAACTCCTCAGCTGTGTGACTCACATTTCCCAGACATTTCAATGTAAAAACCGCCTGATGACGTTGAGCCCTACTGCCAGCATAGTAAGGAGGTGTGCAGGATCCCTTCTGCGCAGTTAGAAAGCTTGTAGCATGACCAGACAGGCTTTGGGTGCAGGTGGAAGACCGAGAGGAGGTTGAGGAGGCAGAAGCAGTGGAGGAACTTTGACATAAAGAGGATTGACGCACAACTCGTGGGGACGGCAAGACTTGGACAGCAGCCCTTTGTCCTGCTGTCACCATAGTTACCCAGTGCCCAGTCAGCGACATGTAACGCCCCTGTCCATGCCTACTCGTCCAAGTGTCTGTGGTGAAATGCACCCTGTCACACACAGAGTTTCTCAAAGAAGCGGTGATGTTGTGTGCGACATGCTGGTGGAGCGCAGGCACACCTTTCTTTGAGAAGTAGTGCCGACTGGGCATCTGGTACTGGGGCACTGCGACGGACATAAGGTCTCGAAAATCCTCTGTGTCCACCAGGCGGAAAGGCAGCATTTCTGTAGCCAAGAGCTTGCAGATGGTGAAATTCAACCTCTTAGCTTTCTCATGGCTAGGAGGAAATGGTCTTTTACTTGTCCACATCTGAGGGACCGAGGGCTGGCTATTGTGCTTAGACGGGGTTGATAAGGGTGTCCCCGGCAAACTGCCGGTCTGTGAGGAAGATGCAGGCGGACATGTTAGGTTGCCTTGATCCAAAGGTGGTGCTATCGATGTCGGACAGCGCTCAACACCAGCTGGTGTTCCCACCTCCAAAGAAAATGATGACCTGCCAATCACGCTGGCTGTTGCGGGTAAAGAGGTGGCAGGTCTGCGCCCCAAAACAGGTGTGACTGCTGTCCCCCCAGTCACAGAGGATGAAGAGGCCGCGGATGCACAAGATATGGCAGACGGTGGTTGGCCCGGCCGGCTAGGCCGCATTGTAGCACACTGAGCTTCCCACTGCAACTTATGCTTCATGTCCATGTGCCGGTTCATGCATGAAGTACTCAAACTATGTATTTTTTGGCCTCTACTTAGCTTTTGCTGACAAATGTTACAGATAACACGAGTTGGGTCATCTTTATCGATCTGAAAAAATGCCCAGGCTATGCAAGGCTTAGCACCCATGCGACCTGAAGAGCCACCACGACTTGTGGTGAGAGGCAGAGTTGTGTTTGAGGATGCAGTTGTTGACGTGCTTCCAGTACTACGTCTCTGTCCAGGAAGGCGCAACCTGACCTCGTCGTCACTAGCATCTTCCTCCACCTCCTCTGCTGACCTCATCTCTTGGCTGACTGTGGGTTGACAGTAAGTGGGATCTCCAACCTCATCATCATCACCCTGTGTGTTATCACACCCGTCGTCCTCAGAGCCAACCTGTTCCTGCCCTGACAAAAAACTAAAGTTGTCGCTCCAATCAGGTATTTGAGTCTTATCATCGTCTTCCTCATTGTCTCCACCAACAGGAGTTACAGTTTGGGAATGAGGGTCTACATTATGGTCAGAACCTTCTGCGTCTGGTCCTGGATCCGACTCATAAAGATTCTGGGCATCAGTGCAGATCATTTCCTCGTCTG
Organism: Phyllobates terribilis; assembly: GCF_046119375.1. Taxonomy (NCBI): domain Eukaryota; kingdom Metazoa; phylum Chordata; class Amphibia; order Anura; family Dendrobatidae; genus Phyllobates; species Phyllobates terribilis. The sequence goes on along the minus strand of NW_027362761.1, from coordinate 719,852,599 downwards.
GATTCACAGAAGCGCTGGAGTCGACCTCTGATTCCCAGGCTATAGTATGAGTAAACAGCTCTGCAGACTCAACCATCTGTTCTACCTCATACTCAGACGGGCAGCTGGAGATTTGGGAGCTGTGAGGAAGCAAGTGCGATTTGGGTGACACCTTTGAGGACTGGAGTATTTGTGATGTTGAAGTTGATGTGGAGGAGAGCCCACTTAAAGGAGCACTTGATATCCGTTGAAGCACCTGCTGTTTTTGTGCCTCATCTGGAATTTGTAGCGATTGGCGTGGCCGTAAGAAAGGGATCTTATCACATTGTCCGCTAAAAGAAGTAGACATTTTAGTTTGGCTGGAAGATGGTCTTTCTTCTGCAGATGTTACTGTTGCTTTAACACCTATCCCACGGACACAACCTTTTTTCCCCTTCCCAACACGCCTATTCCCCTTTCCACCAGCAGCAGGCCTTTTTCCACTCATTTTGGTGGTTAACTAATTCACAACTCTGGAGTTGTTTGCACAAAAAAACAATGGATGGTAACCGAGCAGAGCTGAGTGGCCAAACTGTGGTATTAGGCCAAAACTATTGGCTGGGTTAGATGCAGAAAAAAATTATATTCAATTTGCAACCTGATGGAGGTCAGTATAGATGGACTAATACAACAAGTCCCACACACAGCTAGAAGCCCAATATTTTTTCAGAGGTAGATGCAGAAAAAAATATATTCAGTTTGCAACCTGATGGAGGTCAGTATAGATGGACTAATACAACAAGTTCCACACACAGCTAGAAGCCCAATATTTTTTCAGAGGTAGATGCAGAAAAAAATATATTCAGTTTGCAACCTGATGGAGGTCAGTATAGGTGGACTAATAGAACAAGTCCCACACACTGCTAGAAGGCCAAATATTTTTTCAGAGCTAGATGCAGAAAAAAATTATATTCAGTTTGCAACCTGATGGAGGTCAGTATAGATGGATTAATAGAACAAGACCCACACACAGCTAGAAGCCCAATATTTTTTCAGAGGTAGATGCAGAAAAAAATATATTCAGTTTGCAACCTGATGGAGGTCAGTATAGATGGACTAATACAACAAGTCCCACACACAGCTAGAAGCCCAATATTTTTTCAGAGGTAGATGCAGAAAAAAATATATTCAGTTTGCAACCTGATGGAGGTCAGTATAGGTGGACTAATAGAACAAGTCCCACACACTGCTAGAAGGCCAAATATTTTTTCAGAGCTAGATGCAGAAAAAAATTATATTCAGTTTGCAACCTGATGGAGGTCAGTATAGATGGATTAATAGAACAAGACCCACACACAGCTAGAAGCCCAATATTTTTTCAGAGCTAGATGCAGAAAAAAATATATTCAGTTTGCAACCTGATGGAGGTCAGTATAGGTGGACTAATAGAACAAGTCCCACACACTGCTAGAAGGCCAAATATTTTTTCAGAGCTAGATGCAGAAAAAAATTATATTCAGTTTGCAACCTGATGGAGGTCAGTATAGATGGATTAATAGAACAAGACCCACACACAGCTAGAAGCCCAATATTTTTTCAGAGCTAGATGCAGAAAAAAATTATATTCAGTTTGCAACCTGATGGAGGTCAGTATAGATGGATTAATAGAACAAGACCCACACACAGCTAGAAGCCCAATATTTTTTCAGAGCTAGATGCAGAAAAAAATTAGATTCAGTTTGCAACCTGATGGAGGTCAGTATAGATGGATTAATAGAACAAGACCCACACACAGCTAGAAGCCCAATATTTTTTCAGAGCTAGATGCAGAAAAAAATTAGATTCAGTTTGCAACCTGATGGAGGTCAGTATAGATGGATTAATAGAACAAGACCCACACACAGCTAGAAGCCCAATATTTTTTCAGAGGTAGATGCAGAAAAAAATATATTCAGTTTGCAACCTGATGGAGGTCAGTATAGGTGGACTAATAGAACAAGTCCCACACACTGCTAGAAGGCCAAATATTTTTTCAGAGCTAGATGCAGAAAAAAATTATATTCAGTTTGCAACCTGATGGAGGTCAGTATAGATGGATTAATAGAACAAGACCCACACACAGCTAGAAGCCCAATATTTTTTCAGAGCTAGATGCAGAAAAAAATTATATTCAGTTTGCAACCTGATGGAGGTCAGTATAGATGGACTAATAGAATGATGCTATGCCCAAAAGATTTTACTTCACTAGGTGCAGTAAAAAAATTGGTATTCTATACACAGGTGGTATATCTTGCAACACAGATAGGCTACTCCACTGACTAACACACTCTGCAATAGGCCAAAAAGGATTAGCTTTGCTAGATTCAGCCAAATGCTGTGAAAAAAACTTGCACAGCACTGGCACAGACCTGCCTGGCAAAAACTGATAGGAACTGATGTAACCTAGTCCTGAAAAGGACTCCAATTACAATTAGTCTTTACTCCCACAACCTATCTATTTAAGAGCACAGACCTGCCTGATAAAAGTCGTAGGAAATGCTGTAACCTAGTCCTTAAAAGGACTGCAATCACAACTATTCCCTACTCCCAAGCTATCTGTATATTTGTGCAAAAATTGGCTTGAAATTAACAAGGTATAGCGCACACAGCAACAGCGGTGCCGTCTAACACGCAGCTGCAGCAGTGAGAAAATGGTGGCGACGGGGAAAATGGCTTGGTCTTATAGGGCAAGGACATGTGACATACACTGCCAATGACACATGCCCTTGCTTGTGTGAAAAAAAGCACTTCGCTCCGTGTGTGCGCTGCTGATAGGCTGACAGATTGCACCTCCCCACTGCAAATGCGGGAAAGAGAAAAAAAAATGGAGATCTTCATTGTTCCTGCAGAGATCCATCCCCTGCCCCTCCCCCCACCCCGCTGTACACTCAAACTGCGTATTAACATTAATTTTCATCATTACTGAGAAAAAATCCAGTTATGATTTTGGTGCACGAACAGTTATCGAACATAACCTCGAACAGCCGAATTTTTCTCAAATTGTTCGTGTTCGCCGAACGGCTCGAACACCGCCCAAAACAGCTCGAATTTGAGATTGGCGAACAGTTCGAGTAGAACAACGCTCATCTCTAGTTATAAGACCATCTCCAAGCAGCTTGATGTTCCTGTGACTACAGGTGCACATATTATTCAGAAATTTAAGATCCATGGGACTGTAGCCAACCTCCCTGGACGTGGCCACAAGAGGAAAATTGATGACAAATCAAAGAGACGGATAATATGAATAGTAACAAAAGAGTCCAGGAAAACTTCTAAAGAGATTAAAGGTGAACTTAAAGCTCAAGGAACATCAGTGTCAGATCGTACTATCCACCGTTGTTTGATCCAAAGTGAACTTCATGTAAGACGACCAAGGAGAACACCATTGTTGAAAAAAAAAATAATAAAAAAGCCAGACTGGAATTTGCTAAACTACATGTTGACAAGCCACAAAGCTTCTGGGAGAATGTACTATGGACAGATGAGACAAAAATGGAAGTTTTTGGCAAGGCACATCAGCTCTATGTTTAAAGACGGAAAAATGAAGCATATCAAGAAAAGAACACTGTCCCTACTGTGAAACATGGGGGAGGCTGTTATGTTCTGGGGCTGCTTTGCTGCATCTGGTACAGGGTGTCTTGAAACTGTGCAGGGTACAATGAAATCTCAAGACTATCAAGGGATTCTAGAGAGAAATGTGCTGCCCAGTGTCAGAAAGCTTGGTCTCAGTCGCAGGTCATCGGTCTTGCAACAGGATAATGACCCAAAACACGCAGCTAAAAACACCCAAGAATGGCTAAGAGGAAAACATTAGACTATTCTGAAGTGGCTTCTATGAGCCCTGACCTAAATCCTATGGAGCATCTTTGGAAAGAGCTGAAACATGCCGTCTGGAGAAGGCAACCTTCAAACACGAGACAATTGGAGCAGTTTGCTCATGAGGAGTGGGCTAAAATAGCTGTCGAGAGGTGTAGAAGGCTCATTGACAGTTACAGGAATCGTTTGATTGCAGTGATTGCCTCAAAAGGTTGTTCAACAAAATATTAAGTTAAGAAGAACCATCATTTCTGTCCAGGCCGATTTCATGAGTTTAATTTTTTTTTTAAATTCTGTGGAAGCAGAAAAGCAATGTCTGACTGTCATTTGTTCATTTTCAAAAATTTGTAATTTATCAGATTCAAGTTATTTCTGTGACCATTGTGGGTTTTTCTTTCATTAAACGAGGGGTACCAACAATTTTGACCACGTGTGTAGTGTAAGTGTACATGTAATACACTGACTCACCAGTGATGTCTCTAGGTGAAGTCCTTCATCTTCGCTTTTCTTCTTCATCTGGCACAGACAGCCATCACTTCTTCCAGCCAGGAATCATCTCTGCAGAAAATAACACACAGTTGTCAATAACTGATCTCTTCTAGAGAATATTCCCACTTTTCCCCCCGACTTCTACACTACACCAGTTGAAGAAAAAAAGCAACATAGTGCCGTCCTGCACAGTAACAGGACCCCTCTTTTGTCCCATCCCATGGAAAACAATTTCCTAAAAAGTAAATTATATTACAGAAGTAATAATGTAATAATAATAATTGGAATCTAAAGTAATAATGTTCCCCACTGGTCACCATAAACTAATAAAGTATGTTCCTCAATCTGGCCCCCAAACAGTAATTAAGTCCCTTGTCTAGCCAGGCACCCCCATATGTCCCTTCTGGCCCCCATTTGTCTAGTGTGACCCCTCCATATATTTATCCTAGCACACGTGTATCGAGCCTGCCCCCTCCCATATACCCATCCTAGCCCCCCATGTGGCCAGTCTGCCCCCCCCACATATCCATCCTTGCCTCCATGTTTCCAGCCTGCGCCCCCATATATCCCCCCATATATCCTCCATGTGTCCAGCCTGCCCTCTACATATCCATCCTGGCCTCCATGTGTCCAGCCTCCCCCCTCATATATCCATACTGCCCTTACCCCCTGCATATATCCATCCTGACACCCCCCATATATCCAGCGTGCCCTCCATATATTTATGCTAGCCCATGTGTATCGAGGCCGCCCCCCCACATATTCATCCTAACCCCCCATGTGTTCAGCCTGTCCCCCCCCATATATCCATCCTGGCCTCCATGAGTCCAGCCTGCCCCCCCATATATCCATCCTGGCCTCCATGAGTCCAGCATGCCCCCCCATATATCCATCCTGGCCTCCAAGTGTCCAGCCTGCCCCCCATATATCCATCCTGCCCCCCATATATCCATCCTGGCCTCCATGTGTCCAGCCTGCCCCCCTATATACCCATCCTGCCCACCCCCCTTTGCCTGGGTCCAGCTAGGGTTCCCCCTTGTGTGTCCAGCCAGGGCCCCCCCTTGTGTGTCCAGCTCGGCCCCCCCTTGCGTGTCCAGCCAGGGTTCCCCCTTGCGTGTCCAGCCAGGGACCACCATGCGTATCCAGCCAGGGCTCCCCCCTCGTGTGTCCAGCTTGGCCCCCCCTCGTGTGTCCAGCTAGGGTTCCCCCTCGTGTGTGTAGCCAGGGCCCCCCCTTGTGTGTCCATCCAGGGTTCCCCCCTTGTGTGTCCAGCCAGGCTTCCCCCCTTGTGTGTCCCGCCAGGGTTCCCCCCTTGTGTGTCCCGCCAGGGTTACCACCTTGTGTGTCCCGCCAGGGTTCCCCCCTTGTGTGTCCAGCCAGGGTTCCCACTTGTGTGTCCAGCCAGGGTTCCCCCCTTGTGTGTCCAGTCAGCTACCCCCTGTGTGTCCAGCCAGGCTACCCCTTTGTGTGTCCAGCCTGGCTACCCCCTTGTGTGTCTGTCCAGCTGGACCCCCCTTGAGTGTCCAGCTAGGCCCCCCCTTGTGTGTCCAGCTGGGCCCCCCCTTGTGTGTCCAGCTGGGCCCCCCCTTGTGTGTCCAGCCAGGGTTCCCCCCTTGTGTGTCCATCCAGGACCCCCCCTTTTGTGTCCAGTTGGCTCCCCCCTTGTGTGTCCAGCCAGCCTACCCCCTTGTGTGTCCAGATGGGCTCCCCTTGTGTGTCCTGCCAGGGTTGCCCCTTGTGTGTCCAGCCAGGGTTCCCCCCTGTGGGTCCAGCCAGGCTACCCCCTTGTGTGTCTGTCCAGCTGGGCCCCCCCTTGTGTGTCCAGCTGGGCCTCCCCTTGTGTGTCCAGCTGGGCCCCCGCCTTGTGTGTCCAGCTGGGCTCCCCCTTGTGTGTCCAGCCAGCTGGTCCAGACCATTACACACACACACACACACACACACCTCTTACCTTCCTGCGCTCCCGTGCGGTGTCCTCCTTCTCCTGAGTTGCGCGCCTCCTTCACAGCAGGCGCATGACAATGACGTCATACGCCGGCCGGCGAAGGGAGACACGCAGCTTCAGCTGCTTCACTGGGATGTGCGCCGCGTTGGTTCAGGTAATGAACGCTGCGTGCGCGCGTCCCTGCATACTCTGTGCCTGCGCTTTTAAAGGGCCCGTGCCCCTTAAAACCGCAGGATTTTTTTTTTGTTCTCTTCTCCCCCTCTACTCTGCAGCAGGGGGCGGGGCCCACCAGGAAAATTCCCGGTATCCCGCCAGCCCAGACCGACCCTGCCCGCCTTAGTCCTCGGCTAGTCTGAACGAAGACCTATAGCATAAAGGAAGGGGTCCCTAAAAGAACTAAGGACTGGAACAAAAATGGGACACCTCCAGAACAGAGAAGGTTGTTGCAGAACACAAAAAGGTACTAGAGGTCCCAGAAGGTCCAAGCGAACTGACAGAGAAAGGCACTGAAGCACCAGGCTAGAGGAACAGTCAAACACTGAAGTCCAGCACAGCCAAAAGGGCGGAGCTGGAATATATAGGCAGATGGTTACGTGACCGCAAAACACAAGATGGAAAAAACAAACAGGAGGGTTCTAACAATATATATACAGTACAGACCAAAAGTTTGGAAACACCTTCTCATTTAAAGATTTTTCTGTATTTTCATGACTATGAAAATTGTACATTCACACTGAAGGCATCAAAACTATGAATTAACACATGTGGAATTATATACGTAACAAAAAAGTGTGAAACAACTGAAAATATGTCTTATATTCTAGGTTCTTCAAAGTAGCCACCTTTTGCTTTGATGACTGCTTTGCACACTCTTGGCATTCTCTTGATGAGCTTCAAGAGGTAGTCACCGGAAATGGTCTTGAAGGAGTTCACCGAGATGCTTAGCACTTGTTGGCCCTTTTGCCTTCACTCTGCGGTCCAGCTCACCCCAAACCATCTCGATTGGGTTCAGAACTGGTGACTGTGGAGGCTAGGTCATCTGGCGTAGCACCCCATCACTCTGCTTCTTGGTCAAATAGCCCTTACACAGCCTGGAGGTGTGTTTGGGGTCATTGTCCTGTTGAAAAATAAATGATGGTCCAACTAAACGCAAACCGGATGGAATAGCATGCCGCTGCAAGATGCTGTGGTAGCCATGCTGGTTCAGTATGCCTTCAATTTTGAATAAATCCCCAACAGTGTCACCAACAAAGCCCCCCTACACAAACACACCTCCTCCTCCATGCTTCACGGTGGGAACCAGGCATGTAGAGTCCATCCGTTCACCTTTTCTGCGTCGCACAAAGACACGGTGGTTGGAACCAAAGATCTCAAATTTGGACTCATCAGACCAAAGCACAGATTTCCACTGGTCTAATGTCCATTCCTTGTGTTATTTAGCCCAAACAAGTCTCTTCTGCTTGTTGCCTGTCCTTAGCAGTGGTTTCCTAGCAGCTATTTTACCATGAAGGCCTGCTGCACAAAGTCTCCTCTTAACAGTTGTTGAAGAGATGTGTCTGCTGCTAGAACTCTGTGTGGCATTGACCCGGTCTCTAATCTGAGCTGCTGTTAACCTGCGATTTCTGAGGCTGGTGACTCGGATAAACTTATCCTCAGAAGCAGAGGTGACTCTTGGTCTTCCTTTCCTGGGGCGGTCCTCATGTGAGCCAGCTTCTTTGTAGCGCTTGATGGTTTTTGCAACTGCACTTGGGGACACTTTCAAAGTTTGCCCAATTTTTCGGACTGACTGACCTTCATTTCTTAAAGTAATGATGGCCACTCGTTTTTCTTTACTTAGCTGCTTTTTCCTTGCCATAATACAAATTCTAGCAGTCTATTCAGTAGGACTATCAGCTGTGTATCCACAAGACTTCTGCACAACACAACTGATGGTCCCAACCCCATTTATAAGGCAAGAAATCCCACTTATTAAACCTGACAGGGCACACCTGTGAAGTGAAAACCATTTCCGGTGACTACCTCTTGAAGCTCATCAAGAGAATGCCAAAAGTGTGCAAAGCAGTTGTAGCACCCTGAGGATTCGGCTGCTACAGGGGTATTGCACCTCAACCCAGAGGTGTGATATTCCACTCCCGGGTAAGGAAGGAGTGTGGATCTGAGCTCGGTAGGCTGCATGCACTACATACATCCCATTTCCGAGGAGCAGACCGACGGTACTCCCACTTAGAAATGTGCAGGTACGACCGAGTCTGTTCCTGGCTGGAGTGGGAGGGGGGTGGTACATCCCATGTAGTGTAGGGGCAGATAGGGGGAGCAGCCTGGGTAAAGATAGGAGCTCATTGGGTGCTGGTCACCTGAGCTCACACATAGAGGGTGTATATAAGGTGGGCACCAACTAAGAACAGGGTCAGATGCAGAGAACAAGTCAGTTGGAGACAGCAAGACAGCTGCAGAGGAGCAGACAGCAAGCAGAGAGGAAGTCAGCCTGCAGCAAGAGAGAGACCCTGAGTGAGAGAGGAGCAGAGAAGGAGTACCCAGAGGGGAAAACAGAGAGGACCCAAGAACCCAAATTAAAGCACCGGGTGAGGAGTCGGCACAGGGTACCGGATCCCAAGCTGGTGGGGGCAGAAAACACACCCCAGCCAGAGACCGGAGACCGTGGGCAACGTTTGTCACGGTCACCCATCACATCCACCCCGAAGGCACACCACATGAAGGGTCAGGGAACCCAAGGCCAAGGGTGTCCCAACAGAAGGCCCGAGGGAGCTGGACCTAGGTGGATCACTGGTGGGGACGGCCAGAGAACGGGACAGAAGGAGAGCTCAGGGCCACGCTCCGGACTTGTTTGGGGGTTGGCTGGATCCAGGACCTGGTGGACGCAGCACGGCTCGGGTGGTCACTCGCAGCTGGAGTGACCAGTACAACATCTGCAGTAAGTAAACACCCTTAACTGCACAACCCGACTCTGTCTTCATTGCCGTCTGCACTGCACCACCACAACCCCCATCCTCTGCACCTGTTCCCCCTGAGGCTATACCCCTCCCGTTGGGGGTTATCCCACCAAGCTGCGCACCCACCATCAGCCTCAGCGGACCCTGCTGCAGCGGCGGCCACAGTGACCGCATCACAACGGGTGGCGTAGTCGACACAAAAGAACTCTTAATAACATCTGTAGGACTGCCACATAACACTGAGCTTGACGCCCTGGGCACGGGCCGGGTCACAGCCGCTCGGAGACTACAACCCCCCATCTGATCCGGTGCCGGGTATTCCCCTCAAAAAGGAATATGTCCCAGGGGGCGCGTCAACTTTGGCGTAGTCGGCAGGATTACGTGCCCACAACAACCGGGTACTGCGTGCCTGAAGAAAAGTGCAAGTTTACCTCAGAAAGAAGTCTCCCGCCGGTTCCGGAGGGTCCACGCCATCGGACTCCATCACCAGTCGTTTCCCGCCGATTGTCCGCCATTTCCAGCTTGTTCCCGCCATCTGCAGAGTTTCCCGCCACTGGGCGACGCTTCCCGCCAAATCCGAAGATTTCCCGCCTTGGAAGAGCAGCGGACGCCATTATGGGCGTGCCAAAGGAGGGCAGGAGGCCGCCTCCCATCGTGGGCCAGGACAGAAAATGGCGCCAAAAGTGGAAACCGCCCCCACCAACAGAGACTGTGATGCTGGAGGTGTCTGTCAGCGTGAAAGAACTGCCCCTGGAGCTGACAGTCACCGAGTTGCCCCGGGACCGCCCTCGAAGTGGGAGGAGACGAAAGAAAAGAGCGAAGATGGGTGCCGCCTGGAGCAGTCTGGAGCGAGCGCACCCGGAGGCAAGAGGTCTAACGAAGAGTATCGGAGGAGCTTACCCGGATATGGAGAGAAAGCAGAACAGCACCGGCCCGCTGGCCAGGAGTCTGCTAAAAACCGAGGAAGGAGAGCAGAGCAGCACCGGCCCGCTGGCCAGGAGCCTGCTGGAAGAAGAGCAGAGCAGCACCGACCCGTTGGTCAGGAGCCTGCTAGACACCACGACCCCACTAGGCCTAGTGGAGGTCCTTGCACAGCTCCCCCGAGACCGGGAGTGTGCACAGACTGCCCTGGAGGGCCTCGCACGGAGGATGGCCCGGGTACAGCGCGAGATATTGGCGGAATGGAGCCGGGAGATGACCCAGCAAGCTGAGACCAGTCAACGGAGCACGCTACCCTGGAAGAGGAAGCAGACCGCCTCTGAGGATGGCGCGGGAGGACCAAAGGCTGAAGACGGCGCCGAGAAGGGAACCGAACGCATGGAGGCAGGTAAAGGGGACGCCTATACCCTAAGCCGGGAAACCGCCTACCTGCCCCAGCTCCCCGTCGCAGAGCCCGAAAGTCCCCCTGCTGTGCCCGAAAACGCCATGTCACCGACGCAGACTAGGCCCCAACCGGAAGCCGCCGCCGCGACCCCTGTGACGTCACACGCCTCGACCCCGAGCGTGACCAAGCAGGAAGTACCACCAGCCTGGTCGCAGGGCCTAGAATTCCCGGGCGTCGCATCACCAACAGCGCCCCCTACCTCCGCGGAGCCTCCGGCCTGGTCGCAAGGCCAGGTAGCCCAGGGCGCCGCCGTATTAACGGTGCCCTTCACCTTCCAGGTGCCCCAGGCCTGGCCGCAAGGCCTGGGCAACCCGGGCGCCACCACCACCGCGCCCGCACCCGTAAAACCAAGGGTGCCGCGTCTGGGAGAGGACTTGTTTGCCCAGCACACGTGGCCGGACGGGCAGCCTTTCATCTGGCCCCAGAAGTATTACGAACTGGAGCACCAGAGGAGGGTTGGGGCCATGTGTGCACCCCTGATTCCGGCTCCGAAGCCCGTGATAAGGATCTCGCCCCCGCTTGAAGAGACCCAATTTGAGTGGGACCCCACCGGAGAAGACCTAATGGGGTTCACTCAGGAAACCAGGGCAGCTGCAGCGGAGCGTGCTGAGTGTTGCCGACAGCAGCTCGAAGAGTTTGCGAGGGAGCGGAGAGAGAGGCGGGTCCGGGAACAGCAGGCCCAAGTACGGAGTGCCGAGCAGAAGAGCCGGACCAGGAGGGACCCCCGTGCAGCGCATTGTCCCCGCACCATCGGGACAGTGATCAAGTTCAACCAGCAGCATGGGTGGGGCTTCATCCGAGACAACAACACCCCCGGCGACGTCTTTGTCACGCGCAGAGACGTGGAGTCCCATCTGCCGGAGGGGCACAGAGGTCGTGACCTCTACATCGGAGACGAGGTCACCTTTACCCGGCACAAGTGTGCCAAAGGACCCTACGCCCTCCACGTACACCGCCTGACGGAGGAGGAGTTGCAGTGCGAGGAGGAGGAGCAAGAGGACCCGGACGGGTCTGAAGTTACAACCAGCTATAAGCAAAGAGCAGGAGGAAGACGCCGTTGAGTGCGGCAGAGCAGTGATGTAAATAGTTACCCGATCGGGGTATAAAGAAACTGTTGCTACATATATATAGTCCCCGTTGGGACCAGCTGAGTGAACTGTTTACCCGTTAACCCCTTAATCCCACAGGCTGAGGACTGTGAGCAGCCATTCCCTTCACTCTACCTGGCCGAGGACTGAGAGCGGCCAACTTCCCCTGTATATAGTTGCGCTTCCTAAAGCGCCCCCTACCGGTTTTATAGGAAAACCAGTTTTCCAGAGAGACTGTCGCACTTTACCCGGTCACACGTTGCACAGTGACCGGAGGAGGAACCTGAAACAAGAGACGACGAGAATGTTGATATGAAAAGTTTTATATATATAATGTTTTATATGTTTTATATGTTTATGAAAAAAAAAAAATGTATGTTTTTGGTGTTATTTATGTCTTACAGCCCGAGGACGTGCTGTGATTTACCAGGGGGGAATGTAGCACCCTGAGGATTCGGCTGCTACAGGGGTATTGCACCTCAACCCAGAGGTGTGATATTCCACTCCCGGGTAAGGAAGGAGTGTGGATCTGAGCTCGGTAGGCTGCATGCACTACATACATCCCATTTCCGAGGAGCAGACCGACGGTACTCCCACTTAGAAATGTGCAGGTACGACCGAGTCTGTTCCTGGCTGGAGTGGGAGGGGGGTGGTACATCCCATGTAGTGTAGGGGCAGATAGGGGGAGCAGCCTGGGTAAAGATAGGAGCTCATTGGGTGCTGGTCACCTGAGCTCACACATAGAGGGTGTATATAAGGTGGGCACCAACTAAGAACAGGGTCAGATGCAGAGAACAAGTCAGTTGGAGACAGCAAGACAGCTGCAGAGGAGCAGACAGCAAGCAGAGAGGAAGTCAGCCTGCAGCAAGAGAGAGACCCTGAGTGAGAGAGGAGCAGAGAAGGAGTACCCAGAGGGGAAAACAGAGAGGACCCAAGAACCCAAATTAAAGCACCGGGTGAGGAGTCGGCACAGGGTACCGGATCCCAAGCTGGTGGGGGCAGAAAACACACCCCAGCCAGAGACCGGAGACCGTGGGCAACGTTTGTCACGGTCACCCATCACATCCACCCCGAAGGCACACCACATGAAGGGTCAGGGAACCCAAGGCCAAGGGTGTCCCAACAGAAGGCCCGAGGGAGCTGGACCTAGGTGGATCACTGGTGGGGACGGCCAGAGAACGGGACAGAAGGAGAGCTCAGGGCCACGCTCCGGACTTGTTTGGGGGTTGGCTGGATCCAGGACCTGGTGGACGCAGCACGGCTCGGGTGGTCACTCGCAGCTGGAGTGACCAGTACAACATCTGCAGTAAGTAAACACCCTTAACTGCACAACCCGACTCTGTCTTCATTGCCGTCTGCACTGCACCACCACAACCCCCATCCTCTGCACCTGTTCCCCCTGAGGCTATACCCCTCCCGTTGGGGGTTATCCCACCAAGCTGCGCACCCACCATCAGCCTCAGCGGACCCTGCTGCAGCGGCGGCCACAGTGACCGCATCACAACGGGTGGCGTAGTCGACACAAAAGAACTCTTAATAACATCTGTAGGACTGCCACATAACACTGAGCTTGACGCCCTGGGCACGGGCCGGGTCACAGCCGCTCGGAGACTACAACCCCCCATCTGATCCGGTGCCGGGTATTCCCCTCAAAAAGGAATATGTCCCAGGGGGCGCGTCACAGTCATCAAAGCAAAAGGTGGCTACTTTGAAGAACCTAGAATATGACATATTTTCAGTTGTTTCACACTTTTTTGTTAAGTATATAATTCCACATGTGTTAATTCATAGTTTTGATGCCTTGAGTGTGAATATACAATTTTCATAGTCATGAAAACACAGAAAAATCTTTAAATGAGAAGGTGTGTCCAAACTTTTGGTCTGTACTGTACATCTTTTTCATCCTTGTTTTCATGTAAGCAAGTACTCTGTGACATGGATAGAATATTTTAATTCAAGTCACTTAATAAATGATACTTTTAACTGGAGCTCGATACCCACCTTCTTTTTTGTTCACAGTTGGTGACAGTCAGGGCCGGACTGGCCATCCAGCAATTCTAGCAAATGCCAGATGGGCTCGTGCCATCTGTGGACCTCTCTTTCACTCCAGGGACGCACATGCAAACCTTACCCCTGGTGCCCCATTTGTTCTATTTAGATTCCTGCGCTTCACAGGGATTAACTCCAGTGGTGACCTTACCTCCGCTTCTTCCTATCCGCATTCAGCACATGAAGGAGGAAGGAGGGCATGACGCCGATGCAGCCAGTCAACTTAAAGGGGTTGTCCGGTCTAAAATGAAAACTCTCTTCGCTTTTGGACAAATCCAGACATGCAGAGAAAGTGAGAACTGCATCTGCTTTCTCACCTCCTTCGGATGTCAGTTACGTCTGTGGCGCCCCTGAGGGTTCGACCGCCACAGGGATGCTGCACTTCTCTAATGGAGTGTAGTGTTCCTCCTTTGAGCTAAGAACAGTGTGATAGTCGTGACCCAACCTTTGCATCCAACACCACACTTCTCCACCAGAGGGAGCTAGTATGCACTAGGTGCTGCTCCCCTGGTTACAGGGAGACTGGGGAACCAAGAGTTAGGGGAACCAGTTAGTGGGTGAGGGTGGAGGACCTACAAGTTAGTTACACTTTAAATTTCATATTTAATAAAAATCCATCTTTGGTCTTGGTCTTTTGTCTGTCAAATACGGTTCTTGTACTGTGATCTCCCACCCTGAGCGTGGATCCTGTGTGGACCTGCAGGGGAAGGAGACGCGGCCCTCGTACCTTAGCCTTGGGTCGAGGGGCAGGTTGCAGTCTGGGAATGTCTCAACCCGGCCAATGACCAGGACAAGAAGGCCCAGAGCTTAAGAGTGTGGCTCCACAGCAAATGGATCCCAGGCAGGATGCAGACGGAGCAGTGTACGCCACCTGTCCTCGCCATGCTGATATATTCAGAGGGAGTCCGGCTGCAAGAGGGGTACCGGCCCCCAAAACCCGACCTTGCTACTCTACGTCCTGGATGGGAAAGCCCGGTAGTCCCAGAGGATCCCACCGGGTATCGGACGGAGCGGGGCTGCCACCTGTGCCCTTGTTCTGAGAGGAGCTCAGAGGGAGACCCGGCCTATTTTCACACACACGGACAGGAAAGGATTCGGTCTGTAGTTCAGGAACACTCTGGTGTAGGGTCCCGATTGAATGCTGGACTTACTCGGAGGTTGTCGGACCCCCATCCCTGGTGACCGCAGGGCTCCGCGGGGAGCAGGGAGTCGCCTTCCTTCTGCCATCTCTAAAGTGAGTAAAGCCTTGGAAGTTCACCCCTATGGCCTCCGGACTGTTTATTCTGCGCTACACCGCATGACGCGGAGCCCGTCTCCCTCTACTACTACCCCCATCCTCCTGTCCCTCTGCCCTGAGGCCTTGCTCCGCCTGTGGGGAGTAGTAAGAACTTTGGCCGCTATAACACCATGCCTCAGCGGACTGCGGCGGCGCTGGTGGCCTTCACCAGGTGCCACAGGTGGCGTAGTAGTAAATCAGCCACTCAACCCGGACAAGCCCACACCATCCTTTTTTAATTGTGACGGCCCTGAGCACGGGTCGGGTCCGGGCCACGGCTGCACCCCATCTCTACATCATAGGACCTGACTCCGAGTCCCCCATCACCCAGGGTAAACTAAAGGGCTTTTTCGAGTAAGAGGCGTCACACGTCCAAAGGAGGGGGAGAGTGAAGAAGCTGCTGTCTTGCTACAGGAATCACCTGGAACGGCGTTGGCACTGTAGCACCCCGAGGGCTTGGCTGCTACAGGGGTATTGCACCTCAAACCAGAGGTTTGATATTCCACTTCCGGGTATGGATGGAGTGTGGACCAGGACTCGGTAGGCTGCATGCACCACACACACCCCACTTCCGAGGGACAGCTCAACGGTGCTCCCACAGAAGTGCAGGCACGACAGAATCAATCCCTGGCTGGACTGGGGAGGGGAAAGTACACCCAGTGGTGTAGGGGCAGTTAGGGGTGGGTCTCTGGGCATAGGTAGGAGCCCATTGGTTGCTAGTCACCTGGGCTCACACATAGAGGGAAGTATATAAGGTGGGCACCATCTTAGAACAGGGTTCTGTTCTGTTCAGAGAGTTCAGTCAGGGGAGTGCAGTGAGAGAAGGAGTTCAGCCAGAGAGGGCTGACAGGGAGCTGTGGCTCAGTCTGGGCCCAGCTCCACGAGGCAGGCCTAGGGTGAAGGCCGGAGCCAGAGAGAACGGAAACAGAAAGGAACAGAAAGGAAAGAAGAAAAGGAACTTTAAGAGAGGCCCAGAGACACGAGAGAAGAAGGAACCCCATAGGCCCAGGAGATTGCGGGTGACGGGTTGGCAGAACAGGGTACCGGAACCTAAATTGGTGGAGGCAATAAATTCCTCAGCCAAAGACCGGAGGTTGTGACCACAGCTTGGTGCGACCCCTCACTACATCCACCAGGAAAGCATACCACATAGGGTCAGGGAAACCGGAGATAGGTTTCGCCAAGAGAAGGCCCGAGGAAGCTGGACAAAGGTGGGTCACTGGTGGGGACGGCCAGAGAAAGGAAGAGAAGGGAGCCCTGTGCCACGCTCTGGAATTGTCTGGGAGTTGGTCGAGCCCCTTGCCTGGTGGACGCAGCACGGCTTGGGCAGTCACCGCCGGTACCGAGGTGACTAGGACCAGTAAAGAACTGTGAGTAAAGCATTGGAAACTGCAACCACACGTCTCTGTGTTTCATCGCCGCACCAGCACCATCAGTACTGGGACGCTCACACCATCTCTCTCATCATCCACACTAGCTGCCCTGAGGCAATACTCCTCCCGTGGGGAGTTATCCCATACTTGGCTGCGCATACAGCATCAGCCTCAGCGGTCTGCAGCGCAGCGGCGGTCCCCACTGACCGCAATCCACGGGTGGCGTAGTCGGACACTTGTTATTACACTAAGACTGCCACTGAATTGACCACCCTGGGCACGGACCGGGTCAGCGCCACGGAGACTACGACCCCCAGCGATCCGGCTCCGGGTATTCCCTGCACAACACAGGCCTAGGGGGCGCGTCAGCACCAGAGTTGAGTATAAGTGCTTTTTTTTTACTGGGAGGAATAAAATAATAGTGATTGAGAAGGGTTTGTCCGAGTAGGGGACAACTCCTTTAATTTTACATTTATCATCAATCAATAAGCAACAAAAAGGGGCTAATGAAAATTTAGAAAAAGGGTGCAATACAGTCATGGTGGCAGTTTAGGGAGTTAGACCAGCTGACAGGTTCCCTTTAATGATACATTTAGGTGTAGTCTAACTTAATTTAGGTGTAGACTAACTTAATTTCCTTCTATGACAGAATCACTGACTGGGTGGATCAGGGAAATGCTGTAGATATAGTATATCTTGACTTCAGCAAAGCATTTGACAAAGTATCTCACACCATCCTTATTGAAAAAATGACCAAGTATACAATGGACCAGGCAACTGTTAGGTGGATTCATAACTGGCTTAGTGATCGGACTCAAAGGGTGGTTGTAAATGGCTTCACATCCAGCTGGATGAATGTCTCAAGTGGGGTACCACAGGGCTCCGTCCTGGGACCTGTATTGTTCAACATCTTTATCAATGATTTAGATGAAGGAATTGAGGGTAAACTGATTAAATTTGCTGATGACACAAAGCTAGGAGGGATAGCTAATACTAGAGAAGAGAGAGAGAGGATTCAAAAAGACCTAAATAAACTGGAGCAGTGGGCAGCAACCAACAGAATGGTTTTTAACAGGGAAAAATGCAAAGTACTACATCTGGGCAATAAAAATGAAAAAAGCATATACAGAATGGGAGGAATAGAGCTAAGCAACAGTACATGTGAAAAAGACTTAGGTATACTAATAGATCATAGACTGAACATGAGTCAACAGTGTGATGCAGCAGCAAAAAAGGCAAATACAATTCTGGGATGTATTAACAGAAGCATACAGTCTAGATCACGTGAAGTCATTATCGGTCTTTACTCCTCTTTGGTCAGACCTCATCTGGAATACTGTGTACAGTTTTGGGCACCACATTTTAAAAAAGACATAGACAAACTGGAGCAAGTTCAGAGAAGAGCGACCAGAATGGTGACTGGTCTGCAAACCATGTCCTATGAGGAACGGTTGCAGGATTTGGGAATGTTTAGCTTGCAAAAAAGAAGACTGAGAGGAGACTTAATAGCTGTCTACAAATATCTCAAGGGCTGTCACATTGTAGAAGGATCATCTTTATTCTCATTTGCACAAGGAAAGACTAGAAGCAATGGGATGAAACTAAATGGGAGGAGACACAGATTAGATATTAGAAAAAACTTTTTGACAGTTAGGGTGATTAATGAGTGGAACAGGCTGCCACGAGAGGTGGTGAGTTCCCCTTCAATGGACGTCTTCAAACAGAGGCTGGACAGACATCTGTCTGAGATGATCTAGTGAATCCTGCTTTGAGCAGGGGGTTGGACCAGATGACCCAGGAGGTCCCTTCCAACTCTACCATTCTATGATTCTATGATTCTATGATAGTCAATGCACCTTGAATGGGAGGGCTGAAGCTAATAATGATTTTCATCCTAAATTACTATTTATTGTAATAATCTAATAGCATTTCTAATATGCTTTAATTAAAAAGTCCTTATTATTCACTCTCTAATCTAACTGCTTTAGTTATTTTTTTATATATTTCCTCTTTGATGATGTTCCGTTTGAAAATCCCCATTGCATGCTGGGATACTCAAATGAGTCGTCATCAGGAGGCTGAGGCTGCTGTCCCCACCCTGAAACAAAGTGTCATCCAGGAGCGGACAGATCATTGATGTGACCTGTGGTGCCACACAGGGACCCAAGAGGTCAAGGGGCCCATTTCCACCCCCAAAACAGGTGAAATTGTGCAATATGACAAGCTATTGGACTGCAAAGGGCCCATATACTGTTCTTGCACAGGGGCCCCTTTCTGTTTGTGTCTGCCAATGCCATCATCAGTGACATCCATTTCAGGGGCTGAGCTAGTCCCTGCTCTACTGAGCTTGTCAGTTTTCAATTCCGAAGTATGCTCAGTAGGACCCCCCCCCCTGCCACTGCAATATTCTCCACAGTGACAGTGCATAACCTCGCCGGCCGTAATGAGAAGTGACGAGCCGAAAAGAGAGGGCAAGTGCGCATTGTAAGGAGCGAACAGGGAGAGCAGAGACCAGCCCTGACCCCGATAGTGAAGTCACTTTCGTGGGTGGGCCTGGCCAGTGCTTGCTGCATTCTTTCCTTAACTGACAGTGAGCTGTGTATCAGTGCACAGCCGGCTGTCAGTCAAAGTGCCAGGGCGTGCTTACAGCTACTGCTCTCACGGCTGTGAGCAGTGATTGTAATTGCTCCGGGCACGCCTGTATGACAGAAAGCCAGTGGTGCCGTACTTTCAGTATAGCAGTCGGGCTCCTTCATATTGCTATTAACCTGCAGATTAACCCTATATTTTCAGGTAAATAGTTATCTGACATGACAGGTTCCCTTTAAATTTCACATAGTGTTATTCTGGCTTCACAGCAGTTTATATTCTGTAAATGTGATATATATCTCGAGCAATCCACAAAAATCGACGAACATATATCACATCCACTTCATAGCAAGTGGGCCTGTGCGCTCAAAAAATATCAGGGTGGAATTTAAATCCCAGTCTGACCCTTTTGCCAGCCAAATTTGAACTCCTTTCCTTCAGAACCTGTCCATGTGCCTAAACAGCAATTTTTGACTATACATAGGATATTACCACGTTCAAGAGAAATTGCGTAACAAATTATGGGGTCATGAAATTTTTTTGGCTAAAGCAACATTTTTGTGAAAAAAATGTAATTTGTAATTTTTTTTTCAAAATGTTCTAAATAATTGTGAAGCACTTGTGGGTTCAAAATGGTCACTACATCCCTAGAAGAATTCCTTTATTTTTATAAATTACAAAATGTAGTCACTTATGGGTGTTTCTACTGTTTTGGCAGCAAATGTGACATGATGTCAGCAACCTATTTCAGCCAGAATTTTTCTCCAAAAATCAAATGGTTCTCGTTCTCTGTCTACCCTTGCCACATGCCAAAGCAGTAGTTTTCGACCACATTTGTGAATTGAATAATAATTTGTGGGGTTCATTTGCTGGTCTGCCATATCATACTGCGCCAGCGCCCCATACTTACTTCAGCGTGAGCAGAGCAGAATTAAAATACGTGGGCGGCCCTGACTGAATGCGAGGAATCACACCCCTATGACTAAACGAGCAGGTATGATATAAGTGTATAAAGTGCTGTATACTCATAATATTAGCGCCAACTTTAATGAAAACAGCGTGTTAGTGATGCACATTGCATCACTAACAACGCAATGGGGGCAGTTTACATAGCAGACAGGACATGACAGGTTCCCTTTAAACCCTTCTAACATTCTAACAAAATAAAAGATTGCTAGAAAAATGATCCTGTTGTAAAGTAGGCCTATGGGAATTGTTATTTATTAACCATTTTGTTTTGGTATGACTATCTGCTACTAAAGATAACAATTCAAAGCTTAAAAATGTATATTTTTCTACAATTTCACTAAATTTCCGATAAATTAATAAATAAATGCAAATTCTATTGACCTAAGTTTAACACTAACTTAAAGTACAATGTGTCATCTCAGAATCATTGGGAAGTCTTCCAGAGTTATTACCATATAAAGTGACGCAAGTCAGAGTTGAAAAATGGGGCTTGGCCACTAAGGCCAAAAGAGACTTGATCCTTAAAGGGGTTATCTGGGACTTTGCTTATTTTTTATGGCTAACTGTGTGTGGGGGGGGATGATGCTGTCAATCAGCATGACAATGGCAGAGCAGCCTGGAAGAGGAAGAGCTGCTCTGTTGACATGAGGTCAACTGAAGCAGCAGAATTGCCAGCAAGAGATCCGCGCCAGACAGAACAGGCAGATATTTAGCAAATACCAGCCCGTAAGTTCTTAACCTAATGAGAAAAAAAAGCAAAGTCTTGGAAAACCACATATGCAATCAGATATGACCTACAGTGAAGGAAATAATTATTTGATCCCTTGCTGTTTTTGTAAGTTTGCCCACTGACAAAGATATGAACAGTCTATAATTTTAAGGGTAGGTTAATTTTAACATTGAGAGATAGAATATCCAAAAAAAATCAAGAAAATCACATTGTATAAATTAGTTAATTTTTTTTGCATTTTGCAGTGAGAAATAAATATTTGATCCCCTACGAACCATTATGAGTTCTGGCTCCTACAGACCAGTTAGACACTCATAATCAACTTGTTACCTGCATTAAATACAGCTGTCTTCCATAGTCACCTGTATAAAAGACTCCTGTCCAAAGACTCAATTAATCAGTCAGACTCTAACCTCTACAACATGGGCAAGACCAAAGAGCTTTCTAAGGATGTCAGGGACAAAATCATAGACCTGCACAAAGCTGGAATGGGCTACAAAACCATAAGTAACACGCTGGGTGGGAAGGACACAACTGTTGGTGCAATAGTAAGAAAATGGATGAAATACAAAATGAATGTCAATCGACATCGATCTGGGGCACCATGCAAAATCTCACCTCGTGGGGTATCCTTGATCATGAGGAAGGTGAGAGATCAGCCTAAAACTACATAGGGGGAACTTGTTAATGATTTCAAGGCAGCTGGGACAACCAAGAAAACCATTGGTAACACATTAAGCCTTAAAGGTTTAAAATCCTGCAGTGCGCACAAGCTCCCCCTGCTCAAGAACGCACATGTGCAGGCCCGACTGCAGTTTGCCAGTGAACACCTGGAACACTCTGTGAGTTATTGAGAGAAGGTGCTGTGGTCAGATGAGACAAAAATTTAGCTCTTTGGCATTAACTCAACTCCCCGTGTTTGGAGGAAGAGAAATACTGCCTATGACCCAAAGAACACCATCCCCACTGTCAAGCATGGAGGTGGAAACATTATGTTTTGAGGGTGTTTCTCTGCTAAGGGCACAGGAATACTTCACTGCATCAATGGGAGATTGGATGGAGCCATGTACCATAAAATCCTGTGTGACAACCTCCTTCCCTCCGCCAGGACATTAAAAATGGGTTGTGGCTGGGTCTTCCAGCAAGACAATGACCCAAAACATATGTTACAGATCCGGGTGGTGGAACCTCTGTGCTGCGGTGCAAGGAGGGACCAGAGGGGCGTAACTAGGTATCAACTCGGACTGACCAAGGTCGCACGGCGGCTCAATCGACTCCGTGAACCAGGGAAGGACCGACCAGGTGCTACTCTGGGCCAGTCCTTGTAAGAGAGCAGGTGACTCCTATGGGTAACTGTCAGGAGCCTCCAGGTAGGCTGGCTGGTAGACACGGCAGGTAACTGGTAGGAGCCTCCAGGTAGGCTGGCTGGTAGGCACAGCAGGTAACTGGTAGGAGCCTCCAGGTAGGCTGGCTGGTAGGCACAGCAGGTAACTGGTACGTTCTCCGGGTAGGCAGGCAAGCCTGGCCCATAGACAGACTGGCGGGTTTGGACTGTAGGCAGACCGTCGGGCTGGAGAGTGCACTTGGCTGGCGGAGACAGGTAGTCAGGCTGGCGGACTGGACTGGTAGTCAGGGTGGCGGACTGGACTGGTAGTCAGGCTGGCGGACTGGACTGGTAGTCAGGCTGGTGGACTGGACTGATAGTCAGGCTAGCAGCGGGACCTAAGGGCTGAAGCAGAGTTTAGAACATAAAGCTACAACCCATTTGGGAGGAGGTGCCTTTTATATGAGAAGTCCTCCGGCCATTGGCCGGGGACTCCTTAGGGCGCCGGCAGCAGCAGGAGAGCCGGAAGATGCCGGGCCAGGAGCGCGGCGGTAAGGGGGACGGCGTCTTTGCCTGTCAGGGGGCAGAGACGCCGATGCTACAGTACCCCCCCCCCTTTACGCCCCCTCTTTTTTAGGCCTGAAAGAAATTTTTTAAGGAGAAGCGGGGCGTGGATGTCCTCCCTGGGTTCCCAAGTTCTCTCCTCTGGGCCAAACCCCTTCCAATCCACCAGAAAAAAGGTTTTTCCTCTTACCCTCTTGGTGGCCAGAATGTTCTTTACCTCATAGACTTCCTCAGCAGAGACCGGAGCTGGGCAGGTACCTGGATCGTCAGAAAAAGAATTAAGAACAACTGGTTTGAGGGGAGACACATGGAAGGAGTTGGGAATCCGTAAGGTGGCCGGGAGTTTTAACTTGTAGGCCACTGAATTGATTTGCTTGAGGACTTCAAATGGATGAGCCGTGAACCGTGGACCCAACTTATAGGAGGGTATTTTGAGACAAACATGTTTGGAGGAGAGCCAAACCTTGTCTCCCGGAAGGAATTGAGGTGGGTCCAGACGTCTATTGTCGGCATGTCTCTTCATCCACTCGGAGGATTGAAGAAGTGCGGATCTAGTGTCCTCCCAAATGGTGGCAAATTCGCTGACCAGAGACTCCGCGGCAGGGTTGTCCACTGAAGCGGAGACGGGAAACGGAATCCAGGGATGTTGACCGTAGACTACAAAGAACAGGGACTTGGAAGAAGATTCGCTCTCATGGTTGTTATAGGAGAACTCGGCCCATGGTAGGAGCTTTACCCAAACGGTATGGTGAGCGTTGACGAAGTACCGGAGGAAGCTGGTAAGGATCTGGTTGATACGTTCCACTTGGCCATTGGACTGTGGATGATAAGCAGAGGAGAAATCCAGGGAGACATCCAGCAGCTTACACGTAGCTCTCCAGAAGCGCAAAGTAAACTGGACCCCGCGATCAGACACAATGTGGAGGGGTAGGCCGTGGAGACGAAAGATGTGATGGATGAAGTCCTTAGCCAACACAGATGCAGACGGGAGACCAGGCAGAGGGATAAAGTGGGCCATTTTAGAAAAGCGGTCAGCGACCACCCAAATGACAGTACAACCGGCAGAAACAGGGAGATCAGTAATAAAGTCCATAGCAATGTGTTGCCATGGGGCAGCAGGTACGGGAAGAGGCAGGAGACGGCCGGCTGGAAGATGTCTGGGAACCTTGTTGCGGGCACAGGAAGAACAGGCCGTGACGAAGTCTACAACATCCTTGCGCAGGGAAGGCCACCAGTAATGCCGGGTAATGAGCAGGAAGGTCTTCCTCTGGCCAGCATAGCAGGCTAGTTTAGATGAATGACCCCAGTGAAGAACCTTCTTACGATCCGGAACCGCTACAAACGTCTTACCGGGTGGGAGACGAGACAGGTCCAAGGGAGCCACATTCATCACTTTGGAGGAATCGATGATATGCATAGGCTCCTCCTCTTGATCAGAAGACAGGAAGGATCGTGACAAAGCGTCGGCTCTTACGTTCTTGTCCGCAGGGCGGAAATGTAGGTTAAAGTTGAAACGGGCGAAGAACAAAGACCACCGGGCCTGACGTGGATTGAGTCTTTGGGCATTTTGTAGATATGCCAGGTTTTTGTGGTCAGTGTAGATGACCACCGGGTGCAGAGCCCCCTCTAGCAGGTAACGCCACTCCTCCAGCGCCAATTTGATGGCTAGCAGTTCTCGGTCTCCTATGGAATAGTTGTGCTCGGACGAGCAGAAGAGCTTGGAGAAGAAGCCGCAGGTTACCATTCTCCCGGACGGAGAATTCTGGGTGAGCACCGCTCCGGCTCCGGAAAAGGAAGCATCAACCTCCAGAAAGAACTGTTTGTTGCAATCCAGACGGTGCAGCACCAGGGCAGAAGAGAAGGCTTGTTTTAAGGAGAGGAAGGCCTCCTCCGCTTCGGTCGTCCATTCCTTAGGATTTGCTCCCTTACAGGTGAGCGCAGAGATGGGTGCAGTCCGGGAAATGTGGGATGAAGAGACGGTAATAGTTAGCAAAACCCAGGAATCGCTGAATCGCCTTCAACCCCTCCGGACGGGGCCACTTTAATATGGCAGAGACCTTCTCGGGGTCCATCCTGTAGTATCGGTGTCTCTGCCCCCTGACAGGCAGAGACGCCGTCCCTCTTACCGCCGCGCTCCCGGCCCGGCGTCTTCCGGCTCTCCTGCTGCTGCCGTCCTAAGGAGTCCCCGGCCAATGGCCGGAGGACCTCTCATATAAAAGGCTCCTCCTCCAAAATGGAGGTGCCCATGCAAGGTTGTAGGTTTGTGTCCTAAACTCTGCTTCAGCCCTCAGGTCCCACTGCTAGCCTGACTACCAGTCCAGTCCGCCAGTCTGACTAACTGTCTCCGCCAGCCAAGTGTACTCTCCAGCCCGAAGGTCTGCCTACGATCCAAACCCGCCAGTCTGTCTATGGGCCTGGCTTGCCTGCCTACCCAGAGAATGTACCAGGCTGGTGGACTGGACTGGTAGTCAGGCTGGCGGACTGGACTGGTAGTCAGGCTGGCGGACTGGACTGGTAGTCAGGCTGGCAGACTGGACTGATAGGCTAGCAGCGGGACCTGAGGGCTGAAGCAGAGTTTAGAACACAAAGCTACAACCTTGCACGGGCACCTCCATTTGGAAGGAGGTGCCTTTTATATGAGAAGTCCTCCGGCCATTGGCCGGGGACTCCTTAGGACGGCGCGCATGGCCCCTTTAAGAGGGAGGGAGCGCGCCATAAGCACAGTGCCCGGGAAGCTGCGCGTGCCGGCAGCAGCAGCAGGAGAGCCGGAAGACGCCGGGCCAGGAGCGCGGCGGTAAGGGGGACGGCGTCTCTGCCTGTCAGGGGGCAGAGACGCCGATGCTACAACATATAGCCAAGGCAGTGGAGTGGCTCTAAAAGAAGCCCATGAAGGTCATGGAGTGACCTAGCCAGTCTCCAAACCTTAATCCCATAGAAAACTTATGGAGGGAGTTGAAGCTCCGAGTTGCCAAGTGACAGCCTGAAAATCTGAATGATTTAGAGATGTTCTGCACAGAGGAGTGGACCAAAATTCCTCCTGACATGTGCGCAACCATCATCATCAACTACAAAAAACATCTGACTGCTGTGCTTGCCAACAAGGGTTTTGCCACCAAGTATTAAGTGTTTGCCAGGGGAATCAAATGCTTATTTCTCACTGCAAAATTCAAATTAATTTATCTAATTTATACAATGTGATTTTCTTGATTTTTTTGGATATTCTATCTCTCAATGTTAAAATTAACCTACCCTTAAAATTATAGGCTGTTCATGTCTTTGTCAGTGGTCAAACTTACAAAAACAGCAAGGGATCAAATAATTATTTCCTTCACTGTATTTAAATTAATTTTTTCAGTTAGATGTATTTTTCTAACTTTTTTGTCTTTTTCATTTTTCATTATGAGTATCTACCGTATTTTTCAGACTATATAAAACTATAAGACACACCTATGTTTTAGAGGAGGAAAATAGAAAAAAAAATTGAATGTGGTCATGATGCACTGTTATGGGGGGCTCTGCTGATGACACTGTTATAGGGGTAATGTACCCCAATTCTGTACTAATATCCCCCTGGTATACATGGCCCCCCATCCTGATATACATGACCCTCCATTCTGGTATACATGGTCTTCCATCATGGTATACATGGCCCCCCATCCTGGTATACGTGGACCCCCATCCCTATCCTGGTATACATGGCACCTATTCCCACCCTGGTACTGTATACATGACTACCCATCCCCACCCTCTTATACAGTGGGTACGCAAAGTATTCAGACCCCTTTAAATTTTTCACTCTTTGTTTCATTGCAGTCACTTGGTAAATTCTAAAAAGTTCTTTTTTTTTCTCATTAAAGTACACTCTGCACTCCATCTTGCAAATTTATTAAAAAAGAAAAACTGAAATATCATATGGTCATAAGTATTCAGACTCTTTGCTCAGACACTCATATTTAAGTCACATGCTGTCCATTTCCTTGTAACATAGTAACATAGTTTTTAAGGTTAAAGGAAGACTAAGTCCATCTAGTTCAACCCATAGCCTAACATGTTGATCCAGAGGAAGGCAAAAAAACCCATGTGGCAAACACTAAGCTCCACATTGGGGAAAAAAATTCCTTCCCGACTCCATACAGCAATCAGACTAGTTCCCTGGATCAACACCCTATCAAGGAATCTAGTATTTATAACCTGTAATATTATACTTTTCAAGAAAGGTATCCATGCCCTTCTTAAATTTTAATAGTGAATCACTCATTACAACATCATGCGGCAGAGAGTTCCATAGTCTCACTGCTCTTACAGTAAAGAATCCCCGTCTGTGATTATGATTAAACCTTCTTTCCTCCAGACGTAGAAGATGCCCCCTTGTCTCCGTCTCTGGCCTCAGAGTAAAAAGATCAGTAGAAAGGTCTTTGTACTGTCCCCTCATATACTTGTACATAGTAATAAGATCACCCCTAAGCCTTCTTTTTCCACAGTAAATAACCCCAAGTGTAATAACCTGTCTTGGTATTGCAGACCCCCCAGTCCTCTAATAACAATGGTCGCTCTTCTCTGCACCCTCTCTAGTTCAGCTATGTCTTTCTTATATACCGGAGACCAAAACTGTACACAGCATTCTAAGTGTGGTCGCACTAATGACTTGTATAGAGGTAAAATTATGTTCTCCTCATGAGCATCTATGCCTCTTTTAATGCATCTCATTATTTTATTTGCCTTTGCAGCAGCTGCCTGACACTGGCCACTAAACGTGAGCTTGTCGTCCAACAATACACCCAGGTCTTTTTCAGTTACAGTTTTGCCCAGTGTTTTACAATTAAGCATATAATTATACATTTTATTTCCTCTGCCCAAGTGCATTACCTTACATTTATCCCCATTAAAGCTCATTTGCCATTTATCAGCCCAAGCTTCTAGTTCTAGTGATCCTCCTTGAGATGGTTATACTCCTTCATTGGAGTCCAGCTGTGTTTAATTGAACTGATAGGACTTGATTTGGAAAGGCACACACCTGTCTACATAAGACTTCACAGTTCATAGTGCATGTCAGACCAAATGAGAATCATGAGCTCAAAGGAACTGCCCAAGGAGCTCAGAGACAGAATTGTGGCAAGGTACAGATCTGGCCAAGATTACAAAAGAATTTCTGCATTACTCAAGGTTCCTAAGAGCACAGTGGCCTCCATAATCCTTAAATGGAAGACGTTTTGGACCACCAGAAGTCTTCCTAGACCTGGCCGTCAAGCCAAACTGAGCAATCGTGGGAGAAGACCCTTGGTGAGAGAGGTAAAGAAGAACCCCAAGATCATTGTGGCTGAGCTCCAGAGATGCAGTAGGGTGATAGGAGAAAGTTCCACAACGTCAACTATCGCTGCAGCCCTCCACCAGTCGGGCCTTTATGGCAGAGTGGCCCGATGGAAGCCTCTCCTCAGTGCAAGACATATGAAGCCCGCATAGAGTTTGCTCAAAAACACATGAAGGACTCCCAGCCTATGGGAAATAAGATTCTCTGGTCTGATGAGACCATAATTCTAAGCGGTATGTGTGGAGAAAACCAGGCACTGCTCATCACCTGCCCAATACAATCCCAACAGTGAAACATGGTGGTGGCAGCATCATGCTATGGGGGTGTTTTTCAGCTGCAGGGACAGGACAACTGGTTGCAAGTGAAGGAAACATGAATGTGGCCAAGTACAGAGATATCCTGGATGAAAACCTCTTCCAGAGTGCTGTGGACCTCAGATTTGGCCGAAGGTTCACCTTCCAAAAAGACAATGACCCTAAGCACACAGCTAAAATAACAAAGGAGTGGCTTCAGAACAACTCTGTGACCATTCTTGAATGGCCCAGCCAGAGCCCTGACCTAAACCCAATTGAGCATCTCTGGACAGACCTGAAAATGGCTGTCCACCAGTGTTCACCATCCAACCTGATGGAACTGGAGAGGATCTGCAAGGAAGAATGGCAGAGGATCCCCAAATCCAAGTGTGAAAAACTTGTTGCATCATTCCCAAGAAGTCTCATGGCTGTACTAGCTCAAAAGGGTGCTTCTACTCAATACTGAGCAAAGGGTCTGAATATTTCTACATTTCTGTTTTTTTCAGTCAAGATGGGGTGCAGAGTGTACTTTAATGAAAAAAAAAATAACTTTTTAGAATTTACCAAATGGCTGCAATAAAACAAAGAGTGAAAAATTTAAAGGGGTCTGAATACTTTCCGTACCCACTGTACATGGTCCCCATCTCCATCCTGGTATACATGGTCCTCCATCCTGGTATACATGGCACCTATCCCCACCTGGTATACAGGGCCCCACATCCTGGTATACATGGTTCCCATCTCCATCTTGGTATACATAGCACCTATCCCCACCCTGGTATACATAGCCCACCACCCCCATCCTGGTATATATGACCTCCATCTCCATCCTGGTATACATGGTCCTCCATCCTGGTATACATGGCACCTATACCCATCCTTGTATACATAGCCCCCATCCCCTTCCTGGTATACATGGCTCCCATCTCCATCTTGGTATACATGACACCTATCCCCACCGTGGTATACATGGCCCCCCATCCCCATCCTGGTATACATGGCCCCATCTCCATCCTGGTATACATGGTACCTATCTCCACCCTGGTATACATGGCACCGATCCCCACCCTGGTATACATGGCCCCCCATCCCCATCCTGGTATCATGGCCTCCTATCCTGGTATATATGGTCCCCATTTCTATCCTGCTATGTAAGGCCCCCTGATGCTCCACACATAAAAAATTAAAGGAATCTACTCACTGCTCCAGCGGTGTCCTGTTCTGATGCCAGCAGCTGACATAATAAAAATAATCTTTATTTATATAGCGCTAACATATTCCGCAGAGCTTTACAATTCAGAGGTTCATATACAACAGTCATAGGTAACAGTTAAAGATAATACAATAATTAAAGCAAAAATAATGACGACCCTGCTCATAAGAGCTTTCAATCTACAATGAGGTGGGGGATGACACAAAGTACAGGTGCTTATTTACAATGATGGTCCAGGCATCTTGAGGGAATGGGGGATAGATAAAGGCTGCATGAGCTAGTCACCAGCCAATATTTTTAGTGCTTTTGCATGCGGTGGAGTTTGATGGAGAATTATGTTGGGAGAAATAGTGAATGGGCTATATAAAAAAGGACTTTGATTAGGGAACGTGATACGCCAACCTAAACAGATGTTTTATTAGGGAGCACCTAAAACTGTGTAAGTTGTGATTGGTCCTAATTCCTTGGGGAAGAGCATTCCAAAGAATAGGTGCAGCTCGGGAGAAGTCTTAGAGCCAGGAGTGGGAGGTACGGATTAGTACGTATGTTAGTTGACAAACGCTTGAGGAGCGTAGAGAACGGGTAGGCCGATAAACAGAAATGAGGGAGGAGATGTAGGGGGGTGCTGCATTGTGGAAAGCTTTGTGGGTGACAAAAAGCAATTTAAATTGAATCCTACAGTGTATGGGCAGCCAATGCAATGACTGGCACAGTCAGCGTGTAAGCAGCACATAGCGTCACTGACATAAGCCCTCACATGCTGAGGTCAGCTGCCGGAATATTCAATGCTCCCCACGCCCGGAACTATGGGCGTGGGGAACAGTGAATATTAATTTTCCTTAATAGCAACCACACTGTTAGCCACAGCATTTCAGTGATCACGTGTGCCCGCTATTAAAGAGAATGAATATTCACTGTTCCACAAACCCATGAGAGTGGAGAGCAGTAAATATTCAATCTCTTTAATAGCTGGCACATATAATCGCCGAGCAGCAGCCGGAGTCGCGACTGAGGCTAAGAGTGTGCCCGTAATTAAAGAAAATGAATATTCACTGCTCTTCACTCCCATGGGCGTGGGGAGCAGTGAATATTCATTCTCTTTAAGAGCGAGCACAGTGTTAGCAGAAGCAGGCAGCCTCCTGTGACCTGCTCCTCCGCCACTGTCGCCCTACACCCCACCATGCGGACTATGTACCGTATATCTGGGCTGTAAGACTCACCCCCACTTTCCTTCAAAATTTTGGAGGAAAAACGTGCTTCTTATAGTCCAAAAAATACGGTGTATTAATCTCTTACCTCTGCAGCCTATTTTCATTTTTGCACTTAACCATAACATTTTTTATTTTCCATATAATTTGCTGTAAGATAGGAAAGAAAATCCAAATGGGCTGAAATGGAGAAAAATAATGCAATTTCACCATTGTTTTTTGGGTTTTGTTTATACGGCGTTCATTGTATGGTGAAAATTACTTGGGAACTTGATTTTACAGGTCATTACAATTACAGCAATGCCAAACTTGCATAGAATTTTTTTCTTAGTTAAGTAGTGAAAAAAATTCAGAAGTTTGTAAAAAAAACAATATTGGTGTGTGTCACTATCTTCTGAGACCTGTAATGTTTTTAATTTTCAATTGAGCTGAGTGAAACCTTATCTATTTGTGTGGCGTGCTGATGGTTTTATTTATGCCAATTTAGGATACAAGCGACATATTTATTGCTTTCTATTGCATTTTTTAGAGACCAACAATTCTCTCTCTCTTTTTTTTTTTTTTTTTTAGAAATCTGACCAGTGTCACTTTATGTGGTAATAACTCTGGAACGCTTCAGTGGATCCCAGTGATTCTGAGATTCTTTTTTTCATGATATATTGTACTTCATCAAAGTGCTAAAATTTGTTCGATATGACTTGTATTTATTTGTGAAAATATCACAATTTTGGCAAAAATTTAGAAAAAAAAATATCGCAATTTTCAAACTTTCAATCTTTATATCCTTAAACCAGTTAGTCATTCTGTACAAAATAATTAATAAATAACATTTCCCATTTATCTACTTTACATCTGTATAATTTTTCAAATGTCATTTTGTTTTGTTAGGATGTTAGAGAGGTTAAAAGTTTAGCAGCAAATTTTTATTTTTTTCAACAAATTTTCAAAACCTGTTTCTTTAGGGACCTACTCAGATTTATATGGACTTTGAGGGGCCTATATATTGGAAACTCCCCAAAAATGATACCATTTTAAAAACTGCACCCCTAAAATACTTCAAAACTGTTGTCAGGAAAAAATTTTAACCCTTCAGGTTAACAGGAGTTAATGTAAAGAGGAAAAAAATTAAATTGTACCTCTAAAATGTTGCTTTAGCCTCAATTTTTTCACTTTTTCAAGAGGTAACACCAAAAAGTGGACCCCACAGTTTGTTACCCACTTTCTTACTAGCGTAGCGGTACCCCACATGTAGTCAAAAAGTTCTGTTTGGATAAACGGCAGTGCTCGGAACAGAAGGAGCAATATTTGAATTTTGAAACACAAATTTGGCTGAAACAGATGGCGGGCACCAGGTCGCATTTGCAGAGCCCCTAAGGTTCCTAAACAGTAGAAACCCAACACAACCCATTTTTGGGAACTATACCCCTAAAGGATTTTATCCACGGGTATAGTGAGCATTTTTAACCCACAGGTAATACACAGAATTTGATAACATTAGATCGTCATATTGAAAATGTTCATTTTTTTTCACAATAATCTTCACAAATGTTTTACTTTTACAAGTTTGTGTATAAGTGGGTTTGTTACTCACTTTCTTAAGAGCGCGGCGATACCTCACATGCCGTCAAAAAGTTCTGTTTGGGCAAATGGCAGGGCTTGGAAGGGAAGGTGAACAATTTGGATTTTGGAACACAAATTTGGCTCTATTTGGAATAGATTGTCATATTTGCAGAACCTGTGTGGTTCAAGAACAACAGAAATCCCCCATTAATGTCTTTTTTTCTAAATTATACCCTCTAATGTATTTATCTAGGGAGGTAGTGAGTAGTTTGATACCACCATTTTTTATGAAGCTGATGCAACACAAGTTTGAAAATTTACAATTTGCATTTTTTTGCATTCTCTTTTATGAATCTTTTTGTATGTTCTGAGGAACACACCTACAATTTTATTGCACTAGTTTTTCAGTGTTCAGAAATATATCCAATATGGCACCAATGTGAGTATTGGACACATGGCTGTGCCTAGAATAATAGATGGTGGACCATCTGGTGTTTAGGGTAAAATTAATGGAATTACAGGACCCAGAAGTCAGAAGGAGGACCAGGGTGCGGAAGTGGAATACGAGGTGAGGGATGATATAGCAACAAAGTACAACAAATAAATATCAGAACACACAAGCAATTAAAAATCAATAAAACCAAAAGGAAGGATACTGTACCCCTAGGGGAAAACCTCTAGGGGGAGAAAAGGGGAGGAACGCCCCGGGGCACCGGGAGTGAAGCATAATAAAAGATCAAGTCAGGCGCAGAAGACGCACATGTGGGAACGAAACTATACAAGCAGCAACTAAGAAAAAATCATAAAAATGAAGAGAAACCCAGATGTTCGTTAAGCCCCCGTGGTGAAAGGGTGTCAAGAATAGTGATCCACCAGGCTTCCTTTTGTGCCAAAAGGCGTTTGGCATTCCCACCCCGGGAGCCCAGATGCACCACGTCAATGCCACAAACCCTCAGAGATCGAGGGTCACAATTGTGGGCAGATTTAAAGTGGCGTGGTAGAGTCTTGAGCTCCCGAGGATCAGGGATAGCCCTAGCCGCAATAATGTCCCTAACATGCTCACGAACTCTGACTCTCAGCTCCCTAGATGTGAGACCTACATAAATAAGTCCACAACCACATGTAGCATGGTAAATCACATATGTGGTACTACAAGAGATATGGTGGCGGATGTCAAAATTACGGGAGTCATCAGAGTTCGTGAACATGGTAGTGCGTGGGACATTAGTGCAGGCGGCACAGTGGCCGCAAGGAAAGGTCCCCAAGGTGGGACCACGGGAGCCAAACGGGTTTCTCACAGTTGGAAGGTAATGACTGGAAACCAGGAGATCTGCTAGGGTGTTGGAGCGTCGAGGTGTCATGCATGGAGATTCCCCAATGTATTCCCTCAGGGAGGGCTCCGTACCCAATATATCCCAATGTCGGGAGAGGATACGCCTCACCCCACACCACTCAGAGTTGTATGTGGAGATGAAGCGAATCCTCTCCGGACTTTTCAGTTTATCAGAGGGAGGGGGATGGATGAGGTGATCACGAGGAGTGTTCCGAGCCCTTCTATAGCCACGGCCAATACATCGATTGCTGTACCCCCTGCATTTGAAACGCTCGGCCAGATCAGAGGCCCGTTTCTCAAATTTGAAATAGGTCGAGCAGATCCGCCTCACCATGAGAAATTGTCTGATAGGGACGGCTTTGATAGTAGAAGAATCATGAGCTGATGCAGCATGAATGAGAGAATTGACAGCAGTGGGTTTCCTAAACAGATCAGTTTGGACACGACATTCAGCATCCACTTCTAGAGTGATGTCCAAAAAATGCAGTAAGAAGCAGTGTGGTGGCCGCAGACAGAAGGTAAGCAACTGTTCCCCGTAACACCAATACGGCGGAAGTTGCCAGTACAATTGTTAGGTCATCCCGAGTCTGGTTGTTTTTTAAAGACTCTGCCGATAACCCCAAAAATGCCATTTGCACAACATGCCAGGCCAGTATCAACATGTGGTAGCAAAGCACCCGACTTTGTGGGCAGAACCCCAGGGTCCAGGAACAGTGTCTGCAGGTGACACCACTGCTTATTCTGCAGTTGTGCGTGCAAGCCAATCCCCTGTCCATAGTGCATGCGAAGATGCCTCCAGCCCTGCACCTGTCGTTGCACACTCTCAACTAGCACCATCAGCAAGCACATCCTTGTCCCACACAGTGTTCAGTCTATACCCCAGTCCTTGGAATGCAAGCACAAATACGCAGCCAACTCCCTACAGGCCACAGTACTAAATTCACACATTTCGCGACTACTTGCGCTCGAAATGTTGCCTTTTAGGCTCGTGGAGACGGAAGCTTTCCGCAACCTGATGGCGGCGACCATCCCTCGGTACTCAGTCCCCAGCTGCCACTATTTCTCCCGGTGTGCCGTCCCCGCATTACACAAGCACGTGTCCCACAATATTAGCCGTTCCCTCAACAATGCAGTTACAGGGTAAGTCCATCTAACCACGGACACGTGGACAAGTGTTTGTGGGCAGGGACGGTACATTTCACTGATGGCACACTGGGTTAACATAGTGGAAGCCGGGACCCAGTCGGACCTTGGGATGGAACACATCCTCCCGACGCTGAGGATTGCAGGCCCTAGGTTATTCAGGTTTGCCCCCACAGTCTACAGCTCCTGGACCTCATCTTCCTCAGCCTCCTCCTCCTCTTCAGCCTCCATCTCCGAAATGACCACATCAGTCACAAGCTGGAAGCACTGCAGCACTGCCTCGGCCAAGTGACATCAGGCTGTGCTGAAGCTAATATGCTTAGGTGACAAACCGCACAATACAAAGACTTGTGGACAGCTCTGAAAGAGCAGACAGATCTGTGGCTGACACTGCTGAATCTACAGGCAGGCATGGTCATGTGTGACAATGGCCGGAACCTGGTGGCGGCTCTGAGGCGAGGCGAGCTCACACATGTACCATGCCTGGCCCATGTGCTTAACCTCGTGGTTCAGCAGTTTCTCAAAAGTTACCCAGTGCTGCTGTATCTGCTTGTCAAAGTACGCCGCCTGTGTGCCCATTTTACAAAGTCAGCTACAGCTTCTGCTGCCCTTGCAGTGCTTCAGCTGCGTTTGCAGCTTCCGGCTCACCGACTGGTGCGTGATGTCCCCACGCGTTGGAACTCTACACTGCAGATTTTGGGAAGGATTTGTGAGCAGAAGAGCGCAGTTGTTGACTACCAGCATCAACAAGGCCGTCGGTATTCAGTTCAGACTCCACTCAAAAGACCTCAGGAGTGGACATGGATGTCAGACATCTGTATCATCCTCCAAAACTTTGAGGAGTCCACCAAGATGGTGAGCGGCGATGACGCCATAATTAGCGTCACCATCCCGCTTCTCTGTCTTCTGAAATGCTCTCTGCTCACAATCAAAGAGGATGCATTGCAGGCGGAGCACGATGAGAAGGAGCAAGGAACCATACAGGGTGATTACACACAGCCCAGCCTCATCTCATCCCAACGTGGATTGGGTGACAATGAGTTGTCTGTTCAGCGTGGATGGCCTGAGGACAGGGAAGAGGAGATCATGGTCAATTGTCCTCTTGGTGAGGACATGGAAGTCTTGCCTATTAGCAGTCTAGCACGCATGGCTGAGTTTATGTTACGCTGCCTTTCCCGTGACCCTCGCGTTCTCAAAATTCCTAATAATGGGAAAAAAAAATTTCAGAAGGCCCTCCTCTACGTCTCTTCCAATGCGTATTGGAGTGCCTCCAAATTTTTGGCAACCTTTGCATTCACTGCATAGGCAAACACAATGGGAGACCCACTTCCTAATAATGGGAACATTGTTTTCAGCAGGCCCTCTGACCTCCACATCTCTTCCAAGGTGCATTGGAGTGCCTCCCAATTTTTGGCAGCCCTTGCTTTCACTGCATAGGCCAACACTATTGGAGACCCACTTCCTAATAATGGGAACAATTTTTCATGAGGCCCTCTACGTCTCTTCCAAGGGGCATTAGAGTGCCTCTCAATTTTTGGCAGGCCTTGCATTCACTGCATAGGCCAACACTATGGGAGACCCACTTCCTAATAATGGGAACATTTTTTCATGAGGCCCTCTACATCTCTTCCAAGGGGCATTGGAGTGCCTCCCAATTTTTGGCAGCCCTTGCTTTCACTGCATAAGCAAACACAATGGGAGACCCACTTCCTAATAATGGGAACATTGTTTTCAGGAGGCCTTCTGACCTCCACGTCTCTTCCAAGGGGCATTGGAGTGCCTCCAAATTTTTGGCAATCCTTGCATTCACTGCATAAGCAAACACAATGGGAGACCCACTTCCTAATAATGGGGAAAAAAAATTTCAGGAGGCCCTCCTCTACGTCTCTTCCAAGGGGCATTAGAGTAGGTCCAAATTTTTGGCAGCCTTTGCATTCACTGCATAGGCAAACAGTATGGGAGACCCACTTCCTAATAATGGGAACATTGTTTTCAGGAGGTCCTCCTCTAAGTCTCTTCAAAGGGGTATTGGGGTGTAACAGTATAGGAGACCCACTCTTTAGTAATGGGAACAATAAAGCATAGTCGGCTGATGACTCTCTAACAATAGTGAGGGCCGAGTGCTGGCCCTTTAAGAATATTAAAGGCCACCTGATGGCCCTATAAAAAGAGGCTTTGTGACTTTCAGAGTCCCTCCTTCATAAATGAAACAGGATGTGTCTGATCATGTCTCACACACCACATGGCCAGATAAGGTTGTAAAATGTTACTATGACTTTTCCCGGTTGAAAGCAATGCAAAAGTGCAAAAACGCATCAAAAACGCTACGTGTGAACAGAGGAGTGTGGAGGAGTATTTTTGGATTTGGTTATTTATTTTGCCTTATATACAAGTCATTACCCTGGAAAGGATGTTCCTTAACATATTTCCCAGGAAAATCCATTTTGGTTTAGTTTTTGTATGTTTTATTGTGAGTCCGTAAAAGTGGCGTCATACCTCTGACAACGTTGTTCACAGCAGTGACCTGGGAGTCAGAAATGCTTCCAGGGGTCTTCCCATGCTGTTCCCATGTCATTTGAGCACTGTTCCCATCGATTTGGGCAATTTTTGGGCCCCCTGCAGACCTCCAGGGGAGCAGCCTGAAAAATGCTCGAGTTTCCCATAGACTTACATTGCGCTCGTTGCTTGGGTCGAGCACCCGAGTATTCCAATTTGCTCGACCCGATCATCGAGCACCCGAGCATTTTAGTGCTCGTCCATCACTAATATGGAGACGACACATAGAGAAACTGCAGACACAGGACATACTGACTAATAACTGATAAGAAATAGAAAGATATGGAGGTCACACATAGAGAAACTGCTGTCACAGGACATACTGACTAACAGCTGACAGGAAATAGAAATATATAGAGGTCACGCGTAGAGAAACTGCAGACTCAGGACATATTGACTAATAACTGATAAGAAATAGAAAGACATGGAGGACAAACTAAACAAGAACCACATCTTCATACACACTCCATTCAACCATATTAATCCCCCTTACACGTACACCACTCCATGTGCTCTGCTCATACAGCAGCTGTGGACTGCAGATTGGTGTATTGATTGATTGGTGGGGGTCTCAGGACCCAGACACGCACCAAGCAGAAACACTATGCAGTGCCTATAATATTTAAAACCTTTATAAATTGAGTTACCCTTTAAATTGTTAATAGCAGCAATCAGAGCTCAGCTATAGCTGCTGCTTTTAGACTCCACAAACAGTTATCCCTGCCATCATGTATATTTTGCATTAATGGGTGGAAAAAAAAATCTCGCAACTCTCATATTGGCCATTAGGCCTAATTTTAAACTCCTAATTCCTGTTCTTCACTTGGAATCTAACAGAAATAGACTGACTTAAACCGTATTTGATTGTATAGAAATGAAGTCTCTGTTCACATGTACATTGGAAAGTTCCTTTTGTTTGTGCCATTTTAGGAGCAGACAAAAAAAATTCACAAATTACAGCTTGTTGGTGGCCACAACACTTCCTTGTGCATAAAGTCTGAAAGGCATAATTACTCATTTAGAGCCTGTATACAATAAAGGCCTAGAAAAGAAGAACTAAGAACAAATTCACACAATGGAGAAACTTCTTAAAGGGGTTGTCTGGCCAAAAGTGATGTCTGCAGTCACTCTGTGACAGCAGACTTATGAGTCCCCCAGCATAGACACTGTGTGCTGCGGGTATTTGCCGGTATGAGACCCGGGACCGGAGGCTCTGTATACGTTATACATACCCCAGGCCATTCAATGCCGCCTCGCTGGGGGTATGTTTGGCACCCTGCTGTTCACAGGTACCACAGGACCCAAAAGGGTGCATGGACGGACTTCTCCACAAGAGGCCTTCATTACATACAAACACCTCCACCCTTCCACCTCACACCACCAGAGGGAACCCAGATAGGGATATATATATGGAGGGTGGAGCCAGGCAGTCAGTCAGTCAGAAGTTCAGTTAGTCGGAGGAGAGCGTGCTGATGCTGAGAGCAGCGAAGACGCAGCACGTCTGCTGCTGTATTGAGGGCCCCGAGTGTGGCCAAAGGAAAAGAGGAGAGGAGAGAGGAGTTGAGGGGGCAGAGGAGCATCATAGGCTCACCCCGAGTATACAAACCGGACACCGGGTCCGCGCCTACAGGGTACCTTTATACCCAGTAGGGATCACCGGCATACCAGGAGGACTACAAGACCCTGGCTGACCTGAAGCTAAACCCAATACAGGACCAGGAACCACGAAGGCCCCGGCGCCCAGGGATAGTGGTTGCCAGAAAAAGGTCCCACTACCAAGCAACAGGTGAAGGAACCGCACGACACAGAAGCTAGGCCCAGTTGCAAGCTGGCCAGGAGCTTAGAGAAAGGGAGACACGGACCAGGAGGCCCTATACCCGCTCACTGGGGAGAAATCCTGAAGTGCACCCTTCCTACCGAGTACCCTGGACCGTACCTGACATCCGCACCAGTAAAAGTATTGAAGCGAAACCCCTGTCTCTGTCAGTTACTCCTGCTGCGCCATCCCGACTGCACTACAAGCCCCAGCATCACCACCCACTGTCAAACTCTACACTGCCCTGACGCCCGCTCCACCTGTGGGGAGCTGTTCCATCCTAGCTGCCTATCAACTGCCTCAGAGGTCTGCAGCAGCGCTGGTACAAATTACCAGTAACCACAGGTGGCGTCACGTTCAAACTACAAATCCCATATAAACTATTCTTTTTTTTTTGTTGACCGCCCTGGGCCACGGACAGGGCCAGCCACTGTGACATATTCCCCCCCCAGCATCCATAGGCCCGGACACCAGGTACCCCACTGCCCTGGGGGCACGTCATATGTATAACTCATACATACCCTCCATTACCGGGTCTGAAACCGGCGAATCCCCGCAGTGCATAGTGCCTGCGCTGCGGGGATTCATAAGTCTGCAGTCACACGGAGTGACTGTAGACTTATCACTTTTGACCGGACAACCCCTTTAAGACTGGAGTTCTTTGCTGTGCATGCCTAGCAGGGCCGCCATCAGGGCATTACTGTCCTTACTGCTGTATGGGGCCTGGTGAGCAGAGGAGGCCCGGTCCAGTCAGGGCCCCCCTCTTGTGCTTCTGCTCACCGGGCCCCAAGGTTTAACAAAGTGCTGTGCACTGATGCGGCAGTGCTGGGAGCTTTCCCATAGTTCCGCAGCCGTCAAAGTACCTGAACGGCTGCACAGCTCTAGCTCCCTACGACTTTTTCCGGACTTCTGGTCAGGTGACGGCACGTACGCGATGACGTCATTGCATACGCGCCATCATGTATGTGCGCCACTTGCCATGGCCAGGACAGCAGAAGCAGAGCTGCGCCTGGAGGGGATCGTGAGGTAAGTGTGAAAAACTTTTTTTTTCTTTATAAAATGAATTGAATTGGTGAGGGGGGAGGGGCACTGAAAATGATGAAGTGAGGGGGTGGGGGACTGCAAATGATGAAGTGATACGGGGAGGGAGACTGTAAATGATGAAGTGAGAGGGGGGACTGCAAATAATGAAGTGAGGGGGGAGGGGGCCTGCAAATGATGAAGTGAGAGGGGGAGGGGGTACTGCAAATGATGAAGTGAGAGGGGGGACTGGAAATGACGAAGTGAGAGGGGGGATAGGGGACTGCAAATGATGAAGTGAGAGGGGGGACTGCAAATGATGAAGTCAGAGGGGGGACTGCAAATGATGAAGTGAGAGGGGGATTGCAAATAATGAAGTAAGAGGGGACGGAGGAATGCAAATGATGATGTGAGAGGGGTAGGGGGACTGCAAATTATGAAGTGAAAGGTGGGACTGCAAATGATGAAGTGAGAGGGTGACAGAGATCTGCAAATGATGAAGGGGGGGGGACTGCAAATTATGAAGTGAGAGGGGGGACTGCAAATGATGAAGTGAGAGGGTGACAGAGATCTGCAAATGATGAAGGGGGGGGACTGCAAATTATGAAGTGAGAGGGGGGACTGCAAATGATGAAGTGAGAGGGAGGACTGCAAATGATGAAGTGAGAGGGGGGCAGGGGACTGCAAATGATGAAGTGAGAGGGGGGACTGCAAATAATGAAGTGAGATGGAGGGGGACTGCAATGATGAAGTGAGAGGGGGAACTGCAAATAATGAAGTAAGGGGGGACAGAGGACTGCAAATGATGATGTGAGAGGGGTAGGGGGACTGCAAATTATGAAGTGAGAGGGGGAGGGGGACTGCACATGATGAAGTGAAAGGGGGGACTGCAAATAATGAAGTGAGAGGGGGACAGAGAACTTCAAATGATGAAGGGGGAGGGGGACTGCAAATGATGAAGTGAGAGGGGGGACAGGGGACTGCAAATGACGAAGTGAGAGGGGGGGACTGCAAATGATGAAGTGAGGAGGGGGGACTGCAAATGAGGAAGTGAGAGGGATGGGGGACTGCAAATTAATTGAAGGTGGGGGTGGGGAGAGCAAATGATGACTTGGGGGGCTGGGGGAGAGCACATAATGATTGATTTTGAGGGTGGGGGATTAAATGATGATGTATTGAGACTGGGGAATTTGAGACAGTAAATGATGATGAATTGAGGGTGGGGGAGAGCAAATGATGATGAATCGGGGTGGGGCAGCAAATAATGATAAATTGAGGGTGTGGAAGAGTAAATGATGTATTGAATGTGGGGGAGAGCAGTTGATAATGAATAGAGGGAGGAGGTCTGAGAGAGAGGACATGACATAATGAATTGGGGCGGAGGGGGGGCATGTAAATCGAATGAATCAGGGAGCGGGAGGTACAGAGTGGGGTGCATTGAGGATGACGGAGTGTGACTGGTAATGAATTGGGGGAAAGAGTACAGGTGCTAATTCATTTATATATTTATTGGGTGGGGAAAGTGTCTATTTATAGTTAGTGGGAGGAAGAGTGGTGGATTACAATTTATATTTGGGATGGTGAGTTGCATAATAACTAATGATATATTAATGGTGGGTTCACGTCTGTATTCAGCTGTGTAGAAGAAGGGGAAAAAGTGGGCAATGTGCTCCGGCAGCGGTGCTCTAGATAACTTTGTGTTATTTTTATGGCTGGAAGAAGTGATGGTGGTCTGAGCTGGATGAAAAGCGAAGATGAATATCTTCAACTAGAGACGTCACTGGTGAGTCAGTGTATTTATTACCTGTACACTGACACTATACACTATATACTATATACAGAGCTTCTGTGTATAATGTCACTGATGATCTCTGTATTACCTGTACACTGACACTATATACAGATCTCCTGTCTATAATGTCACTGGTGTTCACTGTATTACCTGTACACTAACACTATATACAGAGCTCCTGTGTATAATGTAACCGGTGATCACTGTATTACTTGTACACTGACACTATATACAGAGCTCCTGTGTATAATGGCACTTAGTATTGTGGTTTTTTTTTTAATTAATGATCAATATTCTAGTATTCGGTCACTATGTGGTGGTAATATGTGTTATGATCATGGTGTGGAGGTATTTGTTCCTTGTATATGATATTATTCGGTCACTATGTAGTGGCAATATGTGGTCTGGTCATGATGTGGTGGTATTTGTCCCTTGTATGTGGTATTATTCAGTCACTATGTGGTAGTAATATGTGGTCAGGTCACACGGTGTGGCAGTATTTGTCCCTTGCATGTGGTATTATTCAGTCACTATGTGGTGGTAATATGTGGTCTGGTCATGGTGTGAAGGTATTTGTCCCTTGTATGTGATTTATTGGTCATTTAAAAAAATGTACAGTATGTGACACATTCCCTAAAAGAAATACAGGAAAATATACCTAAAAAGAGTATTAGGTATTATAAGAAATGTTTAATAGGTTAGAATAGAATAGGACCCGTCCAAAAGA
Source organism: Phyllobates terribilis (assembly GCF_046119375.1). Taxonomy (NCBI): domain Eukaryota; kingdom Metazoa; phylum Chordata; class Amphibia; order Anura; family Dendrobatidae; genus Phyllobates; species Phyllobates terribilis. The sequence goes on along the minus strand of NW_027362761.1, from coordinate 719,810,089 downwards.
GTCTCCTTGTCGTGGTGGCGGCTTAAAAAATCTTTTGGCCAAAATGAAAGCTGATTCCTATGTATGTGATAGGGTGTTCGATGTGAACAGTTAATCTGTGATTGGTGAGGACGTGGTGCACAAGTGGAGTTTTTCCAAGAGTGGGCGGTGGAACTGTTGAAGGTTTGAGGGGTGGAGGCGGAGACTCAAGGGGGCCCGAAAATTTTGCCAGTATGGGGCCCTGAAATTCCTGGTGGCCGCCCTGATGCCTAGTACATCAAATCTACACCAACCATAGTCAGAAATTGATGTAAATTATAGTAAATTTGTTGGATCATGCATTTTGTTTTGCATTTTTTTTTCATAATTTCACAGCACTTGGAATTTTCTTCCCATTTTCCAGTACACTATATGATAAAATGAAAGGTGTCATTTAAAAGTAAAACTAGTCATGCTAAAAACAAGCCCTCACATTTCTATTGGGATTGAAAAATAAAAAAATTATGTCTCTTGGAAGAAAGGGAGGAAAAAACAAAAACTCAAATATGGAAATTGACCATGTCGGGAAGGGGTTAAGAGAGACCTCAAAATAGGGCGTTTTGTGGAGCACTACATTGGGAAAGATTGCCCTAATGGATGGATGGGGAGAAACCTCCTGGCCCTTTTCAATGATGATCCAGAATTTTGTGGCTTGTAACTTTTTTCCTCCTGTTTTCCTTAAGCCAGTTATACTTTCCTCCTGTCCATTTTGAACTGTTAGAAAAAAAAAAAAAATGTTAAATACTTTTTAACTAAATAAATATATAATTTTTTTTTTTCACAAGAACATCTTAGTTTGGAAACTATCCATTAATCATGCAATTACATAAATGATTATTATTTGGGCTTTCTTTTTACTCTATAGATTGGGCATTTGGACCAAAATTAGAGGACCAGAAACCTGGGGGTCGGAATTACAAAGATGAGAATGAACATGAAGCTGGGGAGTTCACATTGAACATTGACAGAAGGGAAGTACACTGTGGAGATCTGGCTTTCCTGGATAGAGATCTATTACCTGCCAGCACAGCTCACAGACCTTCTCTGATCACTTTTAAAGAAGTCAGTCGTGGCAAGCTTTTCTGATGTTACCTTACAACAATTCTAATTCTCTGGAGGGCTTGAAGAACTGTTAATACACTGATGGACTAACATTCTGCAACTAATGTAGTGTTGTACAAAATAGAATGTTACTATTTAACTCCTTATTGATTAAAGTAAGAACACAAATTCATTGTTCCTTATATTAATTATTGACAGCATAGTCATAATATAAACTATTCAGCAATAGTAACCAACTTGAAGAGATAAATAGTAAATATTTTACTATCAAGATGCATAACAAATCGAAACAGCAGTGAAATCTGGAAGCCCATCAGGAGGACATACTGCTTTTTCTTCAGCAGAATAGGTAAGCAGGGGGGAGTAATGGATAAGAGAAAAGACTTCTGGGTAATAATGGCTCACACTTTGAATTGGTTGCTGGAGAAATCACTCACTTACCAGTCAAAGTCCAACTATGAGCTCGTCAACTTATTTACAGCGGCAGTAAATATAGCCGTCATGTTCATAATCACTATATCTTACCTTGTTACAATGTTTTCAGAAAATAGACATTTTTTATCAATTTGCTTTTACTTTCAGCTGTTTAACTGTATCAGATTATCAACTACCATCACATTGCATTTCATAAGTCCTATGGTGCTGCTCATATTTCTGCTTAAAATGTGTCCTCCAGAAAACAAATAAATGTCCGTCAAGCATGTTATAGTGTTTCCTTACAGTGAATGCCTAGAATAAACTCCGCCAGTCCGACATGTAAGTGATACAGTGCTCTGTTATTTTAATGTTTCATTTGTTTTGCTACAAGTCAGGTAGGAGGTGAGTTATAGTGTTAAAGTATTGAGAGTGGATTTTACCCCTGGACTGCCATAAAATGCAGATAACTAAGTGACTAATGAAGTACTAACGAGGACATTACATACTGTGTGAGGATCACAACAAGCAGTACCTCTGCTTTGAAGCTCACAATTTCACCGAAGTTGCTCCTTAATCCTCAATCCTTCACTATGATCACCAGCACAATCATTTTGGGTTTGCTGTTTGTTATATCTACCAATGCGCAACAAGGTAAGTCTTATGTAACAGATAGAACAAATAAGAGCGCAATTAGACGTCAGTGATTTTTCTCGTAAAACTGACTGATTTTCATCAGTGTTTTGGATCAGATTTTTATCAGTGTTTGGTCAGTGTCAGTTTTTACCATCAGAATTTCAGCAGATGTTTTTTTTTTTTGCATACAAGAAGTGTTTCAAGCTTCTATCAAACATAAAAATCAGACAGAACACTGATGGCACATGGATGGTACCAAGTGTCTAATTTTTTCATTGACTGGCATTTTGATCCATGACTCAAATAAAATTGGATATGTCTCTATGTTTTGGTGTGGCCCATTTAGTACGCAAATATATAACGTCATGTGAACAGACCCATAGACTATCATATGTACAAGTTCCATCTGTGAAAAACTAGGCCGGAATGAACCCTAATTTTACATGTTTATCACCTGGAAACCACATTTTTTTTCTGGATTAGCAGTTGGTGATGATACATGGATCAATAAATAGATTGCTGTAACTGATAGAAATATATAGATTAACTTATATTTTACTATTTGTTTGGTCGTATAATATAATACGGTCTTTCTGATATAACATCATATACCTTTCCTAAGCAATAGGATATTGTACAAGTGGAAGCAGCATTTTGATGTTCACGGCTGTATAACAACATATTTAAAAGTTTTCTAGTTTCAATTATTCAATATATCTGGGGCATATCTCGAATTTTTAGTCTAGGGTTAAATGTAGCTGGCCTCATCTATAGTTTTTAATTGTCCTAAATTTTGTGTGGTTTTCAAAAACAAGGCAAAAGTGATTGTGTATAAGTGATATATGAATGACAATATCAGTAGAGTGTTATAAATGCAACACCATTAAAGTGGATTTAACATCATTCTACTTAAAGTGCTTGTACCAAGTTTATGGGCATTACCAAAATTCGACAAAAATTTAGAAAAAATCTGCAATTGTCAGACTTTGAATTTTATGGCCATAAATGAAGTAGTCATTCCGCACAAAATAGTTAATAAATAAGATTTATCATACAGTATGACTTACTTACATCTGTATCAATGTTGAGCACGGCAGGACTCAGAAGAAAAGGAGCATTATTTGACTTTTGAAGCACAAATTTGGCTGGAATAGTTTGTGGATGCAATGTCACATTTTCAGAGCTCCTAAAGTGCGGAAACAGCAGAAACCCTCCACAAGTGACCCTATTCTATAAACTACACCCACCCTAAGTTCATTTAGGGATGTGGTGAGCATTTTCAACACACATGTGCTTCACAGAATTGTAAGACATTTGGCCATTGCAAATAAAAAACAACTTAAAAAAAAAATTTTGCTTTAGCCCCCTGTTTCATTTTCACAAGGAGTATCACGAGATAATGGACCCACAATTTCTTGTGAGTACACCATTACCCCATACGTGATTGGAAACTACTGTTTAGTTACACTACATGAAAGAAAGAAGCATCATTTTGGAGTGCAGATTTTTCTGTAATGGCTTGACGTCACCACGTCGCATTTGCAGAGCCTCTGCGGACCCAAACAGCAGAACCCCTCCCAAAAGTTACCCCATTTTGGAATCTACACCATCAAAGAATTGATCTAAGATTATAGTGAGATAGTAGTTTTTTAAGGGTTTTACTGGTATTTGAATTGATAATGTGGTGGCATAAGTAAATTGTGCTGATTACATAATTGTAAGGGATTAAAAGGTGGTAAAATAACAGGGTAAATTAGGAATAAATTTAGTTAATCTTGTACATGTGGTACACTTTGAAACATCCTGTTATGTATAGGCCAAGCGATATCCTTTCTTATTGCTCCCTTGTAACACAATGCACTTTATTGACCACCATTTTCTCTTTGGTGCTTGCATCAGGGAAATGTTGTCCTGGTACAATATGGGCACTTTCAGTTCCAGAAGGACTGGGGCCCTCCCCTTATTGATTTCCATAGATAAAAGCTTTAATCGTGGTAGTCCACTTTTGGGGACAATTTTTTTCTTACTTAAATGTATGCAATTGGGGCTAAAAAATCATTTCTGCAATTGGGTTGCATGAAAAATGTGCCTATTATAGCCTCTTTATTAGGGCAGAGAAACACTGCCGTATTTCTCATTCGAGGATCGCATCATAAACCTCGTACTGATATGCACCTCTCCTGACCTGACCTTGACAGCTGCATAGAAATCCATCATGCTGTCATACTCAGGTCAGGAGAAGTACCAATAGGAGAGCTGTGCAGTCTGTGCGGAAAGCTGCACTAATAAATGCAGAAGAATAACCTAAATGACAGAAAATCATGTCCTCAACACATCTGTTAAAATAAAGATAATGTGGCCAACCGACTCTGCAGCCAGCAATAGATACTGTAGTGTGAGGTCACGGCCCCACTATCAGTATTTGGTCAGTATTCAGTCAGTATTTTTCTCAGGAGTGGGAGCCAAAACCAGATGAGGAACAATCAGAGAAAAGGTATAATAGAAACAAGTCACCAATTCTGCATTTATCATCCACTCCAGGTTTTGGCTCCCACTCCTGAGAAAAAATACTGACCAAATACTGATAAAGGCAAATTGTTAAAGGGAATCCGTCACCACATTTGACCTATCTAAACTATTAATATGGGCATACAGGTTATAGACTGCTGAGGAGAGTGATGCCTGTATGCCTCATATTAGATGACTTGTTACGGATAAATTATGATTTATCACTTTATGTAAATCACCTCTTCCAGACTATGGGGAGGACGCTGCCCGGAAGATAACTCTGCCTCCAGAGCTTATTTTACATGAAGGCAAGTTAGTAATGTTATATGTAACACATAACACATAATCACATATGCAGAGCTGTGTGTGATTATACCTGACACATCTGCAGGTCCCTCTCAGCTTCCATCTCACAGGCAGACGGGGCTGCAATTTTACTACAATACAGCAGAGCTCAGAGAGATGCAAAAAATATGTTTTCAAGAAGACAATTTTCATTTCTGCTGTTCTGTTAGTTACTTGTCTCACACTGGTAACTCCCCCTCTTATATAAAAAATAATCTCTGGAGTTATCTTCCAAGGCAACATCCTCCCCACAGCCTGGCAAACGTCATTTACATACAAGAAAAACATGGATTTCTCTGGAATAAGACATCAGATAGCAGACATCAAGGTATCATTTTATTCAGCTCCCTATGCCCTACATGCCGATATAGATGGTTTAGGAGGGTTGATCCTACTGACAGATTCGCCTTAATGAAGCTCAATTACAAAAATGATTTTTAACCCAAATTGCATGCATTTAATTAAGAAAAAAATTGTCCTCAATGGTGAACATCCCCTTTAAGTACTACCTCATGAGACTGTAGGAATGTGTCAGTCACATCTTGAAAGCATGTAAGCATTACACATTGCCATCTGGATGATATGCTTTTTATAGCGCACATTGTTTTCCACATGGCACTATAAGGCTTAAGGGCTTGATCAGAGAGATCAATTCCTCCCATGTTCTTATTGTACCCAAGGATGCAGTCTGGTTTTGGGGGATCTGTATAGAGACATCTTGTTTACGGGGCCAAGGGTGCTGTGCCATTTCATTTCTGTGTATTGTGGTCAAGATAAGGACATCTTGTCTTTATAACCGCAATCATACAGCCGTGTGTCAAAGTCTAAGACATTAAAACATTAAATATATTTCACTTTTTGCATATCTGTTTTAATATTTCAATTTGCCAACCATAGACCCCACAACTATACTGTGGACAATGGATGTGGTAGCATGAGAGAAAAAAATACAATACATGGCTAAAAATGTGGGTGCCCGTAGCAGGAGCAGCATCAGCACTGCTAGCTTCAACTGTCTGGGCAGTAATAGTAACAAATGTTGGTCATACTTGGCCTCCTTGACTTTGGAAAGCATATCAGTGGTGAAGAAGTGGAGGGCATGAGGGAATAAATGTCATATCACTAATCTCAGGCACAGCATAATGATGTACCCTCTGACAGCGGCATCATCAGCTTGAATAAATGTTCTACTCAGTCCACCTGTTACAACACCACAGCAGTTAGTGCTGTACATAAGGGTCCACAACACTTTTAGGGGCCAAGGAACATACTACACCATAACGTCTTCCAGTTGATTTATTGGAAAGATAAACAGTCAGCTTTTGTACTTGAATGACATGAGGCTTGAGGAGATAGAGAAGATTATTCCCACATCTAGTGGGAATCAGGCAGGGGACAAAGAGCTCAGGCTATTTTTCGCACAGATGCAACTGTTGACTGAATCAGGTATGACAAAAATAACAAGGATTTATGGACAAGACATGGGAACCAGACAGGAGCATAGAGTAGGTGATTTATCAGAAAAGGGGGGCCTCAGCAATAAACAGAAAAGGCATCACATCACTAAAAGATCATCTGGAGCAAAATCTGCCTGTTCTGCAGTAAGTTCTGGAGTAGATGATATTGCACTTGCTATTGGTGGAGGAGGCTCAACAGCGCCTGAAAGATCTGGTTACGGTAGTGGTGAGCAGGGGCAGACATACCGGCGGTGCAGAGGGACCCTTGCAGGGTGGATAATAATGAGGGCAATTTGGCCAGTTTCTCGAAGCTCGAGGCTCCCGGGGGCCCATGGCCAGATTGCCCTCATCCTGTGCAGCGGGCATGGAGCGATCCCTGCAGCTCCACTGCCTATAGGAGAGAATGGCAGCGGAACTTCAGGGATCCATCCTCTGCTTCCTGCCCGCCTGTGCTTTCTGTGTGACATAGACTCGAGCTGCTTGATGACGTCAGCAAGCAGCGCGCGCCTGTGTCAGGGAGAAAGTTCCTGGTGAGGATGATGCTTGCAAGGGAGCGGGCTGAGAGGTAAGTTGTTGTTTTTTTTATTTTATCCAATACACTGGGGCAATGATGGGGGGGAGAGCAATGATGAGGGTGATGGGGGGAAAGCAATGATGAAGATGATGGGGGACAGCAATGATGAGGATGATGGAGGGAGAGCAATGATGGGGGGAGAGCAATGATGAGGGTGATGGGGGAAAGCAATGATGGGGGGAGAGCAATGATGGGGGACAGTAATGATGGGAGAAGAGCAATGATGAGGGTGATGGGGGGACAGCAATGATGGGGGAGAGCAATTAAGGGGGCAGTAATGATGAGGATGATGGGGGAGAGCAATGATGAGGGTGATGGGGGGGACAGCAATGATGAGGATGATGGGGACAGCAATGATGAGGATGATAAGGGGGAGAGCAATAATGGGATGATGGGGAGAGCAATGATGGTGGACAGTAATTATGAGGATGATGGGGGGAGAGCAATGATGAGGATGATGGGGGCAGAGCAATGATGGCAGTGATGGGCGAGAGCAATGATGGTGTTAATAGGGGGAGAGTAATGATGGGGAGAGAAATGATGAGGGTGATGGAGGGAGAGAAATGATGAGGGTGATAGGGAGAGCAATGATGGGGATAATGGGGGGAGAACAATGAGGAGGAAGATGGGGGGAGCAATGATGGGGAGAGACCAATGATGGGAGTGTTGTGGGACAGCAATGATGGGGGGGTGTTGGGCAGCAAGGATGGGGGTGGTGTGCGACAGCAATGATGGGGGGTGTGGGACAGCAATGATGGAGGTGGTGTGGGACAGCAATAATGGGGGTGTGTGGGACAGCAATGATGGAGATGGTGTGGGAGAACAATGATGAGGGTGAAGGAGAGGACACTGAGGTGTGGTGTGGAAGAACAAAGATGGGATGAGAGCAATGATGGGGGTTAGGTGCATAGGACACTTTATAATAAATTGAAAGATGGGAGAAGACGCTGTCAGGGACTTGTAATGAATAGGGATGTGGCGGAGGATGCTCAGTACCTGATAATGTCTTCTCCCACCTCCAAAGTGTGGGGGGAGATACATGTATGTATACAATATATGTGACCTTGTTATTTTCTAACAAGGAGATCATCGCGACAAGACGAGTCATGGCTGGGAGATGTCGACATGAAGATCTGACCAGATGGAGAAGAAACAGCAGAAACCGACTCTGATCAGATGAAACGTCAGCAGTAAGTGCCCGGATGTAAATATTATTCTGTATCTGCACTGTGTGACTTGGAGTGATAATGTTATCGGTAAAATCCCTTAGGCTGCATTCTCACATTTGTGTGCTGTCAGATTTTTTTATTAGACAGCACACGGACTTGTAGAGTTTTATAGATTCATTCACACATCCATGAAAATCATGGATCTGAGAATAATATCTGTGAGGGTGAGAGAATGTCCTGTTCTTATCCGATTTTGAATGCGTCTGTAAAAGCCGGCAGCACACCGACACTGCACATGGATACAAGAATGTAGCCTTATTATTAGTGTTGAGCGAACATGCTCGAGATTGCTCGGTACTCGCCCGAGCATCACGCTACTCGGGATGTGCGGTGAGCACCGAGCATTTCCGGGTTACTCGGGCGGGAGATCGGGTTTCCGCCCTGCATGTTTGGATCTCTTTACAGAGCCAATGAACATGCAGGGATTGCCAGCCAGTCACTGTAATGACGCAGCCATGTTGGTTGTGGGCATTACATTGATTGGCTGGCCGCACAGCGTCACCTCGAGTATTTAAAACCCGGGTGCCGCCATCTTGGACACAGTCGCTCTGGATCAGACAGTGTAGGGAAAGCGCTGCTGAGCTAGGGAGAGATTTTTACTGCAAAATAGTTAGTGTAGGGTCTGTAAAGGCTGCCAAATCAAACAAACAGTCCTTCTCAGGACTAATATCCATCCCAAATATCAGGCAGGCATGCAGGCTGTATAGGAGACGCAGTGGTTATACCAGCAAACGCTGCATTACAGTCCTGTGTGCTCCTGTTGCTGAAATTTCTGGACTTAGCTCCAGGTCCTGGGGGGGCAGGAAAAATCCTTTTTTTTTCATCTAAATCCTCTTTTTTTTTTCCTCCTTCACACTGTACTAATACCCGTCTTATTTACCTTTTGGTGTCCCCCCCCCCAAACAAAAAAACTGTGACAGTTCAGACACAAATATATCTGTTTAAAATAGTCTGGTGCAGGACAGAGAAACAGAAGTGTGGTTTTGCAGTTCCATGGTTCAAACCTCTGTATTATCCACTTTTGGGCCATTTTTACCTAAAAAAAAACAGTTTAAGTATGTCGCTCACTGTTCAGCCGCAAATATATATATTGAAAAAAGTCTGGTATACACCAGTAAATTATAACTGTGGTTTTGCTGTTCCACTGTAAAAAATCTATGTATTATCCTGCTTTTGCCATTTTTAGCCGTAAAGAAAAACAGTAATAGTGTCTCCTGATTGTTCAGACACCAATATATCTGTTTAAATGAGTCTGGTATACACCAGTAAATTATAACTGTGGTTTTGCCGTTCCACAGTAAAAAATCTCTATTATCCAGCTTTTGGTATTTTTTCCGTAAAGAAAAACAGTAATAGTGTCTCCTGATTGTTCAGACACCAATATATCTGTTTAAAAGAGTCTGGTATACACCAGTAAATTATAACTGTGGTTTTGCCGTTCCACGGTTCAAACCTCTGTATTATCCACTTTTGGGTCATTTTTACCTAAAAAAAACAGTTTGAGTGTGTCGCTCACTGTTCAGCCGCAAAATATATATTGAAAAAAGTCTGGTATACACCAGTAAATTATAACTGTGGTTTTGCCGTTCCACGGTAAAAAATCTCTATTATCCTGCTTTTGGCATTTTTTGCCGTAAAAAAAAACCTGTAATAGTGTCTCCCTGATTGTTCAGACACAAATACACTGTGTTCCAAATTATTATGCAAATAATATTTTCTCAGATTTTCCAAAATTACCTATATGAATTGCAGTCATTGTAATTTTCCAGTCAAATAACTATTAGAGTACAATTGAAAGGTTTTTGTACAAACTGCCTATGATAACAGTACTCGTATATTTTTTAAAAAATAAAAAACTCAAAATGCATGTTCCAAATTATTATGCACAGCAGAGTTTTCAACCTTTTCATTTTAATAAAGAACAAAAAAATGGTCATTTTTTAAATTATAAGCATTAGCAGGTTATTACAAACTGAAATCAAACAGTTTTCAACTCAAAACTTTATTCTAGGTGATGTTACATTTGCACATAGGACCGCTTGTTCGAAAGGAGCTTCTGAACTCTCTCGTCCATTGAATTTGTCAGGTTTTGGATGGTTTCTGCTTCAATTGTTTTGCATGAGGATAGAATACCCTCCCAGAGCTGTTGCTTAGATGTGAACTGCCTCCCGCCATCATAGACACTCCTTTTGATGATGCTTCAGAGGTTCTCAATGGGGTTGAGGTCAGGGGAGCATGGGTGCCACACCATAAGTTTGTCCCCTTTTATGCCCATAGCAGCCAGAGATGCAGATGTGTTATGTGCAGCATGAGACGAGGCATTATGATGCATGAAAATGATCTTGCTGCGGAATGCACGGTTCTTCTTCTTGAACCATGGAAGGAAGTGCTGTTTGAGAAACTCAACATACATTATGAAGTTCATCTTTAACCCTTCAGGGATCCTAAAAGGGCAGACAATCTCTCTCCCCATGATTCCAGCCCAAAACATTACTCCACCTCCTCCTTGCTAGCGCCGTAGCCCTGTTTGCATGGGGTGTCCATCAACCAGCCATCCTCCACTCCATCCATCTGGACCATCGAGATCATTTCATGCATGATAATGCCCCGTCTCATGCTGCACATAACACATCTGCATCTCTGGCTGCTATGGGCATAAAAGGGGACAAACTTATGGTGTGGCACCCATGCTCCCCTGACCTCAACCCCATTGAGAACCTCTGGAGCATCATCAAAAGGAGTGTCTATGATGGCGGGAGGCAGTTCACATCTAAGCAACAGCTCTGGGAGGGTATTCTGTCCTCATGCAAAACAATTGAAGCAGAAACCATCCAAAACCTGACAAATTCAATGGATGAGAGAGTTCAGAAGCTCCTTTCGAACAAGGGGTCCTATGTGCAAATGTACCATCACCTAGAATAAAGTTTTGAGTTGAAAACTGTTTGATTTCAGTTTGTAATAACCTGCTAATGCTTATAATTTCAAAAATGACCATTTTTTTGCTCTTTATTAAAATGAAAAGGTTGAAAACTCTGCTGTGCATAATAATTTGGAACATGCATTTTGAGTGCAGTTTGAGTTTTTTATTTTTTTAAAAATATACTGTTATCATAGGCAGTTTGTACAAAAACCTTTCAATTGTACTCTAATAGTTATTTGACTGGAAAATTACAATGACTGCAATTCATATAGGTAATTTGGGAAAATCTGAGAAAATATTATTTGCATAATAATTTGGAACACAGTGTATATCTGTTGAAAATAGTCTGGTGTAGGTCCGAGAAATAGAAGTGTGGTTTTGCAGTTCCGTGGGTCAAATCTCTGTATTATCCTGCTTTTGCCATTTTTTGCTGTAAAGAAAAACAGTAATAGTGTCTCCTGATTGTTCAGACACAAATATATGTGTTGAAAATAGTCTGGTGCAGGCCCGAGAAATAGAAGTGTGGTTTTGCAGTTCCACGGGTCAAATCTCTGTATTATCCTGCTTTTGCCATTTTTTGCCGTAAAGAAAAACAGTAATAGTGTCTCCTGATTGTTCAGACACAAATATATCTGTTGAAAATAGTCTGGTGAAGGCCAGAGAAATAGAAGTGTGGTTTTGCAGTTCCACGGTTCAAACCTCTCTATTATCCACTTTTGGGCCATTTTTACCTAAAAAAAAAACAGTTTGAGTGTGTCGCTCACTGTTCAGCCGCAAATATATCTATTTAAAATTGTCTGGTATACCCCAGTAAACAATAACTGTGGTTTTGCCATTACCGGTAAAAAATCTCTATTATTCAGCTTTTGATATTTTTTCCGTAAAGAAAAACAGTAATAGTTTCTCCCTGATTGTTCAGATTGTTTAAAAGAGTCGGGTGTAGGCCAGAGAAATAGAACTGTGGTTTTCCTCTTCCACGGTTCTAAACTACTTTTTATTACCCTTTTTCCATTGATAGTGCGAGTGTAAGCTATTTTACTTTTTTTACAATGGGCAAGGCGCGTGGCAAGGGACGTGGAACTGGACGTTCTGGTGATGGTGCGTGCAGAGGACGGGGCCGTGGCCAAGGTGAAAATGTGCCACAACCAACAGCCACATCTTCTCGCTCCCACTTCTTGACCGAATTACTAGGGAAGCACAGAACAACACCAGTATTGCGAACTGATCAGTGTGAACAGGTTATTAATTGGATAGCAGATAATACTTCCAGTTACCTGGGCACCACCACCTCCGGTCTGTCTTCCACACGGTCAAATCTTAGTAGCCGTGAGTCTCGACCACATACTCCTCCTCACCCTGATGCTCCATCCTCCCACCATGCCGAGTGTCGTCAGACAGCAACTGATCCCACACTTGGACACTCTGAAGAGCTGTTCACTGGTCCATTTCCAGATTTGTGCCCCTCGCCTGCTCCGATTGAAGTGGTGGAAGAGAAGATCCCATGTAGCGATGCCCAAATATTTGAACTGCCACAGCCACAGGAAGTCGACGCTGGCAATTTGTCACAAGAGGTGGACGATGACGAGACACAATTGCCAGGAAGTGAGGAGGAGGATCGTGGTGCGCAAGTGGAAGAGGAGGAGGTGGTGGATGATCTAGTAACTGACCCAACGTGGCAGGAGGACATGCAGAGCGAGGCCAGCAGCACACAGGGTGAGGAAGGCAGAGTACCCCAAGAGGCAGGAAGAAGCAGTGTGGTAGCCGTACACAGAAGGCAGGCAACAGTTCTCCGTAACACCAACACGAGGGACATTGCCAGTACAACCTGTAGGTCTTCCAGAGTCTGGAATTTTTTTAAAGACTGCTGATAACCCCAAAAAGGCCATTTGTACCACCTGCGATGCCAGCATCAGCAGGGGTGACAAAACTACCAGCCTGACCACCACCAGCATGATCAGGCACATGGCAGCAAAGCACACGACTTTGTGGGGTGAACCCCAGGGTCCACGACCAGTGTCAGCGGGTGTCACCACTGCTTCTTCCGCTGTTGTGCGTGCAATAGAACCCCCTGTTGTGTGTGCAAGGCAATCCCCTGTCCATACTGCATGCAAAGATGCCCCCTCCTCTCAGTCTTCACTTGTTATGGCAGTTGCTCAAGAAACAGCATCAACGTCCACGTCCACGTCCCACCGCTGCATTCAATTGTCCATATCCCAGACCTTTGAACGAAAGCGGAAATTCGCAGCTAATGCCCCACAGGCCACAGTCCTAAATTCGCACATTTCACGACTGCTTGCGTTGGAAATGCTGCCTTTTAGGCTGGTGGAGACGGAATCTTTCCGCAACCTTATGGCGGTGGCCGTCCCTCGGTACTCGGTCCCCAGCCGACACTATTTTGCCCGGTGTGCCATCCCCGCACTACACAAGCACGTGTCCCAAAACATCTGCCGTGCCCTCAACAACGCAGTTACTGGGAGAGTCCACCTGACAATGGACACGTGGACAAGTGCTTGTGGCCTGGGATGGTACATCTCCCTGACGGCACACTGGGTAAACATAGTGGAAGCCGGGACCCAGTCGGACGTTGGGACGGAACACATCCTCCCCACACCGAGGATTGCGGGCCCTATGTCAGTCAGAGTTGCCCCCACAGTGTACAGCTCCTGCGCATCATCCTCCTCCTCCTCCTCATGTTCAGCCTCCATCTCAGATATCTCCACATCAGTTACAAGCTGGAAGCACTGCAGTACTTCCTCCACCAAGCGGCAACAGGCTGTGCTGAAACTCATAAACTTAGGTGAGAAACCTCACACTGCTTGTGAGTTGTGGACAGCTGTGAAAGAGCAGGCAGATCTGTGGCTGACACCGCTAAACCTACATCCAGGCATGGTCGTGTGTGACAATGGCCGTAACCTGGTGGCGGCTCTGAGGCGAGGCGAGATCACACACGTACCATGCCTTGCTCATGTGCTTAACCTCGTGGTTTAGCGGTTTCTTAAATCGTACCCCGAGTTGCCAGATATGCTCTTCAAAGTACGCCGCCTGTCAGCTCATTTTCGCAAGTCGGCTACAGCTTCCGCCGCCCTTGCTGTGTTGCAGCAGCGTTTGCAGCTTCCGTCACACCGACTGGTGTATGATGTCCCCACACGTTGGAACTCTACCCTCCACATGTTGCAAAGGATTTGTGAGCAGAAGAGAGCAGTTGTGGAGTACCAGCTGCAACAAGGCCGTCGATATTCAGGTCAGACTCTACACATAAGACCTCAGGAGTGAACCTGGATGTCTGACATATGTACCATCTTGAAAAACTTTGAGGAGTCCACCAAGATGGTGAGTGGCGATGACGCCATCATTAGCGTCAGCATTCCACTTGTCTGTCTTTTGCAACGCTCTCTGCAGAGAATTAAAGAGGAGGCATTGCAGCCAGAGTATGATGAGATGGATCAAAAAGCCGTAGCGGTCGATTACACACAGCCCAGCCTCATCTCATCCCAACGTGCATTGGGGGACAATGAGGGAGAGGAGGAGGAGGAAGAACAGGAGCTTGTATCATGCGCTGTAGACGGTAGTAACTGTACAACTGTCATACCGTCGGTTCAGCATGGGTTGCCTGAGGACAGGGGGAGGAGGAGGAGGAGAGCATGGTCAGTCGTCATCTTGGTGAGGACATGGAAGTCTTGCCCGTTACCAGTCTGGCTCGCATGGCTGACTTTATGTTACGCTGCCTTAACCGTGACCCTCGCGTTGTCAAAATGTTGGGTGACAGTTATTACTGGTTGGTGACACTTTTAGACCCCCGCTACAAGGAGAACTTTCACTGTCTTATTCCTGAGGTGGAGAGGTCTACAAAAATGGGGCAGTACCAGAAGGCCCTTGCTGCAGAACTGTTAAAAAAAATTCCCATCTGAACATGCTAGCGGCAGGGGTCACAGTTCGTTGCCCAACCAAGGCGTACATGCGAGAGAGACGCAACTCCAATCCAGCAGAGGCATGGGAACACTGTCAACGTTCTGGGACAGTTTTCTCAGACCCTCCCTTCGGACAGACCCTGAGGCGCAGGGTACTCTCACAAGGAGTGGAATGTTTCAAAAGATGATGAGGGAGTACCTTGCCGACCGTACAAGCATCCTCCATGATTCCTCTATGTCTTTTAATTATTGGCTATCCATGCTGGACACTTGGAATGAACTCGCTCTGTAAGCCTTGGAGGTCCTGGCCTGCCCTGCCGCTAGCGTGTTATCGGAGTGTGTTTTTAGTGCCGCTGGGGGAATTATAACTGATAAGTGCACCCGCCTGTCAAGTGACAATGCTGACAAGCTGACCCTTATCAAAATGAACAAGGGCTGAATTGGGCCAGACTTCTCATCACCACCAAATGACAGCAGAGTAACATAAAGTAAAATCCACTGTGTTATTTCAGGAGGTGTATTCACATGCACCGCTTCAAACCCACACATGGGTATACGCTTTCTCATTTCAGCTCTTTTATGTTCTTCACCTTATCCTCAGCCTTCACCACCACTATACCACCCGGGTGACCGTGGTCCGTGTTGCCATTATTGAAAGTTCCTCCGTCCTTATTTTTGTCAGCTTTTGCTTGGAAGGCATAAGCAAAGACTGTGGGAGACCCACTCCCCAATAATGGGAATAATATTTTTAAGATGCTGTACTGGATGGCTCTTGTAAGGGGGATTAAAACCATCTTGTTAAGCTACTGGGACCTCCACGTCTCTTCCAAGGGGCATTAAAACCATCTTATTAAGCTACTGCGACCTCCACGTCTCTTCCGTGGGGCATTAAAACCGTCTTGTTAAGCTACTGGGACCTCCACGTCTCTTCCGAGGGGCATTAAAACCGTCTTGTTAAGCTACTGTGACCTCCACCACTTGTCCAAGGGGCATTAAAACCGTCTTGTTAAGCTACTGCGACCTCCACGTCTCTTCCGTGGGGCATTAAAACCGTCTTGTTAAGCTACTGGGACCTCCACGTCTCTTCCAAGGGGCATTAAAACCGTCTTGTTAAGCTACTGCGACCTCCACCACTTTTCCAAGGGGCATTAAAACCGTCTTATTAAGCTACTGGGACCTCCACGTCTCTTCCGAGGGGCATTAAAAGCATCTTGTTAAACCACTCTGAACTCCACAGCTCTTCCAAGGGGCATTAAAACCATCTTGTTAAGCTACTGTGACCTCCATCACTTTTCAAAGAGGCATTAAAACCATCTTGTTAAGCTACTGCGACCTCCACATCTCTTCCTTGGGGTATTAAAACCGTCTTGTTAAGCTACTGGGACCTCCACGTCTCTTCCGAGGGGCATTAAAACCGTCTTGTTAAGCTACTGCGACCTCCACCACTTTACCAAGGGGCATTAAAACCGTCTTGTTAAGCTACTGGGACCTCCACGTCTCTTCCGAGGGGCATTAAAAGCGTCTTGTTAAACCACTCTGAACTCCACAGCTCTTCCAAGGGGCATTGAAATGTTATTTTTAATTAACTCTAACCTCCACGACTCTTCGAACGGGCATTGCATTTCCTCCTAATTTTTGGCAGCTTTTGCTTGGAAGGCATAGGCAAAGACTATGGGAGACCCACTCCCCAATAATGGGAATAATGTTTGTAATATGCTGTACTGCATGGCTCTTGTAAGGGGCATTGCAAGTTCCTCCGTCCTAATTTTTGGCAGCTTTTGCTTGGAAGGCATAAGCAAAGACTATGGGAGACCCACTCCCCAATAATGGGAATAATGTTTTTAAGATGCTGTACCATATGACTCTTGTAAGGGGCATTAAAACCGACTAGTTAAGCTACTGCGACCTCCACCACTTTTCCAAGGGGCATTAAAACCGTCTTGTTAAGCTACTGCGACCTCCACCACTTTTCCAAGGGGCATTAAAACCGTCTTGTTATGTCACTGTGACCTCCACCACTTTTCCAAGGGGCATTAAAACCGTCTTGTTAAGCTACTGCGACCTCCACGTCTCTTCCTTGGGGCATTAAAAGCGTCTTGTTAAGCTACTGGGACCTCCACGTCTCTTCCGAGGGGCATTAAAGCCATCTTGTTAAACCACCCTGAACTCCACAGCTCTTCCAAGGGCCATTGAAATGTTGTTTTTAATTAACTCTAACCTCCACGACTCTTCGAACGGGCATTGCATTTCCTCCTAATTTTTGGCAGCTTTTGCTTGGAAGGCATAGGCAAAGACTATGGGAGACCCACTCCCCAATAATGGGAATAATGTTTGTAATATGCTGTACTACATGGCTCTTGTAAGGGGCATTGCAATTTCCTCCGTCCTAATTTTTGGCAGATTTTGCTTGGAAGGCATAGGCAAAGACTATGGGAGACCCACTCCCCAATAGTCGGAATAATGTTTGTAATATGCTGTACTGCATGGCTCTTGTAAGGGGCATTGCAAGTTCCTCCGTCCTAATTTTTGGCAGCTTTTGCTTGGAAGGCATAGGCAAAGACTATGGGAGACCCACTCCCCAATAATGGGAATAATGTTTGTAATATGCTGTACTGCATGGCTCTTGTAAGGGGCATTGCAAGTTCCTCCGTCCTAATTTTTGGCAGCTTTTGCTTGGAAGGCATAAGCAAAGACTATGGGAGACCCGCTCCCCAATAATGGGAATAATGTTTTTAAGATGCTGTACTGTATGGCTCTTGTAAGGGGCATTAAAACCGTCTTGTTAAGCTACTGCGACCTCCACCACTTTTCCAAGGGGCATTAAAACCGTCTTGTTAAGCTACTGTGACCTCCACCACTTTTCCAAGGGGCATTAAAACCATCTTGTTAAGCTACTGCGACCTCCACGTCTCTTCTGAGGGGCATTAAAACCATCTTGTTAAGCTACTGTGACCTCCACGTCTCTTCCGAGGGGAATTAAAACCATCTTGTTAAGCTACTGTGACCTCCACCACTTTTCCAAGGGACATTAAAACCATCTTGTTAAGCTACTGTTACCTCCACCACTTTTTCAAGGGGCATTAAAACCGTCTTGTTAAGCTACTGCGACCTCCACCACTTTTCCAAGGGGCATTAAAACCATCTTGTTAAGCTACAGCGACCTCCACGTCTCTTCCGAGGTGCATTAAAACCGACTTGTTAAGCTACTGTGACCTCCACCACTTTTCCAAGGGGCATTAAAACCGTCTTGTTAAGCTACTGTGACATCCACCACTTTTCCAAGGGGCATTAAAACCGTCTTGTTAAGCTACTGCGACCCCCACCACTTTTCCAAGGGGCATTAAAACCGTCTTGTTAAGCTACTGCGACATCCACGTCTCTTCCGAGGTGCATTAAAACCGTCTTGTTAAGCTACTGCGACCTCCACGTCTCTTCCGAGGGGCATTAAAACTGTCTTGTTAAGCTACTGCGACCTCCACGTCTCTTCCGAGGGGCTTTAAAACCGTCTTGTTAAGCTACTGTGACCTCCACCACTTTTCCAAGGGGCATTAAAACCGTCTTGTTAAGCTACTGTGACCTCCACCACTTTTCCAAGGGGCATTAAAACCGTCTTGTTAAGCTACTTTGACCTCCACCACTTTTCCAAGGGGCATTAAAACTGTCTTGTTAAGCTACTGCGACCTCCACCACTTTTCCAAGGGGCATTAAAACTGTCTTGTTAAGCTACTGCGACCTCCACCACTCTTCCAACGGGCATTGCATTTCCTCCTAATTTTAGTCAGCTTTTGCTTTTCAATGCAAAGGCGAACACTAAGGGAGACCCACTCCCCAATAATGGGTAGAAGGTTTTTAGTACGCTGTAATCCACGTCTGTTTCAAGGGGCATTGCAGTTCCTCATAATTTTTGGAAAGCCTTCCATTCACTGCTTAGGCCAACAGTGCACAGGAGACCCAGTTGCTATAAATGGAAAAAATGGTTTAGTTAAGGCCCTCTGACCTCCATGTCACTTCCAAGGGGCATAGGAGTGCTTCTAAATTTTTGGTAGGCATTGCACTCACTGTATGCCCTATAACTGTGTAGCCGAACCGCTCCTTTTGGTACAGAAACATATCCTACAAGACATGTGTGGTTGACTGTCCTGATATTGATGTGAATGGTCCCTGTTCCTCCTGCTCTTTCTCCTTTGCCACCACCTCATCCATCATTTATCACCTGAAGCTTTGTTTTAACGTGAGTCATAGAACTGGGATAGTAGCAGGAAAACATCCAGCAATCTTCAGAGCAGGTAAGATATGCGCCAAAACGTTGACCACCTCAGGCCTAGCCACTACTACATACATGCGCTTGCATTCCAAGAAAACAAAGCAGATGCTAACTTCTATCATAATGCTCCTCACCTTGGCACTCTCAACTCCCCTGATGGAGAAGCCAGGGCCCACGGGAAGAGTCTGGTTCTCTGGTGGGCTTGTCCAATGCTGCCCTAAAGCAGGCCAGGCTAAGAAAAGTGTGTGGGAAGGTAACAGGAGAAATAGGGGCGGCTGGGGACCGTTTATGGACACCCGGCCGCCCCCAGGTGGCTGGGGACCGTGTCTGGACACCCGGCCGTGGGGCGGCTGGGGACCGAGCATGGACACCCGGCCGCCGGGCGGCTGGGGACTGAGTATGGATACCTCGCTGCCGAAGCAGCCATGAGGTAGTGGCCAGCTTCGGCCTCCTCCAAACTAAAAGGCCCCATTTCAAGTGAAAGCTAGCAGTATGGTATTGCAGCCTGCGGGTGGGTGGGTGGTTGGTTGGCTGCATATTAGAGCTTGCATTGCAAGGAATGGGGGAGGTACAATTGAACACTGCCCTGGGGCAAGGACTTGCACGGGGATAGTTGCAAGTCTGCATCTTCTGATGTGGCAAGGATCACTTCTGATGGGCACACTTTTAGGCAGTGACCTGGGTGTCAGAGATGCTTCCAGGGGTCTTTCTTATGCTGTTCCCATGTCTTTCCAGCACTGTATGCATGTGTCACACAGCACATGGCCAGATAAGATTGTAAAATGTTAAAATGACATTTCCCGGTGAATGCATTTGTCACGGTTGAAAGCAATACAAAAGTGCAAAAATGCATAAAAAATGCTACTTGTGAACATAGCCCAAGGTGTGGAGGAGTATTTTTTGGGGGGGTTATTTATTTTACCTTATACACAAGTCTTTACCCTGGAAAGGAATTTCCTTAACATATTTCACAGGAAAGCAGTTTCAGTTTCGTTTTTGAACGTTTTATTGTGAGCCCTTAAAAGTGGCTTAATACCTCTGACCACGTGGATGACAGCAGTGACCTGGGGGTCAGAAATGCTTCCTGGGGCGATCCCCATGCTGTCCCCATGTCATTTGAGCACTGTCACTATCGTTTTGGGCACTTGTTAGGCTTTTAAAAGACTGCCGGGGGTGCCGCCGCAAAAATGCTCGGGTCTCCCATAGACTAACATTGGGCTCGTTGCTCGGGTCGAGCACCCGAGAATCACGGTGAGCTCGGCCCGAGCTTCGAGCACCCGAGCATTTTAGTGCTCGCTCAACGCTACTTATTATGTATAGCACAATCCCTTAGTACATAGACAATGTAAGGTATATATACAGTTATATGAAAAAGTTTGGGCACCCCTATTAATCTTAAGCTTAATGTTTTATAAAAATTGGTGTTTTTGCAACAGCTATTTCAGTTTGATATATGCAATAACTGTTGGACACAGCAATGTTTCTGCCTTGAAATGAGGTTTATTGTACTAACAGAAAATGTGCTATCTGCATTCAAACAAAATTTGACAGGTGCATAAGTATGGGCACCCTTATCATTTTCTTGTTTTAAATACTCCTACCTACTTTTTTGTGACTTACTAAAGCACTTTTTTTGGTTTTGTAACCTCATTGAGCTTTGATCTTCATAGGCAGGTGTATGCAATCATGAGAAAAGCTACTTAAAGTGGCCACTTGCAAGTTGTTCTCCTGTTTGAATCTCCTCTGAAGAGTGGCATCATGGGCTCCTCAAAACAACTGTCAAATGATCTGAAAACAAAGATTATTCAACATAGTTGTTCAGGGGAAGGATACAAAAAGCTGTCTCAGAGATTTAACCTGTCAGTTTCCACTGTGAAGAACATAATAAGGAAATGGAAGAACACAGGGACAGATCTTGTTAAGGACAGAAGTGGCAGGCCAAGAAAAACTTCAGAAAGGCAGAGAAGAAGAATGGTGAGATCAGTCAAGGACAATCCTCAGACCACCTCCAAAGAGCTGCAGCATCAACTTGCTGCAGATGGTGTCACTGTGCATCGGTCAACTGTACAATGCACTTTGCACAAGGAGAAGCTGTATGGGAGAGTGATGCGAAAGAAGCCGTTTCTGCAAGCACGGCACATACAGAGTCGGCTGAGGTATGTGTAGCACCCTGAGGACTTGGCTGCTACAGGGGTATTGCACCTCACTCCAGAGGTGTGGTATTCCACTCCCGGGTAAGGATGGAGTGTGGGACTGAGCTCAGTAGGCTGCATGCACTACATACATCCCATTTCCGGGGGACAGAACTACGGTACTCCCACCAAGTAAATGTGCAGGTACGACAGCGTCTGTCCCTGGCTGGAGTGGGAGGGGGGGTGGAACATCCCAGTAGTGTAGGGGCAGATAGGGGAGGGGCTCTGGGCATAGAGATAGTAGCCCATTGGGTGCTGGTCACCTGGGCTCACACATAGAGGGAGTATATATGGTGGGCACCATCTTAGGACAGGGTCAGTCAGTCAGTCTGAGGAGAAGCTGAAGGAGAGTTCAGCCAGGAGGGCTGACTAGGAGCTGTGGCTCTGGCTGGGCCCAGCTCCAGGGCCAGGTTTGTAGTGGAGAGGAAGAAGGAAGGCCCAGAGACGCAGAAAAGAGGGAACCCTAAGATCCCAGAATTAAGCCAAAAGGGTGAAGGGTTGGCAGAAGAGGGCACCGGATCCCAAGCTGGCGGAGGCAAAAGTAACCCTTAACCAGGAACCGGAGGTCGTGGTCAAGTTTTGCCACGACCCTCACCACATCCACCAGGAAGGTACACCAAGAGTAGGGTCAGGAAAGCCAGAGAAGGTTTTACCGTAGAAGGCCCAAGGGAACCGGACAAAGGTGGATCCCTGGTGGGGACGGCCAGGAGAAAGAGAGTGAGAGGGAAGCTCAGGACCACGCTCCGGAACTGCCTGGGGGTTAGCCGAGTCCCGCACCTGGTGAATGCAGTACGGCTCGGGTGGTCACTCCCGGCCGAAGTGACTAAAGCAACATCAGTGAGTAAAAACCCTGAAACTGCATCTCACGTCTCTGACTCTCCTTTCTGCACTATCACTACCTCCATCATCCGCACCAGCTGCCCTGAGGCCATACCCCTCCCGTTGGGGGTTATACCACCATTGCTGCACACATACTACCGGCCTCAGCGGACTGTTCTGCAGCGGCGGCCTTGTGACCGCAAATCAACAGGTGGCGTAGTCGACACTGAAACAACATCTACCAAGACTGCCACACTCTTAGTTTGACCACCCTGGGCACGGACCGGGTCACCGCCACAAGGACTACTACCCCTATCTAGATCCGGCTCCGGGTATCCCTTGAACATGGCCCAGGGGGCGCGTCATATGCAAAAGCACATTTGGAGAAGCCAATTTCTTTTTGGAAGAAGGTCCTGTGGACTGATGAAACCAAGATTGAGTTGTTTGGTCATACAGAAAGGCATTATGCATGGCGGCAAAAAAACACAGCATTCCAAGAAAAACACTTGCTACCCACAGTAAAATTTGGTGGAGGTTCCATCATGCTTTGGGGCTGTGTGGCCAATGCCGGCACCGGGAATCTTGTTAAAGTTGAGGGACACATGGATTCCACTCAGTATCAGCAGATTCTTGACAATAATGTTCAAGAATCAGTGATAAAGTTGAAGTTACGCAGGGGATGGATCTTTCAGCAAGACAATGATCCAAAACACCGCTCCAAATCTACTCAGGCATTCATGCAGAGGAAAAATTACAATGTTCTGGAATGGCCATCCCAGTCCCCAGACCTGAATATCATTGAACATCTGTGGGATCATTTGAAGAGGGCTGTCCATGCTCGGCGACCATCAAACTTTACTGAACTGGAATTGTTTTGTAAAGAGAAATGGTCAAAAATACCTTCATCCAGGATCCAGGAACTCATTAAAAGCTACAGGAAGCGACTAGAGGCTGTTATTTTTGCAAAAGGAGGATCTACTAAATATTAATGTCACTTTTCTGGTGAGGTGCCCATACTTATGCACCTGTCAAATTTTGTTTGAATGCAGATTGCACATTTTCTGTTAGTACAATAAACCTCATTTCAAGGCAGAAACATTACTGTGTCCAACAGTTATTACATATATCAAACTGAAATAGCTGTTGCAAAAACACCAATTTTTATAAAACATTAAGCTTAAGATTAATAGGGGTGCCCAAACTTTCTCATATAACTGTATATACTGTATATAGTTGTGTGACTATATATGTATATCTGTGGCTTTGTCACAAGAAAAGGAGGGGGGCCCATGCACATTTCTTGCACAGGGTCCCCAAGCTGTCAGTGTCCCCCCCTGGTGGTGAGTCATACGTGCTTGCATTTTGTGTGTGGGAGTTCTTTTGCACATTGATGCTTGATGATTCTTTTACAGTCTGCTGGCTGTGTAAGAGGAAAATAAGACATGGACGTCCTAGCTCATATAGGCTCCTCCCCCTTCTCCTCATACTTGTCTTTCTGTTAGTCAGACCCTACCTTTCCATAGTACTTGTTCGGTGTCATCAACGTCATCCATGACTACTTTATATCGTAATCCGAGTATGCCTCCTCTCTCTTCTCCGGCGCACCAAAAGATATAAGTATCTGATTGTGTCAAGAAAACAGACATACACTAACTCATCCACCATCTAAACTCTCACCTGGTCAAGTTTCTCGTGCTGTAGTCAGTGCCGTATCACCTTGTGGAGTTGACTACCTATTGAGAAATGAGTGCTTATGCTTAGATTCGCTGGAAGATAACTCAATACCATCATTTCTTACAAAAAGGGGTGCCCGGTCTGTGCTGTCACATGTAGAACAAAGACCACATTCTCAACTTGTCTTTGAGCTCCAAAGTGCACTGCTCCCTAAACACTTAGATCAGCACATGCATAGGGACAATACATGATTTTAACAGCCCTGTGTGAATGTTTTAAGGGGCAGCAACAGCACTACCGCAGTGAGGACTAGTGAGAAAGACTATGCACTAGGATCTACCTTTGTTTTTACCATTAAGCAGTGGTTATAAGTCTCATCCTACACCTACTCCAGATCCTACTCCACAGACATGACCCTATCCCCAACAGCTAATGGGCCTAGCATTGCTTTCACACACCTCTCTCATTTATTTTGTTCATGCAAAGTATAACACTGTCAAGTGGTTTAATAGTTGGAAAGCATGGGGTACAAAAGCCATACAGCAGACGAGTTGCTGCTGTGCATCCAGCGGCAACTCTCACATTGTCTGACTCCCCTTCACCTGCAGCTGTGATTTGTCAAGAGCTCCCCATCAACTGGTTACCTTACAGTCTGACAAAGTAACTTACACTGCCTGCATGGCCCATGATTCTGAATTTATTTATACAACATTTCTTTCAGAAGTACAGACCAAAAGTTTGGACACACCTTCTCATTTAAAGATTTTTCTGTATTTTCATGACTATGAAAATTGTACATTCACACTGAAGGCATCAAAACTATGAATTAACACATGTGGAATTATATAGTTAACAAAAAAGTGTAAAACAACTGAAAATATGTCTTATATTCTAGGTTCTTCAAAGTAGCCAGCTTTTGCTTTGATGACTGCTTTTCACACTCTTGGCATTCTCTTGATGAGCTTCAAGAGGTAGTCACCGGAAATGGTTTTCACTTCACAGGTGTGCCCTGTCAGGTTTAATAAGTGGGATTTCCTGCCTTATAAATGGGGTTGGGACCATCAGTTGTGATGTGCAGAAGTCTGGTGGATACACAGCTGATAGTCCTACTGAATAGACTGCTAGAATTTGTATTATGGTAAGAAAAAAGCAGCTAAGCAAAGAAAAACGAGTGGCCATCATTACTTTAAGAAATGAAGGTCGGTCAGTGCGAAAAATTGGGCAAACTTTGAAAGTGTCCCCAAGTGCAGTTGCAAGAACCATCCAGCGCTACAAAGAAACTGGCTCACATGAGGACCGCCCCAGGAAAGGAAGACCAAGAGTTACCTCTGCTTCTGAGGATAAGTTTATCTGAGTCACCAGCCTCAGAAATCGCAGGTTAAGAGCAGCTCAGATTAGAGACCAGGCCAATGCCACACAGAGTTCTAGCAGCAGACACATCTCTTCAACAACTGTTAAGAGGAGACTTTGTGCAGCAGGCCTTCATGGTAAAATAGCTGCTAGGAAACCATTGCTAAGGACAGGCAACAAGCAGAAAAGACTTGTTTGGGCTAAAGAACACAAGGAATGGACATTAGACCAGTGGAAATCTGTGCTTTGGTCTGATGAGTCCAAATTTGAGATCTCTGGTTCCAACCACCGTGTCTTTGTGCAACGCAGAAAAGGTGAACGGATGGACTCTACATGCCTGGTTCCCACCGTGAAGCATGGAGGAGGAGGTGTGATGGTGTGGGGGTGCTTTTCTGGTGACACTGTTGGGGATTTATTCAAAATTGAAGGCATACTGAACCAGCATGGCTACCACAGCATCTTGCAGCGGCATGCTATTCCATCCGGTTTGCGTTTAGTTGGACCATCATTTATTTTTCAACAGGAAAATGACCCCAAACACACCTCCAGGCTGTGTAAGGGCTATTTGACCAAGAAAGAGAGTGATGGGGTGCTACGCCAGATGACCTGGCCTCCACAGTCACCAGACCTGAACCCAATCGAGATGGTTTGGGGTGAGCTGGACCGCAGAGTGAAGGCAAAAGGGCCAACAAGTGCTAAGCATCTCTGGGAACTCCTTCAAGATTGTTGGAAGACCATTTCCGGTGACTACCTCTTGAAGCTCATCAAGAGAATGCCAAGAGTGTGCAAAGCAGTCATCAAAGCAAAAGGTGGCTACTTTGAAGAACCTAGAATATAAGACATATTTCCAGTTGTTTCACACTTTTTTGTTAAGTATATAATTCCACATGTGTTAATTCATAGTTTTGATGCCTTCAGTGTAAATGTACAATTTTCATAGTCATGAAAATACAGAAAAATCTTAAAATGAAAAGGTGTGTCCAAACTTTTGGTCTGTACTGTATATCCACTTGAGGCTGATGGTGGCTATGACGTGAAAATTGTCTGCTCATTTCAATTATTCTTACATGGCAAAGAAAGCCTCATTGGCTTTGCAAAAACAACAGTCTACCAGAGTGCCTGATTTGTGGCATCACATATGTTGGAGCACCTTTATGAGGACCGTAAAATGGGGTTACTTTGTGATCTATCATTGGCAGCTGTGTGTCGCTTACAGAAGCCCTAAAAGAGGTGTCAATGTCTCTCAGTAGGGACAACTGTAAGATAAACAATGTCATCACCCTCATATTTATCCTGGAAAAAACACTCACCAGAGTGCAAGAAGGGATTGAGGAAAAACAGTAACTCTGATATGTTCATCGATGCCTGCTATCTGTTGGGGACCCGCAAGGTCCATGTAACATGCTGCAGGATTTGGAGGAGGAGCAGCAGCAGGTGCATGTGGAGGGAGACATTGATTTTACACATAAAAATTACGGGGCTGACAGTCAAAGTAAAAGTAACGACAAAACTGGTCATGATAACCAACAATTACAGCAGGGTGATGACCGTGAACAAATGAGGCTTTGGTCATGCTGCCTGTGCCCGTGTTAGGGCAACAGAAAGTAGCTGAGGCAGAAGCAGGAACAACTACAGTATATTTGGCTTGATGGAGCAGATGTTTTATCTTGACGCACTTAAGTAAACAGAAACGCAACTTCTGAAAACCATATTCAGTTGTACGAAGACTGTGTCCTTTCTCATGCAGACACCCTGTGATTTCTGTCTCACCAGCATGGACCAGTGGCAAGAACTGCCAAGTTTTCTATGGACGTATTGTCATGTCCAGCCTACAGTTTACTCTAAGAGAGAGTATTCAGTGCAAGAGTGACGCATATCTACTTCCTGACTATAGTGTTTTATAGTGCTAGCTTGTACTATTGCTGGCCCTACACTGCCACACATCTTCTTGCCTGCCTTGTCATTTTTTCTAAGATGCAGCTTCTGCCACTGCCACTGCACAGCCATGCCAACCACACATCTCCTGGCCCCAAAACTTTCACACTGTCCCCACACAATAACATGGATGGTCACCACAGCCTTCCACACATTATGATGCTTCAACAATTTCCACCTACAATTAAAAAAATAAACTACTCACCTAGCCCTATTTCTGAGAGAGAAAGGGAGAATGTCCTATTAACTTGGCACAAACCCATTCTTTTAGGGACCCCATCACATTTGACGTGACTTTGAGGGGCCTTTAAGACAGAAAATACCGAAAAGTGACACAATTCTAAAAACTGCACCAATTAAGGTGCTCAAAATCACATTCAAGAAGTTTATTAACCCTTCAGGTGCTTCACAGGAATTTTGGGAATGTGGAAGAAAACAATGAACATTTAACTTTTTTTTCACAAAAATGTTACTTTAGACCCAATTTTTTTTATTTTTGCAGGGGTAACAGGAAACAATGGACCCTGAAATTTGTTGTGCAATTTCACCTGAGCACGCTGATACCCCATATGTGGGGGAAAACCACTGTTTGGGCGCACGGCAGGGCTCTGAAGGGAAAGAGTGCCATTTGACTTTTTGTAGGTAAAATTTGCTTGAATAATTAGTGGACGCCATGTCGCGTGTGTGGGGAGTACAATTGGGGGAGGAAAGTTAAACTTGATGGACCTAGGTCTTTATTCAACCTACATTACTATGTTACTTTGTTTGGGGTGTCCCTGATGCCTAACAGTGGAAACCCCCCACAAATTACACCATTTTGTAAACTAGACCCCTTAAGGAACTTAGCTTGATGTGTGGTGAACACTTTGAATCCCAAATGTTTCACAATAGTTTATAACATAGAGCTGTGAAAATAAAAAATAAAAAACTTTTTTCACAAAAATTGTCTTTTAACCACATTTTTTTTATTTTCACAAGGGTAAAAGGAGAAATACGACCCCAAAATTTGTTGTGCAGCTTCTCCTGAGTACGCTGATACCCCATATGTGGGAGAAAACTACTTTTCAGGCACAGTGCAAAGTTCAGAAAGGAAGAAACGCCATATTGGAGTTCATATTTTGCTGGGCTGGTTTGATGGTGTTCGTATGTCACATTGGCAGAGCCCCTAAGGTGCCAGAACAGCAGAACCCCCCATAAGAAACCCCATTTTACAAACTACACCTCTCACTGAATTCATCTAGTGGTGCAGTGAGTATGTTGACATCATATATGCCTCACAGAATTTTACACTATTGGGCGGTGAAGAAAGAATAATTACATTTTTACGACCAAAGTTTTGTTTTAGCCCCAAATTTTACATTTTCACACTGGGAAATGGGTAAAAATGGCACTAAAATTTGTTGCACAATTTTTGCTGAAGGTAGAAATACCCGATATGTACAGTACTGCTTAGCCACACGGTGAGACTCGGGAGGGACGAATCGCTATCTGCCTCCTGGAGCGCAGATTTTCCTAGAATAGTATGCAGACTCCATATACACAGCGAGGAATGGAAGGTGTCTTCCCTGTGTGAAAGAGAAATAAGGCCTTTTTGGACCATTCACTCTCTGAAATCGTACAGTGACTGTGGTCGGGTACCAAGAGGTCTAAGAGTGTTTAAAGAAATATCTCAATTTCGAGAGGACCTTGACTTCCAGAAGGAATGGGAAGCCATTCATTTGAAATGCTCCATGGACTTGATGCATCTAGTTCTTAAACGGAGCACATGCGGCTATTAAAAATGAGTTGGAAGCTGCTGAAACAGAAATTCGTTCCAGGCTCTCAACAACGGTGTCTTCTTTTTTTAGTCGACTGAGTAAGAAATTGTTGGCGATCCAAGCGGATATTAAGTCCAGAAAAAATGACAAATTTATCCGAGACAAAGTCGACTTTGAAACTGGCAATGTGTTTTCATGGAATAAAAATCAAAATTCGGGTCATAAGCAGTCCCGTTCCAATAACAGACACGCTGCCAATAAGAGGAATCGGTTTTATAACAACAAAAGAACACCACAAGAGTTCTGGACTACGGATTCAGACTCTAGTATCAACAATGAATCTAATGATCTTTCAGGGTCTGAAATTGCGGCTTCTCCAACTGCTTTGCGCTCCCTCCCTTTAGAAGAAAGATCAGGAGAGGTGGAAAGAGAAAGAAAAAGATATCCAATCCGCAAGAGAAAGCAAGTTTCCTGGAAGAATTAGTTCCCACTGACTGTGTCCTTAATCTTACGGATCATGCGCTATCTCAGTTTCATCTGTCTGTGCTGTCCAAGGGACTAAATTTTTGTTTACCTGAAGCTTTTGATCCAGTGGATTTCAGAGTCAATTTGTTTAAAGCCGTCAGAAAGATACACCTTCAGAAATTGTTTTTTAACAAAAAAAGTGATACCCGTGTTCATGCACCTCTTGAGTGTGAGACTCCTTGCAGTTCTGACATCCTTGGCTTTTATGTCAATGATCCTGCAGACCAGCATATAATGGATGATGCGCTTGTTTTGGCTAATTTGAATACCATTCCACCTGCTGATTTTGATGCTGATTTTGAGGTTTTGTCTGATTTACCTGCCGGTAATGAGAATACAGCCTTCACTGGCGGCATCTCGTCTTCTTTTCTACCTCCCACTAGTCCTGGTAATATTATTGACACCTTTCAGGATCGTGTTATCCGGGAGGTTGAATCATTGATTTATGTACCCCCGCTTCCTAATTTGTCACAAAATGAGAAATCGGCTTTGTATGAAATTAAATCTTGGAAGGATGTTGTTGTACGTAAAGCAGATAAAGGCGGTAAAATAGTATTACTTAATAGAGATGTCTATGTGGCAGAGTCATTGTCGCAATTGGCAGATTCCAATACTTATACACCTTTACCTAGTGACCCCACATTCAAAAATAAAAATTTATTGAGATCTTTATTAAGAAAATACGTAGAGAAAGGCGTTCTATCTAAATCTACTGCTGAAAAGCTTCTGCCAGAATTCCCATTGAGAATTCCCTTATTGGTATGCCATACCAAAAATTCATAAGTGTACCAAAATGAGCCCAGGCCGCCCTATTGTCTCGGGGGTGGGCTCCCTTTTGGAGCCTCTCTCGAGATATATAGATTGGCTTTTAAAACCGTTTCTACAAAGAATACATTCATTCATAAAGGACACTGATAGTTTTCTGGTTGCTCTAAAGGAGGTAAACTGGCACCCTGATTTTTCTCTATGTTCTATAGATGTTACCAGTTTATACACTCGCATCCCCAAAGCACTAGGGTTGGAGGCAGTAAAAAAATTCCTGATGCAATCTAATAAAAGTGAGGAATTTTCCTCCTTTATTTTAGAAAGCCTTGATTTTGTGCTCTCAAATAACTGTTTTCAGTTCCAGAACCAATGGTACCGCCAGAATATTGGGAATGCGATGGGCACACCCGCAGCGTGTGTCTATGCAAATATTTTTTTATCTTTTTTTGAAACGCAATTCATCATTTCCTGCAAAAATCCGTTTGTTAAGTATATTAGATCTTTTTTAAGATATATTGATGATATTTTCATCGTTTGGTCGGGTACCGCAGAAGATTTTATGGCTTTTGTTCAGTTTTTGAACACCACAAATACAGCTAATATGAATTTTGGGGGACTTTTTCTTGATTTTCTGGACGTTTCCATTTCAATTGAAAATAATACCATTCACACAAAATTATTTAAAAAACCTTCACCTGTAACACTTTGTTACATTATAATAGTGATCATCCAGTGCATACTAAATCTGGGGTTTCATACAGCCAATTTCTCCGTCTGCGCAAATTGAATACTTCTGACCAAACCTTTCTTGATCAAGCTTCAGAGTTGAAAAACAACTTTCTTGCTCGTGGTTATCCTAGACATGAACTAAATACCGCACTTGAGAAAGCACAAAAATTCACACGAGATAGTCTTTTATCAAAACGCTATAAGTCACCCTCCCATCATGCACAAACGGCTACTAAAAGGTTTGTTTTTCATTTCAAACATAGTCCCATTAATGACACGATTAAAAAAGCCATTTTGAACAATTGGCATCTTTTGGAGTCTGATCCAGATTTATTATCAGTGGCCAAAAACAAACCTATAGTATCCTACATGCGTAGTCAGAATATAGGAGACTTAGTCAGTAAACAGAGACTCCCAGTGGAATCTAAAAATTGGTTGCAGAAAAACATTCCCTCCGGGAATTTCAGATGCGGTTCTTGTTCTTTTTGTAATCTGCACCTCACGACTAATCCCTTGCATATTGGCCCGATAACGAATTTTGTTAAGGATTTCATTACCTGTAGATCCAAAAATATTGTTTATGTAATTTTTTTTACATAGGGAAGACTATACATTATTTATTAGGATCAGGGAGCATTTACATTTCCTAGAAACCCAAAAGGGCTCTAAAAGATTTATTAAGCATGTTACTGAATTTCATAATGCTAACCCTAAATCATTGAGATTTGCTGGCTTAGAACAGCTTCATTTTCCCAGTAGAGGCGGCAATCTGAATAAGCTGCTGCTGCAAATCGAAACTAAATGGATCATTCGCCTGAATGCTAATGGTCCATTGGGTTTAAACGATCGTCTGGATTTTTCTATGTTTTTATGATTCTGTTCTGATTTGTGTTTTTTTATTTTGTGATCATGTGTTCTTGCTTAATTTGCATATAAAGGATGTGATGTCATGTTTTGTGTGTAACACAGACCTGTAGAAGCGTTTTCACGCGAAACAGCCGTTGTCTGCTTTTTTCTTCCCCATTCTCCCTGCTTGCCGGACCTTTTATCCTCATGGAATAAAGATATTGCTTTTAAGGACTGGTGAGTGCAGCTCATTTTTCTTTCTTATGGTCCATATACACAGCTCCTACGTAATTCAAATGAAACCCCCGAGGGATCCATTCACTATAATGAGGCTGCAGAGTTAGGCCTCTTTCACATGTCAGTGTGTCCGGTATGTGTTGTGACAGTTTCCACACGTACCAGAGACACATACACACGCAGACCCATTCAAATGACTGTGTGTCCGTGGGTAAAAACACGTTGACATGCCCGTTTTTTTCGCGCACGGGTCGCCAAACGTCACACACAGATGACGTCCATGTGTCATCAGTGTGACACATACAGGCACCTGGGAATCAGTGTACAGTTAGCGCTGTTCCCAAGTGCTGGGTGCTGAACGCTGTCCTCATCATTGTTCTTGACTTGCAATTGCAATTAGCAAGAGCAAGGGACAATGATGAGAGTAGTACTCTGCTCCCACTGTGTCCTGGTGTAAAAACAAGAATAAAATTAAAAAAAATCCTCATACTCACTTGTGCGGAGATGTCCCACGCTGTAATCCACCTGACTGCTCACGCCGAGGAGCCGGGGACAATGACTCGCTCCAGTAAGCGAGCCCCAGCGCTTCGCTGAGCTCAGTGAGTGACACAGTGGGAGCAGAATACTACTCTCAACATTGTTTGCTTGCGCTGATCGCAGCGCAGGCAGGGGACAATGATGAGGGCAGCGTTCATCACCTAGCGCTTGGGAACAGTGCTAACTGTACCGCTGATCCCAGGCCCTGGGACGTGTGCTCCCGATGCGGCACACGGGCGGCAGACGGTTGCCAAATGTATGCCACACAGGTGCACACGGACACACATATCTCCGGTACTGTTTTTTCCGGTACTGGAAATATCAGGACGTGTGAAGCCGGCCTTACTCTGGACTCCGTCTGGCCTCTGTTTAGCGATGTCCTTTTTTTCAGAGGTTCACAAAACTGTGGCCGACTGCACTTTTATGCACGCCTAATAAAAAGAAGGACACCGTGGGATCACAGGCCAGACAATGTCCATGGTGCCTCAATCTGCTTCATTACAGGGAATCTTCCGTCGGAGGTTCCATGTGAATCACGTATTTCAGAGATTTACACGGAAACCCCGGTGTAAGCGCTCAGCGCAGAGCGCAGGATAAATGTGAGCCGAGCCTTACTGCGATCTTTGGGAGGCAGAATGAACAAATCAGCAGCAGGTGAAGAATTGGTTTTATTTATTTTTTATGCTGTTACTCATGCGGTATAAGTGATTCTACAACGTTATTCTTCAGGTTGGTGCGATTACAGCGATACAGATTTATATCAGGTTTTTATGTTTGACAGCTGTCATACACTAAAAAACTTTTGTTTTTTTGCAAAGACTAGTTTTTGCATCGCCATATTTTGAGAGCTATAATTTTTCCATGTTTGGTCTGACAGAGTCATGTAAGGGCTTGTTTTTTGTGGGACAAGTTGACAATTTTATTGGTACCATTTTCGGGCACGTGACATTTTTTGAACGCTTTCTATTCCGATTTTTATGGAGGCACAATAAACAAAAACCAACAATTCAGGAATTGTTTTTTTGTTTTTTTTTATGCCATTCCGCGTGTGGTAAAATTGATAAGGCATCTTTAGTCAGTCAGTACATTTACAGCAATACTACATTTATATAGTTTTTTTATGTTTTGTCGCTTTTAAAACAATAAAAACTATTTTATAGAAAAAATTATTTTTTTTCCATCGCTTTATTCTGAGAGCTATAACTTTTTTATTCTTTGGCCGATGGCGCTGTATGGCAGCTTGTTTTTTGCGGGACATGATTATGTTTTAAGTAGGATTATTTTTATTTACATTTGTCTTTTTAATCGCGTTTTATTTCACTTTTTGTTCAGCGGTATGATGATAAAGCACCAGTTTTTGCTTAGCTTGTTTTTTTTGTTACCGTGTTCACTAAAGGGGTTAACTAGTGTGAACGTTTTATAGGTCAGGTCGTTCCAGGTGCGGCAATACCAAATATGTGTACTTTTATTGTGTTTTTTTTCTCATAATATTTATTTATGGGTTCAGTATATATATATATATATATGTATATATCTATATATATATATATATATATATATATATATATATATATATAGATAGATATATACCGTATATATATATAATTTTTTATTATTATTATTTTTTAATTGAAAAAAAATATTTTTACAACTTTTTTTTCACTTTTTTACTTAGTCCCACTATGGGACTTTCACTTTCTGTAGTCTGATCGCAGTTATAAAGTATAGCAGTGCAGGATTACTGCTATACCATATAACCTGTCAGCCCTGTAGACACAAGCTAGTTTTATCATGCACTGCGCATGATTATCAGCTGACACCCAGCGGCGATCGCACTCTTACAGCTTCTGTGTGGGCGCAATCGCTTTGCCGTAATAATACGTATTATTACGTAGTATGTCAGAAAGGGGTTAAAGGGAACCTGTCAGGTCAGACAACACTATTAACCTGCAGATCACAGTATAGTGAGTGATGACTGAAACCATGCCAGCACATCTGTATAATTGAAAGCTGGCATCACCATGGAGAAATAAAGTTAATTTTCTCCGGGTGCTGCACTTTCAGTACATAGGCTGGCCACATTCATAACATTATTAACCTAAAGATTAACTACATATATGCAGCTTGATAGCGTTCTTCCTGATAGGTTCCCTTTATATGTTCTGTCGGCTGGAGGTCACCTCCCCATCTGCATTCATCTGCCTAGTTGTCGGCATAGTTAAAAGGAACCTGTAACCAGGTTTTTCCCATATAAAGTACGACCAACACCATTAGGGTCTTTTTCACAGCATACTGGAATGCTGTAAAAATGTCCGCAATCCAGTCTGCAGATCCAGAAAAAAACAGCTTTTTGTCACAGGGATACCGTGACAGAGAGGGGTCAGAAAGTCGATGCGTCTGGTTTCACGAACTCCTGCACTGGTTAGAAATACTTCACCATCTTATTAAACAGTGTAGCTTTTTTCCTTGCTAGCAGTGCAAGAGTTAATCTGTTCAGTTGACGCTCCTGGAGCTTTCCTACCTGGAATGTCTCAGCTGTTCAGTGTTGGC
Organism: Phyllobates terribilis; assembly: GCF_046119375.1. Classification (NCBI taxonomy): domain Eukaryota; kingdom Metazoa; phylum Chordata; class Amphibia; order Anura; family Dendrobatidae; genus Phyllobates; species Phyllobates terribilis. Next base: position 719,774,838 of record NW_027362761.1, on the reverse strand, counting down.
CACACTCCTCTGCTATATATGCTCACCTCTGGCAATTAGGAATTGCCAGTGTTAGTTCTTACTGCCTGGTTTGGAGTTGGAGGTGTAATTCGTGGTTGGAGTTGACGTTTGGAGATTTGTACAATCGATCATTTCTTGGACTTTTGTTTGTGTTCACATCCGCATAATCTCCTATTTGGTTTCTCCTTTCTTTACTCCCGTGTTCCACTCTGTTGTTTGGTGAGTGTATTTTGTATGATTTGTATTTTCATTTATTCCTGTCTGTCTTCCCTTGGTGGTCTGGTTAGTGTGTTCCTATACATTTCTACTTCCCACTCCTGGGTGTGGGAGGGGACAGATAAGGATTGATATAGAAGCATAGCAAGGCACAAGAACTCAGGCATCTCCACCTTCAGGAGTAATCCGGGAGACAGGGATAGACTAGGGTGCCCCTAGTTTTAGGGACCTAGTTAGCGCCCACAGTCCCAAGGCACTGCGTGACACTTTTATTATAATTACAGACGGGGTGGTCTGGTTGGATGGGCAGCTCTGGTCTTGATCAGGAGCCTCCTCTCTTCTTGCAATCGCTGTTCTCCTGCTTGTTTCATGTGGATGCGTTCTACTTCATGCACACAGTCTCCTCCATTGCACTCTTGTGCAGGCACATTTCTCTTTGCTCTGTCGAGGGCAGAGCAAAGTACAGTAGTGTGCATGTTCTGGCTTTACACCTGAGTCATCAGCGCTGTTTGGCCTTTCCCTGCACTTGCGCACTAGAGTACTTTGCTCTGCCCTCTTGCAGGGCATATAGAAGTGCGCCTTCACAGGAATCACGATTGAGGGCAATGTCTGGATAATGTAGGACACTTAATCCACATGAAGCAGGGAAGGAGGATGGCGATTGCAAGAAGAGACGAGGTACTGAATAAAGACCAAAGCGCCCCATTTGTAAGTATAATAAAAGCCATTTTTGAGATCTGCAGACTGCATTGGGGTCCTTTGTTACTACCTTCTAGTATTCTGTAAAAGGGTCTAATGGTGTTGGCCAATGTCATACTTTATATGGGGAAAACCTGGTGACAGGTTCCCTTTTAACAGTGTGTCTCAGTGTCTCATCCTGCTAATGAAGACTCGTGACAGCCTTTCTTTGCAGAGTCTGCAGTGTTGCACTGTGCGCACCACAGGGAAACAAGTATGTGATTGGGCAGTTTAGCTTTAACTCATTCCTAACCAGGCAATTTTCCGTCTTTTTCCCAGAGTCAAATCTTTTTTTATTTTTCCATCCAATTTTCCATCCACACAGATGAATGAGGGTTTTTTTTTGCGGGACAAGCTGTAGTTTTGAATGACTCCATTAATTTCACTATTCAATGTACTGGAAAATGGGAAAAAAAATCCAAGTATGGTGTAATTAAGCAAAAAATATAATTCCTCGAGTAATTTTTAGGTTTTGATTTTATGTTTATGGGCAGAGCTCAGCTCCACAAGTGGCTATTAGAGGCAGATAATGGCTGAATAACAAAGCTTTTGTCTGCCGGTAATAAATCAGATTCAGTTTCTGAACTTGCTTCATAAATGTACGTCATATGTTAGGAAGGGGTTAACAAAAAACTATCACCCGTAGCTGAGAGCAGTATATTGTAATGACAGATAAACTGATTCCAGTGATATATTATTTTCAGGGCTGCTTGCTGTAGTTTTGATTAATTCACTGTTTTATCTACTGCAGATGTACATTCTGAATGCCAAGCTCGCATAACCCCTCTTATATTATTAGTTTCCAGTTTTATGTATACACTGGCAGAAATCTGCCAATTGGTGGAGTGGGAGGAGGTGTGGATATATAGATCTCATGAACATCAAGGACTACATTGTGGCAGGTTTGCTAGTTCTCTCAGTGATAATCTCCTGCTGGTAATAGTGTTTTATTAATATTAGAGCAAGCAGCCCAGTAAGTGACACAGCCTTTGAATCAGAGTCTCAGATGACCAGACATTTTCTTTCAGGATTTTTTAGTAGACAGTTAAATTCCTGGTTTCCACTTCCTGAAGCAGCAAAACAGCCCCACACCATCACACTACCACCACCATATTTTACAGTTGCTATGATGTTCCTCTTCTGAAATGCTGTTACTTTTACACCAGATGTAATGGGACATACACCTTCCAAACAGTTCAACTTTTGTCTCGTCAGTCCACAGAGTATTCTCCCAAAAGTCTTGGCGATCATCAAGATGTTTCCTGGCAAAACTGAGACAAGCCTTTATGTTCTTTTTGCTCAGCAGTGTTTTTTGTCTTGGAACTCTACCATGCATGCTATTTTTGCTCAGTCTCTTTCTTATGGTGGAGTCATGAACACTGACCTTAATTGAGGCAAGTGAGGCCTGCAGTTGTTTGGATGTTGTTGTGGGGTCTTTTGTGACCTCTTGAATGAGTCGTCGCTGTGCTCTTGGGGTAATTTTGGTCAGCTGGCCACTCCTGGGAAGGTTTACCACTGCTCCATGTTTTCACCATTTGTGGATAATGACTCTCACTGTAGTTCACTGGAGTCCCAAAGTTTTAGAAATGGCTTTATAAACTTTTCCAGACTGATAGATCTCAATTACTTTGTTTCTCATTTGTTACTGAATTTCTTTGGATCACAGCATGATGTCAAGCTTTTGAGGATCTCTTGGTCTATTTCACTTTGTCAGACAGGTCCTATTTAAGACATTTCTTGATTGAGAACAGGTGTGGCAGTAATCAGGCCTGTGTGTGTCTAAGTAAATTGAACTCAGCTTCCCAAAGATGTGATAAACCACAGTTCATTTATGTTTTAAGGAGGGGGGGCAATCACTTTTTTACACAGGGCCCTGTAGGTTTGGATTTCTTTTTCCCTTAATAATAAAGACCTTCATTTAAAAACTGAATTTTGTGTTTACTTGTGTTATCTTTGCCTAATATTTAAATTTGTTTTGTGATCTGAAACATTTAAGTGTGACAAACATGTAAAAGAATAAGAAATCAGGAAGGGGGCAAACACTTTTCAGACCACTGTATGGTGTGGTGGCGTTTTGAGCCATTTATTTTAAAAAAAGTAATAATAATAAATTATTATATAATTTGGGATTTTTTTCCAATATTTATTTGTTCTACAATAGTACTTGAACATTTAATCCTTTGATTGCATTATTGAAACACTTAAAACAGTTCTGTGCTGGAACTGTAATATGCTGCATTTTTTCTGCAGTTAAAATACACGGTTTCAAAAATGCACTAAATACTAATCATGGGAACGTAGCCTAAAAGGGAAATGACAAATATGAAAGTTCCCACTGAAAATGAACTTTGTTGTGGTAATCATAATTGGTTACAGATGTTATGCAAGAAGGAATAGCACTGGATATTTTTTACAATTAGTTGGTGCTTGGAGATAGGACATTTATGATTATAGTTATTAGAGATTAAAAATTAAGTTTAATGTGAGCTGTAAAATAACAATTATACTTGTGCAATGAAATTAAACTAAAGGTTTAATTATTGAAATAAATAGATGGACTATTGACATTAGTCACTTTAATTATCTTGTGCATAGCTGACCTTTTCAACTCAGAAACATCCAAGTATACAGTGACATGTAAAAGTTTGGGCACCCCTGGTCAAAATTACTGTTATTGTGAACAGTTAAGCAAGTTGTTGTTCTCTAAAAGGCCTAAAGTTAAAGATGAAACATTTCCTTTGTATTTTACTCAAAAAATATATATATTGTCATTTTTTACATTTTAAAAATTATAAAAAGAAAAATGGCCTGATGCAAAGTTTGGGCAGCCTTTGAGATTTGTGTGCTCAGATAACTTTGACAAAGGTTTCAGACCTTAATTAGCCTGTTAGGGATATGGCTTGTTCATTAGATCACTATCATCGTTAAGAAAAGCCAAGTGATTCAAATTTGCCAGCTTTATAAAAACCCAGCCTCCTCTAACCTTGTGCCAAAAAAACAGCATGAGTTCTTCTAAGCAGAGGCCTAGCACTCTGAAAATGAGAATGGTGGAGGCCCCCAAAGCAGGAGAAGCCTATAAGAAGATAGCAAAGTGCTTTCAAGTTGCCCTTTCCTCAATTCGAAATTTAATTAAAAAAATGGCAGTTGACAGGAACAGTGGAGGTCAAGATAAGGTCTGGAAGACCAAGCAACATTTCAGTGAGAGATGCTCATAGGATTGCTAGACAGGCAAATCAAAACCCCTTGACTGCAAAACACATTCAGAAAGATGTAGCAGACTCTTGAGTTGTGGTACATTGTTCTACTGTTCAAAGACACCTGCACAAATATGGCCTTCATGGAAAAGTCATCAGAAGAAAACCTCTCGTGCATCCTCACCATAAAATTCAGCATTAGAAGTATGCAAAAGAACATCTAAACAAGCCTGATGTATTTTGGAAACAAGTCCTGAGGACCAATGAGGTTAAAATATAACTCTTTGGGCACAATAAGCAAAGGTATGTGTGGAGAAAAAAGGGCACAAAATTTCAGGAAAAGAACATCTCGACCAACCATTAAGCATTGGGGTGGATCAATCATGCTTTGGAGTTGTGTTGCAGCAAATGGGACGGGAAAAATTTCCCAGGTAGAGGGAAGAATTCAATGAGATTTCAACAAATTTTTGATGCAAACATAACACCAGCTGTAAAAAAGATGAAGTTGAAAAGAGGATGGCTTCTACAAATGGATAATGATCCTAAACACACGTCAAAATCCACAACAGACTACCTCAAAAGGTGCAAGCTGAAGTGTAATGACACAGCTTCTAATCTTAATTAGCCAGATGGCTAGATTTGTTAAGCCAAGAGAAATACACTATTGTGTTTGTGTTGACTTTAGAACTTGTATGTGTTTCTTTGGTGGGTCAAGAAGGACAGACCAGTATTTGTATAACTCTGAATGTTGACTTTTATTGGTCTGTGAACAATGATGTTTGTTGCTATGCTATTTGCATATTGTACTAAGCCAGCTAGTTGTTGATTTACAAGAGCACCAACTATGTAAATTGATTAAATGCTCAAACAATGAGACCTGATCCCTGCACCTTTCCCCCCAACCTGTGACTGATGACCTAAGGCACAGATGTAAATATAAAAAAGGTTTTTCTATCCTGCTGCACAGAGAATTAAAGATCAGACATTCTTCAGAACAGTAGCTTGGTTGTATGGCTCGATCCAGAGAGACACAGATTTGGATTCTACAGGATTCCAGTCTAAGGGTATATGGCCCTGGATACAGGTCTGCTCCATTGACCATCAGAGAACTCATGGATACATTTGGGAAAACCAGGTTGGGACAATGAGGTCACCTGGTCCCATGGATATGTTGTTTGGAGTTGCCAGGTGGGACCCTCCGTTCGCCTGTGTCATCGCCACATAATGTGAGACCTTCTGAGACATTGTGCCTGTTCCAAATGAAATTGTAAAATTCTAATGCATGCATGGAAGAAACACGTCTGATATTTTTGAGCATCAGGGAGGATCTGTCTTTTATTACACCATCGGTCACTTATATAGGTTGTTAATAGTCATACATGGTAACAATATAATTGGCTTAACTTATCTCTACATACAGTACAGACCAAAAGTTTGGACACACCATCTCATTTAAAGATTTTTCTGCATTTTCATAACTATGAAAATTGTGCATTCACACTGAAGGCATCAAAACTATGAATTAACACATGTGGAATCATATACTTAACAAAAAAGTGTGAAACAACTGAAAATATGTCTTATATTCTAGGTTCTTCAAAGTAGCCACCTTTTGCTTTGATGACTGCTTTGCACACTCTTGGCATTCTCTTGATGAGCTTCAAGAGGTAGTCACCGGAAATGGTTTTCACTTTACAGGTGTGACCTGTCAGGTTTAATAAGTGGGATTTCTTGCCTTATAAATAGGGCTGGGACCATCAGTTGTGTTGTGCAGAAGTCAGGTGGATACACAGCTTATAGTCCTACTGAATAGACTGTTAGCTGCTTTTTTCTTGCCATAATACAAATTCTAAGTAAAGAAAAACGAGTGGCCATCATTACTTTAAGAAAATTGGGCAAACTTTGAAAGTGTCCCCAAGTGCAGTTGCAAAAACCATCTAGCGCTACAAAGAAACTGGCTCACATGAGGACCGCCCCAGGAAAGGAAGACCAAGAGTCACCTCTGCTTCTGAGGATAACTTTATCCGAGTCACCAGCCTCCGAAATCGCAGGTTAACAGCAGCTCAGATTAGAGACCAGGTCAATGCCACACAGAGTTCTAGCAGCAGACACATCTCTTCAACAACTGTTAAGAGGAGACTTTGTGCAGCAGGCCTTCATGGTAAAATAGCTGCTAGGAAACCACTGCTAAGGACAGGCAACAAGCAGAAGAGACTTGTTTGGGCTAAAAGAACACAAAGAATGGATATTAGACCAGTGGAAATCTGTGCTTTGGTCTGATGAGTCCAAATTTGAGATCTTTGGTTCCAACCACCGTGTCTTTGTGCGACGCAGAAAAGGTGAACGGATGGACTCTACATGCCTGGTTCCCACCGTGAAGCATGGAGGAGGAGGTGTGATGGTGTGCGGGTGCTTTTCTGGTGACACTGTTGGGGATTTATTCAAAATTGAAGGCATACTGAACCAGCATGGCTACCACAGCATTTTGCAGCGGCATGCTATTCCATCCGGTTTGCGTTTAGTTGGACCATTATTTATTTCTCAACAGGACAATGACCCCAAACACACCTCCAGGCTGTGTAAGGGCTATTTGACCAAGAAGGAGAGTGATGGGGTGCTACGCCAGATGACCTGGCCTCCACAGTCACCAGACCTGAACCCAATTGAGATGGTTTGGGATGAACTGGACTGCAGAGTGAAGGCAAAAGGGCCAACAAGTGCTAAGCATCTCTGGGAACTCCTTCAAGATTGTTGGAAGACCATTTCCGGTGACTACCTCTTGAAGCTCATCAAGAGAATGCCAAGAGTGTGCAAAGCAGTCATCAAAGCAAAAGGTGGCTACTTTGAAGAACCTAGAATATAAGACATATTTTCAGTTGTTTCATAATTTTTTGTTAAGCATATAACTCCACATGTGTTAATTCATAGTTTTGATGCCTTCAGTGTGAATGTACAATTTTCATAGTCATGAAAATGCAGAAAAATCTTTAAATGAGAAGGTGTGTCCAAACTTTTGGTCTGTACTGTATGTGCTGACATTAGCATACCTACATCTCATTGGCTAAAGGTAATTCTGTCTACACCCAGCTTTTGGATTTTAGGAATCTCTCACTTTCTACTTTCGTTTCTGTTTTCTCTCAGTCTTTAGACAGCGATATTCCTGAGGAACCCCATATCTCACACACACATGCACTGACTCAAACTCCATTCTGGTAAGCAGAAGATACACGTACAAAAATCAAAATGGAGTCAGGATACATAAAGTATAAATACTGCTCTCTCACCTGGAACCCATGGAGACGTTCGGAGAAGCCAGATTGGGAGCAGCCGGTCATCTGGCCCCATGGAAACTCTCGGAGAGGCCAGGGGGGACCCTCAGGTCTCCTGACCTTGTACTTCGATGGACTGCCAGCTTCCTAAACTTGCCGCTACCTTCTCTCTGTGGGGGCCCGACAAAAGTGGTGGGCCACTGGTTGAGGTCGTTGGCCCTGAAAGTCCCAAAGTCGCAACTGCTCTATTCTGGGGGGGCCAGCGGAAGGGTGACACTGTGTAATGTTGTACCATATTGGGTATTAGCTGGGACTGTTCTATCTGTTTATTGTCCTTTGGTCATTCAATAAAATATTACCACACTGTTTTACTCTCACCCTTTGTTGTCAGAGTAGTATTATGCCCATGGAAGACCCCGGATCTTCACATGAAGGGTTTACAATGGCCCTCACAGTTCCCTGATCTGAACATCATTGAAAATCTGTGGCTAGACCTCAAAATAGCAGTGCATACAAGATGACCCGGGAATCTCACAGCACTGGAAGAATTTTACAAGGTAGAATGGATGAAAATCACTCAAACAAGAATTGAAAGACTCTTGTCTGGCTACAAAAAGCATTTACAAGCTGTGAAACTATAGCGATATGCTCGGCGCCCCTGCATAGTGTCCCCTTCTCCCTCCATGTAGGGACACCAGCTTACTCATTGCCCCGGCCCACGGCACAGCCCCCGGTGTGTTCTTGATCCTGCCTCTTTCCTCCTCTGTGCATGCTGCACGGTCTCCTGGCGGCATGCTTTGGGCTCTCCTGTTCTTAAAGGGGCAATGTGTGCACATGGTAAATGTTCCAAGCAATTTAGCTAAATGTGTGTTCACCTGAAAGGTGTCTCCCAGCCAATAGCTTCCTGTGACTGCTTTAGCGGTGTCTGTATCCCAAAACTGCGTCTGCGGTACCTGTACCCCGTGGCTGCATCGGCGGTACTGTCAGCTATCCCGAGACCAGTGTGTCAGAACCTGTTCCTGTGGCCATCCAGTTGGCATAGGCAGTACCCGTCCCAGTGGCCATCCTGCCTGTACAGTGTGAACCAGTCCCAGTGGCCATCCTGCCCTATTGAGAATCAGAAGTATCGTCTCTGCCCTTTGGGGTCAGCAGCTACAGCCGGATGCCGGCCTGGAGTAGCACCTGGCAGCTACCTGCAGTACAAGCCTTGCCTCATCATTAGAGGCTTAAGTGAACACCAAGGTAGCTGCTTAGTCCCGCCCCTCCAGGGTACGTCCAGCACATGGCACAGTGGATCCCCGAACCACATGTGCCACCTAGGAGCATAACAGATACTTTGAAAAGGGGGTGCTACTAGGTACTAACCACTAGATATCAACAATCATGTCCGACTTAACATCAAAGTATGGCACTTCTAGATACAATATATTAACCTTTTTCGAGGTTAAAGATCCCCCTAATAAATTAAGAGATCCATCAAAAAATTAAAATGATAATAATCTTTATTTAGACATATTAGAAAACACATAAAAATAAATAACAATAATAATAATAATAAAAAACAGGGATGCCTCTATGAGACACGCAAGCTGACTAATCCTAATAAACATACGATACATTTCTGAAAATCCTACTTAAATATCAACATACACCACTTATTAAAAGGGGTCAAGTGGCTATGGCATAAGTAGCTAATACATAAAGTGGTGTTTCAAGTTGAAAAATAAGGAAAACCTGGGACGTGGCTGGGGCTTCAGCAATGGATGATGCAGGAGTTCTTAGCTCCGTAGAGACATCCTGAAAATAAACTTCTACAGCAATAAGAAGAAGACTGTCAGTTTTCTAAATAATTTGGATGGACTTAGGTCAGTCTCTGGAGCATTTTGAGACTTAAACGGGTTGTCCCATGAACAAAGTTAATTTTAATCAATAGATCTTGGAATAATAATAATTTCCACAATTGGATGTGTTTAAACAAAATGTTCCTGTGCTGAGATAATCTTATAGATGTGCCCCTGCTGTGTACTGTGTAATGGCTGTGTCTCACTTTGCAAGAACATGGTCTGATCATGCCACATCTCGGGGCAGGGGGGGAGAAAAAAAGTATACAGACATTACAGCACGGGATTGCAAATAATTCTTTCTTTGAGGTAAAACATTTTTTAAAATCCGGCAGGGAAATGCTTTCTCTCACAAAAAATCAGTTGTGATCTCATGCTGTACTGTCTATACACCCTTTTGCTTCCTCCCCTGCCCAGGAGATGTGGTATGATCAGACCATGTTCCTGCATGGTCAGTCAGCCATTACACAGTACACAGCAGGGGCACATTTATAAGATTATCTCAGCACAGGAACATTTTATTTAAACACATCCAATTTTATAAAGTATTAATATTCCAAGATGTATTGATAAAAATCCACTTTAAAATGAACTTTGTTCATGAGAAAACCCCTTTAAACCATCTCTCTACACTCCGGAACTCCAGAGTTATTTAACTCAGAAGCCGGCAGGAGGAGATGCTGTGGGCAGGGAAATATCTCAGCTTTGTTTACCAGCGGCTGCATCCATGAGATCAGCAGTTCCTGTCTTCGTCAATCAGACTGGGAGAGCGGAGTTACCTGGATCCACGGGGATCCCAAGGAGGCTGTGAAGAACCAAGAAACCCCTAAAGAAAACACCGAGAGGAACCTGAAGTTTATCTGCTGACTTGTCACTCAAGAACAGACGCACGGCTGTGGTGGGAGATCAGCTGCTCTTGTCCTCTCTGCAGCTGGTTTTGGTACTAGAGCGAGGACACTTGGAGCACCGATTCAAGGAAACCTATGTGAACCCAAGGACCCTCTACAGTGTATGCTGAGGAGGATCCTGGAGGTGATTTCTCGTCTTCTTACAGGTGAGGAATCGACGTGGCTGCGGTGCTGCGGAGGGAGATCTGCTGCGTAAGTTCTAGCTACGGTGTCCCAGTGAGCGGCTTATTTTAAGAAATATCCTCTTCACTTTCCTGGGAGAGGTCTTGTGATATTTCATAAACTGTCTCCAAAGTTGGTAACTGGAGCCTCTGCTTTACGCTGATATTTACTTTTCTAATTCAGAAAATTCCCCAATGAACTTTTAATAATTGTGGTGGTAAGCAAACTATTGTGTCTATTGAAAACCCTTAAACTCTGCGAGACCCTGCTGGTTTTACTTTTCTTCTTTATATGCTTTGGTTTCTTCTCAAGTGAGGTATCAGTTAGAATCTATGTTGTTTTACTATCGGCTATCTTGTTGTGGTTTGCTGGCTTCTAGTCTTTTCCTCTGGTGCTGGGTGTCTTGGTCACATGATCTCTGCACTCTTTATTACTCAGCACCTGGCTCCCATTCCCTGCTGGACATCAGTGTTGTTACGCTTTGCTCTGGCTAAGTAGCCTTGTTTAGTTCTTTGTGCTTTAGACAATTGTTATCCTGGGACTTCTTGTTCCACCAGTTTTGTTACCCTTAATCTTTGTTTCTGAAACTAACTTTTCTGTTAGGCAGTCTCCTGCTTTTGCTCCCAGTCCTTAGGTCTTTTAGGGACCCACTTTCCCCTTCCTTCAGGTCTTCGTTTCAGTTCAGTGCAGGAGTTTCGGTGGGGCTATTCATAAGGAATAGGGCACCCACCCCAGCGTAGGGTTAAGCTGAGTCTCAGTGCAGGGACAGCTTTTCCCTCCTATTCCTTAGTTCTAAGTTGCAGAACATAGCAGTATCTCATGTTTATTTAAGTTCCTTGCCAATGTCTGATTGTTGACATTATTACTTACTCAGTGTTTTGGCTAATCCAGAAGCCTGTTAATGGTCCTCAATATACACACCTAATATTTAATACATATAATACAAAGACATAGCTTCCAACCGTCCCGGTTTCTGCGGGACTGTCCCACTTTGAGGGCTCAGTCCCGCGTTCCGTCATGGCTCAGCTGTTCTCCCGGCTGTGGAGGGTGGGGCGGGTTGCGGCGGTGGAGCAGCGGGCACAGGTAGTAGCTGGCAGCTGCAGCTACCACATGTGCCCTCTGCTAAAGAAAATGAATATTCACTCCTCTCCAAACCCATGGGAGTGGAGAGGACTGAATATTCATTCTCCTTAATAGCATGCACTGTCAACTGCAGCCGCCGGCTTCCTGCTGTGGCTCAGTGATCCTCTGTGCCCGCTATTAGAAAGAATGAATTTCACTCTTCTCCACTCCCATGGGTGTGGAGAAGAGTGAATACTCATTCTCTTTACTAGCAGGAACAGAGGATCGCTGAGCCGCAGTAGGAGCTGCGTCGGTGCTGACGCTGTGCTCTATTAAGGAGAATGGCTATTCACTCCTCTCCACGCCCATAGTCCCAGCGTGGAAAGAATTGAATATCCCCGCAGCTCACATCCGCGTCTGAGGGCGCATGTCAGTGACATCATGCGCTGCTCAGATACTGACATGAGCTGCTGGCAGACAGAATGCAGAACTGGACCAGAGGGGAGAAAGGTGAGTATAAGTGTTTATTTTTTTCATGTGTGCAGTGATGGGGGGCCATATATACCAGGATAGGGGGGCCATGTATACCAGGATTGGGGATGAGGGGGCCATGCATACCAGGATTGGTGATGAGGAGACCATGCATACCAGGAATGGTGATGAGGGCTGTCTGCTGAATGCCCCTCATTACCAGCGCCCCTCTGACAACTCCTTCTGCTAGGGGAGAAAGAAATGGTAAATGGGCATGGATTGGGGCGTGGCCAGGCGCGTGGACAAAATTTGCCACGCGCATGATCTGTCCCTCTTTCTCTTATTCAAAAGTTGGGAGGTATGCAAAGATCTCTGAGTAGAAGAGATCATTGTGATCTGAGTCCCCCATCTACATAAATTTTAATATTATTCATCTTCCTGTTACTTCATCTCAGAGTTACATAACTTAGCCTGTATGAAAATTTTTCTGAGTCATTTTCTGTCTGTATAGACACCAATTCTTCTATAACTTTTTACAGTGATATCAGTGCAACTTTGTGGTAAATAATACTTTCATGACTCAATTTCACTAACAGTTGAATTACGGCTTGAGACACTCAAACTCTTCTTATTGAAATATATTTGATTTCATTATATAAACCTATTTTCCTCTAAAAGGAGCTTACTAAGTTATTCCACTATTTAATATCTGAAGGAAAGTGGTTGCCCATAACACTAAGGGCCATAATTCTGTTTGAAATTACTGCCTAGAGTACTTTAATCCTTTAGTATTAAAGCTAAATATCCTACTGTTTGTCAAGCAAGACTTCCTCGCCGAATTGCATGGTGTATTTTTAAAACACAATAATACGCTAAAAAAAACAAAGTTTGATGCAGGCCTTTTTTTTACAACCTTCTCTAATCTACTTAGTCCTCCAATGTGCATCCAAAATACTATTCTTTTTCTTTTACAGGTGAGCGCCAAGATTCTTCCAGTTCAAGTTCTTCTGGATTGCAACCATGGTTGCTTGGTCTTACAGCCATGGTTGTATTTCTTTTCATTGTGTTCATCTTACTGATTATTAACAGAGTCTGGTGCAAGAAAAGGTATGTACTAAACAACTGCTTATCAAACTGTGAGGCTTGTCCCAACAGTTAAGTGCCCTCTAACTGTAGAATCAGTTACAAAGTTACAAAAGTGTTTCTTTAACTGCAACAATATCATTGACTCATTTTGGACTTGTAATATTATAAAAGAAAAACAAAAGTTAAGTTGGGCAAAACTTTTCATTTCAGCATAGATTTTCACCATAAGGGCTCGTTCACATGAGCGTATAACACGGCCGAGTGCTATGCGATAAAACATCGCATACCACTCAGACCAGTGTTATTCTATGGGACAGCTCTGATCTGTAATTATTTTCTCATGCTGATTCAGCATGAGAAAACAATATCATATGCTGTGACTGCATCTGAGAATCGGATAGCATTCACCCATACAAGTCTATGGGTGCTTGTGAAACATCGGACTGCACTATTATGTCTGAGATTTTATAGTTTATTCTCTCCAAACCTTCTAGTTGATGGGAACACCACTAGCCATTCCCCAACAATCTGTAAGGAGAAAATTCTTAAACAAATTAGTTGTGCCTCAATCAAAAATTGCAGTTCTTTTTTAGCCTAAACATAGCAAAAGGACATAATTAGGGATGAGCGAGCACTAAAATGCTCATATGCTCATTACTCAAACCCAGCAATTCCTAATGCTTGACTTCTTGTTTCAATTAACGAGTATAATGGGAAATCAGAGCATTTTTCTGGCAGACCCTACAAGGAGGTCTGGAGAGCAGTGAAAATGTTGAAATGGATAGACAAAGTGCTGAATGAAAGGAGAATAGCATGGGGAAGCATCTCTGACTCCAAGATCACTGCTGAAAACAATAGTGTCACACTAAGGACTGACAATAAAACATTCAAAACTGAAGAGATATTGGAGTTTACAGGAAAAAAAATGGTAAGAAACATTCTTTCCTCAATAATGACTTGTATATAGGCCAAAATTTACAAAGGATTTAAAAAAATAATTTAAGTAAACCAAAATTGAAATTTTTATAAAAAAATTGAAATTTCAGTGTAATAAGGAAGGAAGTAAGAACTGCCAAAAATTTGATGGAATAGGGACTCCGATACACACTGTATTAGATATTAAGGAGGGCCTCATACACTTTCTGTTCAATTTGTCATGTTGTCGTACTCCTAGACTCATAAAGACAATGCACTAAGTGCAAACCCTGACAAAAATTAGAAGTAGGGTCATCCATACACCCTTGAATGCACGAACTGTAGTGCCTCATTCAAATATTGTGAACAAAGTGTAGTTGTGGTACTCCTACACTCATAAAAGCTCTGCACACAGTTCAAAGCCTGCCAAACATTACAAGCAGGGTCATCCATACACCTTTGAAGGCGGCAACTGGAGTGCCTCATAAAAAAATTAAGAAAGTGTAGTTGTGGTACTTTTACACTCAAAGGCTCTACAGACAGTTCAAAGCTGCCACACATTACCAAAACTTAGTGATGCAATTACAATTGCATAAACAGCATGTCCTCCTGTCCCTTTTGGCACATGCAGGGTGAGAGGCCACAATCAAGAAATGATGATGTAAAGAGCTCCTTAAAGTGTCCTAGTGTGGGATCACTGGTCTCCTGGGACTCGACATGGTGGGAGGAAGGAGTATCAAGGTGAGGATTAAGTGATTCAGACTCTTTGGTGGTGAGACTCGATCGTGTGGAAGACTCGGTGGTGCTCGCAAGCATGCAGGAAGCATTATCTGCTATTCAACTGACCACCTATTTGCACTGGTGTGGCTTTGGAAGTGGTGTCCCGTGCCTCCCTGCAAAGTGGGACAGGAAGCTATGTGTCGTGGATAGATGTGTTGTTTGTACTAAAGCAACAGGCGCAGTCGCACCTGCCCCATGTCCTCGCCGTTTGCGTGCACCATCATCACCACGTCCCTGTCCCTTACCGCACGCCTTACGCATTTTGTAATTGCTAGGTCTCTGGAAACCAAGTTTCCTTGATTAATTAGTACAAAAAAATGTTAATAAAAAAAAAAATTTGGTCACCTGCTAATTTTCTATTTTTGGCTAGCGGTTTTTAAAAATTTCAAACCACCATAATTTTACACAAAGCATGTTAAACTGTATGGATAACAATACTCAATTTTGGAACAAAAAAATTTGGTCAACTGTCGCCGGCCAAGCTACACTGTATGGATGACAATAGTCAATTTTGTCACCCCAAAGAAAAATGTGGTCACCTGCAGCAGCTATATATTTAGCAATGGACTGCAAAGCCCTAAGTCCGGCCTAGAGGCTGTATTCAGCCACTTTCCCTGCTCGAACTGTCCCTGGGTTGGACAGTTGGAGCAGGGAACTATTATACAAGTATACTCCTGTTCAGCTGCCTGTCAAGAAAACAGTGGTCTATGGAACCATACACCGGAATCAAGGAGCGTTGACCAAGACTCTTGCAACCCAAAAATTAAAGGCAGGCAAAATTAAGGCGCTCTGTAATGAGGACATGCTGCTTATCAAATTTCGTGACAAAAAGGATGACCTCTTGTTAACATCATTTAATTTTCATATATAGTACCGACCAAAAGTTTGGACACACCTTCTCATTTAAAGATTTTTCTGTATTTTCATGACTATGAAAATTGTACATTCACACTGAAGGCATCAAAACTATGAATTAACACATGTGGAATTATATACTTAACAAAAAAGTGTGAAACAACTGAAAATATGTCTTATATTCCAGGTTCTTCAAAGCAGCCACCTTTTGCTTTGATGACTGCTTTGCACACTCTTGGCATTCTCTTGATGAGCTTCAAGGAGTAGACACCGGAAATGGTTTTCACTTCACAGGTGTGCCCTGTCAGGTTTAATAAGTGGGATTTCTTGCCTTATAAATGGGGTTGGGACCATCAGTTGTGTTGTGCAGAAGTCAGGTGGATACACAGCTGATAGTCCTACTGAATAGACTGTTAGAATTTGTATTATGGCAAGAAAAAAGCAGCTAAGTAAAGAAAAACGAGTGGCCATCATTACTTTAAGAAATAAAGTTCAGTCAGTCCGAAAAATTGGGCAAACTTTTAATGTGTTCCCAAGTGCAGTTGCAAAAACCATCAAGCGCTACAAAGAAACTGGCTCACATGAGGACCGCCCCAAGAAAGGAAGACCAAGAGTCACCTCTGCTTCTGAGGATAAGTTTATCCGAGTCACCAGCCTCAGAAATCGCAGGTTAACAGCAGCTCAGATTAGAGACCAGGTCAATGCCACACAGAGTTCTAGCAGCAGACACATCTCTACAACAACTGTTAAGAGGAGACTTTGTGCAGCAGGCCTTCATGGTAAAATAGCTGCTAGGAAACCACTGCTAAGGACAGGCAACAAGCAGAAGAGACTTGTTTGGGCTAAAGCGCACAAGGAATGAACATTAGAACAGTGGAAATCTGTGCTTTGGTCTGATGAGTCCAAATTTGAGATCTTTGGTTCCAAGCACCGTGTCTTTGTGCGACCCAGAAAATGTGAACGAATGGACTCTACATGCCTGGTTCCCACCGTGAAGCAAGGAAGAGGAGGTGTGATGGTGTAGGGGTGCTTTGCTGGTGACACTATTGGGGATTTATTCAAAATTGAAGGCATACTGAACCAGCATGGCTACCCCAGCATCTTGCAGCAGCATGCTATTCCATCTGGTTTGCATTTAGTTGGACCATCATTTATTTTTCAACAGGACAATGACCCCAAACACAACTCCAGGCTGTGTAAGGGCTATTTGACCAAGAAGGAGAGTGATGGGGTGCTACGCCAGATGACCTGGCCTCCACAGTCACCAGACCTGAACCCAATCGAGATGGTTTGGGGTGAGCTGGACCGCAGAGTGAAGGCAAAAGGGCCAACAATTGCTAAGCATCTCTGGGAACTCCTTCAAGATTGTTGGAAGACCATTTCCGGTGACTACCTCTTGAAGCTCATCGAGAGAATGCCAAGAGTGTGCAAAGCGGTCATCAAAGCAAAAGATGGCTACTTTGAAGAACCTAGAATATAAGACATATTTTCAGTTATTTCACACTTTTTTTGTTAAGTATATAATTCCACATGTGTTAACTCATAATTTTGATGCCTTCAGTGTGAATGTACAATTTTCATAGTCATGAAAATACAGAAAAATCTTTAAATGAGATGGTGTGTCCAAACTTTTGGTCTGTACTGTATATATATGAATTCAAGATCTAAAAAGACACATGCTGCTCATCCCTTTTGGGTTCGATTGTTCAGTCAAACTATACTAATGGGGTTACATTTGAGCACAGGAGGAATAGCTCTATAAATTTTGGGGTCCATTTCCTCACCTCTTACTACTATGTATTAAAAATTTGTCTTAAAAATAACACTTGTGAAAAAAAAATGAAATGTTATTTTTCACACTCATTTTGAACTAAATCCTTTAATAAAATGTGGGCTCAAAAGGCTCATTACACCCATAAATGAATTCTTTAGGGAGTGCAGTTTAGAAAATAGGGTCAATTGTAGAGTTTCTGCTGTTTTTGAATGTCAAGAACTCTATTTCAGTCAAATTTGTGTTTTAAAATTCAAATAGTGCTCCTTCTGTTCTGAGCTCTGCTGTTTGTCCAAACAGTGTTTTTTTTTTTACCACAATTGGGGTATTGCTATGCTCAGAAGAAAGTGGGTAACAAACTGAGTGGTCCATTTTTTCATGTTCATGTGAAAAACTTGGGGCTAAAAAAACATTTTTGTGAAAAAAATGTAAATACACTGCTCAAAAAAAAAAAGGAAACACTCAAATAACACATCCAAGATCTGAATAAATGAAATATTCTCACTGAATACTTTGTTCTGTACAAAGTTGAATGTGCTGACAACAAAATCACACAAAAATCATCAGTGGAAACCAAATTTATTAACCAATGGAGGCCTGCATTTGGAGTCACCCCCAAAATTAAAGTGGAAAAACACACTACAGGCTGATCCAACTTTGTTCTAATGTCCTTAAAACAATTCAAAATGAGGATCAGTAGTGTCTGTGGCCTCCACGTGCCTGTATGACCTCCCTACAATGCCTGGGCATGCTCCTGATGAGGTTGCGGATGGTCTCCTGTGAGATCTCCTCCCAGACCTGGACTAAAGCATCCGCCAACTCTTGGACAGTCTGTGGTGCAACGTGACGTTGGTGGATGGAGCAAGACATGATGTCCCAGAGGTGCTCAGGTCTGGGAAATGGGCGGGCCAGTCCATAGATTCAATGCCTTCATCTTGCAGGAACTGCTGACACACTCCAGCCACATGAGATCTGGCATTGTCCTGCATGAGGAGGGACCCAGGGCCAACCGCACCAGCATATGGTCTCACAAGGGGTGTGAGGATCTCATCTCGATACCTAATGACAGTCAGGCTACCTCTGGCGAGCACATGGAGGGCTGTGCGTCCCTCCAAAGAAATGCCACCCCACACCATTACTGACCCACTGCCAAACCGGTCATGCTGAAGGATGTTGCAGGCAGCAGACCGCTCTCCATGGTGTCTCCAGACTCTGCCACGTCTGTCACATGTGCTCAGTGTGAACCTGCTTTCATCTGTGAAGAGCACAGGGCGCCAGTGGCGACTTTGCCAATCCTGGTGTTCTGTGGCAAATGCCAAGCGTCCTGACGTCGGGCCCTCATACCACCCTCATGGAGTCGGTTTCTAACCGTTTGTGCAGACACATGCACATTTGTGGCCTGCTGGAGGTCATTTTGCAGGGCTCTGGCAGTGCTCCTTCTGTTCCTCCTTGCACAAAGGCGGAGAAATTGGTCCTGCTCCTGGGTTGCTGCTCTCCTACGGCCCCCTCCACGTCTCCTGGTGTACTGGCCTGTCTCCTGGTAGCGCCTCCAGCCTCTGGACACTACGCTGACAGACACAGCAAACCTTCTTGCCACAGCTCGCATTGATGTGCCATCCTGGATGAGCTGTACTACCTGAGCAACTTCTGTGGGTTGTAGAGTCCATCTCATGTTACCACGAGTGTGAAAGCACAACCAACATTCAAAAGTGACCAAAACATCAGCCAAAAAGCATTGATACTGAGATGTGGTCTGTGGTCCCCACCTGCAGAACCACTCCTTTATTGAGGGTGTCTTGATAATTGACAATAATTTCCATCTATTGTCTATTCCATTTGCACAACAGCATGTGAAATTGATTGTCAATCAGTGTTGCTTCCTAAGTGGACAGTTTGATTTCACAGAAGTTTGATTTACTTGGAGTTATATTCTGTTGTTTAAGTGTTCCCTTTATTTTTTTGAGCAGTGTATTTCTATTTGACGACCGAATGTTATCACATTGTGTGTAGTACCTGTGGGTTCAAAATCTTCTTTATAACCCTGTTAAAATCTTTTAGGGGTGTAGTTTCCAAAATGGGGTCAGTTGTGGAGGATTTCTACTGTTTAGGCACCATAAGGGCCCTGCAAATGTAACATGTTGCCCTCAATCTATTTCAACTAAATTTGTGCTCCAAAATTCAAATATTGCTCCTTTCTTTCCGAAATCTGCAGTTTTTTTGACCATATGTGGGGTATCGCTATGCTCAGAAGAAAGTGGGTAACAAACTGAGTGGTCAATTTTTTTCATGTTATCCCTTGCAAAAGTGAAACATTGGGGCTAAAACATGTTTTTTCGGTAAAACATTTAAATATTTCTATATGGCTACACAATATTATCACATTGTGTGTAGTTCCTGTGGGTTAATAATACTCAGTATTTCCCTAGATAAAATCTTTGAGTGGTGTGGTTTCCAAAATGAGGTCAGTTGTGGGAGGTTTCCACTGTTTAAGCACATAAAGGGCTCTCCAAATGTGACCTGGCGTCACCTATTCCAGCTATTTTTGTGTTCCAAAAGTCGAATAGTGCTCCTTCCCTTCCGAACCCTGCCGTGCGCCCAAACAGTCGTTTTTCATCACATGTGGGGTATCGGCGCACTGTATCAGAGTACTCACGAGAAATTTCATAACAACCCTTGTTGAAATGCACAATTTGGGACTAAAACAACATTTTTGTGGGAAAAATATGTTTTTTTATTTTCTCAGCTCAAAGTTATAAAATTCTGTGAAGCACCTGGGGTTAAAGGTGCTCACCACATATCTAGATAAATTCCTTGAGGGGTCTAGTTTCCAAAATGGGGTCATTTGTGGGGGGTTACCATTGTTTAGGTGCAACAAGGGCTCCCCAAATGCGACATGGTGTCCGCTACCGATTCCAGCCAATTTTGCGTTCCAAAAATCAAATGCTGCTCCTTCCCTTCCGTGCCCAAATAGTAGTTTTCCACCACATATGGGGAATTGGTGTACTCAGGAGAAATCGCACAACAAATTGTATGGTCCATTTTCTCCTGTTACCCTTGTGAAAATTTAAAATTTGGGGCTAAAGTAACATTTGTGTCGGAAAAAGTGAAATGTCCATTTTTTCTGTTCACATTGCTTTAGTTCCTGTGAAGCAAATGAAGGGTTAATAAACTTCTTGAGTGTGGTTTTGAGCAGTTTGAGGGGTGCAATTTTTAGAATAGTGTAACGTTTGGGTATTTTCTGTCACATAGGCCTTTCAAAGACACTTCAGATGTGATGTGGTTCTGAAAAAAATGATTTTGTAAATTTTGTTGGAAGAAAAAAAATTGCTAATCAACTTTTATCCTTTCTAAGTTCCTAATAAGAAAAAAAAGATTTTTCAAAAATAATGCAGATGTAAAGTAAACATATGAGAAATGTTAATTATTACCTATTTTGTGTGGTATAACTATATTTAAGGGCATAAAAATTCAAAGTTTGAAAATTGTGACATTTTCAATTTTTTTGCCAAATTTTCGATATTTTCATGAAATACAACATGTCACAATAAAACAATCTCAGTATCACTGAGATAGATTGAAGCATACCAAAGTTATTACCTCATAAATCTGACGCTGGTCAGATTTAAAAAATGAGGCTCGGTTATTAGCATAAGTGGCTCGGTCCTTAAGGGGTTAATAGAGTTGGCTAATTTTTCCTCTTTTGATGTTTTGGCAATATTAATAAAATGTGATGCCTCCTTCTGTATATTGTACTTTGTGTGAGTTACAATTACAGTTAGTAATTACAGTTACTTTCCCTATACAACTTATTACTCTAGTGAACTACAGTTTTCTTTCTTTCACTTAGCAAATAAACTATATGTCAAACATTTTAGCCTATTTACATGGCCATCTTTATTAGCGTTTGTCGCAAACACTGCCCATTTGCTGCACATGTGACTCAACTGTAAAGGGGAACTCTGCTTCTTACGTTCACTTGTCCAGTCACCTATCACAATAATCTAGCAATAAGCTAAGTGCACCCCACATCTGGGGATGAACTGGGAATAAAATTCAGCCTTGGCATTTCAAAGCGCACAGGCCCATGCCGACTCCATCCCTTTCCCAGATTGGGGTATCTATAATACCACTATACTGATTGCTAACCAAAACCACTGTACTAGGATTTATATTACCAGCATACAGTGACCATTACTTCTTCCATTCATAACTTGTCCTGCAAAATTTAACACAAAAACCACTTTGGCTCTCTGATTTCCAGCACTCCCACCTCTACACAAACCATATAGTGCTATAACCAGTGCCCTAGATAGTAATAATGCCCCCTTGTAATAGTACCATCTTTTTGTGCCTTCACACAACTACTTTTCTCCGTCTGTGCCCCTACACAGTAATAATATTCCCTCTGTACTTCCTTATATTAATAATGCTCCCCTGTACCTCCTTACAGTTGTAGAACATCCAATAGGAATAATGTCTTCTTTGCCTCCTAGCAATAGTAATTTGCCTTGACCCTTTATAATATTAGTCACCCTGAACCTAATTAGAATAATACAAACACCCCTATTAATAATAATAATACCTCCTGTGCTTTTCCAATCATGATAATGTTCCCCCATTGTACCTACATATAGTAATGACTAGTGATGAGCGAACGTGCTCGCCACTACTCGGTACTCGCCTGAGCATTTCGGGGTTGCTCGGGTGGGAGCTCGGGTCCCAACCCTGCATGTTTGCCGCTCTTTAGAGAGCCAATGAACATGCAGGGATTGCTTGCCACGTACTGCCGTAGCCATGTTGGTTGTGGGCATTACAGTGATTGGCTGGCAGCACAGAGTCATCGGGTCTACTTAACACTTGGCGCCACTATACTCATCACAGTCTACCCCGGAAATAGGCAGAGTAGGAAGAGGTGCTGCTGAGTCAAGCAGAGATTTGCTTGTTTAAAGTTATTATAGATATTCCACAAAATATATACAGTATATATCCATCTGCACTAACAGTCCTTCTGAGGACCAGCTGCATATATTCAGTGGTGAAGGTGATAGCAGGAGTTAGGCAGGCAAGCAGGGTATGTGACAGACTGCAGTGCATGATACAGCACAAGAGCACTTTCAACTTCTGACTGATCTTGCTGTGATAAATATTTGTAGACAGATATCAGTGGCCAGGGCTAATTTTTTTTATCTTAATCTTGATTATTTGCTTAAAAAGCAATACAGAGTACACCATTTTAGTGCTCCATTTGTTTGTTAGCACTGCAGAATACAGCCAAATCTTTTCCATATTACAGCTAGAGATGAGTAAATGCTTCAATATTCAATTCGGATTACGATCGCCGAATTTGCAATATTCGCCGATTTTTTTGTTGAATGTTCGTCAAACGTTACCAAACGCCATAGGATTCAATGGGGGGTAAAAAAAATGCATACACAACACCTTCAAATGGGCCCAAAAGCTGCCAAAACACATCAAATTAGGGGTAGACACCTGAAAAATGCCATCAATTGACCCAGAGTACAAGTACTATAATAATTATTACTATTACAGCGTCATTTATTCCGTGGCGCTTTACATGTCAAAGGGGGTCACCGACTGGTACAAGAGGAGACAGGACCCTGCCCACGAGGGCGCACAAACAATCTACAAGGGATGGGTGAGGATACAGTAGGTCAGGGTACAGCTAGTCGTGCAGCGGTTTGCTGGAGTGAGGGTTACCACAGATTGTACGCTTGTCACAAGAAGTGGGTCTTCAGCTTCCTTTTCAAGGTTTGCACGGTAGGCCAGAGTCTGATGTGTTGGGGTACGGAGTTACACAGTAGCGGAGATGCACGGGACAAATCTTGTATGCGATCGTGACAAGAAGAGATAAGAGGGAAGTAGAGAAGGAGATCTTGGAAGGATGGGAAGTTGCGTGTAGGTAACTAGTACAGGGAGACTAGGTCACAATTATATTGAGGAGACAGGTTTTCGATGGCTTTGTATGCCAAAGTTAGGCTTTTCAACTGGAGTCTCTTGGCAACAGGGAGCCAGTACAGGGATTGACAGAGGGGAGACGCCTGGGAATAGCGGGGTGACTGGTGGATTAATCGGCCAGCACTGTTTAGGATAAATTGGAGGGGTGCGAGAGTGGTAGAAGGGAGGCCACAGAGCAGGAGCTTGTAGTAGTCAAGGCGGGAGATGATGAGGGCGTGCACTGGTGGTTTTCTACATTCATGGTTGAGGAATATGCGGATACCCAAGATACTTTGGAGTTGGAGTCAGCAGCAAGTGGAAAGGCTTGGATCTGACATTTCAAGGACACATCAGAGTCAAGCTTTGCGGACTGATGGACAGAGGAGGGACTTGAAAGTACTGAATAGCTGTTTAGGGTTGTGAGACACATATGATATGAGAGATGAGAAGTAGGTGTGTTTTGCTGCAGTGAGCAATAGTGCAGCATTTTGAAAACTTCTGTTACTGGACTCCACTCCATTTCTTTGGCAGTCACACAGCGGTACGCCTTGTAGATGAGGGGCAGGAAGAAAATGTGCTCCAGTAGATGGCAAGCGCTGCATCAAGTGGCCGCTGCTCCTCTTCCTCCACCTTAACACACAGTACAGTCCTCAGAGGTGCCACCCCAATTACCCTTGTTTTCACCCACATCACAACTCTCCAACCGGCCAACTGACTATGGGGAAGCACAGATGGGCGAGTCTGCTGAGCTGTTCACACATTCTATTCTGAGGCATCAGAAGTCTGATCCAAAGCTTCACAAACTCAAGAGGGGGAAAGCCTGTGTAGCGATGTCCAAAATTTTTTTCAGTTGATCCGGGCCCGGACAAAGTAGGGTCAGAGAAGAATCCAAACCCTCATCATCAGACGTTAACCCCAGGGGGTGGGCATGGATGGGTTGGAGAAAGAAATAAATACACACCAGAACATGTAGACCTAAACTAATATACAACAGGGGTTGGAGAACTAAACTAATAAGACAACAGGGGTTGGAAAACTAAACTACTAAACAGCTAAGGTTGGAGAATAAAACAAATACACACCAGAACATGGAGAACTAAACTAATAGAAAACAGGGGTTGGAGAGCTAACCTACTAAACAGCTAGGGCTGGAGAACTAAACCACTACACACCAGGGGATAGATATCTAAACCACTAGACACCAAGTCTTGGAATCTCCAAGGCTTGTGGGACAAACCTCTGTATCTAACACTTCCTCCAGTGCTTCTGCATCCTCCACCTCCTCTAGGGCGTCCACCTGCGCCCTCAACCTCTGCCTTACTGAGACACATGTTCCAACAGTGCAGAGAGAATCCCCCCACCTCCGTACTGCACAGCCAGGTCTCACCGCAATCAGGCAGTGTTAAAATTAATATGCCTTGGAGATCGCAGTCATACAGCTGAGAGTTGTGAACAGCTCTACAGGCCGAGTTTGAGCAATGGCTGTCTCCACTGAACCTGGAGCAAAGGAAGGCCGTGTGCGATAACGGTGCAAACCCGGTGGCAGCCCTACGCCGGGGCAACCTCAGACAAGTGCCTTGCATGGCTCGCATCCTCAACCTGATGGTACAGAAATTTCTCCGCCACTATCCCGGCCTGGATGAGCTGCTGCAGAAAACATGGTCTCTGCATGCCTACTTAAAACTATAAAAATGAGCAGGATCTTTAGTATAAAAGCCAGACTACTAGACAACGAGCAAACTCCTTCATGATGATAGAGGCCACCATCTCCTTAGCTTGCTGGTGGTAATGAGCTTGTCTCCAACCAGCCCGGAATATCCAGTGAATGGCACGCCACGGTTTGGTATTAACACCCAGCACCAAAAGCAAAGCCATCTACAATTTACATACCTCAGGAATTTTATTTGGTAGACTGGCTGAGCAAACATGAGTTTCTCACAAAGGAGCTGAAGACACTGAGTGGCAGTAGGTGCAAGTTTCTCCAGCATGACATGTTTGTTATTGTTAGATATCAGAGGGAGAACATAACTGGGTTTTGCCAAGGTGCAATATTGCATCTTAAGTCTTATAGACCCTGCACTTGCGGCCTTACATTCTACAGGATGGTGAGGAAGGAGGCAGTAGGTCGTGGAGTTGCATTAGCTCCGGTGGTGTTGAGGTGAGGTGGCAGCGAGGCAATGGCAGGCTGTAGACTGTCTTGAAGAGATGGATTTTTAGGTTGTGTCTGAAGGATCCGAATGTGGTGGCTAATCGGAGGTGTTGAGGCACAGGATTCCAGAGGATGGGGGATATTTGGTAGAAGTATTGGAGGTGATTGGGTGAGGAACAAATAAGTGTGGAAAGAAGGAGGTCTTGGGAGGACCGGAGATTACGGAAGGGAATATATCGGGAGATTACTTCAGAGATGTATGGAGAAGAAAGGTTATAGATGGCTTTGTACATCAGTGTTAGTGGTTTGAACTGGATACGCTGGGCAATTGGGAGCCAGTGAAGGGATCTTATAGATCCAAAACCAGGGGAGGAGTCCTGAGGAGATAATTTGCATATTCCCACTGCATTTTGGGGTAAGTGAAGAGTCTCCGCGAGCTCAAAGAACACTGGATTTTGGCTGTTGGAGCTGAAAAGAGGACATCGGTAAACCAGGGGAGGAGTCCTGAGGAGATAATTTGCATATTCCCACTGCATTTTGGGGTAAGTGAAGAGTCTCCGCGAGCTCAAAGAACACTGGATTTTGGCTGTTGGAGCTGAAAAGAGGACATCGGTAAACCAGGGGAGGAGTCCTGAGTAGATAATTTGCATATTCCCACTGCATTTTGGGGTAAGTGAAGAGTCTCCGCGAGCTCAAAGAACACTGGATTTTGGCTGTTGGAGCTGAAAAGAGGACATCGGTAAACCAGGGGAGGAGTCCTGAGGAGATAATTTGCATATTCCCACTGCATTTTGGGGTAAGTGAAGAGTCTCCGCGAGCTCAAAGAACACTGGATTTTGGCTGTTGGAGCTGAAAAGAGGACATCGGTAAACCAGGGGAGGAGTCCTGAGGAGATAATTTGCATAT
This sequence comes from Phyllobates terribilis, assembly GCF_046119375.1. Lineage (NCBI taxonomy): Eukaryota > Metazoa > Chordata > Amphibia > Anura > Dendrobatidae > Phyllobates > Phyllobates terribilis. The sequence continues at coordinate 719,748,560 of NW_027362761.1, read as the reverse complement.
TCCCACTGCATTTTGGGGTAAGTGAAGAGTCTCCGCGAGCTCAAAGAACACTGGATTTTGGCTGTTGGAGCTGAAAAGAGGACATCGGTAAACCAGGGGAGGAGTCCTGAGGAGATAATTTGCATATTCCCACTGCATTTTGGGGTAAGTGAAGAGTCTCCGCGAGCTCAAAGAACACTGGATTTTGGCTGTTGGAGCTGAAAAGAGGACATCGGTAAACCAGGGGAGGAGTCCTGAGGAGATAATTTGCATATTCCCACTGCATTTTGGGGTAAGTGAAGAGTCTCCGCGAGCTCAAAGAACACTGGATTTTGGCTGTTGGAGCTGAAAAGAGGACATCGGTAAACCAGGGGAGGAGTCCTGAGGAGATAATTTGCATATTCCCACTGCATTTTGGGGTAAGTGAAGAGTCTCCGCGAGCTCAAAGAACACTGGATTTTGGCTGTTGGAGCTGAAAAGAGGACATCGGTAAACCAGGGGAGGAGTCCTGAGGAGATAATTTGCATATTCCCACTGCATTTTGGGGTAAGTGAAGAGTCTCCGCGAGCTCAAAGAACACTGGATTTTGGCTGTTGGAGCTGAAAAGAGGACATCGGTAAACCAGGGGAGGAGTCCTGAGGAGATAATTTGCATATTCCCACTGCATTTTGGGGTAAGTGAAGAGTCTCCGCGAGCTCAAAGAACACTGGATTTTGGCTGTTGGAGCTGAAAAGAGGACATCGGTAAACCAGGGGAGGAGTCCTGAGGAGATAATTTGCATATTCCCACTGCATTTTGGGGTAAGTGAAGAGTCTCCGCGAGCTCAAAGAACACTGGATTTTGGCTGTTGGAGCTGAAAAGAGAACATCGGTAAACCAGGGGAGGAGTCCTGAGGAGATAATTTGCATATTCCCACTGCATTTTGGGGTAAGTGAAGAGTCTCCGCGAGTTCAAAGAACACTGGATTTTGGCTGTTGGAGCTGAAAAGAGGACATCGGTAAACCAGGGGAGGAGTCCTGAGGAGATAATTTGCATATTCCCACTGCATTTTGGGGTAAGTGAAGAGTCTCCGCGAGCTCAAAGAACACTGGATTTTGGCTGTTGGAGCTGAAAAGAGGACATCGGTAAACCGCGCGCCTCCTGGCGCGCGTGTTTTGAAGCTTTTTTTGAAGCTTTTTTCACTGTTTTCAGAACATTAACAGTAAGAACATGGAAGAGTCCAGGAGCCATTTGGTGAGCTGCATATCCTGCTACATGTTCACAGACTTGCCAGTGGAAAAGCCAAACTTCACATGCCAGAAATGCAAGCTTGTGTCCCTGTTGGAGGAAAAGTTGCGAAATCTAGAAGAGAGGTTAACTACCTTGAAAATCATTAAGGAAGGTGAAGAGTTCTTAGACAGAGCAGAATTATCTCTTCATGATTCAGAAAGAGAAGAAATTCGAACTGCACCTGAGGAAACAGAGGAATGGAAGCATGTGACCCACAGAAGCTGGAGGATCGAGAGGCAGTCAGCACCCATACTGCTCAGGAACCAGTACCAGGCTCTCACGCAGGAGAACCATGAAGAAATACAGCAAAATAAGACTTTACCAGCAATGAATAACCTTGTAAGCCCTCAGAATCCTCCTGGATGGAGAAAGAAGAATGTTGTGAAGAAAAAACGGAGAGTGGTGGTCATGGGGGATTCCCTGTTGAGAGGAACAGAGGCCGCTATCTGCAGGCCAGACATAACCTCAAGAGAAATGTGCTGTCTTCCAGGAGCAAAAATTAAAGATGTGTCTGACAGGATATCAAGACTCTTCAGACCTACAGATCACTACCCATTCCTGCTAATACATGTGGGGACAAATGACACCGCAAGAAAGGACCTGGAAACCATCTGCAGAGACTTTGAAGACTTAGGCAAGAAAGTGAAAGAATTGGGAGCGCAGGTGGTCTTCTCATCCATCCTCCCAGTGGATGACCATGGAACAATGAGGTGGAATAAGATTCTACAGGTGAACAACTGGCTACGTCGATGGTGCCGTCAACAAGGATTTGGATTTCTGGATCACGGAATGAATTACCTATACGATGGACTACTTGCTAGAGATGGGGTGCACCTTACGAAGACTGGAAAACATGTATTTGGAAGTCGCCTTGCTACACTCATCAGGAGAGCTTTAAACTAGAACAATGTGGGAAGGGAAGCAAAAGGCCAGAAAAAGCCATACAGCTGACAAATACTATTGAGATCTCTGCTACTGGAAGTGGAAAGGAAGAACAAAGACAAAACAATTTAAATAATAAAAATATGGGAGGAAGAGAAACCAATCACAAACTAAAATGTTTTTATACAAATGCACAAAGCATGGGCAACAAACAAGGAGAATTGGAACTACTAATGCAGGAAAAGGAATATGATGTCATTGGAATCACTGAAACTTGGTGGGACGATACACATGATTGGAATAAAAGGCTAAAAGGATACAACTTATTTGCAAGAAACAGACTTGATAAACGAGGAGGAGGTGTCGCATTGTATGTTAGAAAAGCGTATATCTGCACAGAGATTGAAGCTTCAGAGACTGGAAGTTCTGTGGAAACTGTTTGGGTAAGAATACAAGGAGAGAACAATGGAAAGGACACCATTGTAGGCATTTACTACAGGCCACCTGGGCAAGCTGAAGATATGGATGAACTCTTTATGCATCAAATGACCAAGTTCTCCAAAAAATATGACGTAGTGGTCATGGGAGATTTCAACTATCCAGACATTTGTTGGGAATCTCTCTCAAGTAAAACTAACAGGTCAAGCAAATTCTTATCCTCTCTTGCTGACAACTTTATCTTCCAAAAGGTAGGGGAGAAAACAAGGGGATCTGCTACTTTGGATCTAATCCTTATAAACAGGGAGGAAATGGTTGAGGAGGTAAAGGTGGCTGGGACCCTAGGAGGCAGCGATCATGCTATTATAGAATTTTGGATAACTAGAGGAGGAAGACATGTGAAGACTCAAACTTCAAGGTTAGATTTTAGAAAGGCAGATTTTAAGAGACTCAGAAAGAGAATAGGAGGGATCCAATGGCTGGATGTCCTTAAGGACAAAAATGTCCAGGAAGGATGGGAAATTTTTAAAAATGAGATTCTCAAAGCACAATCGTTAACAATCCCGAAAAGTAGGAAGAATGGGAAGCATTTAAGGAAACCAGGATGGATGAACACAGAACTTAAACACATGCTAAAAAGAAAGAAAGAAATGTTTATTAAATGGAAAGAGGGAGGCATATCTAAAGAAGATTATAATGCAGTCTGCAGATCCTGCAGGGCACGTATCAGGTTAGCTAAAGCTGACAATGAATTAAGGCTTGCAAGAGATGTCAAAAGCAATAAAAAAGGATTTTGGGGGTATGTCAAAAGTAAAAGAAAAGTCAAAGATGCTATAGGATTTTTACAGGATGAAAATGGAGAAATGGTAAGAGAGGATGTTGAGAAGGCCAAACTTTTTAATTCCTATTTTGCATCTGTTTTCTCTCAGAAAGAAAATGTAACATCAACTGATCTTCACTGTCCTTTTAAAGGAATAGAAGAATCCAAGTTATCTCTAAACAGAAAGATTGTGAGGGAATATTTAGCTAACATAAATGAGTTCAAGTCTCCAGGTCCAGATGAATTACACCCCAGAGTACTGAAGGAGATCGTAGAAGAAATTTTAGAACCACTCTCCATAATCTTTGAAAATTCTTGGAGAACAGGAGAAGTCCCAGAAGACTGGAGAAGAGCAAATGTTGTTCCTATCTTCAAAAAGGGGAAGAAGGTGGACCCAGGGAACTATAGGCCGGTGAGTCTGACTTCTATACCAGGAAAGATCTTTGAACAAATTATTAAACAACATGTATGTAAGTACCTGGATAAGAATGAAGTGATTAACCAGAGTCAGCATGGGTTTGTAACTAACAAGTCATGTCAGACTAACTTAATTTCCTTCTATGACAGAATCACTGACTGGGTGGATCAGGGAAATGCTGTAGATATAGTATATCTTGACTTCAGCAAAGCATTTGACAAAGTACCTCACACCATCCTTATTGAAAAAATGACCAAGTATGCAATGGACCAGGCAACTGTTAGGTGGATTCATAACTGGCTTAGTGATCGGACTCAAAGGGTGGTTGTAAATGGCTTCACATCCAGCTGGATGAATGTCTCAAGTGGGGTACCACAGGGCTCCGTCCTGGGACCTGTATTGTTCAACATCTTTATCAATGATTTAGATGAAGGAATTGAGGGTAAACTGATTAAATTTGCTGATGACACAAAGCTAGGAGGGATAGCTAATACTAGAGAAGAGAGAGAGAGGATTCAAAAAGACCTAAATAAACTGGAGCAGTGGGCAGCAACCAACAGAATGATTTTTAACAGGGAAAAATGCAAAGTACTACATCTGGGCAATAAAAATGAAAAAAGCATATACAGAATGGGAGGAATAGAGCTAAGCAACAGTACATGTGAAAAAGACTTAGGTATACTAATAGATCATAGACTGAACATGAGTCAACAGTGTGATGCAGCAGCAAAAAAGGCAAATACAATTCTGGGATGTATTAACAGAAGCATACAGTCTAGATCACGTGAAGTCATTATCGGTCTTTACTCCTCTTTGGTCAGACCTCATCTGGAATACTGTGTACAGTTTTGGGCACCACATTTTAAAAAAGACATAGACAAACTGGAGCAAGTTCAGAGAAGAGCGACCAGAATGGTGACTGGTCTGCAAACCCTGTCCTATGAGGAACGGTTTCAGGATTTGGGAATGTTTAGCTTGCAAAAAAGAAGACTGAGAGGAGACTTAATAGCTGTCTACAAATATGTCAAGGGCTGTCACATTGTAGAAGGATCATCTTTATTCTCATTTGCACAAGGAAAGACTAGAAGCAATGGGATGAAACTAAATGGGAGGAGACACAGATTAGATATTAGAAAAAACTTTTTGACAGTTAGGGTGATTAATGAGTGGAACAGGCTGCCACGAGAGGTGGTGAGTTCCCCTTCAATGGACGTCTTCAAACAGAGGCTGGACAGACATCTGTCTGAGATGATTTAGTGAATCCTGCTTTGAGCAGGGGGTTGGACCAGATGACCCAGGAGGTCCCCTCCAACTCTACCATTCTATGATTCTATGATTGCAATCTTATGGATTACTGGAGCCAGTCCACAGTAAAAAAGCAACCTTCCCACACACTTTTCTTAGCCAGGGATGCTTCTCGGCAGGGTTGGACTGGCCCACCAGAGAACCGTAGAAACCTCCGGTGGGCCCTGGCGTCTCCATCAGGAGAGTTCATAGCGCAAACCTTGCAGGTTGTGATGATGATGAGGCCATCCATCTCCTTAGTTTTCTGTTACTTGGAATGCAAGCGCAAGTATGCAGCCAGCTACCCACCGACCCCCAGGCCGCAATACTAAACTGACACATTTCTGGACAGCTGCTTGTACTTGAAATGTTGCCTTTTACGCTCGTGGAGGCGGAAGCTTTTCACAACCTCATGGCGGCGGCGAGGTCTCCATACTCGGTCCCCAGCCGCCACTATTTCACAGACTATTAGTCACAGACGAAGATCTTTCTTTACGCCTCGAATTTAATCAATACAGAGTTTGACAATGTCCTGATCTCCAATGCGTTTTGAGAAATAACGTGCATAAGCAAAGCCACGGTTTAGGCCACTGAAGGTCATTAAGTGAAACTCATACAGCCTTCCCACAGACTGAAAAAGGGGTATCAAGACTTCCAAGAAAGCCAAGACTTCCCTGTCCTCCCCAAGAGGACAACTGTCCATGTTCTCCTCCTCATTCTCCTCCTCATCCTCCTCCTCCTCATTATCACCCAATCCGCATTGAGATGAGATGAGGCTGGGTTGCATAGTTCCTTGCTCCGCCTGCAATGCCTCCTCTTTAACTGTGAGCACCAAGTGTTTTAGTAGACAGAGAAGCGGGATGGAGACGCTAATTATGGTGTCATTGACGCTCACCATCTTGGTGGAGTTCTCAATGTTTTGGAGGACGGCGCAGATGTCAGACATCCATGCCCACTCATCAGTTCTTATGTGTGGAGGCTGACCAGAAAGCCGATGGGCGAGTTGAAGCTGGTACTCAACAACAGCCTTCTGCTGCTCACAAATCTTTCCCAACATCTGCAACGTTGATTTCCAACATGTGGTGACATTGCACAACAGTTGGTGAGCTGGAAGCTGCATATGCTGATGAAGCACTGCCAGGGTGGCGGAAGCTATAGCTGACTTTCTGAAATGGGCACACAAGCGTTGTACTTTCACAAGCAGCTCTGGCAGATCTGGGTAGGTTTTGAGAAACCGCTGAACCACTAAGTTGAGCACATTTAGTGCTCTCTCATTACTAATGTGTACCCTTGTATGGAGAACAATATCAGCACCGAAAAATTAAAAGATGAAATATAGCCTGTTTTATATACCATGGTACTATGAAAACCAATTTTGATTATATCTTGTGTACCCCTGTGACAAAAATATCTGCACCAAAGAATTAATTTCACTAGAGTAGAACTAGTATAATGGTGACTGACAACTCTTTCACTACAGCCAAACCCAATAGACGGAGACCCAATCAGGATTCTCCACATTTCCAAAAATTAGTGGCAGACACCAGCAAAGTGGCATCAATTTCACCAGAGTAGAAGTAGTTTAATGGAGACAGAAACCTATTCCACTACAGCCAACCCAATAGATGGAGACACAATCAGGAGTGTTCACATTTAAATAAATGAGGGCCTAAAACCACCAAAGTGCCATGAATTGCTCTAGAGTTTAAGTAGTGTAAGGGGGATCAACACCGCTTCCACTACAGCCAACCCAATAGATGGAGACTAGTGATGAGCGAGCACTAAAATGCTTGGGTACTTGTTGCTCGGGTTGAGCAAATTGGAATACTCGGGTGCTCGACTCGAGCAATGAGCCCAATGTAAGTCTATGGGAAACTCGAGCATTTTTCAGGCGGCTCCCCCCGGCGGTCTGCAGAGGGCCTAAAAATTGCCCAAATCGATGGGAACAGTGCTCAAATGACATGGGAACAGCATGGGGAAGACCCCTGGAAGCATTTCTGACTCCCAGGTCACTGCTGTTAACAACGTTGTCAGAGTATTATGCCGCTTTTACGGACTCACAATAAAACATACAAAAACGAAACCAAAATGGATTTTCCTGGGAAATATGTTAAGGAACATCCTTTCCAGGGTAATGACTTGTATAGAAGGCAAAATAAATAACCAAAACCAAAACTACTCCACCACACCTTGGGCTATGTTCACACGTTGCGTTTTTGATGCGTTTTTGCACTTTTGCATTGCTTTCAACCAAGACAAATGCATTCACCAGGAAATGTAATTTTAACATTTTACAACCTTATCTGGCCATGTGGTGTGTGACACATCATCAGACACATGCATACAGTGCTGAAAAGACATGGGAACAGCATGGGGAAGACCTCTGGAAGCATCTCTGACTTCCAGGTCACAGCCTAAAAGTGTGCCCATCATAAGTGATCCTTGGCGCATGCGAAGATGCCTCCCGCCATGCACCTGTCATTGCAAACTTGCAACAATCACCGTCCACGTCCTTGTCCCAGTGCAGCATTCAGCTGTCCCTACCCCATTCCTTGAATGCAAGCGCAAGTATGAAGCCAGCCAGCCACCCACCCACCCACAGGCAGCAATACTATACTGCCAAATTTTTGACAGCTGCTTGCACTTGAAATGTGGCCTATTAAGCTCGTGGAGGCAGAAGCTTTTCACAACCTCATGCTGGTGGCGGCCGGGTGTCCATACTCGGTCCCCAGTATATTTCCCGGTATCGCCTCCGCCTTCCACAAGCACGGGTCCTGTAATGCAGCTTGTTGCAGAAGCAATGGTAGCCTGTCCAACATCAACTCGCCCTTGTCGGTGGTGCTTTGACACACACACATCTTTCTTTGCGCATTTAATTTCTTGAATACAGAGTTGGACAATGGCCTGATCTGTAATGCGGTTTAAGAAATAACATGCATAATCATGGCCGATCCACATTAAAAAAGCAGCCATAGAGTGTCCGGGAACCTTCCCCCACACTTTTCTTAGCCAGGGCTGCTTTTCGGCAGGGTTGGACGGGCCCACCAGAGAACCCTCTGGTGTGCCTTGGCTTCTCCTTCAGGAAAGTTCATGATAGCGCTAACTTTGCAGCTGCTATGAGGCTCTTGAGCAGGGGAGAAAGGTTAGCCCTCAGAATCAAATCCTCTGGTGGGCACAATGTTTTTCAATCTGAAACAGCTTCTCAATGGGAGTATTATTTCACCACAGCCATATTCTTTAGCTCGGCGAAAGGACTGGCATAGAGGGAAACCGTATCTACCCCGGCTGTCATTTCTCTGTCACCAGGTTCCGCCCATTGTCACACACGAACATGCCTGGCTGTATGTTCAGCGGTGAGAGCCACAGATCAGGCTGCTGTGTTACAGCTTTCAACAACTCTGCAGCGCTGGGCGGTTTGTCAATTAAGCATTAAGCATGCTATCTTCAGCACAGCCTGTTGCTGCTTGGCCAAGGCAGTGCTGCAGTGCTGTCAGCTTGTGACTGATGTGGTCATTTCGGAGATGGAGGAGGAGGTGCATGAGCTGAACAATGTGATTACATTGTTGTTAAATTTTCTTTTAAGACAAATGCATTCACCGGGAAATGTCATTTTAACATTTTACAACCTTAGCAATGTGGTGTGTGACACATCATCAGACAGTTCCTGTTTTATTTATGATGGAGGGACTCTGAAAGTCATAAAGCCTATTTTTATAGGGACAGCAGTCGGCCCTAGCTATTGTTAGAGAGCCATCAGCCGGCTATGCTTTGTTGTTCCAATTATTAACAAGTGGGTCTCCTATACTGTTATTGCGTATCCAGTGACTGCAAGGGCTGCCAAAAATTTGGACGCAACCCAATACCCTTTGAAGAGACATAGAGGAGGGTCTCAGTAAAAAAAAATTTTCCCATTATAAAGGAGCGGGTCTCCTATAAGTGGTAATGCCCATGCTGTGACTGCAAGGGCTGCCAAAATTTGGGAAAAACCCCACTAAGAATTTAAAGACATATAGAGCAGGGCCACAGTAACAAGGTACGACATGTTCCCATTAGAAAGGAGAGAGTCTGCTATACAGTTATATGGTATGCAGTGAGTCCAACGGCTGACAATTTTAGGAAAAACCCCACTAAGAATTTAAAGACACATGGAGCACGGCCACAGTAACAAGTACGACATGTTCCCATTAGAAAGGAGAGAGTCTGCTATACAGTTATAGGGTATGCAGTGAGTCCAACGGCTGACAATTTTAGGAAAAACCGCACTAAGAATTTAAAGACACATAGAGCAGGGCCACAGTAACAACAAATTCCCATTATAAAGGAGAGAGTCTCCCATATTGTTGGCCTATGCAGTGAATGCAAGGGCTTCCAAAAATTTGGAGGCACTTCAATGCCCCTTGGAAGAGACGTAGAGGAGGGCCTCATAAAAAAATGTTCCCATTAGAAAGGAGCGGGCCTCCTATACTTGTAATGCCCATGCACTAAGTGTATGGGCTGACAAACATTTACCGCTGGGGGGTATACATGAACATACTGTATCAAAAAATTTTTTTATGGGCATCATAAACACCCTTTAAAAAAATTAGGTGGGTGTTGCATCACGGACTATGGTCACCCTGGTGATATGGTGGTGGAGGATGAGGAGAAGGAGGAGGACAAGAGCAAATAGCCAAAAATCAGGAAGCGTATACCCATGTGTGGGTGTGAAAAGGTGCATGGGAATACAACTCTCAAAAAAAGACACTGAATAGGAGTTTATGTTACGCTGCTACCATTCGGTGGTGTCTGGCCCAATCCAGCCCTTGTTCATTTTTATAAGAGTCAGCCTGTCAGCATTTTCAGTTGACAGGCGGATGCGCTTATCAGTTATAATTCCTCCAGCGGCACTAAAAACCCGCTCTGATAAAACGCTGGTGGCAGGGCAGGCCAGGACCTCCAAGGCATAGAGAGCCAGTTCATTCCACGTATCCAGCTTGGATACCCAATAATTATAGGGCACAGAGGAATCACGGAGGACATTGGTACGGTCGGCAAGGTACTCCCTCAGCATCTTCCCAAACTTTGCACTCCTTGTGAGAGTACCCCGCGCCCCAGGGCCTGTCCGATGGGAGGGTCTGAGAAAACTCTCCCAGAACTTTGACAGTGTTCCCCTGCCTCTGCTGGATTGAAGTTGTGTCTCTCTCGCCTGTACTCCTTGGTTGTCCAATGAAGTGTGCCCTCTGCCGCCAGCGTTTTCAGATGGGAATTTTTTTAATTGTTCCGCAACAAGGGCCTTCTGGTACAGCCCCATTTTTGTAGACCTGTCCGCCTCAGGAATAAGAGATATAAAGTTCTCCTCGTAGCGTGGGTCTCGAAGTGTCACCAACCAGTAATGGCTGTCACCCAAAATTTTGAGAACGCGAGGGTCATGGAAAAGACAGCGTAACATAAACTCAGCCATGCATGCCAGACTACTAACAGGCAAGACTTCCGTTTCCTCACCAAGAGGATGACTGACCATGCTCTCCTCCTCCTCCTCTCTGTCCTCTGGCAATCCACGCTGAACAGACGGCATGACAGCTGTGCGGGTAGTACCGTCTATAGTGCATGAAACTAGCTCCTGTCCTTCCTCCTCCTCCTTCTCTTCCTCATTGTCACCCAATCCACGTTGGGATGAGATAAGGCTTGGCTATGTGTAATCACCCTGTATGGTTCCTTGCTCCATCTCATCGTGCTCTGCCTGCAATGCGTCCTCTTTGATTGTGAGCAGAGAGCGTTTCAAAAGACAGAGAAGCGGGATGGTGACGCTAATTATGGCGTCATCGCCGCTCACCATCTTGGTGGAGTCCTCAAAGTTTTGGAGGATGGTACATATGTCTGACATCCATGTCCACTCCTGAGGTCTTATGTGTGGAGTCTGAACTGAATACCGATGGCCTTGTTGATGCTGGTACTCAACAACTGCCCTCTTCTGCTCACAAATCCTTCCCAACATCTGCAGTGAAGAGTTCCAATGCGTGGGGACATCGCACACCAGTCTGTGAGCCGGAAGCTGCAAACGCTGCAGAAACACTACAAGGGCGGTGGAAGCTGTAGCTGACTTTCTAAAATGGGCCTGTAGGTAAGTAGTTTGAACAGCAAACTGCTGTGAATTGCTTCACTGACACACTGAAAGAAATTTTTAATGGAGGCCAGAAATGCAGTATTTTCTGACAACGTATATGTGATCCGCTTGACGGAGAAAACACAGTTTTAAATAGATGGATTTCTAGCGCTGTAATATGGAAAGGACCTGGCTGTATTCTGCAGTGCCAACAAGCAAATGGCGCAGAAAAACCGTGTTCTCTGGATTGCTTTTTAAGCAAATTATGAGGATTAAGATGCGAAAAAAATTATTCCTGGACCCTGAGACCTGGGCCTATTTCTAGGAATATAACAGCAGCAGAAGGCAGAACTGGAATGGAGCCTCTTGTCCTATGTGCACTGCAGTCTGTTATATACCCTGCCAGCCTGCCTATATACACTGCCTGCCTGATATCTCTGCAGATGGATTAGTCCTCAGAAGGACTGTTTGTTAAGATGGATATGTGTAATGTACGGTTTTTCTCCCTATACTACCTAATACACGATTAAATCTCTCCATGACACAGCAGCAGCTCTCCCTACACTGTCTGATCCGGAGTGACTGTGACGAGCATAGCGGCGCCAGGTCTTATATAGACATGATGACGCTGTGCGGCCAGCCAATCACTGTAATGCCCACAACCAACATGGCTACGGCATTACAGTGCATGGCAGGCAATCCCTGCATGTTCATTGGCTCTCTAAAGAGCGCCAAACATGCAGGGAGGGGACCCGAGTTCCCGCCCGAGCAACCCGGACCTGAGCTTGTCGAGCACCATGATGCTCGGGCGAGTACTGAGTAGTGGCGAGCACGTTCGCTCATCACTAATGGAGACCCAATCAGGATTCTCCACATTTCAAAAAAATATTGCCTAAAACCACCAAAGTTGCATCAATTTCAGTACAGTACAAATTGTAGAATTAAGAACGACACCTCTTCCCCTACAGCCAACCCAGTAGATGGAGACCCTATCAGGATTCCCTACATTTCCAAAAATTAGTGGCAGACACCAGCAAAGTGGCAACAATTTCACCAGAGTATAAGTAGTTTAATGGAGACAGAAACCTCTTTCACTACAGCCAAACCCAATAGATGGAGACCCAATCAGGATTCTCCACATTTCCAAAAATTAGTGGCATACACCAACACCAGCAAAGTGGCATTAATTTCACTACAGTAGAAATTGTAGAATTAGGAACCAAAACCTCTTCCACTATAGCCAACCCAGCAGATGGAGACTCAATCAGGAGTGCACCATCCTCTCCAGTCATTCACAACGTGTCAGACTTGTACTCTGTTGTGCAGGTGCACGAGCTGGTCTAAAAAATGTGTGAAAAGACTCACAGAAATTGCTTCTGCCACTTACACTACTGCTGCTGCTAATATTTTGGCGTTGATGAATTGACATGCCGGAGGTTGGAAGAGTAGAGCTGCGATGAACTCTTTATGCCTCACTGCTGGCTTGGCTTTCGATACTCCAGCATTCGCGGGTCCCTTTCCTGGGCGGGAAGCATCTGGCAAAATTTACTCTTATAATGTGAATCCAACAGAGTGGCAACTCAGTCGTCAGCACTATTTTGAATCATAACTATACGGGTATCATAAAGTAAAATGTAAAAAACTGCAGTAGCGCTGCTGCTATAGTAAGATCAGATCGGCAAAGAGCCGCAATCTCAAAGCACTGTATGCCCTGGTGCAAGTAATAATGAAATGATTAAAAGAAAAGAGATGCACTGCAAACCTCTCATAAAATCCAAAAAGAGTGATTCCTACCTGTCTTAGAGAAAATGGTAGTCCAAATGAAGCACTTCAGATATACGCATGCAGCTTCAAGTGGTCCTTTGAAGAAGTCACAACTGCAACTAGAGGTGATGGACATGTGCTGGAGTCTGTAGAACAAGCCATGAGTATTGCAGAAAATGGGTTCAGACGGTGTGTTAACGCCGGAGAGAGGGGGCTGCAGAGACTCTCAGAGACACGGGTTCTCAGGTATATGCAGCCGTTGCACTAGGTGGATACAGGGATGAAGATCATGGGTGAGAAGAACTGCAGACAGCCTAATAGGTGTTTCGGCCGGTCACACCTGCAGGACAGCTGATGATCAAAGCACACCAATCACCTATGGAAGCTGCAAGCGTATATCTGAAGTGCTTCATTTGGACTACCATTTTCTCTAAGACAGGTAGGAATCACTCTTATTGTATTTTATGAGTGGTTTGCAGGGCATCCCTTTTCTTTTAATTATACGGGGATCATGTTGCAGATAGTGCAGCAAGAACGCACTCATATCTCGGCCTCTTTCCTGAGGTTCAAGCCCATGCTGTTGACTCGCCCCCAGGGCCGTGGGGTACTCGGCCGCTGGGCCTCTGGATGCCGGTTGGCGGGGAATATCACGGTGGCTGGCCTGTTCGGTGACCCAGGGCGGTCAGTGCAAAAGGGGTTATTTTTAGAAAGTTTGTGACGCCACCTGTGGTGTCTGGTGAGGATCACCAGTGCTGCAACAGTCCTCTGAGGCAGATGTTAGGGCAGCTTGTGATGGGACGGCTCCCCACAGGTGGAGCAGGCCTCAGGGCAGTGTAGATGAAGGGTGATTGCGTTGGGCGTTGTAGTGCAGAGAGGGAATGATGGCGCGGACGAAATAACTGGACAGAGGCGGTGCGGTGCAGTCATCCGTGTCTTTACTCACAGTTCTTTATTTCCACAGGGTGCACTGTCAGATTACAGTCTCCCACGTCGCGCTGCGTCCACCGGGCAGGGGTTCAATCCTTCCTCAGACAACTTGGGAATACCTGGCAGAACCCCACTCCCTCGTGTTCCTATTTTGACCGACTTCACACTGGTCTTTCTCGCTCCTGCTCTGCGCTGCCCACTCTCAGTCCTGTTCGGGTACTCTGAAGTCCCTCCTGTCCGTCCGAGTTACACAGACATGCTTGACCCTCAAGGGACTAGAATGCGGCCACGATCCCTCTGTCTTCTGGCAGATGCGGGGAGTACGGGTGCCTTCCTGCACTCGCCATACCCCCTGGGATCCTTCTCAAAACGGAGCCTACTACCTGCTCCCCTCCGGGGCCTTCAGACTTGGCCCTACTTGCGGAGCAGATCTCCTAATGAGACTCTGCTCCCGGACGGTTCTTCTGAACTGTCCCGAGCTGTTCTTCTGAACTGCTCCCACTCACTAGACTGCCACCCTAAGATGGCTTCCCTTTTTTATACTCCTACCCAAGTGCTACCTCTAACTACTTCCTCCTCCCACACCCACTACTGGTTCCCCCTACCTTTGGGTTCCCCCCACTCCAGCCAGGGTCAGGGCTCAGCAGCTGCGCTCTGCATGTTGCCCCTCCGGCCGGCCTGGAGCAGTGTAGTGTTGGATGCAGGTGTAGGGGTTCTGGGCAGCACTCCCTCCTTACCTGAGAGAAGAGAGACACCACACCTCTGGGTGAGGTGCAATACCTCTGTGGCGACTGAACCCTCAGGGGCGCCACACTGTGTTGGTGGCTGGTTAATTCTGATGCTTGTTTCCTACGTCCCCTCCTGCCAAACACGAACAGAGAGGGGATGATCATCCTTTTCATGTTCTGACTGTTACTGGCCCATCACCTCTTCCTCTTCCATTTGTTCCTCGCCTTCACTAACACCTTCACTAACAGTTTTTCTGGTATCACCAACCCCCCTCGATTGCAGTGAACCACCCTCCTTTGGCACCCTGAGATGTCCCCTAGTGTATGACTTTAGTAACAGAAGAAAGTATTTTTTTAGTGTGGATGAGGCCTGTATAACATAGGAGATATGCTACGAACAATTTCAAACTAAGATGTCACCTACTGTATCACATTAGTAACAGAAGAAAGTATTTTTTTATTGTGAATGAGGCCTGTATAACATACAAGATATTCTCCAAACTAATTCAAACTGAGATATCCCCGGCTGTATAATGTTAGGAATTGAAGAAAGTATTTTTTTTTACTGTGAATGAGGCCTGTATAACATAGAATATATGCTCCAAGATATTTCAAACTCAGATCTAGCCTGCTGTATCAAGTTAGTCACAGTAAAAAATAGATCTTTTCACAGCCACTAAAATAGTATTTGGCTTTTAGCAAAGTGTATCACGTTTGTGACGCAAAAAATCTTTTGTGGACTGTGGCTAGCAACAGAAAAATTTTTTTTTTTTTACTCTAAAAACAGCTGAAGCTCACCGCCACTAATGTAATAGCTGACGTATTGCAGAGTGTATGACGTTTGCCACACAAAAAAATCTTTGGTGGACTGTGGCTACCAACAGAAAAAATATATTTTTTTACTCTGAAAACACCTGAAGTTCACCTCACTAACGTAGTAGCTGACATATAGCTGAGTGTATGACGTTTGCGACACAAAAAAAATCTTTGGTGGACTCTGCCTAGCAAGGCAAAAAATCAATTTTTTTACTTTGAAAACAGCTGAGGTTCACCACCACTAAGATAGTAGGTGACTTTTAGCAGCCTGTATCACGTTTGCCACACAAAAAAATCTTTGGTGGACTGTGGCTAGCACCAGAAAAAAAATATTTGTTTTACTGTGCATAAAGCTAACGTTCATCCACCCAAAAAATGACAAACTGGGCTAACACAGCTTGCACTATCACATTAGCAAATGAAAAAAAAAGGTTTTTGCGCTCTGCACTCAGAATCTCTGCATTGACAAGCGCTTTCAACCCCACAAAATCAAAAAGTGGCCTACATGTGCTTGCTTGCTTTATCACATTAGCAAAGGCAAAAATAGATTGAAGGTATACCCCTGCATGGAGCACAGACAGTTTGGAAATCGGATTTCGAACATATTCGCTCAGCACTAATTACAGCAATAAAAATCCAGAAATTTGAACTGAGCGTGGAAAATATTGGCCTCCATTTCCATTTTGTTGCAGTGTGTTGGTCAAGCTATTCACACGAGGTCTCTGTGAAGAATAGTATTAGTAAACTACAGGCCTGCTATTGAAAATAGTGGTTCTCTGTCAGACGTAACACATATAACTGCGTTCCAAAATCAGCCATTTCTGGCTTCCATTTCCATTTTGTTGCAGTGTGTAGGTGAAGCTATTCACACAAGGTCTCTGTGAAAAATAATATTAGTAAACTACAGGCCTGCTATTTAAAACCGTGGTTCTCTGTCAGATGTTTCACATATAACTGCGTTCCAAAATCAGCCATTTCTAGTGAACGTGGAAAATATTGTCCTCCATTTAAAATGGGCAAGGTGTGTGGCAAGGGACGGGGAAGTGGACATGATGGTGATGATGCATGCAGAGGCCGTGGCCATAAGCAAGCTGAAATTGTGCCACAACAAAAACCCACATCTTGCCGCTTGACCGTCCTGTCCCATTTACTAGGGGACTGCAGAACACCACTATTGAGCACAGGGCAGTGTCAAAAGGTTGTTGGATGGATAGCAGATAATGCTTCCAGGCACTTTGCCACCACCACCACCCTGTCATCCACACAGTCAAGTCTCAGTAGCCATGAGTCTGGATCACATATTTCTCCCCCTCATCCTCCTTCCTCCCACCATGCCGAGTGCCCGGAGACAACTGATCCCACACTTGGACACGCAGAAGAGCTGTTCACTTTTCCATTTGTAGATTCGGGCCTCTCGCCCGGCAAGCTTTAAGCAAGTCAAGAGGAGAACGCGTGTAGCGATGCCCAAATATTTGAGCAGCCACAGTCACACGAAGGCAACGGTGGGAAAGTGCAATTACTGTCGCAAGATGTAGATGATGATGATGAGACACAATTGCCAGAAAGTCAGGAGGAGGACCAGGGTGCGGAAGTGGAAGACGAGGTGGTGGATGATATAGTAACTGACCCAACCTGGCAGGGGGACATACAGAGCGAGGACAGCAGCACACAGGGGGAGGGAGGCGTAGCACCACAACAGGCAGGAAGAAGCAGTGTGGTGGCCGCAGGCACAAGGCGGGAAATCGCTCCCCGTAACGCCAACACGACAGAAGTTGCCAGTACAACTGTTAGGTGTTCCCGAGTCTGGTTGTTTTTTAAGGACTCTGCAGATACCCCCAAAAAGGCCATTTGCACCATCTGCCAGGCCAGCATCAGCAGGGGTAGCAAAACTAGCAGCCTGACCACCACCAGCATGATCAGGCACATGGCAGCAAAGCACCAGAAACAGTGTCTGCGGATGACACCACTGCTTCTTCCGCTGTTGTGCGTGCATACCAATTCCCTGTCCATGGCGCATGTGAAGATGCCTCCCGCCCTGCACGTGTCGTTGAACACTCTCAGCTAGCACCATCAGCAAGCACGTCCACATCCTTGTCCCAGCACAACGTTCAGTTGTCCATACCCCAGTCCTTGGAAGGCAAGCGCAAATACGCAGCCAACGCCCCACAGGCCACACTACTAAATTCACACACTTCGCAAAGGTTTGCACTCGAAATGTTGCCTTTTAGGCTCGCAGAGACGGAAGCTTTCTGCAACTTTATGGCGGCATCCTCGGTGCTCGGTCCCCAGCCGCCACTATTTCCCTCTGTGTGCCATCCCCGCATTACACAAGCACGTGTCCCAAAACATTAGCCGTACCCTCAACAACGCAGTTACTGGGAAAGTCCACCTAACCATGGACACGTGGACAAGTGCTTGTGGGCAGGGACGGTACATCTCACTGATGGCACACTGGATTAATATAGTAGATGCCGGAACCCAGTCGGACCATGGGACGGAACACGTCCTCCTGACACCGAGGATTGCAGGCCCTGGGTCAATCATGGTTGCCCCCATATTCTACAGCTCCTGCACCTCCTCCTCTTTAGCCTCCATCTCCGAAATGACCACATCAGTCACAAGCTGGAAGCACTGCAGCACTGACTCGGCCAAGCGGCACCAGGCTGTGCTGAAGCTAATATGCTTAAGTGACAGACCACACAACGCTGAAGAGTTGTGGACAGCTCTGAAAGAGCAGGCAAATTTGTTGCTGACACCGCTGACCCTACAGCCAGGCATGGTCGTGTATGACAATGGCCGGAACCTGGTGGAGGCTCTGAGGCGTGGCGAGCTCACACATGTACCATGCCTGGCCCTTGTGCTTAACCTTGTGGTTCAGCGATTTCTCAAATCCTACCCAGATCTCCTTATCAAAGTACGTCGCCTGTGTACCCATTTTAGAAAGTCAGCTGCAGCTTCCGTCGTCCTTGCCGTGCTTCAGCAGTTGCAGCTTCCAGCTCACCGACTGGTGTGCAATGTCCCCACGCGTTGGATCTCTACATTGCAGATGTTGGGAAGGATTTGTGAACAGAAGAGGGCAGTTGTTGACTACCAGCATCAACAAGACTGTAGGTGTTCACGTCAGACTCCACACATAAGACCTCAGGAGTGGACAAGGATGTCAGACATCTGTACCATCCTCCAAAACTTTGAGGATTCCACCAAGATGGTGAGCGGCGATGATGCCATAATTAGCATCACCATTTCTTCTGAAACGCTCTCTGCTCACAATTAAAGAGGATGTATTGCAGGCGAAGCACGATGAGATGGAGCAAGGAACCATACAGGGTGACTCCACACAGTCCAGCTTCATCTCATCCCAACGTTGATTGGGTGACAATGAGGAAAAGGAGGAGGAGGAAGAACAGGAGCTAGTTTCCTGTGCTATAGACGGTACTATCTGCACAACTGTCATACCGTCTGTTCAGCGTGGATGGCCTGAGGACAGGGAAGAGGAGGAGGATGAGGAGGAGAGCATGGTCAGTCCTCCTCTTAGTGAGGACACGGAAGTTTTGCCTGTTAGCAGTCTGGCACACATGGCTGAGTTTATGTTACGCTGCCTTTCCCGTGACCCTCGCGTTGTCCAAATTTTGGGTGACAGTCATAACTAGCTGGTGACACTTCTAGACCCACGCTACAAGGAGAACTTTCTGTCTCTTATTTCCTTGCCGGACAGGCCTAATAAAATGGGACAATACAAGAAGCCTCTTGTTGCAGAATTATTCAAAAAATTCCCATCTGAAAACGCTGGCGGCAGAGGTCACAGTTCATTGGACAACCAAGGAGTGCAGGCCAGAGAGACACAAATTCAATCCAGCAGAGGCAGGGGAACACTGTCAAAGTTCTGGGACAGTTTTCTCAGACCCTCCCATCGCACAGGCCCTGAGGCGTGGGGTACTCTCACAAGGAGGGAAAAGTTTCAACTAAAAATGCTGACAGGCTGACTCTTTTAAAAATGAACAAGGGCTGGATTGGGCTAGACTTCTCAAGGCCTCTGAATGATAGCAGCGTAACATAAACTGAAGTATAGTGTCTTTTTTTGGGAGGTCTAACTCTATTCCCATGCACCTCTGTCTTCACCCTGACATGGGTATACGCTTCCTGATTTTGTCTATTTGCTCTTGTCCTCCTCCTTCTCCTCATCCTCATCCTCCACCACCATATCTACCATATCACCATATCTACATCTCTTGCAAGGGGCATTGGAGTGCCTCCAAATTTTTGGCAGCCGTTGCATTCACTGCATAGGCAAACAGTATGGGAGACCCACTTCCTAATAGTGGGAACATTATTTTTAGGAGACCCTCCGACCTCTACGTCTCTTGCAAGGGGCATTGGAGTGTACTGTAACTGTAGAGCCGACCCGCTCCTTTCTAATGGGAACATGTTGTTACTGTGGCCCAGCTCTATGTGTCTTTAAATTGTTATTGAGGTTTTTCCTAAATTTTGGCAGCCGTTGGACTCACTGCATACCCTATAACTGGATAGCAAAACCACTCCTTTCTAGGAATATGTCGTTACTGAGGCCCACCTCTATGTGTCTTTAAATTGTTAATGGGGTTTTTCCCAAATTTTGGCAGCCGTTGTACTCACTGCATACCATATAACTGGATAGCAGACTATCTCCTTTCCAATGAGAACATGTCGTTACTGTGGCCCACCTCTATGTGTCTTTAAATTGTTATTGGAGTTTTTTCCAAATTTTGGCAGCCCTTGCAGTCACTGCATGTGTGGCACCCCAAAGGGTCTGGTTGCCACAGTGGTAGTAATACCATGTCTGGGAGCAAAACAGGGGTTTCCTGGCCAGGAACACATTACATGCAACACCTCCTGCTCCAGACCAGAAAGGGGAGGATCCTGCCCTATACAACTGGATCTGGAGGCGGAGTTAGTCAGTCTAAGTCTAAGTCTAAGTCTAGTGTCAGGAGTAAGATAGGACACGAAGGAGCAAGGAGCCGAGGACTGGAGCTGGCAGAGCTCGTCCTGGCCGGAGTACATACAGAGAACCGGACACCGGAGTCCGAGGCTGTGGGGATTGCATACCCAGCAGCAGAAACCGCACGGCAGGAGATTGTAGGTCTCCTGACCCCATCAGAAGCCCGGAGGCTCAGCCACACGAGAGGATCAGTGCCGCCACAGAGGAACGAGGAATACACGGGATCCGAGTCGCCAGCCATACGGGTGAGCACAGCACGTTACACTCAGGGACGTGGGCTACAACACGACTATAAGCGGGATAGTCAAAGAGTACAGTCAGAACGGCAGGCCTACAACGTCACCTGGCCAGGAGGATTCTTGGATTGCTCCCAGACTGACCAGGCCCTCATCCCTAGAAAGTACTCCCGTTGGGGCCTATATAATTGCCACTAGTAAAGACCCTAGGACTGCACTGCAACGACTCCGTGTCATCATTACTGATCCCGGCACTATCACCATCATCATCCATACACGCTGCCCTGAAGCTCCACTCTTCCTGTGGGGAGTCACATCACCTTGCTGCACACACCATCAGCTTCAGTGGACTGCTCCGCAGCGGCGGTTCCCAATAACCGCATTCCACAGGTGGCGTAGTCGGACTCTACATAAACTACCCTGGTTTGACCACCCTGGGTCACGGACCGGGTCGCCGCCACGGTGACTACAACCCCCAGCATCTACAAGGCCCGGCTCCGGGTCTCCCCCCGGCCCAGGGGGCGCGTCACATGGGCATTACCACTATAGGAGACCTACTCCTTTATAATGGGAACATTTTTTTTTACTGAGACCCTCTTCTATGTCTCTTCAAAGGGGTATTGGGTTGCGTCCAAATTTTTGGCAGCCCTTGCAGTCACCGCGTACGCAATAACAGAATAGGACACCTACTCTTTAATAATTGGAACAACAAAGCATAGCCGACTGCTGGCCCTTTAAGAATTGTAAGGGCCGCCTGATGGCCCTATAAAAATAGTGTTTGTGACCTTCAGAGTCCCTCCTTCATAAATGAAACAGGATGTGTCTGATCATCTCTCACACACCACATGGCAAGATAAGGTAGTAAAATGTTAAAATGACATTTACCGGTGAATGTATTTTTCACCGTTCAAAGCAATGCAAAACTGCAAAAGCGCATCAAAAACGCTACGTGTGAACATAGCCCAAGGTGTGAAGGAGCATTTTTGTTTTGAATGTTTATTTTGCCTTATATACAAGTCATTACCCTGGAAAGGATGTTCCTTAACATTTTTCTTAGTGTTTTCACCTACAATGATACCCCTTTCAAGGTCCCATAGAGTATGATGTCCCAAAAAATATCCCCATACGGAATGATGTTCCCACATTCCTTCACTTACACAGTGTGATCGCCCAGAAAAATCACCGACTAAATTAGTGCCATATTAAGTGCATACAGTAAATATAGCAAATTAGTACAGAGAACATACACTAATATAACACATTACTTTTATTAGTTATCTTAAAATAATCAAATATAAGTTTGAAATCTAATGAACAATGTGTATAAAAGTGTCCCTTTCCCCCTCCATGCTGGGACGCTGGCTTTCTCACTGCCCCGGCTCTTGGTGCGGTCCCCGGTGTGCTCCTGCCTCCTTCTTCCTGCTGCTTCCTGGTGTGCGCACTGCAGTTCCTAGCGTTCCGCTCCCCTGCTCTTAAAGGGGCAGCGTGTGCATATAGTAAATGCCCCCAGCGTGTTGCTGAGAGGCATTTAATATAATATGTAGCACCTGCAAAATGGCTCCCAGACAATTGCTGGGACTCATCCTGTATAAAAGACTCTCTCTCCCTTAGGGAGTCGCCAAGCAACGAGTTGAATCATTAGTTAGTAAGGAGTGCTATTAGCCAGGTGTGAGGTCCCCTGGTCCCAGTGTGGCCAGTTTCCTGAATCTGTACCCCTGGTCCAGGTGTGGCCAGTGTCCTGAACCTGAACCTCTGGTCCCTGTGTGGCCAGTGTCCTGAACCTGAACCCCTGGTCCCGGTGTAACCAGTATCCTGAACCCGAACCTCTGGTCCCAGTGTGGCCTGTATCCTGAACCTGAACCTCTTGTCCCGGTGTGGCCAGTGTTCTGAACTCAAAACCATGGTCCCGGTGTGGCCAGTTTCCTGAACCCAAAACCCTGGTCCCGGTGTGATCAGTGTCCTGAACCTGAATCTCTGGTACCACTGTGGTCAGTGTCCTGAACCTGAATCCCTGGTCCCGGTGTGGCCAGTGTCCGGAACTTGAATCCCTAGTCCCGGTGTGGACAGTGTCCGGAACCCGAACCCCTGGTCCCGTTGTGGTTAGTGTCCTGAACCTGAATCCCTGGTACCGGTGCGGCCTGATCCTGAACCTATATTCCTGGGCCTTGTGTAACCAGAACCTGAACATTGTCCCCTGGTCCTGGAGTGGCCAGTCCTGTTTCCGAAGTCCCCTGGTCTTGGTGCGGCCAGTCCTGAACATTATCCCCTGGTCCTGGTGCAGCCAGTCCAGTTCCCGAAGTCCCCTGCTCCTGGTTCGGCCAATCCTGAACATTGTCCCCTGGTCCTGGGGTGGCCAGTCCTGTTCCCAAAGTCCCCTGGTCCTGATACTGCCTGTCCTGTTCCCGAAGTCACCTGGTCCCAGTGCACCCAGTGTCTGAACATTGTCCCCCGGTCCGTGTGTGGCCTGTTCCTGATCCTATATCCTAGAAGGGTGTGTCTGAACATAGCCCTAATCAGTGTCAGGGAACCTGACTCCTGGGGTCAGCAGCTGCTGTACCGGGCTCAGCCTAGGAGTGGTACCTGGTGGCTACCTGCAGCTCAGTCTGTCTCCACCATCAGGAGCTCCAGTGAACACCTGGTAGCCGCTTAGCTACGCCCCTACCTGGGCAAACCCGGACCTGTGACAAAGTGAGTCCACAAATCCACATGCGCCACCATTGGGGGTAACAATATGGCAATGCAATGTCCCCAAAATAGTCATGCATATCAGTAGTTGCAAAAAGATACAATTTATTTCAATCTGAAAAAAGGAGGGGGACCCTATTAAAACTCTAGTTTTGCTCATACCTTGGCATGAAACATTGTAATATTCAGTTTTCCATAGATATGAATAATATCAAATTGAAATTTTTCCCAATGCAAATAGTATGTTATACTACATATACAAGTGCCTACAAGTAGTATTCAACCCCCTGCAGATTTAGCTGGTTGACACATGCGGAATTAACTTGGCATTGTGACATTTGTACTGTAGATCAGCCTGGAAGTGGGAAATGCACTGCAGCTAATTTTTTTATTTTTTTTTTAAACGTAAAAAGTTAATTCAGAGTGTCATTTATTATTCAACCCCTCAAACCACAAGAATTCTGTTTGGTCCCCCTAAAGTATTAAGAAGTAGTTCAGGCACCAAGAATAATGAGCTTCAGATGTGTGGATTAAAGATCTCTTTTGCCAGCCTTTTCTGACTATTTAAGACCCTCCCCAAACTTGTGAACAGCACTCAGACATGGTCAACATGGGAAAGACAAAGGAGCATTCCAAGGCCATCAGAGACAAGATCGTGGAGGGTCACAAGGCTGGCAAGGGGTACAAAACCCTTTCCAAGGAGTTGGGCCTACCTGTCTCCACTGTTGGGAGCATCATCCATAAGTGGAAGGCTTATGGAACTACTGTTAGCCTTCCACGGCCAGGACGGCTTTTTAAAGTGTACTCCCGTGCCGAGGCCAGGCTTGTCCGAAGAGTCAAGGCTAACCCAAGGACAACAAGGAAGGAGCTCCGGGAAGATCTCATGGCAGTGGGGACATTGGTTTCAGTCAATACCATAAGTAACGTACTCCACCGCAATGGTCTCCGTCCCAGACGAGCCCGTAAGGTACCTTTACTTTCAAAGCGTCATGTCAAGGCTCGTCTACAGTTTGCTCATGATCACTTGGAGGACTCTGAGACAGACTGGTTCAAGGTTCTATGGTCTGATGAGACCAAGATCGAGATCTTTGGTGCCAACTACACACGTGACGTTTGGAGACTGGATGGCACTGCATATGACCCCAAGAATACCATCCCTACAGTCAAGCATGGTGGTGGCAGCATCATGCTGTGGGGCTGTTTCTCTGCCAAGGGGCCTGGCCATCTGGTCCGCATCCATGGGAAGATGGATAGCACGGCCTACCTGGAGATTTTGGCCAAGAACCTCCGCTCCTCCATCAAGGATCTTAAGATGGGTCGTAATTTCATCTTCCAACAAGACAACGACCCAAAGCACACAGCCAAGAAAACCAAGGCCTGGTTCAATAGGGAAAAAGTCAAGGTGTTGGAGTGGCCTAGTCAGTCTCCTGACCTTAACCCAATTGAAAACTTGTGGAAGGAGCTCAAGAATAAAGTCCACATGAGACACCCAAAGAACCTAGATAACTTGGAGAAGATCTGCATGGAGGAGTGGGCCAAGATAACTCCACAGACCTGTGCCGGCCTGATCAGGTCTTATAAAAGATGATTATTAGCTGTAATTGCAAACAAGGGTTATTCCACAAAATATTAAACATAGCGGTTGTATAATAATTGACCCACACTTTTATGTTTAAAATTTAATAAAATTCAACTGAGCAACATAACTTTTTGGTTTGTAAGATTTATGCTTCTGTTCATAAAACCTACTCTCGTTTGCAGTTTGAAGGCTCTAACTTATTTGCATCTTATCAAACCAGCTAAATCTGCAGGGGGTTGAATACTACTTGTAGGCACTGTATGTTTGATTGATATAAATTGTATCTTTTTGCCACTACTGATCTGCATGACTATTTTGGGGACATTGGGTTGCCTTATCATTGGATTTTAAATTTACATTTGAGAATTTTAAGATAACTAATTAAAGTAATGTTTTATATTAGTGTATGTTCTCTGAACCAATTTGTATGTTTATACACTTTATATTTTTATGGGCAATCATGCTTTATATTAGTGTATGTTCTGTACACAGCATAATTGTCCCACAAACCCCGCACAGTATGATGGTCATCCCATCCCCCTATACAGTATGATATTCACCTTAGCCACCCACACAGTGTTAGTATTATCATCCCCCCACAGCGTGATGGTCTCCAGAGCCTCCACACACAGTACAGTGGCATGTAAAAGTTTGGGCACCCCTGGTAAACATTACTGTTATTGAGAACAGTTAAGCAAGTTGAAGATGAACTGATCTCCAAAAGGCCTACAGTTAACAATGACACATTTATTTTGTATTTTAGGCAAAAAATATTATATTATACTTACTATATTTTCATATTTTACATTTTAAAAATTACAAAAAGGAAAATGGCCCAATACAGAAGTTTGGGCATCCTGTATGGTTAGTACCTAGTAGCACCCCCTTTTGAAAGTATCACAACTTGTAAACACTTTTTGTAGCCAGACAAGAGTCTTTCAATTCTTGTTTGAGGGATTTTCATCCATTCATCCTTGGAAAATTCTTCCAGTACTGTGTGATTCCTGGGTTGTCTTGCATACACTAATTTGAGGTCTAGCCACAGATTTTCAATGATGTTTGGATCAGGGGACTGTGAGGGCCATTGTAAAACCTTCATCTAGCGCCTTTTGAGGTAGTCTATTGTGGGTTTTGACGTATGTTTAGGATCATTATACATTTGTCCTCCACTATAGTCCTCCACTTTCTACTAATCCACCTAATCCCTACACCTAGCAAGGAACTCTTCATCTCTCCCTCCATCCTCCCAATTCATCTCACCTCCTCCTCAGAACTATTTCTCAAAATTCACTCCTGTGTCTTCAAACACAGACAGCCACCTCACGCCTTCTCCTGCTCCCACCTACTAACACTTTCCCTGCTCCTTCTGACTGCAGGCGATATCTCTAAACACAAAAAAGCAAAGCCACACGAAGAAGAATTAAAATTCCCCCAAAAATTCAAGAAAAAACACAGCAAAAAAGAGCAGCAGTGTTTACCTGCCCAGATCTTCAAAACCAAATGCACTACCAGAGTGCAGCAAACCCACATAAAGATGGCGGTTACACAGGTGCAAAATACTGATGAGACAACCACTCACAACCTACCATTTCATGGAGGGGGTGACTGCTTAGTATTTGAATTGCACACAAAAAGGCTTGAATAGTGTGCTGTTCACACTAGGGTAGAGTATAGTATCGAGCTTACAGCCCATACTATTAGATTAGGCGGGCTGCCCGGTCAAGTGCACCCCATGGACCCCATCCAAGTGCACCCCATGCACCCCATCCAAGTGCACCCCATGGGAACAGACACCCCAGTTTACAATGCACACTCAACAGGCAACCCTGGCACACCAACCTGACTAAAGAACTGCGGAGGGCTTCCAGGGTTGCTGAGCGGAGATGGAAAAGGTCTCACTCCAACAAGCATTCTATCGCATTCAAACAGTCCCTCACTACTTTCAAGTCCACACTCACTGCAGCAAAACAAACATACTTAGCAAAAAATAAAGGGAGGCGGGCACCATTGGATGTAATATACTTAGTAGAGATCAACCTGTTGCATGAAGAAACATGTGCAAAAAAGAGAGAAGAAATGCAACATAACGGGATCTCAATACAAAAAATATTTTTATTTTTATTATACAAGCGAGCCACAGCAAGTAAAACCCACAAACAACATGTCAAATAGCCCATAATCAGGCTAAGACACCTCCAAACCACCCTGCTGAAAAGGAAATAGGAGAATGAACAGTCACATAGGTATATGATAAATAATACATATATATAACTACACCAATCCAAAAAGACCTCTAAAGTGCTAATGCGTGTATGTAAACATACTGGTAAGCTGCCAATGAAAAAAGGTGCCAAATCCACTAATGGGAGAGTTGCACATGAAAGGGTTATATAACAAGCACAATACTGTTGCCCACTAATTCAGAGGCCCTACAAACACTATGAAGATAAATGGCAATTGAAAGTTAATATAATATGCCTGTCAGAAAAAATGCTAAAAACATGCATGCAAATAGTATACTCATGTGCACAGCAACAGCTGCCAGAGTAACGCAAGCACAAAATGAACAGAGTTCAAACAATCATACTAAAACCTATGTCCATAGCAGAATTCATGGGTGGATAGAGGATGGGATTATTTATCATATACCTATGTGACTGTTCATTCTCCTATGTCCTTTTCAGCAGGGTGGTTTGGAGGTGTCTTGGCCTGATTTTGGGCTATTTGACATGTTGTTTGTGGGTTTTACTTGTTTTTAATTGTCTGTGTTGTGGCTCGCTTTTATAATAAAAATAAAAATATTTTTTGTATTGAGATCCCATTATGTTGCATTTCTTCTCTCTTTTTTGCAAAACAAACATACTTCTAATTAGTGTTGAGCGAGCACTAAAATGCTCGGGTGCTCGAAGCTCGGGCCAAGCTCGCCGTGATACTCGGGTGCTCGACCCGAGCAACGAGCCCAAAGTTAGTCTATGGGAGACCCGAGCATTTTTGCGGCGGCACCCCCGGCAGTCTTTTAAAAGCCTAACAAGTGCCCAAAACGATAGTGACAGTGCTCAAATGACATGGGGACAGCATGGGGATCGCCCCAGGAAGCATTTCTGACCTCCAGGTTACTGCTGTCAACAACGTGGTCAGAGGTATTAAGCCACTTTTAAGGGCTCACAATAAAACGTTCAAAAACTAAACTGAAACTGCTTTCCTGTGAAATATGTTAAGGAAGTTCCTTTCCAGGGTAAAGACTTGTGTATAAGGTAAAATAAATAACCAAAACAAAAAATACTCCTCCACACCTTGGGCTATGTTCACAAGTAGCATTTTTTATGCGTTTTTGCACTTTTGTATTGCTTTCAACCGTGACAAATGCATTCACCGGGATATGTCATTTTAACATTTTACAACCTTATCTGGCTATGTGCTGTGTGACACATGCATACAGTGCTGAAAAGACATGGGAACAGCATGGGGAAGACCCCTGGAAGCATCTCTGACTCCCAGGTCACTGCCTAAAAGTGTGCCCTTCAGAAGTCATCCTTGCCACATCAGAAGATGCAGACTTGCAACTATGCCCGTGCAAGTCCTTGTCCCAGGGCAGTGTTCAATTGTACCTCCCCCATTCCTTGCAATGCAAACGCAAATATGCAGCCAACCACCCACCCACCCGCAGGCTGCAATACTAAACTGCTAGCTTGCACTTGAAATGGGGCCTTTTGGTTTGGAGGAGGCCGAAGCTGGCCACTACCTCATGGCTGCTTCGGCAGCGAGGTATCCATACTCAGTCCCCAGCCGCCCGGCGGCCGGGTGTCCACGCTCGGTCCCCAGCCGCCAGGTGGCGGCCGGGTGTCCATACTCGGTCTCCAGCCGCTCCGTGGCAAGGTGTCCACACACGGTCCCCAGCCGCCTGGGGGTGGCCGGGTGACCATAAACGGTCCCCAGCCGCCCCTATTTCTCCTGTCACCTTCCCACACACTTTTCTTAGCCTGGCCTGCTTTAGGGCAGCATTGGACGAGCCCACCAGAGAACCAGACTCCTCCGGTGGGCCCTGGCTTCTCCATCAGGGGAGTTGAGAGTGCCAAGGTGAGGAGCATGATGATGAAGATAGAAGTTAGCATCTGCTTTGTTTTCTTGGAATGCAAGCGTAAGTGTGCAGCTTGCCACCCACCCACTCCCAGGCTGCAAAACCATACTGCTAGCTTGCACTTGAAATGGGGCCTTTTAGTTTGGAGGAGGCCAAAGCTGGCCACTACCTCATGGCTGCTTCGGCAGCGAGGTATCCATACTCAGTCCCCAGCCGCCCCTATTTGTCACGGTGTGCCTTATACATAAGATTAAGCTCGCATACCAAAATATTACCTGTGCCCTCCCAAGTGCATTTAGTGGGAAGGACAGCCTATTCCGCTGTAGTGTATGCATGCCAAACCCCTGTTCATGGTACATGCGAAGATGCCTCCCACCCTGCACCTGTCGTTGCAGACTTGCAACTATCCCCGTTCAAGTCCTTGTCCCAGGGCAGTGTTCAATTGTACCTCTCCCATTCCTTGCAATGCAAGCGCAAGTATGCAGCCTGCCACCCACCCACCCCCATGGCTGCAATACCATACTGCTTGCTTGCACTTGAAATTGGGCTGCGTTGGCGGACTGGTATCCATACTAAGTCCCCAGCGCCCGGCAGCCGGGTGTCCATACTCGGTCCCCAGCCGCCGAGGGGCGGCCAGGTGTCCATACTCGGTCCCCAGCCGCCCCGCGGCTGGGTGTCCACACACGGTCCCCAGCCGCCTGGGGGCAGCCGGGTGTCCATAAACGGTCCCCAGCCGCCCCTAATTCTCCTGTCAACTTCCCCCCACACACTTTTCTTAGCCCGGCCTGCTTTAGGGCAGCATTGGACGAGCTCACCAGAGAACCAGACTCCACCGGTGGGCCCTGGCTTCTCCATCAGGGGAGTTGAGAGTGCCAAGGTGAGTAGCATGATGATGATGATAGAAGTTAGCATCTGCTTTGTTTTCTTGGAATGCAAGCGCATGTATGTAGTAGCGGCTAGGCCTGAGGTAGTCAGCGTTTTGGTGCATATCCTACCTCCTCCGAGGATTCTATGACTCCCGTTAAAACAAAGCTTCAGGTGATAAATGATGCATGAGGTGGTGGCAAAGGAGAAAGAGCAGGAGGAACAGGGACCATTCACATCAATATCAGGCCAGTCAACCACATATGTCTTGTAGGATTTGTTTCTGTAACAAAAGGAGCGGTTTGACTACACAGTTATAGGGGCATACAGTGAGTGCAATGCCTACCAAAAATTTCGAGGCACTCCAATGCCCCTTGGAAATGACATGGAGGTCAGAGGGCCTTAACTAAACCGGTTTTTCCATTTATAGCAACTGGGTCTCCTGTACACTGTTGGCCTAAGCAGTGAATGGAAGGCTTACCAAAAATTATGAGGAACTGCAATGCCCCTTGAAACAGACGTGGATTACAGCGTACTAAAAACCTTCTACCCATTATTGGGGAGTGGGTCTCCCTTAGTTTTCGCCTTTGCATTGAAAAGCAAAAGCTGACTAAAATTAGGAGGAAATGCAATGCCTGTTGGAAGAGTCGTGGAGGTTATAGGTAATTAAAAACAACATTTCAATGCCCATTGGAAGAGCTGTGGAGTTCAGAGTGGCTTAAGAAGACGCTTTTAATGCCCCTTTGAAGAGACGTGGAGGTCACAGTAGCTTAACAAGATGGTTTTAATGCCCCTCGGAAGAGACGTGGAGGTCACAGTAGCTTAACAAGACGGTTTTAATGCCCCTCGGAAGAGACATGGAGGTCCCAGTAGCTTAACAAGACGGTATGAATGCTCCTTGGAAGAGACGTGGAGGTCACAGTAGCTTAACAAGACGGTTTTAATGCCCCTTGGAAAACTGGTGGAGGTCGCAGTAGCTTAACAAGACGGTTTTAATGCCCCTCGGAAGAGACGTGGAGGTCCCAGTAGCTTAACAAGACGGTTTTAATGCCCCTCGGAAAAGTGGTGGAGGTCGCAGTAGCTTAACAAGACGGTTTTAATGCCCCTCGGAAAAGTGGTGGAGGTCGCAGTAGCTTAAGAAGACGGTTTGAATGCCCCTTGGAAAAGTGGTGGAGGTCGAAGTAGCTTAACAAGACGGTTTGAATGCCCCTTGGAAAAGACGTGGAGGCCCCAGTAGCTTAACAAGATGGTTTTAATGCCCCTTGGAAAAGTGGTAGAGGTCACAGTAGCTTAACAAGACGGTTTTAATGCCCCTTGGAAAAGTGGTGGAGGTCACAGTAGCTTAACAAGACGGTTTTAATGCCCCTTGCAAAAGTGGTGGAGGTCACAGTAGCTTAACAAGGCGGTTTTAATGCCCCTCGGAAAAGTGGTGGAGGTCGCAGTAGCTTAACAAGACGGTTTTAATGCCCCTCGGAAAAGTGGTGGAGGTCGCAGTAGCTTAAGAAGACGGTTTGAATGCCCCTTGGAAAAGTGGTGGAGGTCGAAGTAGCTTAAGAAGACGGTTTGAATGCCCCTTGGAAAAGACGTGGAGGTCCCAGTAGCTTAACAAGACTGTTTTAAAGCCCCTCGGAAAAGTGGTGGAGGTCGCAGTAGGTTAACAAGACGGTTTTAATGCCCCTCAAAAAAGTTGTTGAGGTCGCAGTAGCTTAACAAGATGGTTTGAATGCCCCTTTGAAAAGTGGTGGAGGTCGCAGTAGCTTAACAAGACGGTTTGAATGCCCCTTGGAAGAGACGTGGAGGCCCCAGTAGCTTAACAAGACGGTTTTAATGCCCCTTGGAAAAGTGGTAGAGGTCACAGTAGCTTAACAAGACGGTTTTAATGCCCCTTGGAAAAGTGGTGGAGGTCACAGTTGCTTAACAAGATGGTTTTAATGCCCCTTGCAAAAGTGGTGGAGGTCACAGTAGCTTAACAAGGCGGTTTTAATGCCCCTTGGAAAAGTGGTGGAGGTCACGGTAGCTTAACAAGACGGTTTTAATGCCCCTTACAATAGCCATACAGTACAGCATCTTAAAAATATTATTCCCATTATTGGGGAGTGGGTCTACCACAGTCTTTGCTTATGCCTTCCAAGCAAAAGCTGACAAAAATAAGGACGGAGGAACTTTCAATAATGGCAACACGGACCACGGTCACCCTGGTGGTATTGTGGTAGAGGAGGCTGAGGATAAGGAGAAGAACATAAAACAGCCAAAATGAGGAAGTGTATACCCATGTGTGGGTGTGAAGCGGTGCATGTGAATACACCTCCTGAAATAACACGTGGATTTTACTTTATGCTACTCTGCTGTCATTTGGTGGTGATGAGAAGTCTAGCCCAATCCAGCCCTTGTTCATTTTCATAAGGGTCAGCTTGTCAGCATTGTCAGTTGACAGGCGAGTGCGCTTATCAGTTGTAATTTCCCCAGCGGCACTAAAAACACGCACCGATAACACGCTAGCGGCAGGGCAGGCCAGGACCTCCAAGAGCGAGTTCATTCCAAGTGTCCAGCTTGGATACCCAATAATTAAAAGGCACAGAGGAATCACGGAGGACGCTGGTACGGTCGGCAAGGTACTCCCTCACCATCTTTTGAAACTTTCCACTCCTTGTGAGAGTACCCCGCGCCTCAGGGTCTGTCCGAAGCGAGGGTCTGAGAAAACTGTCCCAGAACGTTGACAGTGTTCCCCTGCCTCTGCTGGATTGGAGTTGCGTCTCTCTCGCATGTACGCCTTGGTTGGGCAACGAACTGTGACTTCTGCCGCTAGCGTGTTCAGATGTGAATTTTCTTAACAGTTCTGCAGCAAGGGCCTTCTGATACTACCCCATTTTTGTAGATCTCTCCATCTCAGGAACAAGAGAGTTGAAAGTTCTCCTTGTAGCGGGGGTCTAAAAGTGTCACCAACCAGTAATGATTGTCACCCAACATTTTGACAATGCAAGGGTCACGGTTAAGGCAGCATAACATAAAGTCAGCCATGCGTGCCAGACTGGTAACGGGCAAGACTTCCGTATCCTCACCAAGATGACGACTGACCATGCTCTCCTCCTCCTCCTCCTCCTCCCTCCTGTCCTCAGGCCACCCACGCTGAACCGACGGTATGACAGTTGTACAGGTACTACCGTCTACAGCGCATGATACAAGCTCCTGTTCTTCCTCCTCCTCCTCCTCTCCCTCATTGTCCCCCAATGCACGTTGGGATGAGATGAGGCTGGGCTGTGTGTAATCGACCGCTATAGCTTCTTGATCCATCTCATCATACTCTGGCTGCAATGCCTCCTCTTTAATTCTCTGCAGAGAGCGTTGCAAAAGACAGACAAGTGGAATGCTGACGCTAATGATGGCGTCATCGCCACTCAACATCTTGGTGGACTCCTCAAAGTTTGTCAAGATGGTGCATATGTCAGACATCCAGGTCCACTCCTGAGGTCTTATGTGTGGAGTCTGACCTGAATATCGACGGCCTTGTTGCAGCTGGTACTCCACAACTGCTCTCTTCTGCTCACAAATCCTTTGCAACATGTGGAGGGTAGAGTTCCAATGTGTGGGGACATCACACACCAGTCGGTGTGATGGAAGCTGCAAACGCTGCTGCAACACAGCAAGGGCGGCGGAAGCTGTAGCCGACTTGCGAAAATGAGCTGACAGGCGGCGTACTTTGATGAGCAGATATGGCAACTCGGGGTATGAATTAAGAAACCGCTGAACCACGAGGTTAAGCACATGAGCCAGGCATGGTACGTGTGTGATCTCGCCTCGCCTCACAGCCGCCACCCGGTTACGGCCATTGTCACACACGGCCATGCCTGGATGTAGGTTCAGCGGTGTCAGCCACAGATCTGCCTGCTCTTTCACAGCTGTCCACAACTCACAAGCAGTGTGAGGTTTCTCACCTAAGCTTATGAGTTTCAGCACAGCCTGTTGCCGCTTGGCGGAGGCAGTACTGCAGTGCTTCCAGCTTGTAACTGATGTGGTGATATCTGAGATGGAGAGTGAACATGAGGAGGATGAGGAGGATGATGCGCAGGAGCTGTACACTGTGGGGGCAACTCTGACTGACATAGGGCCCGCAATCCTCGGTGTGGGGAGGATGTGTTCCGTCCCAAGGTCCGACTGGGTCCCGGCTTCCACTATGTTTACCCAGTGTGCCGTCAGGGAGCTGTACCGTCCCTGGTCACAAGCACTTGTCCACGTGTCCGTTGTCAGGTGGACTCTCCCAGTAACTGCGTTGTTGAGGGCACGGCCGATGTTTTGGGACACGTGCTTGTGTAGTGCGGGGATGGCACACCGGGCAAAATAGTGTCGGCTGGGGACCGAGTACCAAGGGACGGCCACCGCCATAAGGTTGCGGAAGGATTCTGTCTCCACCAGCCTAAAAGGCAGCATTTCCAACGCAAGCAGTCGTGAAATGTGCGAATTTAGGACTGTGGCCTGTGGGGCGTTAGCTGCGAATTTCCGCTTTCGTTCAAAGGTCTGGGATATGGACAATTGAGCGCTGCGGTGGGACGTGGTCATGGACGTTGATGCTGTTTCTTGAGAAACTGCCATAACAAGTGAAGACTGAGAGGAGGGGGCATCTTTGCATGCAGTATGGACAGGGGATTGCCTTGCACACACACAACAGGGGGTTCTATTGCATGCACAACAGCGGAAGCAGTGGTGACACCTGCTGACACTGGTCGTGGACCCTGGGGTTTGCCCCACAAAATCGGGTGCTTTGCTGCCATGTGCCTGATCATGCTGCTGGTGGTCAGGCTGGTAGTTTTGTCACCCCTGCTGATGCTGGCATGGCAGGTGGTACAAATGGCCTTTTTGGGGTTATCAGCAGAGTCTTTAAAAAAATTCCAGACTCTGGAAGACCTATAGGTTGTACTGGTAACGTCCCTCGTGTTGGTGTTACGGGGAACTGTTGCCTGCCTTCTGTGTGCGGCCACCACACTGCTTCTTCCTGCCTGTTGGCGTACTCTGCCTTCCTCACCCTGTGTGCTGCTGGCCTCGCTCTGTGTGTCCTTCTACCACGTTGGGTCAGTTACTAGATCATCCACCACCTCCTCCTCTTCCACTTGCGCACCACGATCCTCCTCCTCACTTCCTGGCAATTGTGTCTCGTCATCGTCCACCTCTTGTGACAAATTGCCAGCGTCGACTTCCTGTGGCCGTGGCTGTTCAAATATTTGGGCATCGCTACATGGGATCTCCTCTTCCACCACTTCAAGCGGAGCAGGCGAGGGGCACAAAGCTGGAAATGGACCAGTGAACAGCTCTTCAGAGTGTCCAAGTGTGGGATCAGTTGCTGTCTGACGACAGTCAGCATGGTGGGAGAAAGGCGCATCAGGGTGAGGAGGAGTATGCGGTCAAGACTCACGGCTACTAAGAGTTGACCGTGTGGAAGACAGACCGGAGGTGGTGGTGCCCAGGTAACTGGAAGTATTATCTGCTATCCAATTAATAACCTGTTCACACTGATCAGTTCGCAATACTGGAGTTGGTCTGTGCTTCCCTAGTAATTCAGTCAAGAAGTGGGAGCGAGAAGATGTGGCTGTTGGTTGTGGCACATTTTCACCTTGGCCACGGCCCTGTCCTCTGCATGCACCATCACCAGAACGTCCAGTTCCACGTCCCTTGCCACGCGCCTTGCCCATTGTAAAGGAAGTAAAATAGCTTACACTCGCACTATCAATGGAAAAAGGTTAACAAAAAGTAGATTAGAACCATGGAAGAGGAAAACAACAGTTCTATTTCTCTGGCCTACACCCGACTCTTTTAAACAATCTGAAAAATCAGGGAGACACTATTAGTTTTTTTTTACGGCAAAAAATGCCAAAAGCAGGATAATAGAGAATTTTTACCGTGGAACAGCAAAACTACAGTTATAATTTACTGGTGTATACCAGACTTTTTAAAATATATATATTTGCGGCTGAACAGTGAGCAACACACTCAAACTGTTTTTTTTTAGATACAAATGGCCCAAAAGTGCATAATACAGAGGTTTGAACCGTGGAACTGCAAAACCACACTTCTGTTTCTCTGGCCTACACCAGACTATTTTCAACAGATATATTTGTGTCTGAAAAATCAGGGAGACACTATTATTTTTTTTTTTTACGGCAAAAAATGCCAAAAGCAGGATAATAGAGATTTTTTACCGTGGAACAGCAAAACCACAGTTATAATTTACTGGTGTATACCAGACTTTTTTAAATATATATATTTGCGGCTGAAAAATGAGCGACACACTCAAACTGTTTTTTTTTTAGATACAAATGGCCCAAAAGTGGATAATACAGAGGTTTGAACCGTGGAACTGCAAAGCCACACTTCTGTTTCTCTAGCCTACACCAGACTATTTTCAACAGATATATTTGTGTCTGAAAAATCAGAGACATACTTTTTTTTTTTTTGGTGGGTGGGGACACCAAAAGGTTAATAAGACGGGTATTTGTACGGTGTGAAGGAGGAAAAAAAAAAGAGGATTTAGATGAAAAAAAAAGGATTTTTCCTGGCCCCCGAGACCTGTAGTTAAGTCCAGAAATTTCAGCAACAGGAGCACACAGGATTGTAATGCAGCGTTTGCTGGTATAACCACTGCGTCTCCTATACAGCCTGCCTGCCTGATATCTAGGATGGATATTAGTCCTGAGAAGGACTGTTTGTTTGATCTGGCAGCCTTTACAGACCCTACACTAACTATTTCGCAGTATATATCTCTCCCTAAATCAGCAGCGCTGTCCCTACACTGTCTGATCCCAGCCGTCTGTGTCCACGATGGCGGCGCCCGGTTTTAAATACTTGAGGTGACGCTGTGCGGCCAGCCAATCAATGTAATGCCCACAACCAACATGGCTGCGGCATTACAGTGACTGGCTGGCAATCCCTGCATGTTCATTGGCTCTGTAAAGAGCGCCAAACATGCAGGGCGGAGACCCGAGCTCCCGCCCTAGTAACCCGTAAATGCTCAGTGCTCGCCGAACATCCCGAGTAGCGTGATACTCGGGCGAGTACCAAGCAGTGTCGAGCATGTTCGCTCAACACTACTTCTAATCTCTCAAATCCTCCCTGTCTAACAACCCTAAACAGCTATTCAACACTTTCAATTCTCTCCTCCGCTCCCCCAGCGCCTCCTCCCTCGTCTCTCATCTCAGCCGAAGACTTTGCCTCATTCTTCAAGCAGAAGATTGACACCATCAGACAAAGCTTTCGGCTAAAGTCCCCACACCTCCTCCTCATATCTACTCAACCCTCCTCCTCCAAAACCAGCTTCTCCACCATTACGGAAGATCAAGTTTCCTCTTTACTCTCCAAGTCACACCTCACTACCTGCGAAATTGACCCAATTCCATCCTACCTCATCCCTAACCTCACCACAGTCTTCATCCCAGCCCTAACCCACCTTTTCAACCTGTCACTAACAACTGGTGTCTTCCCCTCATGCTTCAATCATGCCTCGATCACACCCGTCCTCAAAAAGCCCTTCTTCACCCCATATCACTTCTCTCCTATGCCTCAAAACTACTGGAACAACACGTCCACCTTGAACAGTCCTCCCACCTCTCCTCATGCTCCCTTTTTGACCGCTTACAATCTGGATTCCTCCACTGAAACTGCCCTGACTAAAGTTACCAACGACCTACTAACCGCCAAATCCAAGCGACACTACTCTGTCCTCCTCCTCCTTGACCTATCATCTGCCTTTGACACAGTGGACCATTCCCTCTTGCTACAGACTCTCTCATCTCTCTGCATCACAGACAGACTGGACTTTCAGTGTCTCCCACTTACACACCACCTCCTCATCTCGCCCCCTATCTGTTGGTGTCCCCCAAGGTTCAGTCCTAGGACCCCTGCTCTTCTCAATCTACACCTTTGGCCTCGGACAGCTCATAGAGTCCCATGGCTTTCAGTATCACCTCTATACTGATGACACACAGATCAACCTCTCTGGACCTGATATCTCCTCCATACTAACCAGAATCCCACAATGTCTGTCTGCTATAACATCCTTCTTTTCCGACAGATTTCTAAAACTTAACATGGATACAACAGAATTCATCATCTTTCCATCATTTCACTCAACCCCCCCCCCCCATCTGATCTATCCATCAAAGTCAATGGCTGCTCACTCTCCTCAGTCCCGCAAGCTCGCTGCCTCGGGGTAACCCTGGACTCCAATCTCTCCTTCAAACCACATATCCAATCCCTTTCCACTTCTTGCCGACTCCAACTCAAAAATATCTCCCGGATCCATACATTTCTCAACCACGAATCTGCAAAAACACTAGTGCACGCCCTCATCATCTCCCTCCTCAACTACTGCAACCTCCTGCTCAGTGGCCTCCCCTCTAACACTCTCGCACCCCTCCAATCTATCCTAAACTCAGCTGCCTGACTAATCCACCTGTCCATGTCCAGTCAGACCATCTTTTTGAGCACTGACTCCTTGTTACACGTGGTGCTGCATCCAAAGGCCCCTGACTAGCTAAGTTATTCATTTTTGTCTGAACTTGGCTCAGTGTGGAGAAGAGGCATCATGGGATGGGACCTGAGACCCCCACCGATTGCTCAAAAGACCTCTTAGAAGTGCACTCTCAGGAGACAGGACTATGACTTTCTACTCACTGGATCCACTCTGCGCTGTGGTAATGCTCTCCTGTCTCCTGAGCTGTGGTCTTCTAGGAAGTCTTTGATTAGCGACTGGTGGACTCAGAACTGGGTGACCCACCGATCTGCTCAGAATGGGCATAAAACCTAAAAACAATTCCAAAAGTTTAGATACTCTTTAAAGCAGATATCTTAAGTTTGAAAGTTATTCTCTATCCATGGGAGGGTATAACTTTCCTATCACTGGGGATCCAACTGCCATGGTTCCCACCAGTCCTGAGGACCAGAGATCTGAAGACCCCCACTTGAATCTAGCAGAGGCATCCGCACTACTGCTCCATTCATTCTAATGGGAACGCCAAAGATCAGCAGAGCGCTGCAGTCTGTAATTTCCGGCACTCCTATTAAGAATGAGTGGAGCGGTAGTGTGGATGATCGACCTCTGCTCCAGTTCTCAAAAACGCTGGGGGTCAGACCACACGCAAAGCAGATAATTTTCCAACTTAAAACAACCCCTTTAAGAAGCATTAAAGGGTTTGTTGATCTAAAACTACAAATCTGCAGTCACTCTTTGTGACTGCAGACTTGTGAATTCTCCCAGTGCTCACACTGCTTGCTGTGAGGATTCTCTGGTGTCAGAGTCAGGAACAGTGGTCATGTGACAGCAAGTATGCGCTATGCATACTCACAGCCACAATTCCACTAAATGGACACGTTCTCTCTCAATTTACTTGCATAGTCGGATTGTGGCTGGAAGTATGCAAATCACGTACTTGCAGTCACATGACCACCGTTCCCAATGCTGACACCGGAGAATCCTCACAGCAAGGAGTGCGCGATATGGGGATTCACAAGTCTGAAGTCACTTAAGAGTGACTGCAGATTTATAGCTTTAGACATGACAACCGCTTTCATACTGCAGCTCAGCGGTCGTTTAAAGGCTATAACTGACTAATGTACATGTACCTTAGATCTAAGTACCCTACTCCATGATGACTTCTCACATCCACAGCCGTTTCTGCAGGCTTCCATCTTCTCCGGTCTTCTGCAGCACATTCTGACACGGTGACCTTAAAAATAACAGTGTCATAATAATGTTCCTGAATAAAAATAACCACCCACGCTGTGCCCTAAATAAGCCCTATGCTGTGCCTCTGAATAAATAATTGTCCCTCACTGCTCCCTGCACAAAAAAATGACCCCACGCTGTCTCACTTATGGTACATGTTCTCCTCAATATTCTCTCCTATAAAATATTCCCATCACCCTGCCCTAGTGAGATGCGACAGTCACACCACCCCCTCATAAACGAAAATCACCACACTGTCCTCTCCATTATGAATTATACCCACCACACATTCCTCCCTTATGAAACATGATCTCCACATTGTCCCCACTCCATGCAGTCCCCTCTTCACTGCCCCCTCATGTTATCCCCACTCCATACCGAGCTCCCCCCCTCATGTTCTCCATATCGTGCTACCCACCTCATGTTCTCCATACTGAGCTCCCTCATGTTCTCCATACCAAGCCCCCCTCATGTTCTCCATACCGAGCCCCCTCCTCATATTCTCCATACCTATCACCCCCTCATGTTCTCCATACCGTACTCCCCCCCATGTTCTCCATACCAAGCTCCCCCCTCATATTCTCCATACCGAGCTCCCCCTCTGGTTCTCCATAACGAGCCCTCCCTCATGTTCTCCATACCAAGCTCACTCTCATGTTCTCCATACTGTGCTCCCCCCTCATGTTCTCCATACCGAGCTCTCCCCCTCATGTTCTCCATACCGAGCTCCCCCATCATGTTCTCCATACTGTGCTCCCCCCTCATGTTCTGCATACTAAGCCCCCCTCATGTTCTCATACCGAGCCCCCTCCTCATATTCTCCATACCTAGCACCCCCTCTTATTCTCCATACCGTGCCCCCCATGTTCTCCATACCGTGCTCCCCCCGTGTTCTCCGTACCGAGCTCCCCCCTTTATACTCTCCATACCGAGCTCCCCCCTCATGTTCTCCATACCAAGCTCCCCCCTCATGTTCTCCATACCGAGCTCTCCCCCTCATGTTCTCCATACCGAGCTCCCCCCTCATGTTCTCCATACTGTGCTCCCCTCCTCATGTTCTCCATACCGAGCTCCCCCCTCATGTTCTCCATTTACAGCTCCCCCCTCATGTTCTCCATACTGAACTCTCCCCCTCATGTTCTCCATATCAAGCTCCCCCCTCATGTTCTCCCCTCATGTTCTCAATACTTTGCTTCCCCCCCTCATGTTCTCCATGCTGTGCTCCCCCCCTCATGTTCTCCATGCCGTGCTTCTCCCCTCATGTTCTCCCCAATATTCTCCATGCTCTGCTTCCCCCTTCATGTTCTCCATGCTCTCCCCTGTTTTCCATGTCCCCACTCATAATCTGCATGCTGTGCTTCCCCCATGTTCTCCATGCCGTGCTTCCCCCCTCATGTTCTCCATCATGTTTTCCATGCTCTCCCCAAAGTTTTCCGTGTTCCTCCCTCATGTTCTCCATGCTCTCCCTCATGTTTTCCATGTACCCCCATGTTGTGCTCTCCCCCCTTAATGTTCTCCATGCTCTCCCCCCATGTTCACCATGTTGTGCTCTCCCCCACACTCATGTTCTCCATGCTCTTTCCCCATGTTTGCCGTGTCCCCCTCCTCATGTCCTCCATGCTGTGCGCTCCCCATCTGTATATTTGGCTCTATGAGCGCTTACCTGCTCTCTGCATGGATGTCGGCAGCGTGATGAGGTCACCTCATCGCGCTGCCATGACGTCAGCAGCGTGCGCATGCCACCGCATGCCGGGTCAGGGAGTTGATTGGAGCTCCACTGCCCCCGGAAGTGCTGGGGCGCACAGAGCATCATTTGTATTCACATCTTAAAGACACAAATACAAATGAATGCGGCGTGCCCCCTCTCTCCTCCAGAAAGACGCCAGTTTTCATAAAGAGTCTGGAAGAGGGAGGGAGATTTAAAATATATATATTTTTTATTAATCACGATCCATGTGCTGCCCCCTGCAACCTGCCGCCCGGTGGCAAATACGGGCCTACTTCTGACACTGAATTTTATGGTGAGGATGCAGGAGAGGTTTTCTTCTGATGACTCTTCCATGGAGGCCATATATGTGCAGGTGTCTCTGAACAATAGAACAATGTACCACAACTCCAGAGTCTGCTAAATCTTTCTGAAGGTCTTTTGCAGTCAAGCGGGGGTTCTGATTTGCCTCTTTAGCAATTCTTCGTATTGAAATTTTGCTTGGTCTTCCAGACTTTATCTTGACCTCCACTGTTCCTGTTAACTGCCATTTCTTAGCCATAAGCCTTAAACCTAACACACTATTTAAGGTCTGAAACCTTGGTCAAAGTTATCTGAGCACATAAATCTCCAATCTCCAAGGGTGTCCAAACCTTTGCATCTGCCCATTTTCCTTGTTGTAATTTTTGAAATCTAAAAAATGGCAATATATATATATATATATATATATATATATATATATATATATATATATATATATATATATATATATTGGCCTAAAATACAAAGGAAATGTGTCATCTTTAACTTCAGGCCTTTTAGAGATCATTTCAGCTTCAACTGTTCACAATAATAGTAATTTTGACCAGCGGTGCCCAAACTTTTACATGCTACTGTATAATGGCTCCCACACAGTATAATGGTCTCCAACAGCCCTAATAAAGTATGATGGTCGCCCACAGCCCCCCAAACAGTATGATGGTTTCGACAGATCGGCCTTTCTGTAGACTATTGACTCCTTGTTAATTTCACTGTATACTCACAGAGGAAGATGCTTCCAGGTGTGCAGTAATATTAAAGTTTTATTTATCTAATCCATAGCAGTGTTCAATTCAATTTTTTAATTACCTATGTCCCTGATTTTTTTTTCTTCTAAAATTGAATTCTTTGGTTGTAGCATAAGATTTCTCAAAATCTGTTTTATGTCAAACCACAAGCATTGGTGCTCACGATAACCCAAATTTTCCTCTGCTGGAAACATCAGATTCTTCATCAAATTATTTTAGATATCCTCATTCAACCCCTCCCTACAGAAAGATTTACATGCACATCATCATGTGGAGTAACTTACCACATAAGAACATACAGTACATGTACTTTCCATGGATGGTGCGGATATCTGTTGCATAACTGATTAAACAGAAGCAGCGGAGTCCTATTGATTATTATGGTGTAGGCTAGGTATTTTATCTGTCCTTATTTAAAATGGAAAAAAAAAACAGTTTTGCATACTGAACTTTTTCTTCCATTCTAAAGACATCAAACATAACCCAGATGGATCTCACAATAATTAATTGAGCCCCTCTGCTTCTTTTTGCATCAGTCATGCAACTGTTTAATTTTGGGCATAATTTCCACTGGTCTGTTCCTAAAATGAAACAGATAAACTGAACTCCTAAATGACAAGTGAACATGGCCTAAGTGCATGCATGCAGGCCCGGACTGATAATATGCCTCACCGGGCATTTTCCCGCTGGGCTGCGGATGTGTGCTGCATAGTGGGCTGCCGACCCGCTTATCTGGCCGCCGGCCCATTTTTCCGGCTGCTGGCCCCTTAATTCTGCTGGCACAGCTGGAATTAGGGGCAGCGCACGCATGATTCATTATTTGAGCCGCTGCGTGCATCGCACATAAGAGAACGCTGACATTGGCACTTCAGCGTTCTCTGTGGGAGGAGAGAGCGTGCTCCTCTCTCCCACCTTTGCAACGCCGGCGGCTGCAGCTGTTGGTGCAGCGAAGCGCAGCACGGCGGCCTAACGAATCAGGGAGTGGAGTCGGAGATCTCTGCTCTGCTCCTACCTGCCCGCCAGGCTCGGTAAGTGCTGTGTGCAGTGCTGCTGGCTAATGTGAAAAACATGTTTCTTTTTAACCCCTTACTGGCCTGTGGCGCATTAGTACGCCCCAGGCCATCACCCCCGATTCAGCACGGGCTCCGGCGCTGAGCCCACACTGAACCGGGCACATGTCAGCTGACATGTGCCCGCAACAGCCGCGGGTGGAATCGCGATCCACCCGCAGCTGTTAACCAGTTAAATGCCGCTGTCAATCTCTGACAGCGATATTTAACAGCGTGTCACTTACCCCGCCCCTCGGTGACCCCGTCACGTGATTGCGGGTCACTGATGGATGGGCATGGCAACCCGGGGTCTGCAGCAGACCCCAGTGGTTGTCATGTAAAGATTGCTATGAGCGCCACCTAGTGGTCGGCGCTCATAGCACAGGAACATTTCTGCTACATAGAGGTGATCTGCTCATCACCTCTATGTAGCAGAGGCGATCAGAGAAGTGCTGCTTCTAGTCTCCTATGGAGACTATAGAAGCAAGCAAAAAGTCTAAAAAAAACTGTTTTTAAAAATCTTAAAAAAATATAAAAGTTTAAATCACCCCCCTTTTGCCCCATTCAAAATTAACTAATTAAAAATAAACCCCACATACACATATTTGGTATTGCTGCGTTTAGAATCGCCCGATCTGTCAATATAAAAAAAGAATTAATCTGATCGGTAAACGGCGTAACGAGAAAAAAATTCCAAACGCCAGAATTATGTTTTTTTGGTCGCCGCAACATTGCAATAAAATGCAATAACGGGCGATCAAAATATTGGATCTACCCAAAATGGTATCAATAAAAACGTCAGCCCGGCGCGCAAAAAATAAGCCCTTACCCGGCCCCAGATCCCGAAAAATGGAGACGCTACGGGTCTCGGAAAATGGCGCCTTTTTTTTTTTTTTTTTTAGCAAAGTTTGGATTTTTTTTTCACCACTGAGATAAAAAAGAACCTATACATGTTTGGTGTCTACGAACTCGTAATGACCTGGAGAATCATAATGGCAGGTCAGTTTTAGCATCCAGTGAACGTGGAAAGAAATGAAAACAAAAAACAACTGTGGAATTGCATTTTGTTTGCAATTTCACC
Organism: Phyllobates terribilis; assembly: GCF_046119375.1. Taxonomy (NCBI): domain Eukaryota; kingdom Metazoa; phylum Chordata; class Amphibia; order Anura; family Dendrobatidae; genus Phyllobates; species Phyllobates terribilis. Next base: position 719,704,125 of record NW_027362761.1, on the reverse strand, counting down.
ACACTTGGATTTTTTTCCCGTTTTCCAGTACACGATATGGTAAAACTAGTAATGGCGTTTAAAAGTACAACTCGTCCCGCAAAAAATAAGCCCTCACACGGCCATATTGACCAAAAAAGAAAAACGCTATGGCTCTGGGAAGAAGGAGAGCAAAAAACGAAAATGCAAAAACGGAAAATCCCAAGGTCGTTAAGGGGTTAAATATTTATTGATTCCCTAGGTTTCCGTGGAGCAGATCTTGCTTGGGGGGGGGTTATTATGGGGCTGGGGGATTACTTATGGGGCTGGGGGCACGTATGGGGCTGGGGGCTGACCTCTGGGGCTGGGGGCTTACTTATAGGGCTGGGGGCTGACCTCTGGGACTGGGGGCTTACTTATGGGGCTGAGAGCTTACTTATGGGGCTGGGGGCTGACCTCTGGGGCTGGCGGCTTACTTTTGGGGCTGGCGGCTCACTTTTGGGCTGGGGGCTGACCTCTGGGTCTGGGGGCTGACCTCTGAGTCTGGGGGCTAACTTATAGGGATAGGGGCTTACTTATGGGGCTGGGGGCTCACCTCTGGGACTGGGGGCTGACCTCTGGGGCTGGGGGCTGACCTCTGGGGCTGGGGGCTTACTTATGGGGCCGAGGGCTAACCTCTGGGGCTGGGGGCTTAATTATGGGGCTGGGGGCTGACCTCTGGGGCTGACCTCTGGGGCTTCGGGCATACTTATGGGGCTGACCTCTGGGGCTGGGGGCTTACTTATGGGGCTAGGGGCTTACTTCAGGGGCTGACTGATGTGTTTTTGGGCCTGTGATACATATTCAGCAGTCACGGTGTCTTCTATGTGATGTGTATGTGTCTCCTGTGATGTGTGCATCATAATATAGTATAATGCGGTCTTAATTATAATGTAGAGTTGTGTGTGTATATATAGTATAGAGATGTTTATATAGTATGGTGCTGTGTATATAATGTAGTATATAGTGTGGAATCCACACTATATACACTGGCACATCCCTACACACTATAATATATAGTATATACAGCTGTGTATGATATGTATACTTCTTCTGCCCTGTATACATGGTATCATTCTCAGTACCTGCTCTTATTATGTGTGTATATATGTATGGGTATACGGTGTGTGTGTATGTATGTGTGTATGTATATACAGTACAGACCAAAAGTTTGGACACACCTTCTCATTTAAAGATTTTTCTGTATTTTCATGTCTATGAAAACTGTACATTCACACTGAAGGCATCAAAACTATGAATTAACACATATGGAATTATATACTTAACAAAAAGTGTGAAACAACTGAAAAGATGTCTTATATTCTAGGTTCTTCAAAGTAGCCACCTTTTGCTTTGATGACTGCTTTGCACACTCTTGGCATTCTCTTGATGAGCTTCAAGAGGTAGTCACCGGAAATGGTCTTCCAACAATCTTGAAGGAGTTCCCAGAGATGCTTAGCATTTGTTGGCTTTTTTGCCTTCACTCTGCGGTCCAACTCACCCGAAACCATCTCGATTGGGTTCAGGTCTGGTGGCTGGTGAGGCCAGGTCATCTGGCGTAGCACCCCGTCACTTTCCTTCTTGGTCAAATAGCCCTTACACAGCCTGGAGGTGTATTTGGGGTCATTGTCCTGTTGAAAAATAAATGATGGTCCAACTAAATGCAAACTGGATGGATTAGCATGCCGCTGCAAGATGCTGTGGTAGCCATGCTGGTTCAGTATGCCTTCAATTTTGAATAAATCCCCAACAGTGTCACCAGCAAAGCACCATCACACCCCCTCCTCCATGCTTCACGGTGGCAACCAGGCATGTAGAGTCCATCCGTTTACCTTTTCTGCGTCGCACAAAGACACGGTGGTTGGAACCAAAGATCTCAAATTTGGACTCATCAGACCAAAGCACAGATTTCCACTGGTCTAATGTCGATTCCTTGTGTTCTTTAGCCCAAACAAGTCTCTTCTGCTTGTTGCCTGTCCTTAGCAGTGGTTTCCTAGCAGTTATTTTACCATGAAGGCCTGCTGCACAAAGTCTCCTCTTAACAGTTGTTGTAGAGATGTGTCTGCTGCTAGAACTCTGTGTGGAATTGACCTAATCTCTAATCTGAGCTGCTGTTAACCTGCGATTTCTGAGGCTGGTGACTCGGATAAACTTATCCTCAGAAGCAGAGGTGACTCTTGGTCTTAATTTCCTGGGGCGGTCTTCATGTGATCCAGTTTCTTGTAGCGCTTGATGGTTTTTGCAACTGCACTTGGGGACACTTTCAAACTTTTCCCAATTTTTCGGACTGACTGACCATAATTTCATAAAGTAATGATGGCCACTCGTTTTTCTTTACTTAGCTGCTTTTTTCTTGCCATAATACAAATTCTAACAGTCTATTCAGTAGGACTATCAGCTGTGTATCCACCAGACTTCTGCACAACACAACTGATGGTCCCAACCCCATTTATAAGGCAAGAAATCCCACTTATTACACCTGACAGGGCACACCTGTGAAGTAAAAACCATTTCCGGTGACTACCTCTTGAAGCTCATCAAGAGAATGCCAAGAGAGTGCAAAGCAGTCATAAAAGCAAAAGGTGGCTACTTTGAAGAACCTAGAATATAAGACATGTTTTCAGTTGTTTCACACTTTTTTGTTAAGTATATAATTCCACATGTGTTAATTCATAGTTTTGATGCCGTCAGTGTGAATGTACAATTTTCATAGTCATGAAAATACAGAAAAATATTTAAATGTGAAGGTGTGTCCAAACTTTTGGTCTGTACTGTATATATATATATATATATATATATATATATATACACACAGTATATATAACAGCACTCAAATTAATTGTCAAAAAAGTGGAGGAATCTTTATTAGCCCATATGGTAATGTTTCAAATTCATAACAGAACATTTCTGTTATGGAACTGAAATGTCATCACATGGGCTAGCTTCTGCGGGGTACAAATGTATATACACACTGCACAGCACCACTTCTCCTGTCCTGTATATACACTGCACAGTACCATTCCTCCTGTGTATATATACACTGCACAGTATCACTCCTCCTGTCCTGTGTATATACACTGCAAAGTACCACTTCTCCTGTCCTGTATACTGTGGCAAGTCGACTCGCTCGGCTCTCCTGGAGGCAGACTCAGGACACACGTTCTCAGGTTTCCTCTCTGCTGGTTTATTATCAGCCATAAACTGATGCAGGTTTCACAGGAAAAATAAACATTGACCCCTCTAGGTTAAACGAAAAAAAAACAAAACAAAGTATAACTCAGTCCATAGATGAGCGGGTTCCGCCCGCTCTCGGTAGCATAAACTGCACAGTCCAAGTAACAAGCTCTGCAGCTTCCACAATACTGTCTGGAGACTTCCCTCTCCAGAACACACTCCAGAGAAAAAAAAAAAGGGACTGAGCTTTTACTCATTGCTCAGCCACACCCTGAGGGGAGGTAGGGGGAATGGCGTCCCGCCCTCTTTGCCATTCCCATAAAACCGCACACCCTTTAACAGAGTAAATCTACCAGCATATAACATGCTGGCAGAAAAATAAAGTAGGTCTTAGTTCACACAGGAGAGCATCCTGAGTGACACATACCTCCCCTCACATATAAAACCAGTGACACTGTCAATTATTCCCCCCCTCTGCCCAAAGCCGGGGGTTTGGGCACCTTCTGACACCAGGCAGGAAATCCTAGAGAGGGCATCTGCATTCCCATGTAACTTCCGGGCCTATGCTCCACATGAAAGTTAAACTCTTGAAGTCCTAGGAACCATCTAGTTACCCTGGCATTTTTACCCCTCTTCTCCCTCAACCATCTCAACGGGGCATGGTCTGATACTAATCTAAACTTCCGGCCTAGTAGGTAATATTTCAGTGCATCCACGGCCCATTTTATGGCTAAACACTCTTTCTCTACTATGGCGTAGTTCTTCTCGCAGGAGGACAGCTTTCGGCTTAGATAGAGAATGGGATGTTCTTCCCCATTTATCTCTTGGGAGAGTACAGCCCCTAGACCAACCTCTGAAGCGTCCGTCTGGACCACAAATTCTTTCTTGAAGTCTGGCGCGACCAGGACCGGCTGCTTGCACAATGTTAGCTTCAACTGTTGAAACGCGGTCTCTGTTTCTTCCGTCCATTTCACCATGGTTGATTTGGTGCCTTTTAGAAGATCCGTTAGTGGCGCGGCAATCATGGCGAAATTCGGGATAAACCGCCGGTAGTATCCTACCATTCCTAGAAATGCTCTCACCTGCTTCTTCGAGAGTGGTTGCAGCCAGGTTTGAATTGCCACCACTTTCTTGATTTGCGGCTTTATTTCGCCTCTCCCAACAACATAGCCCAGGTACTTGGCCTCCTCCTTCCCGATGGCACACTTTCTTGGATTTATGGTAAATCCTGCCTTCCTTAGCGCATCCAGAACGGCCTGTAGTTTAGGTAGGTGACTAGCCCAGTCTGGACTAAAGACCACAATGTCGTCAAGGTAGGCTGCGGCATACTTCTTATGTGGGGCTAGGATCCAATCCATAGCCCTCTGGAAAGTGTCTGGGGCCCCCTGTAGTCCGAACGGCATCCGCGTGTATTGAAAACACCCATCAGGTGTTGAGAAAGCCGTCTTCTCCTTAGCCATCTGGGACATGGGGATCTGCCAGTAGCCCTTCGTCAGGTCGAGAGTGGTGATGTACCTCGCCGGTCCAAGCCTCTCGATGAGTTCGTCGACGCGGGGCATCGGGTACGCGTCAAACTTGGATACCTCATTCAGCCGGCGGTAGTCATTACAAAACCTCCACTCTCCATTGGGTTTCGGCACGAGGACGATTGGGCTCGACCACCCACTCTTTGACTCCTCTATTACTCCGAGGTCTAACATCCTCTTCACCTCGGTCGAGATCACCTCCCGGCGTGCTTCCAGAATCCGATACGGCTTCAGATTCACTCGTACGTGCGGCTCTGTCAGCACATCATGCTCTACCACTTGAGTATGCCCCGGCAACTCTGAGAACAGCTCCCGATTCCGCTGTAGCAATTCTCGACACTGTTGCTTCTGGGCCGACGATAGAGTCTCTGCAATAGTGACCTCCTCCACCTTGCCTTCTGGTGCGGCTCCCAGGCAAGGAGTTTCCACAGGTTCACGGTCCCGCAACGGCTTGAGCAAATTTACATGATATATTTGATGCGGCTTTCTTCGGCCAGGCTGGTGGACTTTATAATTAACCTCGCTGACTTTCTCCACCACCTCATATGGACCTTGCCACTTGGCGAGGAACTTGCTCTCGATGGTAGGGATCAGCAACAAAACACGGTCCCCGGGCTGGAACTGTCTTAGTCTCGCCGACCGGTTATAGACCCTCGCCTGGGCTTCCTGCGCCTGGAGGAGGTGTTCCTTCACGATGGGCATCACCTTTGACATTCTCCCCTGTAACTGGGCGACATGTTCGATGATACTCCGGTGTGGTGTGACTTCAGCCTCCCAAGTTTCCTTGGCGATGTCTAGGAGACCTCTTGGATGCCGCCCATATAGGAGCTCAAATGGAGAGAAGCCAGTGGAGGCTTGAGGAACTTCTCTGACCGAGAAAAGCAGGAATGGGAGCAGGTAGTCCCAGTCTCGCCCATCCTTTTCAACAACCTTCTTGAGCATCGCCTTTAAGGTCTTGTTGAAGCGTTCCACTAGGCCGTCTGTCTGTGGATGATAAACCGAGGTCCGAAGCTGAGTTATCTGAAGGACTCTGCTAAGCTCCTTCATCACCTTGCTCATGAAGGGGGTTCCTTGGTCTGTCAGAATCTCTTTTGGTAGACCTGTCCGAGCAAAAATATGGACCAGCTCTCGGGCTATACTTTTACTGGACATGTTCCTTAGGGGAACCGCTTCCGGATACCGAGTCGCATAGTCCATGATGACCAGGATATATTGGTGGCCCCGAGCTGATTTAACTAAGGGGCCCACGAGGTCCATGGCAATCCTCTCAAAGGGAACCTCTATCACAGGTAGTGGGACTAAGGGGCTACGGAAGTGGGAGGAGGGAGCGGTTATTTGGCAGGTGGGGCAGGACCTACAATAGTTTTGAACTTCCCGATAACACCCTGGCCAATAAAACCTTCTCAATATCCTCTCCTGAGTTTTCTCGACCCCTAGGTGTCCCCCCAGGACATGTGAATGGGCCATATCTAGCACCCGCCGTCTGTATGGCCCCGGCACTAACAGCTGTTCCACTATCTCACCGCCCCTCAGTTTGGCCACCCGATATAGCAACTCCCCCTGCACTGCAAAGTGGGGTAATCTGGTGTCGGACCCCGGCTCTTGGGCAACCCCATTACATACAGTAACCTGGTCAAACGCCCCTTTTAAGGTCAGGTCTCGAACTTGAGCAGTCCCAAAGTTCTCTTTGGACATATCTAACGCAGGGAGGTCGGCCTCCTCGGTCACCGTCTCACCCTCATCCCCGACAAGGACGCACAGTGGGAACTCCTCCATCTGAGACTTCGTCGGGGGTTCTTCTTCAAGGACCTGGCTTTTCCCCATACTACTTAGTCCAGTTCCCTTCCCCCACAAGTCCCAGAATAAGGAAAAATCGTGGCCCAATATGACGGGATGTATCAGGTCCTTTACTACCCCGACTTCATGGGACTGGGCACCACAGTCTGTTCCCACTGTTACTGTGGCCACGGGATAGTCCTTGGCGTCACCATGGATGCACCGAACGCCCAGGGTTTTGGAAGGGATCAACTGATGGGGAAGGGATGCTCTGATCAAGGTCACCAGACTCCCGGAGTCCAACAGCCCAAGCACTTTTACTCCATTAATGGACACTGCACATGCCTGCGGCCCCTTGCTGGGTTGACAGTCCACGCTACAGGCTGGATAGGCATAATAGGAGACCTGTCTGCCTAGGCTGCAGTCCATGGGCTCAGGGGATATTTTACACCTGGCGGCTACATGTCCAGGGTTGTGACACCGCCAGCAAACTATATCTTTACCAACTGTTCTAAAGGCACCTTCAGTAGGAGTGGGACGTCCCCCAGTGGTGGCTCTAGACCCCTTCCGTGGTGAAACCGCCCCCTTTTGGGTATCCCAGTAGGGAGAAGTGACTGCATCCGGTTTACCAAGAGATCTCTCGACTACCTGGTACCTCTCTACCAGGCCGATGAAGTCATCTGCATTCTGGGGATCACCCTGGGCAACCCAGGTCTGTACTGGCTTGGGAAGGGAATGCATGAACCTGTCAATCACCACCCGCTCAACCATCTGGGCCGGAGTGGAGGACTCCGGTTGTAGCCACTTCTGAACAAGATGCAGGAGGTCAAACATCTGCGAGCGAGGGGGTTTGTTGCTAGCATACGCCCAGTGATGAACTCGCTGGGCTCTTACCGCCATATTTACTCCTAGACGTGCTAAGATCTCTGTCTTTAGTTTGGCATATTCCTTAGCATCTTGCAGCGCCAAGTCAAAATACGCCTTCTGGGGTTCACCCGATAAATATGGCGCCAGAACCTCTGCCCACTGTGCTGGAGGAAGTCTCTCACGATCAGCCACCCTCTCAAAAACAGTCAGAAATGCTTCTACATCATCCCCAGGGGTCATCTTCTGCATGGCCCGCCTTACCGCCTTCCTGACGTGAGAATCATCAGTCGGCCCTGGGGGTGGGGCGGCAGCCCTGCTCTGGATGGCGTCCGCCAAAAGCTGTATCTGCTGTTGCGCCTCCTGCTGGTGCTGCTGCTGTGACTATTGCTGCAACTGGATCTGCTGAAGCAACAGTTTGGTCGTCTCCTGGTGCTGCTGCTGCATGCTTCGCTGGGCCTGCTGCATACTCTCCTGGTGCTGCTGCTGCATGCTCCGCTGGGCCTGCTGCATACTCTCCTGGTGCTGCTGCTGCATGCTCCGCTGGGCCTGCTGCATACTCTCCTGGTGCTGCTGCTGCATGCTCTGCTGGGCCTGCAGGTGTTGCTGCTGCATGCTCTGCTGGGCCTGGACCAGGTGCTTAACGAGCTCCTCCATGCTGCTGGACTTCTCTGGCTGGCTGGCGGCCTTCACCCAGGACATCCACCGGTCTTTGTAGCAGGTACATTTGTTCCTGGAATCCTGCACGCACTCTCACACCAACTGTAGCAAGCCGACTCGCTCGGCTCTCCTGGAGGCAGACTCAGGACACACGTTCTCAGGTTTCCTCTCTGCTGGTTTATTATCAGCCATAAACTCATGCAGGTTTCACAGGAAAAACAAACATTGACCCCTCTAGGTTAAACGAAAAAAAACAAAACAAAGTATAACTCAGTCCATAGGTGAGCGGGTTCCGCCCGCTCTCGGTAGCATAAACTGCACTGCTAAAGTCCATGTGAAAAGCTCTGCAGCTTCCACAATACTGTCTGGAGACTTCCCTCTCCAGAACACACTCCAGAGAAAAAAAAAAAGGGACTGAGCTTTTACTCATTGCTCAGCCACACCCTGAGGGGAGGTAGGGGGAATGGCGTCCCACCCTCTTTGCCATTCCCATAAAACCGCACACCCTTTAACAGAGTAAATCTACCAGCATATAACACGCTGGCAGAAAAATAAAGTAGGTCTTAGTTCACACAGGAGAGCATTCTGAGTGACACATATCTCCCCTCACATATAAAACTAGTGACACTGTCACAATATATACACTACACTGTACTACTTCTCCTGTCCTGTGTATATACACTGCAAAGTACCACTTCTCCTGTCCTGTATATATACACTACACTGTACCACTTTTCCTGTCCTGTATATACACACTGCATGGTACCACTCCTCCTGTCCCGTATACACACACTGCAGAGTACTACTTCTCCTGCCCTGTATATACACACTGCACAGTGCCACTCCTCCTGTCCTGTATATATACACTGCACAGTACCACTCCTCCTGTCCTGTATATATACAGTGCACAGTACCACTCCTCCTGTCCTGTATATATACACTGCACAGTACCACTCCTCCTGTCCTGTATACACACACTGCACAGTGCCACTCCTCCTGTCCTGTATATACACACTGCACAGCACCACTTCTCCTGTCCTGTATATACACACTGCACAGTACCATTCCTCCTGTGTATATATACACTGCACAGCACCACTTCTCCTGTCCTGTATATACACACTGCACAGTATCACTCCTCCTGTCCTGTATATATATACTGCACAGTACCACTTCTCCTGTCCTGTGTATATACACTGCAAAGTACCACTTCTCCTGTCCTGTATATATACACTACACTGTACTACTTCTCCTGTCCTGTGTATATACACTGCAAAGTACCACTTCTCCTGTCCTGTATATATACACTACACTGTACCACTTCTCCTATCCTGTATATATACACTACACTGTACCACTTCTCCTGTCCTGTATATACACACTGCATGGTACCACTCCTCCTGTCCTGTATACACACACTGCACAGTGCCACTCCTCCTGTCCTGTATACACACACTGCACAGTGCCACTCCTCCTGTCCTGTATATACACACTGCACAGCACCACTTCTCCTGTCCTGTATATACACACTGCACAGTACCACTCCTCCTGTCCTGTGTATATATACTGCACAGTACCACTTCCCCTGTCCTGTGTATATATACTGTACAGTACTACTTCTCCTGTCCTGTGTATATACACTGCAAAGTACCACTTCTCCTGTCCTGTATATATACACTACACTGTACCATTTATCCTGTCCTGTATATATACACTGCACAGTACCACTTTTCATGTCCTGTATATATACATTGCAGGTCTTTTTTTTATTGATAGAATAAGTACAGTACATGACAGAACAATAATACATTACAGGACACCAAACATAAGAACAAAACAAGACGACAAATCACAGAAAATAGAAACAAAATAAATCCCCCCAGGAATATATACATATACAAGAAATAAATATTATAAAACCTATAAAACCCCCGGCCCAGCTTCATTCATACTACTATATACAATCCCACACAACGCTCACACCGTACTATATACACATAAAATACCGTCCTATATACAAGATTATATACAATAAAACACTAAACCTAATATAACGTATATACAACCGGGAACTAACACTAACCTACTGGTCCCACTGCCTGACCTTTCAGTCACCCCCTTACCGCACCTCATTCACACCACAGAAAGCCAAAAATAACAATATATACAATAGTGACATGGACAATTTTAAACCTTTTTTTTTTTTTTGTAGATTTTTTTGTATTTTTTTTTGTAATTTTTTAATATATATATAAAACACAGACCTACACTAACTATCCCGCCACCCCTGATCCAGCTCTGGCCACAAAGTTCAGGATTACTCCGAGCTAGGATCAGGCCCCAAAGTTTTTCCCCCAGTGGGGCCTGGACCAGGCCAGATCAGTCCTCTTATCACCGCTGATGAAGAACTCCCCCAAATCCCCCACCCAACCTAACTAAAACCCCCTATTATACATTATATACAATATAAACAGAACACAACCTACACACTCACCATCCAAGGCTCAAGTTCGATGCCGGCAAACCTTCTATTCAGGAGACAGAAATACAAAACAAAAATCTAGGGTGAAAAGACATCAGCCCACCACCAGGATATAGGAGTACTACCGGACTAAGGCACCCTGAAGGAAAAGCCCCTCCAGAGGCGGGCCGCCCTCCGGGCACCCTGTCTTTCATACTCCAGAGAACGTACCTTCACCAGGTCACCTAGGATGTTCCTACAGACTTCATCTACATGGAGGATTTTACTCTGCGTCGAGACTAAAACTCGTGCGTTCCACGTGAAATACCTGACCACTGCGCTGACTATGAATAAAGTGTCTCGGTCCCTTCTCCCAAGGTCTCCGAACGCTCCATAGGCCCACCCGGCGTAGGACAGAGTAGCCAGCTGCGGCCAACCAATGGAAGCCCCCACCCTGTTGTACACCTCTGTATTAAAGGGACAATGAAGCAGGAAGTGCTCCATGCTTTCCAGCACGTTGGCACAAGCCTCACGGGGGCAATTCCTGTCCTCAGAGCTCCTGAACTTCAAATTGTCCCTCACATACAGCTTACCATGGAAGCAGCGCCAAGTCAAGTCCCAGTACTTCTCGGGAATCCTGCTAGAATTTAACAAACTCAACCCAACCTCCAGATCCCGACTTGAGCAGTCTTTGAAGGCCAATGGACTCTGAAAATGAGAAAGCAAGACCCTCATATCGAGGAG